>NW_027507790.1:165725268-166325268 GCF_037356315.1 Lithobates pipiens | reverse complement strand
TGTGTTGACTGGACCACTGGGGAGCTGAGATTTCCTTCTCCTTACTGCCTCCAACACTGCCTTCCGGGAACCGACCAGGCCTCTTCTTCTTCCTTGTTCTGTCTGGAAGCTGACGAAGAAACCCGCCAAGTTGTACCCGCTGCCTACCACGATTTCCTAGACGTATTTAGCAAGAAGGGTGCAGAGACCTTACCCCCTCACAGGCCATACGACTGCCCCATTGAATTACTTCCTGGGGCAGAAATTCCTTTTGGGAGGATCTTCCCGCTGTCTGAAACTGAGTTGGTGACTCTGAAGTCTTATTTGGACGATAACCTCAGGAAGGGATTTATCCGTCCCTCCACTTCTCCGGCAGGGGCAGGGATCTTTTTCGTGGAAAAAAAGGATCAGACCCTGCGCCCTTGCATTGACTACCGGGCCCTTAATAAAATAACGATCAAAAACCGTTACCCCCTACCACTCGTACCGGAGCTTTTTCAGAGACTGGGATCAGCAGCAGTATTTTCAAAACTGGATCTCCGGGGGGCTTACAATCTGGTCCGCATCCGTGATGGTGATGAGTGGAAGACGGCTTTTCGTACTCGCTTCGGGCACTTCGAGTACCTTGTCATGCCTTTTGGATTATGCAACGCTCCCGCCACGTTCCAACATTTTATTAACGACATTTTCAAGGATTACCTAGACCTGTTCGTCATCACTTACTTGGACGATATTCTGATCTTCTCCTCCTCTTTGGCAGAGCACCGGGAGCATGTCAGGAAGGTGCTATCCCGACTTCGTCTGCATGGGTTATACGCCAAGCCGGAGAAATGTACCTTTGAGCAATCTAGCATTCAATTCCTGGGGTTGATAATCTCTGTAGATGGCATCAAGATGGACCCTCAGAAGGTTTCCGCTATCCGGGATTGGCCCGCTCCCACTGACAGAAAAGGCGTCCAGCGTTTCATAGGATTCGCAAATTTCTATAGGAAATTTATCAAGGGGTTCTCTACTATCATTGCCCCCATCACCAGACTGACCAGGCAGAGTCTAAAATTCCAATGGTCTCCAGAAGCTCAGAAAGCCTTCTCCACCCTGAAGGACTTATTCGTGTCAGCTACCATCCTCAAACACCCTGATCCAACCCGGCCCTATATTTTAGAGGTTGATGCCTCTGAGATCGCGGTTGGGGCGATTCTCTCCCAGAGACATGGTCCTAGGGCCCGCTTACACCCGGTGGCATTTTTCTCCCGCAAATTAACGGAGGCAGAAGCGAACTATGATGTCGGAGATCGAGAGCTATTGGCCATTAAAGCGGCTCTCGAGGAATGGCGTTACCTACTGGAGGGAGCTACGCATCCAATCCTCATCTATACGGATCACAGGAACCTGGAATACTTGAAATCCGCTAAGAGGTTGAAACCACGCCAAGCCAGATGGGCTCTTTTCTTTTCCAGGTTCCTGTTCCACATAACGTATCGTCCGGGTTCCAAGAACACCAAACCGGACGCCCTGTCCCGAATGTACAATGAACCAGAGACTACTCCACACCCGGATACCATCTTGGCCTCAGGGAACTTTCTTTTTCTTCAGGCCGATTTATTGTCCCTGATCAAACAAGCCTCCGTGGGTGCCACTCCTCCGCCAAATGTCACGCTTCTGACCCAAGACGAACTTCTCTGGCATGAAGATAAAATTTTTGTCCCCCAGGAAGCTCGGGTATCAGTCCTCAGTGCATGTCATGACCACCCGTTGGCCGGTCATTTCGGCGCCTTCAAGACTACCGAGTTGGTCAAGCGCTCCTTTTGGTGGCCCCAGCTGAGAGCCGATTGCAAGAGGTATGTGGAAGCTTGTGTCATTTGCACCCGTAATAAGAACAGCAAGTCCAGGGCCTGGGGTCTGATGAAGCCATTACCTGTTCCAGAGAGGCCCTGGCGAATGATTTCGATGGATTTCATCGTAGAACTTCCTCCATCAGAAGGTCACTCCACTATCTTCGTGGTGGTGGATAGGCTAACGAAGATGACCCACTTTCTGCCAATGAAGGGCACCCCGTCTGCTGCAGAGACCGCTGAGGTTTTTATTAAGGAAATCGTAAGGCTGCACGGTGTTCCCGCGAATATTATCTCGGATCGGGGTGTGCAGTTCACATCCAAGTTTTGGAGAGCTCTCTGCAGGGCTTTAAAGATTGACCTCTGTCTTTCATCAGCCTACCACCCGCAGACCAACGGGCAAACAGAACGGACAAACCAGACGCTAGAGCAATACTTACGCTGCTTTTCGTCCTTCTCCCAGGACGACTGGACTTCCTTGCTCCCGTTAGCGGAGTTCGCTTACAACAATTCCATCCATTCTGCCATAAGTCAGTCTCCATTCTTTGCTAATTACGGCTTCCACCCTTCATTCTTGTCCCAAGACCTGCCTGAAAGCCCGGTACCTGCTGTCCAGGAGAGTATCAACTTCTTTAGTGCCAATAATAAGCTTCTGCAGGAGACCTTGGCGAAAACTCAAAAACGTAATAAGGAAATCTTTGACAGGAAAAGAAGGGGGGAGCTTGAACTTAAAATTGGAGACCAGGTGTGGCTCTCCACACTAAACCTGAAGATGGCCTGCCCTACCAAGAAGTTGGGACCAAGGTTTGTGGGTCCCTTCCCTATTATTAGAAGAATTAACGAGGTAACTTTTGAGCTGAAATTGCCTGAGTCTTTCCGGATTCACCCCGTGTTCCATGTGGCGTTACTCAAGCCAGCCGTTCCAGACCCCTTTGTCAGCCGGAGGATTGTCCCACCGGAACCTGTGGTCGTCGACGGTGAAATCGAATACGAGGTGGAGTCTATCCTGGACTGCAGGCGTAGACGGAATCAAGTCCAGTTCCTGGTAAAATGGAAGGGGTATGGACCCGAGGAGAATTCTTGGGAACCTGAATCCAACCTTCATGCCGAAAGATTGATTCTCGCCTTCAGAAGGGCCCATCCTGATAGAATAGCCCAATTGGGCATCCGGAGGCTGCCCCTCGGGGGGGGGCAATGTCATGGTCGGTCCCGAGTCCCTGCAGCCCGTGGAAGACTTACCCACAATGTCGGTCCGTTGAGCGCTGATGGGTCTTCCCGGGCGCGCGTTGGCGCGAGCGGACGCACGCGGGTGCGAGCTGGTACGTTCGGGCGCACGCGGGTGCGCAGAGTTGTAGACGTACGCACGCGAGTGCGAGCTGGTACGATCGGGCGCACGCGGGTGCGCAGAGTTGCAGACGTGCGCACGCGGGTGCGCGGGGCCACGGTCGGTTGCACGGTTTGACGTGGGCACGAACTGACGTGCCGTGCGACCGTCTTTGGCGCCCAGAAGGCTTCTTAAGTGATTCACTCTAGGGGCTCGTTGCTGTCCTGTCTACAGCGTTCCTGAGAGTTGCTCTGGTTGCCTGATTGTTCCTGTCTCTGTTTACCTCGGCTTGTTCCTGATTATCCTGCCTGCTGCCTGCCCTGACCTTCGGACCTCCTGACTACTCTTCTGCCTTATCCTTCGGTACCTCTGCTGCCAGCCCGTTGACGACCCGGCTTGTGACCACTTCGCTTCTGCCTGCTGTTCCACTTCGTGTTGGTGCCCACCTGCTTGCTTCCAGCTGCTGACGTCTTACCGTTCCTGAGTCACCTGACTTCGTCCTTCGCTGTCTACGCCAGTTCCTGACCAAGGCCCACCTTCACGGACTTGGCACTTGTGCCCTCTGCCCTCCAGAACCCCTGTTCTCACCTTCAGGGGGTCTCGAGCCAGAGGCTTACGAGAGGCCGCTCCCTGCACTCCGGGCTCCTCCCACCAGGTACGTGACAGGATGAAATGGTCCTGGTGACGGAGCAGATGACGTCTGCGGAGGACTGGGCTGTGTGGGCTGTTGTGAGTGAACTCCCCGGGCCGAAGGAAGCCATAGAAGGCTAGGTAAATGGCTGCCTGTATGACCAGACTGGGGAGAGCACCGAAGGGGTAGCTGTTGAGTATGGTGGACATATCCCTGAAAATGGAACTGGTGATGGGGAGCCGTTTGACTTTCACTGGCGGCTGTTGTTTTTGGATGCCGCGTAGTATGGCTCGGACAGCGTGGGACGAAAAAATAGAGGGATTGGTAGGATCCTGGATTGAGAGGAAGTGCTGAACGCCAGCTAAATATAGGCGGATGGTGTTAAAAGACAAGGCCAGTTGGTTGTGGCAGTACGAGATGAAGGCTAGTATGTGTCTAGCATCTGTGGGGGTGCCTACTGTGGAGGCCACCAGAAATGTGTTGAAGGCCTTCCAGGCTACCTGGTAGGCTTTCAGCGTATTGTCCGATAAAGAACGGTTGATGAGCTGCGTGGCTCCTAGTAGATGCGGCTCTAGTCCAGGGTCAACTGCGACCAATGCGGGATAGGAGCTGATGTGGTATCTGCACTGGGAACCTGTAGAAAGAAGGACCGGAAATTAAAACGGGACAGGGCGTCAGCTGCGAGGTTATATTTCCCTGGGATAAACATGCAGACAACGTTAAATTGGTGCTGTAGCGACAGCTGCACCAGCCTGCGTAGGAAGGACATCACGGAGGGAGATTTAGACCTGCCTTTATTGACAATTTCGGCTGTGGCCTGATTGTCGGTGGTGAAGCCTACCGTTTGACCAGACCAGGTAGGGCCCCAGAGCTGGGCGGCTGCAACCATGGGGTAGAGCTCGAAGAGTGAAGAGGATTGACTAAACCCCGGGATCCTAAGAATTTGAGAAGGCCAGGGTCCGGCGAACCAATGGTGGCCAAAAATTGCTGCAAACCCTATAGAGGCCGCGGCATCTGTGACTACCTGTGGTGAGAGAGGTGAGATGCATGGGATGAAGAGAGAGATGCCATTCCAGTTGGACAGGAACTCGTCCCACATTGCCAGGTCTGCTAAAGCTGCGGTGTCTAGGCAGAGGATTTGATCCGGGTCTTGAGCCTGAGACAGGTAGACCAACAGACGTGATACAAAGGAACGGCCTTGTGGAATAATGCGCATGGCATAGTTGAGCATGCCCAACAGCGACTGCAGCTGTCTCCTTGTACATCCCCTGGTCCGAGTGAATTCGTGGAGTGCCGCCTTGATGCGGGTTAGTTTGTCAAGGGGCAGGCTGGCTTTCATGGAGCTGGTGTCTAAATTGACTCCAAGGAAGGTGATTGAACGTGCGGGTCCTTCCACCTTATGTTCAGCGATGGGAACATTGAGGTTCCCAAAAACGGTCCTTAACTTGTCGAGATCCCTCGGAGGTGTGCCTGGCCGTTCTATCAACAAGAAGTCGTCTAGGTAGTGGATAATTTGCTGACAGCCGACCTTGTGTAAGAGAATCCACTCGAGGGACTGAGCGAACATGTCGAACAGCCACGGGCTGCTTTTGGAGCCGAACGTCAACTTCGTAGCGAAGTAATATTGATCCTTCCACTTAATCCCGTGCCAGCACCAGAGGGACGGGTGGATAGGCAACAGTTTGAAGGCGTCGGATATGTCCGCTTTGGCCAGCCACGCACCTGTGCCTACTTTAAGGATGGCCTGAATTGCCATGTCCACGGAGGAGTACTTTAAGGAGAACTCCTCAGAAGGGATCAAGGAGTTTAAGCTGGGAATGTGAGAAGAACGAGGCGCAGACAGGTCATACACTAAACGGTTTTTATTGGAAAACTTGCCCTTGACAAGCCCAATAGGGCTAACTCTCCACATATTGAAGGGGGGCTGAGTGAAGGGGCCTATGACGAAGCCTCGATCCACCTCGTTCTGCAGCAGCAGGTCGATGGCCTGTTCGTCAGAGGCTGCTGAGCGGAGGTTTCTGCACTCGTGGGTTTGGTGGGGTAGGGAGATGAGGCCGGTGTGGAAACCTGAGGTGAAGCCACCGATGAGGAAGGTGGCTAGTGAAGGAGTGGGGTGCGTGTTGAGATAGAAGCCCAGGCAAAGCACATCTATACGGCTTAGTCAAGAGCCTTTGTGCGCTTTGACCTCGCACAAATTTCTCGGGTGTGCCCTGTGGCATATCACGCAGATGTGCAGTAGACGGCACTGGCTGTAATTGCAAGAACCATAGTTAAAGTTATTGCAGATGGCCGCACCCCCAACGGTTCGGACCGTGCGTCCAAATTTGTCCACCTGGTTTTTAGGTGCCGAGCCTGATGGGCCTAGGGCAGCGGCAGAGGTGGAGGGGAACTCTACTGGGCGACTAGCCGGTATGTTGGCGCACCAGGGAGCGGTATGGGTGGAGGACTGGCAGATGGCACACAGGGGTGAACGAAGGCCGGCAAAATGCCGGCAGAATAGTTCCGTATCCATAAGGCTCCAGTCTGTGGGTGACTGGAACTGTGCCAGTTTGGCGGCTGCTTTCGCTGAGAAGGAACGATGGTAGTCGTAGAAAGCAAAGCCACCATATTTGTATCCCAGGTCCACCACTGTGTGGAGATACAAATCTAGTTCTACCCTCCTGGCAGGAGAGGCTGAGCAAACGACATCTCTCAGCGTTCCAAAGGCTAGGGTAAACTCGGGGATGGATAGTTTACGGTTCAGCCTGGGGTCCTTAGCTTTGAGGACTACGGATACATCCCCCCAGGTGTAAGCCTTATTCTCTGCCAGGTCATGTACTGAAATGAGCAAGGAGGCAAGGTTAACATCCTTGCCGTCCAAGATGTCCTTCCTAATGCTGGCCGGCACTAGATGTGCTGGACAGACCACGGGACATGTGCCTTCGGTACCTGTTGGTAGTGGAGACGGGACTGCGTCCGGCACCGGGGTGGCTGTGGCTGGGAGTGTTTCTAAGAGGGTCCCTCTGGTTTGAACATCCGTGACCGAGCTGGATAGAGACGACACCATGGCATGTAGTTGGCCTATGGCCGTTGAGATGGACTGCAGAGTAGCCTGAGGCGGGGTACTAGGCCCGGCGGTAGCTGGGGGGGTAGAGAGGAGCCTAAACAGCTCTGCTTTCCTAGCTGTGGCTGGGAAGGGGATGCCCCTGCGTCTGAGCTCTGCTGTCAGCCTAGGGATAGTCCAGCCCCTGAAAGACTGAATACTGTCGCTCACTGAAGGCGGGCGAGGTGACAGGGGGGCAGTAAGGTCTTTGCTGCCGAGCTGGGACATGGCTCCTGATGGATCGTGTCCTAGGAGTGATGTCCTATCTCTTTGGGGAAGATAGATGGACGACCGGAACCTATAAAGGATGACAAAGTCAAGACTGTTTCTCTATTTTCCAAGTGAACCCACCTGTTGCTGGTTACTAAGGCGGAAGCGAACGCGTATACACATATATATTGACGTGTGCCTTAGCGTACATACATATGTGTATCGGTCCGTCTCGCTGTCGCCTTTTCCACTCCTAGCCCTCTTGTTTTTTTTTTTTTTTTACCTGGGAGATAACGTCCAAGCTGGTGCAGGGTGGACCTGCGAAAGTTAGACTGACCTGGAGAGAGAAACAACAGATGATAATTGTTGAAGGAGCCTAACAGGGAAACTGACAAGCGACGTAAGCGGCTGGCTAACACAACTGAAGTGCACCGGTGAGTAGATATTTCTTCGCCACAATTTCTAAGTCATCGCGCCGTTATTTCCCTCATACTTTCTGTTTTCCTTTTGGGGTTTCCTTCCTTTTTTTTTTCTTTTTTTCTTTTTTTTTTTTTTTTGGCCGAACGCCAGGCAACCTGTGGAAAAAATGAATGAAATGTGGCTGTTCCCTCTGGGGCACGCCAAACCGTATCGATGCATCATAGATGCTACTGGATTCGGGTCGGGGCGCTATAAGTGATCGTGAGAAGAAGTATGGTTGCCGTGACAGAGGCACCACTGGTCGAGTCGCTAGTACGACTGACAACAGCACGGACTCTGGAGCACGTACTGAAATGTGGGAAATAACCTGGGGCGAACCGGAACGAATCGGTGCATGCGAACGTGCGACTGGATTCGAACCGGAGCGCAGAATGTGACAGCGAAATGAACTAAAGGACTATTGTCATGACAGAGGCCTGGGACGGCCGGCCACGGACTGAGGCTGGAACTGGATTTCTGGAGCATGCACTGAAATGAGGCCGAAAACCTACAAACCTGGGACCGTCCGGACGAGTCGATGCAAGTGAATGCGATCGGACTCGAACCGGGCGTACTAGATGAGGATGAAATGTTTCCCATGGTAGAGCTACGACTCGGAGAGGACGCGGCTCGCGACCGTCAACGAACGGGCTCTAGCGCATGTACCGAAATGAGGCCAACGCAACTGGGACACGTCGATCGAAACCTGTGCGTTTTGACAAAGCGACTGGTATTGATTCGAACGTGATAGGTGACGTGAAATGACTCCCATGACAGGGCCCGGGTTGGAATGGTAACGAACGGGCTCTGGAGCATGTACTGAAATGAGGCCAAGATCCTTGGGATACGTTGGTCGAACCTGTGCGTTTTTATTTCAAAAGACGACTGGTATCGATTCGAACGTAGTAGGTGACGTGAAATGACCCCCCCCATGACAGAGACCCGGACGGTTGGAACGAGCGGGCTCTGGAGCATGTACCGAAATGAGGCCGAGTACCTAGGGGCACACCGGGACGAATCGGCGCATTTAGTTTATGCAACTGGATTCGAATCGGAGCGTAGTAAGTGACAGGTGAAATGAAGAAATGGCCTACGTGAGCCAGCTTGTGGCAGAGGCATGAGTCGTTGTGCCGTAAGATACGACTGGCAACGATATGACTGCGGTACACGACAAACAAGATTTTGACAGCCAGCTACTAACATAGTATTACAAGCAATATCTACCGAACGACGCCCGTGAAATGAAGGGCGTATGCGGACATGTGCGTTATGAGTGATAACAACCCGGTATCATCACGAACGATATGAAATTTTTTGGGTTTTACGACCCTCAAACAAATATGGAAAGGAAGGTCAATCGAGACCCCTACCTGTGGCAGTCGAGCCAGCGAGATTGTACAAAACCGGACGGAACACGAGCACTGCGAGACTTCCTAGAAGGGAGACGTTTGTCCGAATGGTAATCAATGGTGATCAACACGCGCTGTCGGCCTAGTGACGTGATATTGCGCACCGGAAACCGACAACTACCCCAGGCGAACGGGCTGGTTAAATACCCCCCGGGCTCCTCCCATAAATTCAGGCCACCATACTGGCCTTCTTACATATATATATATATATATATATATATACTCTAAAACGACATGCTGGTAGGTTAATCGGATCTTGTCTAAATTGTCCCTAGTATGTACAGTCATGGCCAAAATTGTTGGCACCCCATTTTTTTTTCCAGAAAATCAAGTATTTTTCACAGAAAAGTGTTGCAGTAACACATATTTTGCTATACACATGTGTATTCCCTTTGTGTGTACTGGAACAAAACAAAAAAAGGGAGGAAAAAAGCTAATTGGACATAATCTCACACAAAATTCCAAAAATGGGCTGGTCAAAATTCTTGGCACCCTTTCAAAATTGTGGATAAATAAAAACGTTTCAAGCATGTGATGCTCCTTTAAACTCAACTGGGGCAAGTAACAGGTGTGGGCAATATAAAAATCATACCTGAAAGCAGATAAAAAGGAGAGACGTTCACTTAGTCTTTGCATTGTGTGTCTGTGTGTGCCACACTAAGCATGGACAACAGAAAGAGGAGAAGAGAACTGTCTGAGGACTTAAGAACCAAAATTGTGGAAAAAATATCAACAATCTCAAGGTTATAAGTCTATCTCCAGAGATCTAGATTTGCATTTGTCCACAGTGCGCAACATTATCAAGTAGTTTGCAACCCATGGCACCAGCCTTTCTCAACCTTTTCAACACATAGGAACCCTTTAAATAGTTCTCCAGTCTCGGGGAACCCCTGCTAAAAATGTGAAATCTACAACTAATGATGCATTAGTGTGATGGTCAGTGGGAAGAATTACTTCCTTACAGATAGCTAAAACTATCAATGATGTCAGTGGGAACTTATCCGAGAAGCAGAAATGGCCCAATGCTGAAGGAACCCCTAGCAAACTCTGGAGGAAGCCTAGGGTTCCACGGAACCCTGGTTGAGAATCACTGCATGGCACTGTAGCTAATCTCTTTGGGCGTGGACGGAAAATAAAAATTGATGAAAGGTTGCAATGCAGGATAGTCCAGATGGTGGATAAGCAGCCCCAAACAAGTTCCAAAGAAATTCAAGCTCTCCTGCAGGCTCAGGGAGCATCAGTGTCAGCGCAAACTATCCGTCGACATTTAAATGAAATGAAACACTATGGCAGGAGACCCAGGAGGACCCCACTGCTGACACAGAGACATAAAAAAGCAAGACTACAGTTTGCAAAAATGTACTTGAGTAAGCCAAACCCCTTCGGGGAAAATGTCTTGAGGACAGATGAGACCAAGATAAAGCTTTTTGGTAAAGCACATCATTCTACTGTTTACTGAAAATGGAATAAGGCCTACAAAGAAAAGAACACAGTACCTACAGTGAAATATGGTGGCAGTTCAATGATGTTTTGGGGTTGTTTCGCTGCCTCTTGCACTGGGTGCCTTGAATGTGTGCAAAGCATTATGAAATCTGAGGATTACCAAAGGATATTGGGTCACACTGTAGAGCCCAGTGTCAGAAAGCTGGGTTTGCATCCGAGATCTTGGGTCTTCCAGCAGGACAATGACCCCAAACATACATCAAAAAGCACCTAGAAATGGATAGAAACAAAGCACTGGAGTTCTAAAGTGGCCAGCGGTAATAGCACCGCTTTACCGTAGTTTTAGCGGCGCTATTTGGCCGCTAGCGGAGCGATTTTAACCCCCAGCTAGCGGCTGAAAAGGGGTTAAATCTGCCCGCAAAACGCTGTCAGAGCAGCATTATGCCAGTGGTATTGCAGTGCTGCCCCATTGATTTCAATGGGGAGCAGCGGTGGAGGAGTGGTGAGTTCAACCCTCCAAAGAAGCTGCTGGCAGGACTTTTTCTTACACCCTGCCAGTGCACCGCTCCAGTGTGAAAGCCCTTGGCCTTTCACACCGGAGTGAATGGAGCCGTTTTTTCCAGGCGCTATGCAGGCGCTCTTTTTAGCGATGTAGCTCCTGAAAAACACCTGCAGTGTGAAAGGGTTATACTTTTAACACATATATGTTATACTTATAGTTATACTTTTAACATCTGCTTTATGCAAACAAATATTAAGTCCTCTTTTTTTTCAAGGCCATGGCTGTGTAGACTGATTAGTGAGGAGAACTTGTGCTTTTTTTCTACTTTTGATAACGCTGTTTTAAAAAGACTATGACAGGTGCTTTAAGATTTAAAACTGGCATTCCCCTGTAATAGGAGACAGAATATACTCATCTCTTCGGTGGCCTGTTTCTCTTACCTCTCCTTACAAAGCCTCTTTGGCATTGAACACTTCTGGGAGATCCCAGGGGCAGCCAGGCTGTTAATCCCTTGACTTCAGGGCCCTTTGGCCATGATACAATCATTAGCCTTTTCAAATTTGGAGTTTTCTGGCACCCCTGTACCTGGGTTTCTCTCCAACAGAGTTTTTCATGGCCCCTGTATGCCCCCTGTAGCCACTCATTTACGGTGCCCTCCCTGTTCTTGCTGGATTACTTTGGTGCATGCCCTGCAGGTGGGGGTATTTCTAGAGCCATTGTCGAATACTGGCAAATACATATTCCCCTAAAGAAGCCAATGTTTGGCGAAACATGTAGGGATCGCTACTAGTAATTACCATAGGCATATGGATACTCTGGCCAGTGTTAACAATCACATGTTTACTCTGTGTTTTTTAATGCGCCTAAGATTGTTCTGTCAGATTTTTTTCATGTAATAAAATATTTTATATTTTGAACAAAACTGTATTTTTATATATTATTGGGCACCGTTATAATCCCAAACTCCAATCCCTTCATTTACATTCTATCGATATAAGGGATGAGGTGCCTTATCCTCTAAGGTCACTCAACCCACACCCTACCACAATTTTTATCCCAGAGATCTTTTCATACTGCCATGACACCCATAGTTGATTGTTTGCTTCAGTTACATTACCAGGGACTGAAATGCTCCAGGAAAGTTCTTTTCATTCTGAGCTTATAAAAATGACAACAGTTGAAAGTCAAATGGCTTTGTGTGCCATTGAGAAGGTGATTAGCTGCACCTGACTGAGTTTACAAGTAATTTTTAGGAGGGGGGTGATCCACTTTCCAACTCGGTTATTCTGTTTTTGAATTTTTTTTTCTGACATGTTGGTGTTATAACTTACACTTGGATGTTATATGTTGCACTGAGTAAATACAGCTGGTAAAAAAAAACAACTGTGTCTGTCTTCATTTCAAGCTGAAAAGCAACAAAATGTGATTATTTTAACCACTTGCGAACCACCCACAGCAGAAGTAAAAAACAGCACATTGCTTTGTAAAAACCGCACACACAGTAACGCATGTTGGCCACACATTTAAACCTTCGATTGCCCCTGGTGTTAACCCCTTCCCTGCCAGTGTCTTTAGTGCAGTGACAGTGCATATTTTTAGCAGTGATCACTGTAGTGGTGTCACTAGTTGAAAAAAAAGTCAAAGGTGTCAGTTAAGTGTCCGATTTGTCCGCTGCAATATTGCAGTCCTTCTTTAAGTCACTGATCGCCATCATTACAAGCAAAAATTAAAAAATAAATAAAAATTACATAAATATATCCCATAGCTTGTAGACGTTATAACTTTTGCGCAAACCAATCTATATACGCTTATTGGGATTTTTTTTTACCAAAAATATGTAGCAGAATACCCTTTGGCCTAAATTGATGAAGGAATTTTATTTTATTACATGTTTTTATTGGATATGTTTTATAGCAGAAAGTAAAAAATGTTTTTTCTTTAAAAATCGAAAGTCTTTTTTTGTTTATAGCGCAAAAATAAAAACCGCAGCGGTGACCAATACCACCAAAACAAATCTCTAGCTGTGGGAAAACAGGGACATGCATTTTTTTTGAGTACAGTGTTGCATAAAGTAACGCAGTGCTGTATCGCAAAAAAAAAATAGCCTGGTCTTTGGGGGGTAAACCTTCCAGAGCTGAAAGAGTTAAAGGGGGTGATTATTTGCTACTTTATGTCTGTACTTTTGCTTGCTAATTATTCGGGGGTTTGTTTCCACACTCTTGTCATATGCTGTTGCTGCTACTTTGTGAACTTTAGAGTGTACTATCTGTACCTGTTGCCCCATTGCACTCAACACATGTTATTTTATTTTATGTCCCTTATCTATATATTCTTAATTGGCGGCAGATTCGTGAAAGGTGGGCATATTCATGTAAGCCTATTATTATCCCTATATACACTCCCCTCCCTCCATGCTTTCATGAAGAAAACCACATAAGATATGATCCTTTATCAAAAGTTAACTTAAATACAAAGTAGCTTTTAAATTTCATGATAAACCACGATGGGCATTTAAATCCACACAGCTCCACTGAAGCACAAAAGTAGCCAAATATCTTTTGACGTTACCTTTAAATGACAGCTCCCATCCTTTTACGATCATAGCTTCATTTTGGTCCTATTTTCCATCCTGGTCCCTTGATTGTTCTACTTTCGAATCAGGAGAGACTAACCAACCTACATAAAATTGGACTGTGGTTTGTCATAATTTATCTACATCTGCACAGAATGGGAATTTTATTATTTTGAAAGGCAATGGCCTACATAAAAAAAGCAAATGTAAATACCAAATGCTAAATCATCATTAAATGAATGTACTATTTCCTGGGCTCTTGCAAGTTTTTGTGAACTCTCACAGTTTAACTTTGAGAAGATGCTGGTGATGTAGCCTTCCCAGGAGGCAGCTGGCAGGAACTATTGGTGCAAATGTTTTCCCTTCATAAGTAACATGACAGTGTTGTCAGGTTATGTGCCTCCGTCATAACAGCTCTCCCCTGTGTGTCTCTGCATCTGCCTCTCTCCATGTCATTTCTGTAGTGTTCAGTGAGAACACGATCTCCTCTCCTCCTCACCGCTCTCCTCCCCACACCTCCCCTCTCCTCCCTTCCAGCCTTCATTGACTACATATGTCAGCAGGGAATCTCGGCCCCTCCCTCTTGGCTCCCTTAGAACGTGATGAACAGCAAAGAAAGGACAACAGTGGAGAAAGGACTTGGGACCACAAAGCAGAACACAGAAGAAAAGGTTATTTAGGAATAGAAAAAAAAAAAAACACACTGCACTGCTAAACGAGGCAAAACATGAAGGATAAATTGCTTTTATTGCTCCTGTTTCCTCTTGCTGGAGGCTGTCATTTTGCTGAAGCCCAGAGCCCCTGAACAGCAGTAAATCATAAAGCGGAATGGTATTTAATGGTTTCAAAAAACGTTCCTGGAATTGCTATCTGTCACATTTGCTTGTGTCCTCAACTAAACTGTCAAATCATCAAATGGTTGGTGTCATAACTGATAACATCACCATGGCAGTTGCAAATCAAACAGAAGCAGCTCCCTTGGCTGTAAAGAATAGGAGGGTTTAATTCCCCTTTAAGGCTGTCAGTAGATCGGCCTCTACCAATGCAGCAGAGCCTAAAAATAGAGAGCAACTGAGCATGTGCAGAGCAAGGTGTGGCAGTGTATTACTGGATTTGAAACCATATAACCATCTATTTTAGCGTGCTACATAGCAATACCTGCAAAAGGGGCCAGCCTGAAGGGATCTAACAGGATTTCATTTTCTGACTAAAGTTCCACTTTAATATATAGAGGTCTCCTGCAATGAACATGGTGGAATGTATTATAGTGGAGCTCCCAGATTCATCCATTTAAAATATCTCCATTGCTTCCAAAAAAGAATAAATAATGAATGAAAAAAAAAAAAAGCATGGTTAATGCACACCTGTGCAGCTCCGTGTGCTGCCGATCTATGCTCTCTACCACTGCCAAAAAATGTTATATAGCCAATCAAATTTTGGTCTATTAAAAGAGAACAATGGAAGAGCACCCCAGGAAACCGCCCAGTCTATTGAGTAACAGATCAGCTTTAGCATGTCTCCTCCCAAGCCACGCCCCCCTAACAGGTTTCACCCGCTCACTGTCTTAATCATGAACCCTACATTTAGACTTGTGAGTGGGTAAAATGCATTAGAGGGGCGTGGCTTTGGAGAAAACACACTGAAGCTGATCTATTACTCAATAGAGCAGGCAGTTTCCCGAAATGTACTGTTCAGGTGGTTAAGGATTTTTAGGAGCTTCTTTGATCTGGTCAGTAACACACCTCCTGTAGTAGAGTGCCACCACTCTGGATGAAGGAGCACAGGGGCACCTTTGGACAGCAACATTATCAGTCTGGGGGAAAGGAATGTTGGATGTGCTAGCAGGTTTAGATACACTAACAAATTGAAGCTGAATTCCATCTAACACTCTTTAAAGTGGCATTAAATGCAAAATAAAACATTTATTATATTACAGCTTACCAATTCTTAGATGTGATTGCAGTATTTTTTTTTTTTTTTAAGGCTTTCCATCTTCTGTTTACATCTGGTGATCCAGCCAGCAAGTCTGTTGCTTTTCAAAAGTAAAAGCTCTAGAATAAGATATATCCGTTACAGGCATAGGACAAACCATTTACCATTGACAGGGGTACTTACAACGATCACATTTTATTCATGTAAAAACTTTATCCCAAACAGGGAAAAAAATGGTTTTCTGATTATGAAGTGTGAACTGGAGTTTGGCTTGAAATGTGTTAGTATATCTAAATCTGACAATACTGCTGTCCAAAGGTGACCCCTGTGCTCCTTCATCCAGAGTGAATCAGGGTTGCCAACTGACAGTTAATTCATGGACAGTTTGTAAAATCCATGATTTCTACATCTGTCCATGAAGTCACTGGCAGTTAGCTAACCCTGGAGTGAAGGCGCTCTAATATGGAAGGTATGTTACTGGCCAGGTGAAAAGCCTAAAAAATAAAACGAATGCAGCCATCGTGTCTAATCTGATATAACATTTTTGGTTTTGGCTTTAATACAGCTTTAAGCAGTTACAGCAAGTTTTTGTTCCTTTTGAGAGAACGGTTTTAGATAAACATGTAAAAACAAAGGCTGATCATTGTAAGCACCCAAGTCAGTGGTAAATGGTTGGTTTCATCCCTCTAAGGCCCCCTTCACACCTGAGCGTTTGTAGCTTGAAGCCTGAAGCTACAAAACGGGGGAAAAAATCTATTATGCTCTATGGAAATGGTTCACATCTCCACTCCAAAACGCCAGAAGCTCCAAAACGCTTGAAGCTCAAACAAGTTCTGGAACTTTTTTTAGGCAGATTTTGGCATTTTTCTGCTTTTTAAATTGTTGACCTTTTTACCTGTACAGAATCGCTGCAAATACGCAGCATAAATCGATGTAAAAACGCTGAAAACGCTACGCTCAGGTGTGAATGGGGCCTTACTGCTACATCGGCAGGACTGCTTGTTCTTTTGTTAAACAACAGACTAGCTAGCTGAATCACCAGGTGAAAATGGAAGAAAGCCTAAAAAAAAACAAATGCAGACATTACATCTAAGAATAGGTAGGCTGCAATATAAAAAGTGTTTGCTTTTGGAGTTAATACCGCTTTAAATCTGACCTCTGGGGAAAGTTAAAAATGTCCTTTGCAGTGGGTCTGCTTGTTCCTGTATCGGGGTCTGGGGGTACAGCAGTTATCTCATCCTCTTCTCATCTGAGCTGCTAGACCCTTCCCCCCCCCCCCCCCCCCCCCCAGGCTCCGGCAGTCTAAGATCCTCTGACATCATAAAGACTGATTCAGAGACTATATAGACCTTTAAGGCTAATAGAAGGATCAGTTAAAAAAAAAAAAAAAATGCTTTTCCCATCCAGCATTGAACCCTTGCAGTCCAGGGGCAGCCCACTACAAGGGAGTACTTTGGGGTTTGAGTGCAAGGACATGTAGAACACCGGGGTTGATTATCTAAAGGCAAATGTACTGTGCACTCTGAAGTTGCTCCAGAGCTTAGTAAATGAGCAGAGGTTCTGCTGACTTCCATCAACCAATCATGTGTGAGCAAACATGCTGTTTTTTTTTCTTCTTGCATGTGATTGGGTATTCTTTGCATAGTGAAACATCACCTCATTTGCTAAGCTCTGGAGCAACTACACTTTGCAGAGTGCACAGTCTAGTAGCCTTTGGTAAATCAACCCCAAAGAATACAGAGGTTGATTTACTAAAGGCACATAAACTGTGCACTTTGCAAGTGCCATTGCTCCAGATCTTAGTAAATGAGCAGAGGTTCTGCAGACTTTCATCAACCAATCATGTGCAAGCAAAAATGCGATTTGTTTTCCTTGCATGTGATAAAGCTTCAGCTCATTTACTAAGCTCTGGAGGAACAGCACTTTGCAAAGTGCACACTCTATGGGGTGGATTTACTAAAGGCAAATAGACTGTGCACTTTGCAAAGTGCAGTTGCACTCTGGAAAAACAATTAAAACAGGAAGAAGTTCTGGACAGCCGCACTCCAAAAATGTTTTTGCCTTTTATTCAAACAATTTAACCAAAATACATGCCGGCAGAACAGACAGAAGGACTGACACGTTTCACACCACAAACAGTGCTTAATCGTGAGCTATTATTAAGCACTGTTTGTCGTGTGAAACGCGTCAGTTTTCTGTCTGTTTTTTTATTACATTTTTTGAATAAAAGGCAAAAACTTTTTTAGGAGTGCGGCTGTCCAGAACTTCTTCCTGTTTTAATTGCTTTATGCATTGCCAGCACCTGGGCTTCCAAACTGGAGGAGAGGGTTTCTACCTTTGCTTGACCCACCTGGAGCGGTGATATCTCTCTTCCTATCTTGACTCTGGGAGAACAGTTGCTTCAGAACTTAGTAAATGAGCAGAAGCTCTGCTGACTTCCATCATTCAATCATGTGCAAGCAAAAATGCTGTTTTTTTTTTTATTTTCCTTGCATGTGATTGGGTATTGTTTGCTAAGTGAAGCTTTACCTCATTTACTAAGCTCTGGAGCAACTGCACCTGCCGAATGTGACTGCACTTTGCAAAGTGCACAGTCTATTTGCCTTTAGTAAATTAACCCCTCTATTTCCGTTTTGTAAACCAATCCCACAGTAGTTGCCCTGCTCATATATAGAGGCTGATTTACTAAAGGCAAACAGGCTGTGCACTGTGCAAGTGCAGGTGCTCCAGTGCTTAGTAAATGAGTAGAAGCTCTGCTGACTTCTATTATCCAATTGTAGCACTGTGATTCTTTACCAGGCAGTGTTATAAAGCAAGACAATGCTGTTGGGTTGGTATTTGGCTCCTTCTACTGGTATGAAAAGGAAAGAGACATGTTTAACTTTCACATAACAGCTAAGCAGGGAGTGACCTAATTGTTTTACTTTGTGAAAGGACTCACCTACCCACAATGCCCACTCACCTACCCATGAACATTGAGAGTGTCTGAACTGCATGCTGGGTAGGTAATCAAAGGCCCGGCGTGGCCATTTTCTGCCTCTTCTGGGGACATGTGGCCTTCCGGCAGGGACCTGTGTGGTATTGTCCTGAAGAGCGCGTCCTGTTAGGCGCAGAATGGACAAAGTGAGTGCCACCAGAGGGAAGCTGATACCCAGGCTGAGCGGCAAACAGGATGTTGCAGGCGAGCGCGGGACATTTGAGGGGTCAGGTAAGTAAAACGGAGGGGCTGGCACTGTCAGATGTTTTTTCACCTTAATGCATAGAATGCATTAAGGTGAAAAAAATTTTATGTAGTGGCCATAACCCTTTGTAGGGCGGCCTTGACTTACCGGTTACCTCCGCTTGGCTTGTTCTTCCACGTCTAGGGGTTCCCAGGGTTGATACTCAACAACTTTGGACGCTGACAGAAATAAAGTCCTTTAGAAAAGGTTTTATTTTGCAGGGGTAACATCCAACAACACAGTCTCGTATAGGAACAGAGGGCAAGGGTGAAGAACTCAGGAACCTTGAACTGCAGATGTAACAAAGTCTCTAGTACCACCCAGAGAGTAGCCACTCGCAGCTGGGTTCCCAAAGGCTGAACAAATCTCTAGCCAGAGAATTATGGCAGTTAGCACATTGATTCAGAACTTGTAAAATCTCTGACCTTGAACATGTTGTAACTGAAAGTGAACAGGAACCTTTTTCCTCAGTACCTGGAATGTTCTCTGTCTCCTTGGTAGTACTGGAAAAAGTGGATTCGTCAATGTCCTTCCCAACTCAGTAACCAGGCACTTCTCAGGATGCCGCTTGTTGGCCCTCCTCCGAAGAGTCCTCCCCCGGTCACTTTCACGAGCTGTGGTGCCCCTCCAAGCCGAGAGCAGACCCGGACACCCTGAATCCTCCCTCAGTTACTACTCCTCGGACCAGCCGGTTCCGAGACTCGGGAACAGACAGATCCCTACCCCAGACCAGGCGGGTCTATTGGGGGTAACCAACAGAAGCATGTTACAGGATGTCGAACACCCCGTGACCGGGACCCCTCACAGGGCTACCCCGGTCCTGGAAACAAAAGCAGACCACTCGGGCCTCAGGAACTCCTACTGAACACGTGACCTCAACATCTTAAGTACCCCCTTCCCAGACTCCCCAGTGGGGCCCGGCACACCCACTGATTGGTTCTGAAAAGGCTGATACCAAAAACATCCAACCAGGCCTGGTTCTGGCCTGTCATGTGCACCTCACTGTACACATGACCAAGCAGAACTTCTAACACAGCCCAGCCAAACTGTCAAGGTTAACCTACATAATTAACCCTCAGAACCCCACTACTGTTCTGGGGCAAAAACTCAATTTACACATGAATGACACTTTGTCCAAAATGTCACCCGCTACATTTACCTTTACAACCCCTTTAAAATTCCCTCCTACACTTGGGGTGCGTGTTATACGCCGATAAATACAGTAAATCTTTTCCAGTAATCTTATATTATTTAATTACAACAGAGTGTGATCTTTTTACTGTGAGCATGGAACCCGAGGTGTCAGAGGGATAGGTAGTCCTGAGTGCCCGGGATAGCCAGTGGGAAATAGAACTCAGCAGCCCCCATGGGGGTACCGCTACACAATCATGTGCAAGCAAAAATCTGTTTTTGTTTTTTTTTTACATTTTCCTTACATGTGATTGGGTATTCTTTGCAAAGTAAAGCCTTGCCTCATTTACTAAGCACTGGAGCAACTGTAAAGTGCACACTCTGGGGTTGATTTACTGAAGGCAAATCCACGTTGCACTACAAGTGCACTTGGAAGTGCAGTAATTGTAGATCTGAGGGGGGGGGGACAGGCACAGAGAATAAAAAAACAGCATTTTTACTCATACATGATTGGATGGGAAAAATCAGCAGAGCTTCCCCTTTAGATCACTTTGCATTACAAGTGCACTTGGAAGTGCAGATGCTTTAGATCTGTGGGAAGCTCTGCTGATTCTATCATACAATCAAAAATGCAATTTTTTATTTTCCTTGCATGCCCCCCTTGGATTTACAGCGACTGCACTTCCAAGTGCACAGTGGATTTGTCTTTAGTAAATAACCCCCTGTGTACCTTGCAAAGTGCAGGTGCACTCTGCAAGAGCAGTTGCCCCAGAGCTTAGTAAATGAGGGTAAGCTCTGCTGACTTTAATTATCCAATCATGTGCAAGCAAAAATGTTGTTTTGCTTTTGTTTCCTTTTATGTGATTGGGTATTCTTCGCAAAAGTGAAGCTTTACCTCATTTACTACGCTCTGGAGCAACTGGACTTGCAGAGTGCAAAGTCTATTGGCATTTAGTAAATCAACCACACTGTACTTTGCAAAGAGCAGTTGCTCCAGTGCTTAGTAAATGAGGTAAAGCTTCACTTTGCAAAGAATACCCAATCACGTGCAAGGAAAAATAAAAATAGATTTTTGCTTGCACCTGATTGGATGATGGAAGTCAGCAGAGCTTCTGCTCATTTACTAAGCTCTGCTCTTTGTAGAGTCCAACTACACTTTGCAAAATGCAGTCCATTAGCCTTTAGTAAATCCTTCCCATAGCACTGCGTTGAGGTGAATAACAATGCCCCCTACTGACACAGCACACCAACTTGGACCAAGCACATTTTGTGACACTTCAATAAAGTTTTAAAGAAAAAAAAGTGAGGTATTGCACCCCCCCATACATGAGTGCAGGCGTTGTGTGCCCCCCTTCACTGGCTGCATGCTTGTTGGGGACTTAGAAAGTAGTGCAGCCAGGGGATGAGAAGACATGTAGGAGAGGGGCCCCTGCACGCCTCAGTAATGAGGGGCCCCCGCTCCGGTGGCTGTTGGACTCCTAATCTAAGTTTGGCGCTTCCCCCTCCCCTCCTCAGACTTGGCTTCCTTCCCCCGGAGCTCCCCCTCCCCTCCCGCACGCACACATCCAGCGCTGGTGGTAGAGCCGGAGCTAGACTACAGTAATTCCCCAGTAAGGGCGGCTTGAAACTGCCTGGGCTGAATAGCATTTGCTGTTCCTTGTATGCCACCCTCCCTCCGCAGCCCCTGGGAGCGCTGCTGATCCCGGAAGTGGCTCTGCTCACTCCGCACAACAACTCCGAGCCCGTTCCGTCTATATATACATATATATATATGTGTGTGTGAGTGTGTCAGAGCACGGAGAGCACACACACACACACACACACACACACACGTATATACACGACACACGGCCTGCCCGCACTTTATTACCAGTCCCCACACAGGCAGGGGAGCTCACCTAGGCGGTGGCGGTGTACAGCGCTCACACTAGGCTCTGTGCTTTCATTATTTAACCCATTAATGGCCCAAGTCAAGATAAACCTCAGCCCAGGTTTACAACTTTGCCATGAGTTAGTCCAAATCCTTCCACATTGTGTGCTAAGAAAACAAAATCCGGAGGTCTGTGTCACACTGTGCCGATAAAAGCAGAGGTCAGCGCTACGAGATATACGGAACGATTGTTCTGTATGTGCCCCGTCCACGCCACAACGCTGCCATTGCAAACATAGCAGCCTTAAGGTCATTCTTTTTTTACTAAACTTGTTATACTTACCTGCTCTGTGCAAGGGTTTTGCACAGAGCAGCGCTGATCCTCCTCTTCTTGGGTTCCCCGCCACCACTCCTGGCTCCTCCTCTGTGTGCCCCCATAGAAAACAACTTCCTATTGTGGTACACTGGCAGGCTCAGTCACGACCTGCACTGCCTGTGTCCATAGACAGTGTAGTTCAACCCCGCCCCCCGCTTCCTCATCACGGGATTTTATTGGCGGGAGCAGGAGCCAATGGCCTCCACTGCTTTCAGTCTACCTTGTAAGGAGGGAGAGAGCCAGTGTAGTGCTGGATCAAAAGTAGGTTCTGGTAAGTAAAAGGGGGGTGTCCATGTACGTCCACCCGAGTCAGTGAGACTTGGCTGATCATGGATCGGAGTAAGGGGCCAATCCTGACCCCTTACCATGTGATCAGCTGTCAGCCAATGACAGCCAATCACATGATGTAAACAGAGCCAGTAATTGGCTATTTTTTTTCCTCGCTGATAAGAGGAGAAAAAAAAATCCCGATCACCGAGGGACATCAGTTCTGAACATGGAGAGCCGCCACCACCTCATCTTTGCCCACCAGTGCCACCTATCTGTGCAAATCAATGCCCACCAGTGTTGCCAAGCAGTGCCTCATCATCAGTGCTGCCTATCGGTGTCACCTACCAGCAGGGCTCAAGTCCTGCGGGAACGCATGGGAACAGAGTTCCTGTACTTTTTCCAGAACAGGAACTCAGTTCCCGTTAGCAGCCGTGTCCTGCAAGACTTTGAAGTATGTGAGCTGTGTGGCAGGTGCAACACCAGAAGCCGCTGACACAGCTCACAATAGTAAGTGCCGCACACCTGACCATCCAGGCATTGCCAGTAGGGGACCCCATGACAGCTTCTGCTTCGATCTACCTGTCAATCACAGCTATCTGACAGGTAGATCAGCTATTCTGCTCACAGGACATGCAGGGAGAGAGGTGAGCTGAGGGAGGAACATCAGGGGTGGTAAGCTGAGCAATACCTGGCAAAGTTTAATACCAGGAGGGAAGTTTATGTGGAAATATGTGAAGGGTTGGAATAGCAGCGAGTGTGTGTTGGAGCCCCTGCAGAGTTTGCAGCCCCCTAAGCTAACATCCATCTCCTAAGCAGGAACACATCACTATCTCCCCAAGCATTCTGTCCAGATAATGTGCAGTTAATTTATGACCTTTCCGTTTAACCCTGTGTTATCCAAACTCTGTTCAATGAAAAGTGTAAACTCACCACATAAACACTCTATATACAAAATATAATTCCCCAATAAAGATCAGAACATGATGTTCACATTTGCATGGAAGCACAATTGAATGAATGCTGATTATTCAGAGAATTCAGAAGAATTACCGTATTTATGTTTATTGAGGATTGTTTTTTTTTTTTTTTTTATGTTTATTGTTTTTTTTTTATGTACTAACAGTTAAGCTTCATACATACAATAGGAAATTGGATGAAAAATACCACTTTTGAAGCGTTTGTGCATATGAGCGTATCATTTTTATTTTTTTTGGTGGGCGAGTGGATCTTGGGTGGGAGTTCCCACACTTTTTTCCCAAGGACTTGACCCCTGCCTACCAGTGCCCATCAGTGCTACCTTTCAGTGCCAATTATTAGTGCCACCTATCAATGCTCACTAGTGCTGTCGTGTCTCATCATCAGTGCTGCCTATCAGTGTCACCTACCAGTGCCCATCAGTGCTACCTATCAGTGCACTTTAGTGCCACCTATCAATGCCCACCAGTGCTGCCAAACAGTGCCTCATCATCAGTGCTGCCTATCTGTGTCACCTATCAGTGCCCATCAGTGCTACCTATCAGTGAACTTTAGTGCCACCTATCCATGCCCACCAGTGCTGCCAAGCAGTGCCTCATCATCAGTGCTGCCTATCTGTGTCACCTATCAGTGCTACCTATCAGTGCACTTCAGTGCTACCCATCAGTGCCACTTATTAGTGGCACCTATCAGCGTCCATCAGTGCTGCCTTACCAGTGCCCTCATCTGGACACATCAATGAAGGAGAAAGATTACCTATAACAAACTATGAAAACTGATTTTTTTTGTTTGTTTAGCAAAAAATAAAACCCCCAGTAGTGATTATATATCACCAAATGAAAGCTCTATTTGTGTGAATTTTTTTTATTTTTTATTATTTCATATGGGTAGCATGACTGAGCAATTGTCATTTAAAGTGTGACAGTCTTAAAGCTGAAAATTGGCCTGGGAAGGAAGGGGGTTTAAGTGCCCAGTAGGCAAGTGGTTAAGGGCCCATTCACACCAGATGCAGTGGGATGCATTATTGACTGCATTCTCACTGCATAGACAGTCCAAAATCCAGCTTATCCTCTGGGCATAGTGCATGACCTTACAGTGTGGTGGAAAAAATACAGCAAGCTTTATTATTCTGCAAGGCAAACATGCAAAGAACACACAAACACGTGTAAATGTGTGCAACCGCATTGCAGTACACATAAAAGCCTCAAAAGAGGAATTTCTTTCAAAGGGCAAACGCTTAGAGCCCTTTCACACTGCCAGCGTGGGGGCGTCGGGAGTAAAGCGCCACTAGTTTTAGCAACGTTTTACCGTTGTTTTAGAGGCATTTTTCGGCCACTAGGGGGTCACCTTTGACCTGCGCTAGCAGCCGAATAAAGGGTTAAAAGCGCCTGCAAAGCGCTGCTGCTGAGGCGCTTTGCAGGGGCTTCGGCCGCACTGCCCATTGATTTCAATGGGCACTGGCGCTTTAGGGACGTTGTATACACCGCTCCCAAAGCACCTCAAAGGAGCTGCTTGCAGGACTTTTTTTGGCATCCTGCGAGTGCAGTGCCCCAGTGGGAAAGCATCTTCTATTGGCCCAAAATAATAATAAGAAAACATAATAACTATAATATAGGTAAAACTTTATTTTTTTCATTTTGGATAGAGTAAAGGAGGGTTATAGCATTTCTCTAACAATGCCAACAATGATAAAATAGTAAACCACTCACTGGGATGTGCAATTTATAATTCTTAACAAAAAAAACCCATAAAATATAAACTCAGTAATCATTTAATCTTTAATAAAGCCCCTCAGAAAGCTGTCTACAACCTAACTCACCAAAGTTTTGCATTTAATTATGGTTTCAATTTAGCAGTATATACACTATATTGTCAAAAGTATTGGGGCACCCACCTTTACACACACACACATGAACTTTAATGGCATCCCAGGCTTAGTCCCAGGGGAGGGCTGGCAGCCTTAGGCCTGGGGGGCAAGTCTAGTCAAGTGGCCCATTAATCCACGAATCAGCTCACCATCAACAGTGCCCATCAATGCAGCCTCACCAATGCCCATCAATGAAGCCTCACCAATGCCCATCAATGCAGCCTCACCAATGCCCATCAATGCAGCCTCACCAGTGCCCATCAATGCAGCCTCACCAATGCCCATCAATGCAGCCTTACTAGTGTCTATAAATGCAGCCTCACCAGTGCCCATCAGCTCAGCCTTGTCAGTGCCCATCAATGCAGCCTCACCATAGCCCATCAATGCAGTCTGTTCAGTGCATGGGGATTAGAGAGAGAAAAGCTGCTGGATAACACAGAGCGGAGATCTCCCGCTTACCCAGTGCGGCTTCTGTCATACGAAGTCCTGCCTCCTGGACCAGGTTCTATGATAGATGTCACCAGTGTGCTCTTTATCATAGGCCATCCTTGGCTTCCTGGTGGTACACTGAGGTACACGTCACTGAGGAGCCGATGCACGTACCCGGTTGCTGTGATGTCTGCCGGGCACCCGCAATCGCTCAAGACAGAGTAGGAATGTGGATCTGTGTGTGTAAATACACAGATTCACATCCTGTCAGGGGAGAGGAGACAGATCGTATGTTCCTAGTATATAGGATTGGTCTCCTCGCTAGTCAGTCCCATCTCCCCCACAGTTAGAATCACTCCCTAGGTAACACATTTAACCCCTTGATTGCCCCCTAGTGTTAACCCCTTCCCTGCCAGTGATATACAGTAATCAGTGCATTTTTATAGCACTGATCGCTGTATAAAAGTCACTGGTCCCAAAATAGTGTCAAAAGTGTCCGATCTGTCCACCGCAATGTCACAGTCACAATAAAAATTGCAGCATTACTAGTAAAAAGAAAAAAATTATAAAAATTCCATAAATCAATAACCTATTTTGTAGACGCTATAACTTATTACTTCTTATCGCAATTTTTTTTACCAAAAATATGTAGAAAATTACACATCAGCCTAAACTGTTAAGGCTTAAGTTGGCATATTATAGCAAAAAGTAAAAAATATTGTGTTTTTTTTAACCAGTTCCAGACCAGCACACGCCAATGTACGTCGGCACAATGGCACAGGCAGGCATATTGGCGTACAGGTACGTCCAATCTGGTCGGGACCCCTGTGAGTCTGGTCGCGGGTCCTGCGGACTCTATCGCTGCGGGCATACCCGCGATCGTCTCACGGGGCGGCTGAACGGAGAGATGCCGTTGTAAACAGCATCTCCCCGTTCTGCCTAGCAACAAGTGACGCTGATCTCTGCTCCATGTGATTGGAGCAGAGATCAGTGTTCACTAAATGAAAGCCCAGCCCCCCACAGTTAGTAACACACCCCTAGGAACACTTAACCCCTACACTGCCACCCACTGGTTAACCCCTTCACTGCCAGTGTCATTTACACAGGAATCACTGCATTTGTATAGCAGTGATTGCTGTATAATTGACAATGGTCCCAAAAATGTGTCAAAAATGTCCAATGTGTCCGCCATAATGTCGCAGTCACAATAAAAATCACTGATCGCCGCCATTACTAGTAAAAAAAAATTATTAAAAAATGCCATAAAACTATCCCCTATTTTGTAAACGCTATAACTTTTGTGCAAACCAATCAATAATCGCTTATTGTGATTTTTTTTTACCAAAAATATGTAGAAGAATACGTATTGGCCTAAACTGAGGGAAAAAATGTTTTTTTTAATATATTTATTATAACAAAAAGTAAAAAATAATGCGTTTTTTTCAAAATTGTCACTCTATTTTTGTTTGTTTGGGGTGATCAAATACCACCAAAAGAAAGCTCTATTTGTGGGAAAAAAAGGACGTCAATTTTGTTTGGGAGCCACGTCGCACGACCGCGCAATTGTCAGTTAAAGCGACGCAGTGCCGAATCGCAAAAAGTGGTCTGGTCTTTGGCCAGTAAAATGGTCCAGGGCTGAAGTGGTTAAAGTTGGCACTCTTTTTTTGTTTAAAGTGCAAATAATAAAAACCGCAGAGGTGATATCACCAAATACCACCAAAAGAAAGCTCTATTTGTGGGAAAAAATTAATTTGGGTACAATGTTGCATGACCGCACAATGAAAACTGACCTGGGCAGGAAGGGATGAAAATGCCCAGTATTGAAGTGGTAAATTAATGAAAGTGTATTTCTTCCAAAAAAAAATGTATTTGAGAAACAGCTACATAAATACAGTGTGACATAAAATATTGCAACGATTGCCATTTTATTCTCTAGGGTCTCTGCTAAAAAAAATAAAAAAAAAAATATATATATATATATATATATATATATAATGCTTGGGGGTTCTAAGTAATTTTTTAACAAAAGATTTGTTACTTGTAAACAAGTGTCAAAAAAGGTTTAGGCATGAAGGGGTTAATAATATCAGCTCCCAGCTTAAAACAATGGGAAAGAAGTGGGAAATCTTCATAGTGTAAGACTTTTCTTTTTAATAAAAAAAAACACATTCACCAAAAAACTTACATTATCTGTGCTCTGTCCTCAGGATCAGCCTCATGGGGTGACAGTCTGCTCCCCCGCAGCCTCTCGTTTGTTCTCTTCCTGTGGTCAAGCTAGGGAATTGTTTGCGCCCAGGAATTGCTATTAGGCCACCGGGACTACCTGTCCCATGATGCTTTGCAGCTGCTGGAGGCTCTGATGGGCTCCCTCCCTCTACCAATGAGGAAGCAGGGGAGGGAACAGAGTGGGCGGACGCTCACACAAGCTGCAGTGTTCGGAGGAGAGGAGGAGGAGAGGAGGGGGGGGGGGGAATCCCCCACACGAGCTGACAGGTTGGCTCTCACTCCACTGTCACTGGATTAGTGTGAGCGTGACCGACGGGAGGTGTGGGAACAGAGCGGCCTCCACTACATAAGTGAGTGCCTCTTGAGTTTCCGCGCCCCTCCCTCTGCCTCAGCTTGCAGCCCCTGTCCTGACCCGAAAAAAAAAAAAAAATCGTGAGCGGTGGCCGCCGGCCGTTTTGCATATATTGTTAGGGCAGCCTAGGGGGAAATTGCCACCCTCCCCCCCGGCCCAGCCCGCCCCTGCTTAGTCCATAGGGTTCAATATTGAGTTGGCCCACCCTTTGCAGCTATAACAGCTTCAACTCTTCTGGGAAGGCTGTCCACAAGGTTTAGGACTCCAAGTGTGTCTATGGGAATGTTTGACCATTCAAGTTTGCAGTCTAGTTCCTCCACCCCAGACTCATTCATTTATGTCTTTATGGACCTTGCTTTGTGCACTGGTCCAGATCATTTGGTGAAGGGGGAATTATGGTGTGGGGTCGTTTTTCAGGGGTTGGGCTTGGCCCCTTAGTTCCAGTGAAGGGAACTCTTAAGGCAACAGCATACCAAGACATTTTGAACAATTTCATGCTCCCAACTGTTTGGGGATGGCCTTTTCCTGTTCCAACATGACTGTGCACCAGTGCACAAAGCACTGTCCATCGAGTTTGGTGTGGAGGAACTTGACTGGCCTGCACAGAGCCCTGACCTCAACCCAACAGAACACCTTTGGGGTGAATTAGAGAGGAGACTACAAGCCAGACCTTCTCATCCAACATCAGTGCCTGACCTCACAAATGCGCTTCTGGAAGAATGGTCAAATATTCTCATAGACACACTCCTATAGGCATGGACTCCAAAGTGACATCCAAGTGAAATGCAGAACCCAAGGCTTCCCAGCAAAACATTGCCTGAAGTATCACACTGCTTCTGCTTGCTTGCCTTCTTCCCATACTGCACCCTGGCACCATCCCTTCCCCAGGTAAGTGATGCACACGCACCCATCGATCCACATAATGTAAAAGAAAACGCGATTCGTCAGACCAGGCCGCCTTCTTCCATTGCTCTGTGGTCCAGTTTTGATGCATCCCATCCCCATTGTAGGAGTCTGTGTGGTGCAGTGTACACTCCCAGTATCTGGTGAGAGTTTAGCCATCCGAAAGCACTCCCCGCGTGTACCAGTCATATGATTGCGCTTTTAGGACCACGCGGGTGAAAGGAGGGGAATCTCCCAAACAGTAGCAAAGACTGGAATAAAAACATAACAGCGTCTCATAACCTCTCCTTAAAAAAAAGGGGAAAAAAATACGTTTAACTAGTTTCAATTGATTGCAGACTAGCATAGAAGAAAAATTCCCAGCATGTTGGTCCTTTTCACTCCCGCTTAAAACTGGCATACTCTACTTGATTAAGTGCAGACACCCCCAGATGCCAGCTATTACTTTTCTTAAGCAAAACAAGGTCTTTATGCACTTCTGATTTAGGATTTATGCACACTAGGCAGGTGAAAAAATTCCAGAACCTTTGGCAGAAAAAGCAGCATAAAAAACACTCATAGTGGCTCGTATTGCATAAGAGTTTATGCATGTTTATGGGCATTTTCCTTTTATAAGCTTTTTTTCCTCCAAAACATTCCCCTCTGCTCAGTTCTCACTATAATAAATGTACAGTTGAAAACATGAACGCTCCTAAACACTGCATGTATGTGCAATTAGATAAGTTTAGCAGAAATGGCCATTTTTTTATGCCCAAAAGCTCCTCTCCTGAATGTGATTCTTCTGCATTCAGGAGAAGGCGCTTTGACTGCCTCTAAGTGTTTCTGCTCCTAAACTCCACTAAAAGCCTATGAGGTTGATTTACTAAAGGCAAATAGACTGTGTACTTTACAAAGCGTAGTTGCACTCTGCACTTGCAGTAGCTACGGAGCTTAGTAAATGAGCAGAAGCTCTGCTGACTTCCATCATCCAATCATGTGCAAGCAAAAATGCAGTTTTTATTTTAATTTTCCTTGCACATGATTGGGTATTCTTAGCAAAGGGAAGATTTACCTCATTTACTAAGCTCTGGAGCAACTGCTCTTGCAACATTGCAAAGTGCACAGTCCATTTGCATTTAGTAAATCAACCCCTATGTGTGGATGGACACACAGGGGTTGATTTACTAAAACTGGAGAGTGCAAAACCTGGTGCAGCTCTGCATAGAAGCCAATTAGCTCCCAGGTTTTTTGCCAAAGCTTAGTTGAACAAGCTGACATAAGAAACGAATTGGCTACCATGCACAGCTGCACCAGATTTTGCACTCCAGTTTTATTAAATCAACCCCATAGGCTTTTATTGGGGTGCATTTAGAGGCTTAAGCAAAAAAAAACTCCAACAGCCCGAAAAACCTCAGTTAACTTCCCTGGCAGTATTCCCGAGTGTGGCTCGGGGTTAAACTTCAGTACCATTAACGATAACCCCCCGCCACACATGGGATTGCATCTCAGGATCCTGGTCCAGGTTACTTACCTTGTCCCCAGGATTCAGCGATGTCTCCCCGCTGTGTCCTCCGCCCGATGCCTATGTGTGCCAGGCTCCGTTCCCTGCGAGGGCCGCGACACATGGGGGCAGAGCCTGGTGGCAAATTCAAAAAAGTACAAAGTCCATAACAGATACAGTACACTGTAATCTTACAGATTACATTACTGCATGGAATCTTTTCACCTCCCTTTTGTCCCCAGTGCTTTGTCCAATGCCCTGCATGCAGTTTTAGATTATATATATTGTTCTTTCTGCCTGGAAACTTGAGATTGTCCATAGCAACCAAAAGGTGTCCCTTTACTTCAAAAGTGGCTTTAGACCAGCTAGAAAACAGAGATATATTATATTATTATTTTTTTATAATTATTTATAGTTATTTATTATGATTTATGATTTAGTGTTTCAAACTTTATCATACCCGGAATGTCTACTAGACTCTTGTTTGGACAGAATTAAGTGTATTATTACTAAAAATTACAGGCCTACAATAAAAAAAGCCAAATTTCTATGCAAAACAATGTACCGCTTTGAGACGCAAAAATCTGACATAATCATAGCGCCAGAGTGGGTACGGAGAAGCAGCTTGTACGAGACCTTAGTTTCATTTTGAAAATGGATCCAGCTTTCCCTGACTCCATGACTTAGATCCAACAACTGCCTCCCTGTCTCCAATGAGTATACCACTACTGACCACTGAGGCAATCTCCTTGGACAGTCGAAAGCCAGTTGGTGGGGAAAACAAAGAACATTTTTCTGGCTAGTAAAGGTATATAGCAGGCATCTTGGGGGCTGTGGCGGCCACTCCATTAGGGGTGCAGGGGTACTGCCCCCCTAGTCTATGCGCCCAGCCCCTAATCTGCATGCAGGATGCCATACGAATGGATTTCATTTTTTTTTGTTTTTTTTAAGCTCATGATTGGAGACTGAGGTTCTAATTTGCTTCAAAAAAAGGGTAGGCTCGGGGTACAGAGCACTGCGCTTTGAGCCCACACAGTTGCGTGACAATGGTGAAATAATATTCACTATTGTCTTCCTGCTTCTCCTCCCGGCCATTCAGGAGCAGGTCAACCAAGGAAGTGGGGGGGGAGACTTTGACTGACAGACCAACCAAACAAGGAATTGGGGGGTGGCTTGTTTGCTGCCACCCCCAAAAATTGGAACACCAGAAACCACTGCTTGAGTGTGTGCTCCAAGGTAAGACAAACTTTTAAGAGCTTACTTTAGAGCCAAACATCTGTGCTGGGTTAGGGTTGCTTTAGAATTCTTGGGACTTTTGTGCATGTAATGTGGAAAGAGCGTATAGACAAGTTTATAAAGGTATCACTTTGAAATTTAATATGTTTTTTTTTTTGACAATTAGCATTACAGCAAGTAAACATTTACAAAACGTTTGTAATAAATCATCGTAACTTCAAGTTCAGCTCTTGGGGAATTCCAAAGAAGGTGCAATCATTTGGACTAATTCACCAATATTTGAGCTTCCCTGAGGCCTGTTTTAGGATAAACTATTCTCTGGATCCAGAGAAAGGTGAAGAAAGTCCCAAAGATTTCTGGCAAATTAAAAGTAAAAAACAAAACAAAAAACAACAACATTTACTTCCTGGCTCTAAATATAACAGTTTCCCAGATGCATAATTGAACTGCAGACAGCTGAAGACCATGTAGAAATGCCAATAATGAGCCTAGAAATAATATCGATACAGTAATCCTCCTTTCTTCCTACCTCTTGGAAAAAACAAAGGAACCCTTTGCTATAGTTATGGAGATGAAGATAAAAAATAGGATGCAGAAGTAGCCAGGTACATGGGGTTATGCAGTTGTCTTCAGGAGAATGAAAACTAACAAAAGAGAGCTGCAAGTACAGCCCAGTATAACTCCATACTACTCCAAGCATGTCTCAGTTTTGTAGCCACTAATAATGGGAGTGGATCATTAAAAACCAAGGGTGGAGAAACGTGTGCCCATAATGTACTCCAAGAAAAAGAATTTAGAGGAATTTAAAAAAATCATACATTACAGGGACCAGGAGAATTAGTTCAGAACATAGGGATGTCCAAAAGTACTCCAACTGAGTAGTGGGCAACACAAAGGCCAACGAGCCCACAAAACCAACAGGTTAACAGAGGGGGCTCAATAGATTATAAAGCGTAATTTCCCCTAATCTGCTTCTTGTTAAAATTGTCCAAAGAGGCATTCCCCATCAAAGAGCATACACATGAGACACTTCTTGCACTTACGCTTCAGACTGAAATTAGAGCCAGAGGGTCCTACACATGTGTACCAAAGATAGATCCATTCTGCATATTTGATAAATAATCATTTACTAAGGGCAAATAGACTGTTTGCTTTGAGTGAATGAGGTGAAGCTCTACTGATTTCCATCATCCAATTATGTGCCAGAAAAAATGCTGTTTTTTATTTTCCTTGCACATGATTGTATATTGTTTGCAAAGTGAAATTTCATGGCATTCACTAAGGCCCCTTTCACACTGGGACATTTTTCAGGCGCTACAGCGCTAAAAACAGCCCCTTTCACGCAGGGCTTTCACACTGGAGTGGTGCGCTAGCAGGACAGTGAAAAAAGTCCTGCTAGCCGCATCTTTGGAGCGGTGAAGGAGCAGTGTATTCACTGCTCCTAAACCGCTCCTACCCATTGAAATCAATGGGGCAGTGCGGCTATACTGCCGGCAAAGCGCAGCTTCATCGGTTGCTTTGCGATCGGTTTTAACCCTTTTTCGGGCCTCTAGCGGGGGTTAAAACCGCCGCGCTAGCGGCTGCATACCGCCGCTAAAACACAAAAATAGCGCCGCTTTACCACTGACGCCGCTCCCACCCCAGTGTGAAAGGGGCCTAAGCTATGGAGAAACTTCTCTTGTAGAGTCCGGCTTTACTTGTAAAGTGATCTGCCTACATGCTTTTAGTGAATCAACCTCAGCATCTCCTGATTTTTAAACACAATAGATCAGGGCTTCAGGCAAGAGCTCCAGTTGTTGGAGAGAAAGATCCATCAGGATAGAATCAGGATCTTGAGACGTCCTTGGACCAGACAGTTAAGGTCTGCTGGATGGACATGGCCACACTGGCAGTTCCAGGGCAAGGCTTTTTCAAGTGAAAACAAGGCCTTAGAAAGGGTCTTTAAAAACTGGGGTTTCCTCTGTAAGGACAGGTAAAGTCTTTTTTTTGGAACCCCTCCTCAATAGGATATCTTGGGCAAAGTACTTTGGAGGGGTGAAAATAGTAGACTGAGACACTTTGAGACTAGGTCATCAAAAACAGACAAGGTACAAACCTCATCCTCCTTGACTAAATGTTCAGGAGCAGCAGCAATTAAGGGAAAATCAAAGTTCTGAGTCAGCAAACATGGCTGAAATCTTCGTCATAAACTCAAACATATTAGCAGAGAACTGTTTTATAGATAGGCAGGAGGTAGAGGCTGCCCCAAAGGGGTCTATGAAACCTTCAAAGAGGGTAGGGCAGAGGTCCGGGCTATCAGTTTCAGGACACAAGAGGTGACGTAATAATGGTGGTACCGTTTTCCGATGGGCGGCATAAATTGCTGAGCTTGGATCTCACCTGCCCATTAATGCTCACTTTCCTTCTGAATGACATCTCCTAGCAGAATATTTTGTCAAAGGGAAGCAAGGGACATTCCTCATGCACATAATCTGTCCCTCACTACACCCAAAAACTAAATGCACACCCAACACTAGTCTGGGAAATGTAGTAATAGAGCAGAGTTCACAGAAAATAAATAAATCCTGTGTATGCTGCTTAGGGACTAGACGCCCACAGACCCATGGGCGACTAGGGACGCACATGGACCTGTTAGAAGAGCTGGCATATCAGAGGCAGGATATTCGCAGGACTAAAACAGAGAAATTTAATTACATGTATTTTGAGGGTTAACATTTTCTAAAATAAAGAAATAAAGAGGTACAAATTGAGCAAAAGTAGAGTTTGTTCCAGGGAGATAGATTTTTTGAAGGCAGTGAAGGAATATTTTTCTTATGCCGTGTACACACGATCAGAATGTCCGACAGAAAAAGTCAGACGGGAGCTTTTCATCGTATATTCTGATTGTGTGTATGCCCCATCAGACTTTTTATGTGGAAAATTCTGACTGACCTAGAAATAGAACATGTTCTAAATATTTCTGATGGAACTAATTCCTATCGGCAAAACCGCTCATCTGTATGCTTTTCCGACGTACCAAAAACAACGCATGCTCTGAAGCAAGTACGAGACGGAAATTATTGGCTACTGGCTATTGAACTTCTTTTTTCTAGTCCCGTCATATGTGTTGTACGACACAGCGTTCTTGACGGGCGGACTTTGGTGTGATCATGTGTACGCAAGACAGTTTCATAGGAATTCTGTCAGAACTCGGTTGGAAAAACCTTCAGAGTTTATTCTGACGGGAAAACCGGTCGTGTGTATAGAGCATTACTGAAATCTAAATCTTCTGCATTCATGGAGAAATTTCTGTACTCACATAGAAAGTAAAGTTTCTGCATTAAAGCTACAATCTCATATTATTGGAAGGTGGTCAGTCGCAGCCTACATGTTTTTCTAACAACAGGTTTAATTTTATGTACACGTCAGTAGGACCACTTTAACCAAAGAGGCCAGAGGGATAGCCCTCTCGAACAGGTGCTCTATCAAACACAAGGCTAATTCTAGCCTTGGACAAGCTACTATTAGCCCAAGGTCACCAAGTCCAAGAAAAACTTTTACTGTATATGTTAATGAGCCATTGTTTAAGTTTGTGCAGCAATCTCACCTTGTCACCAAACCTCAGATTCTGGCAAACTGTTACATGACGACATTCCAATGCATGCTGAGGCTTATGGTTTCACAATTATAACACAAAGAAATGGGAGCCAAAGGGGCCTACCGTATATAGTTCTACAAGAGGACAACAGTGGTATTTCCCCCCAAAAATTAAATTTTTTTCATTTTATTACAAAAATTTAAACAAAGCTCATAAATATTTCAAATAAACCTCCACCTCTCACCATCAAAAACAGATGACAATGTTGTCATAAGTAAAGCCAACGCCAGGGCTCACAAGCATGTCAACACTCACACGGCCCCCCGCCTAAAGCAGTGTCTATATGCAGTATACTTATAATGGAAAAAGGCAAAATAAAGGCAATTGCAGACTTATGCCCGATACACACGGTCGGATTTTCATACGGAAAATGTTTGATGGTAACCTGTTGTCGGAAATTCCGACCGTGTGTAGGCTCCATTGGACAGTTTTCATCTGAAATTCCATCGCACAAAATTTGAGATCTGGTTCTCAAATTTTCCGACAACAAAAACCATTTGCATAAATTCCGATCATGTGTACACAATTCTGACGCACAAAGTGCCACGCATGCTCAGAAAAAATTGCGAGATGGAAGCGCTTGGTCTGGTAAAACTAGTGTTCGTAATGGAAATAGCACAATCGTCACGCTGCAATTTTTAAAATAGTTTAATGCAGCGCATTTTCTTCTTCTTTAGAATGCTAGAAGAATTAAGTTGTTTTGCTGCTCATATTCACACCAACTGATTTCTTTATTATTTCTCATGGTCTCATGAATAATAGAATTTTTTTTTCGGCAGATCTCCATAATAATGTTTATCATTTTTGTTTCTTTTTTCTTTCTACATTTTTTTTTCTAGGGCTCTCCATAATATTATTTCTCGTTCTGTGTGTTAAGTTACCACAACAACATTATTATCATGTATTTTTTAACCTCAAGGAGGTTGGTTGGTATTGTTGTCCCTTGTTAATTTGACATTGTATTTAGGAAATGTACCTGCCTACTCACAAATAAACTGTCCTTTTTGAAGTAAAACACATAGGCAAGTATTTGTGAAAAATAAATAGCCATTTATTCTGGGTCATAACAAAATAAAGAGGAAGGCAACGCTGGAGAAACTGCTAAAATTGTCGAAGCCTTTGTACCCCAGGGCACACATGTCCATATAATAGTGAGCACAATTCGGTCCAGGACTACAAGAGACCAAGAACAGCAGCAGATGACATATCTGTCCCCAGGCTGTGGTCATACAACAGCCTGCATCTTTTGTCGGACCAGATTGAACTCAGGTCATCACTCTCTGGTATTCCTTACACTATGGCTCTGGTGTTGGAGTTGTGGCAGGAGGTGGAGGACCATGGTTCAACTCACAAACGTGGCTTTGGCTTGTGAGTTCGCCCCTCAACCCCTTATTTAGGGCTTGTAAGATCACTTCCTCACATAAGGGGCATTGGCCCTCCTCCATTTCCAGCATTTTGCAGGCTGTCATGTAGGCATAGTCCTCTTGAAGACTTGGGGGGGGGGTTTCTGAGGACCGCAGTAGCCTTCAGAAATAGGCCAAGTGCTGCCTCCTCCAGGTTACTCCTCTTCCTGGCAATTTTTTATGGAAGGCCGAGGGGAGGGACCTGGGATTCAGGCAGGCTACTAGGCCCAGCCACCTCCTGACTGCCACTTACCCCCGCCACCTCCTGGCTGCCACTTTCCACAGCCTCCTTCTGGCTGAGACTTTATGAAAAAGGGACATAGTTTTATTTTTTGGTTCATCACAATTTTCAGCTCATGACTGTTACAAATTGAATGTTAATAAATAGAAAAGACTATCATTCTGAACCCAGCATTTTTAAGTCTTGTCCCAATCATTTGTGGCCACTAGTGTCTATTGATATGTAAAACACTACTGTCTATTGATATGTAAAATCTGAATTTTTGACCAAAACTAACATATATTTAACATCATTAATTTGGAAACCAGAAATATTTTTAAGAATGCTATGCCTGACTCAAGCTTGGCTCCTCTACATGTGGCTGCCTGGAAGGCCCAGGTTGGTCCTCGGAAGCCTCAGCTGGGGGGGAAGGAAGCTTTGAAGGATGACTGGAGAGTGCAGTCCTGTGTTCCCTCTGGTCTGACAGAAAATGCAATCTGTCATAGTACCACAGACAGGGTACATTAATGTCATCTGCTGCTCCTGATCTCAGGGAATCCTGGACCTTCTTGCGCTCCCTATTATAAGTACTCCTCATGCCACCAATTTTGGATGTTAAATACTTGATGTCTGCCGTGGGGATCACCAGCTTCACAAATTCAAGCAGTTTCTCCAGCGCTGCCTGCCTCTTTGTTGGATTATTATAAAATTGCTAGTTCACCTGCCACAGACAGGGAAGCTCCATGAACAGGGCAGCTCCCTGAACAATGAATATGTCCTAGAAATTCCCTATCATTGAAGGGATACATTTTCTCTGCAAGACACAACACAAGACAAACCCTAATGTCAGGTGAAACTCTCCTAATTTTTACCCAATATATGCTTCAATCTCTAAACAGTATAGGCCACTGATGCACCAAGTTAAAATTGTACCTTTGTCATAACGATCGTCGCTTCTGTTACTCTGTCCTCTGCTCATAGATCATACATATGACACATGCGTGTTCCACTTTATATACACTGTGCATGCGTGAAACTCTGCCCGCCCCTGACGTTCTTTCTAGTCTATTCCCCGCCCCTTGTCTTTCGGCTAAGTGGGAGAGCACATGGCGGAGATACAACAGCAGCATGCAGAAGAGAGCAGCAAAGACAAAAGGCCGGAGCCTCAAACCTCCCGATCCCAGAGGAGATTGAAGGCCTCAGTTATGGCCTTTATAGAGATGATGGAGACGGTGGACATCTTTAAGAGGGCCAACTATGATGGGAAATATCCAAACTCAAATGTGAGAAAGGCCAAGATCATGCCTAAAGTTGTGAAGAGTCTGCTCAGGAATTTTGGGGTACGACGATCCAAGGATCAATTGAGGAAACGATGGTCAGACCTCAAATTGAGGGAGCACAATCAGTACAGAAAGTACTTGTCCTGTGTTTCTATTATTATTATTACTTGCACGCGGCTCCATGTGCTTTTCTTTACTGTTGTACAGTTTAAAATGGCAACTTTCATGTTCACGGGCACAGTACTTGTTGTAGGAAACATCGTTCGTTCACCCACTTATAAGATGTTTTTGGCAGATACAGGTTAACTACATTTGTTCAGGCCTATTTGTATTAAAATAAGTTTGTTGTATAGATGGGTTTGTAAATAGAATGAAATGCAAACTTGATTCAGTGTAAAGGAGAGGACACTCAGCAGCTGTTTACACATCTGGACGAGGAACACTAGTGTGGGACACCAGAATCAAACTTTTTAGGGCTTCCCACACAGGTACTCCAGTGGATACTAGGGGTCTCTATGAGTGTGATACTTTAACAAAAAAGGTAAGTATTCCAGCTTTAGAAAGGAAATAAAATGTTCTTCAACTTGGAACTCGTATACCTATTTTTATTCGCATAGGGGAGAAAAGACTCAGGACATCTGAGGACACCAGGGACCCCCTACCTCCTAAAGAAGGGGAAATCACAAAACCACAAGCAGAGGATGAGGAGGGAAAGGTTTATGAAGTGGGCAAAATTGTCACCACAACAGGTGAGTGACTGAGACCACAGCTTCAAATTAGAGATCTATTCCTGCATATTTCTAATACGTGGTGTATTTTTTTTCTTTTACGTGATGTGGACGTTGTGGAAGAAGAATCTCCTTTGACCAGTGAAAGTGCCCAGATCCTTATTGGGGAGAGAATGGAGTGCAATCGTGATTTAGAAAATATAAAGGAAAACATTAATGATGTTCAACAATAAATGAAGAACATCATTGATGTTTTAGGCAGAAAATAAAACACAAAAATTGTACGATTTTATTGTGTAGTTTTGCTTTGAAAACACATTTTTTAAGTATTTTAAAAGCCAAATTTTGAAGATGCACACAGTGTGTCAACATGTGCTATCTGCCATCACGGGATATCAATGTACACGTTTTGTGGGTGCAACCCCTTCCTTGTAACTCAATTAGGTGAGAGGAAGGGGTTGCACCCCCAAAACATGTCCATTGATCCCCCATGATGGGAGCTAGCACATGTTGACATTAGGCATGGTGTCAGGAGGGAAATCCCCAGTTTGAATCCCAATTTGTGTGCATCTTCAAAATTTGTGTTTTACAGGGGTGACATCACCCCATCCTATGAAGGCAATATCAACACAGATGGGACATACTAATGACTGATATTGCCTTCACTTTGTCAAAGTTGAGCTTTGTAAGTTCCTGAGTTGTGTATGTTATGCTTTGAAACATGCCTGTTTAACCACTTCCCGACCAGCGCACGACGATGTACGTCGACAGAATGGCACGGGCAGGCATATTGGCGTACAGGTACGTCCAATATTCAATGCCGCCCTGCCCCGCGCTGGTCAGGACCCCCGTGAGTCCAGTCGCGGGACCCGCGGACTCGATCGCCGCGGGCATCCCCGCGATCGTCTCACGGAGCGGCCGAATGGAGGAAATGCTGCGTAAACAGCATTTCTCCATTCTGCCTAGCAACTAGTGACGCTGATCTCTGCTCCATGTGATTGGAGCAGAGATCAGTGTTCACTAAATGAAAGCCCAACCCCCCCACAGTTAGTAACACACCCCTAGGAACACTTAACCCCTACACTGCCACCCACTGGTTAACCCCTTCACTGCCAGTGTCATTTACACAGGAATCACTGCATTTATATAGCAGTGATTACTGTATAAATGACAATGGTCCCAAAAATGTGTCAAAAATGTCCGATGGGTCCCCTACAATGTTGCAGTCACAATAAAAATTGCTGATCGCCGCCATTACTAGTAAAAAAATAAATAATAAAAAATTATTAATAAAAATGCTATAAAACTATCCCTATTTTGTAAACGCTATAACTTTTGCGCAAACCAATCAATAATCGCTTATTGCGGTTTTTTTTACCAAAAATATGTAGAAGAATACGTATCGGCCTAAACTGAGGGAAAAAAAAGTTTTTTTATATATTTTTGGGGGATATTTATTATAACAAAAAGTTAAAAATAATGCGTTTTTTTCAAAATTGTCGCTCTATTTTTGTTTATAGCGCAAAAAATAAAAACTGCAGGGGTGATCAAATACCACCAAAAGAAAGCTCTATTTGTGGGAAAAAAAGGACGTCAATTTTGTTTGGGAGCCATGTCGCACGACCGCGCAATTGTCAGTTAAAGCGACGCAGTGCCGAATCGCAAAAAGTGGTCTGGTCTTTGACCAGCAAATTGGTCCGGTCTGGAAGTGGTTAACCAAAAAAAGATATTTACAATGTGAAAAAAAGTTTTACACCAAAGATGTTGGTTTGTTCCAAAACCCTTTTCTAACACACATGTGAATGTGCTTTGAGTAAAATGTTTTCTACTCAACAATGTGAGTCTTCTTCTTTCAATGCTCAATAGCAATTTTTGTAGTAAGTTGGTTTTTACAGTGACAATGGGGGTTAGTTACTAAAGGCAAATCCACCATTTTCATGGGGTTGAAAATGATTAATATTTTTGTCAGTAAGGCATTACATATATTAACAACAAAAACAAGGTGTGTTTAGCAGACCCACAACATAATAATAGTTCACTGAAGAAGAGATTGTCACCTCATGTATCAAATAAATTACATTTGCGCTATTGAAGAAAATGTACAAAAAGAAAAGCCCATTGGAGAACCTAGGAGACAGCTAAAAGATACCCAGGTAGTAAATCAAAGGAATTCTTCTTTCAGTTTAAGTTAAAAATTTAGGATAAAATGTTTCTTAACCACTTGCCTACTGGGCACTTATAGTCCCCTCCTGCCCAGACCAATTTTCAGCTTTCGGTGCTCTCACACTTTGAATGACAATTACTCAGTCATGTAACACTGTACCCAAATGAATTTTTTGTCCTTTTTTTCATACAAATATAGCTTCCATTTGGTGGTATTTGATCACCTCTGGGTTTTTTATTTTTTGCGCTATAAATGAAAAAAGACCAAAAATTTGGGAAAGAATCACATTTTTGCTTTGTTTCTGTGATAAAATGTTGCAAATAATTTTTTTTTTCATGAATTTTGGCCACAATTTATACTGCTACATATCTTTGGTAAAAAATAAACCAAATTAGTGTATATTATTTGGTCTTTGTGAAAGTTATAGAGTCTACAAGTTGTGGTGCAAATCATAAAAAATTGATCACACCTGATGTACTGGTGACCTATCTCATTTCTTGCGACCTGAACAAGCCAGGAAAGTACAAATACCCCCCAAATGACCCCTTTTTGGAAAGTAGATATTGCAAGGTATTTATTAAGATGCATGGTGAGGTTTTTGGTGTTGTCATTTTTTCCCACAATTCTTTGCAAAATGAAGATTTTTTTATTTTACATTTTTTCCCCACAAAATTGTCATTGTAATAGGTTATTTCTCTCACATGGCATGTGTTTACCACAAATGACACCCCAAAATACATTCTGCTACTCCTCCTGAGCATTACGATACCACGTGTGTGGGACTTTTTCACAGCCTAGCCACTTAGAGAGGCCCAACATGCAAGGAGCGCCGTCACATGTTCTAGGAGTATAAATTACACATCTAACTTGTTGACTACCTATTATACTTTTGAAGGCCCTGGAGCACCAGAACAATGACACGTGACACTGACGTGACACTGATGGCAGATGGCACTGATACTTGGCACTGATGGCACGTGACACTGATGTGACACTGATGACCGATGGCACTAATACTTGGCACTGATGACACGTGACACCGATGACAGATGGAACTAATATGTGGCACTGATGACACGTGACACTGATGTGGCACTGATGACAGATGGCACTAATACGTGGCACTGATGACAGATGGCACTAATACATGGCACTGATGACAGATGGCACTAATATGTGGCACTGATGACACCTGCCACTGATGACAGATGGCACTGATACATGGCACTGATGACACGTGACACTGACAGGTGGCACTGATACGTGGCACTGATGACACATGACACTGACAGGTGGTACTGGGGACAGGTGGCATGTGGCACTGGGGACAGGTGGCACTGATAGGTGGCACTGGGGACAGGTGGTACTGGGGACAGATGACACTGATAGGTGGCACTCGGGACAGGTGGCATTGATAGGTGGCACTGGGGACACATGGCACTGACAGGTGTCACTGGGGACAGATGGCACTGATAGGTAGCACTGGGGACAGATGGTACTGATAGGTGGCACAGGGGACAGATGGCACTGACAGGTGGCACTGGGGACAAGTGGGCATGTGTGTGTGTGTTTCACTGTGTGTGTGTTTTACTGTGTGTGTGTGTTCTTACTGATGCTGCAGCTGCAGCCGTTCATCACTCCCTCCTCACACGCTGTCTCTGTGTGAGGAGGGAGTGCCGGCGATGAGAGATGATCTCATATGTTTACAAATGAGATCACCTCACATTGGACAGGCTAATCGAGTGCTAAATGGCAGCTGTGATTGGCCATTTAGCACGATCTGTGATTGGTTGTGTCCAAGGGACACGGCCAACACAGAACTTCCCGGATGCGTGCCTGCAGGGGCGCGCAGAGGGGAAGTAAACAGGAGGACGTCCAGTGACGCCCTCCCGGCAGTTAGCGTCCGCACTGTAGCCGTCTTTTGGCTATAGCGCAGGCGCGAAGTGGTTAAACAGTTTTGGGCATATGAATGGCCCCCCACCCGCAAAGTACTCGACATACTTCTGTCTTACTTCGCGGGTGCTTTGGGGGGGCAAGCCAGGATGGCCAGCTTCAAGTGCCATCAGGGTTTCTTGTTGAAGTCCAGCCTCAGGCCCAACTGAGGCCACATAGTTCATTGAATTTCTCCTTAAATAGTTGTGTAGAATGCAGCATGCAAGGATTATATGGTTAGGTTTATATTCCGCCATGTTGATTGGCATAAGGAATAGGTGGAACTGGCTGGCCATTATCCCAAAAGCGTTCTCCACCACTCTTCAGTCTCTGGCCAGATGGTAGTTATAAGCCTTCTGTTCCAGGGTGAGGGTCCTCATGGCTTCAAAACGGTCAGCTGGTCATAACAAACTAAGAGAAAGCACTGAAAAACAAAGGGCAGAGCTGAAAATCAGATACGAGCGGACAAGAACGCACTGAAAATCAAATACATTGTATGTGTTGTACGTCACTGCGTTCTTGACATTTGCAAATTCTGACCAACTTTGTGTGACCATGTGTATGCAAGACAAGTTTGAGCCAACATCTGTCGGAAAAAAAAACATGGGTTTTGTTGTCGGAATGTGCGATCGTGTGTACGCGGCATTAGTTTTATAGTTGTTTGGAGTTGTTTGTATAGTTGTTTGGAGTGACTCTTTTTTTTTTTTTTTTTACTAAACCTCCAGTGAAGAATTGTATACATGTACCGGCAAGATCATATTCAGTGCGCAGAGGTGGAGGTTTATGTGTATTATTTATTAAATTTGTTTAAATGTTTGAAAAAAAGTGATTTTTTGGGGGGGAAATATTGTTTTTGTTATAATTGCCATTTTAGTTTCCAGAAGGCCAACTTGGTATGAAAGGTTTGATATAGGTAAGTCAGTGTTTTCTTTTAGCAGTGTCTTCTTTTTTGAGTGACATTGGTATTGATATTGGAATGTATTTACTCATTGCCTAGTAATAAGCACTCTTATAAAGTGGATACATATGTAGAATAAGCATTAGAGACCATTTTGATCTTTTGGAACTAAATCAGTATTTCCTAATATACATACAATGATATTGATGGGGCTTTTCCTTCAGGTGCCGGATCTCCCACCCCTCTGCTCCCTCAGTTGGGTACTCTTCAGTGTGACTCCTTGTAAGACATAATGGGAGACGCGGTATCCCTCCTTGGAATGCGAGTGGCCAAAGAACATTTGGGATGATCCAACCGATTTTAGAGGAACTCTGATAAGAGACTTTCCCTTTATACCTTTTATTGGTAATTATATCCCATATAATTTTCTAATATATACAGAAAAAACCCTTTTTGTTTAATATGTTGATAATTGAAATGCTAAAAATACAATCTTTTAACAGAAAACCAAACCCCTGAAGACCTTGACTATTCAGGTCGAAAAGCGTCAGAATACTATACAACAGACATTTGATACATAATGCTGTGTATAATTTAATGTTTGCATTTTTTGTGTACTTTTGAATGGCAATATACCCCCCGACCAGAGCTCATATTTTAATGGCAATATGTTTATGTTACGATGACAACTTTCCAATAAAGAACCTTTTTTTAACAATTTATTTCTTTAACCTACTAACGCGAAAAAACCCTACTGGGGGGAACTTCCCCATATTGAGTCGGTGTCTTCTTTTTTCCTTGAAAATTAAGTACTAATTACCCTTGGGGAGTTCCGGCTTTTTATGTGTTTTAAATTGTGGTTTGACAAAGCTGATCACTCTAATTCTCTCTGCTTCTATATTCCGTATTAGCACAGTTTTATCACACATAGCGACAGTGATGAGCGTTCTCAGTTCCACCTCCTGTTGATGTTGTTATCTTTCTCTGATGGCATGCTCTAATATAGAGTAAAAAGATCACTTGCAGAGTTCAGTTGCACAATATTGACACCGTTATTATTATGGATTTATGTTGACTGTCATATATGTAAAATATACACAAATGTGCAGTTCATTTTGTAGTAGCAAAACAAATGTAATTAACACTAAATAGTTAGACAATAACATTGTAATGCTTCATCTACTTTTTACCTAAAACTATAGTAGATTGTATAATCTTAGGACAGCCCTTTCTATTTTCACGTGTGTAATATTTGGAAATGGGATAATATGGAGATGGTAAAGTCTGCTACTTAGATTTGGATCCTGTATGATCTAAATGAATCATATTATTTCACTGAAATCTAAACCTGGATAGGTATGTTTATATTTAAGTAAAAGTTTGGATCCACCTGGAGAGTTTGTTTAGACGCCTGACCAAATCTGGAGTTGGAGCTCAACTGCTGGAGCTACTTCATAGATGTCAAACATGGAGCACTGTCAACCTGACTTCATATGTATAGTAAAATCTACACTTGTCAGAACTTAAAAAGAAAATCCCAATCCACCTCCCATCCTTGTCCTAGACATGTTTAGATTTACCATTACTCAGAACACAACCACAGTCGGTCCCACAAAATAATTGGCAGTCATATTGTTTCCCATGCTCCTACCCTTATGCATCTGTCCTGGAAACTGGTAACTGTTTGCCTTGCCCTAATGCTGCATTATGTAGTGGCTGACTACCGTGACACCTACTTTCCCATACCAAGAAGTACAGTGGTTCAGGCAAGTATAGGTTTATATTCCAAATGCATTGGAAGTAGAAAACCTTTGGGCCCCCTTTACAACTTTTCAGACCATTGTGGAGTTACTACATCATGTGTTAGATTAAGGCAGCCCATCATTTTTGAAAAATGCATATGACCCTTTTTTTTATTGCAGTGTGCCACGGCATACATTCTGTGCATTGTGGTGTGCTGCAGCACAGGTGCATTGCCCATTACTGTAGATGTGTTTTGGGTCACTACTCTAGATGAATGGTTTTCTAACGCACAAAATTCATTTTGTGGTGACCTGGGGGTATACTTCATTGTTCAGAAGGGGGCCTTTATAGGACTGCTTGAGAGAAGAGTAAAACATGCAAGGCAATGCTGTTCCTTTAAAGCCAGAACATCTTATCTTCACTCCCCTGCCTCTCTGTTCAGCCACTGGGAATGATAGAAACACTGATACTTCCGAGTAAGGAGGAACTGGTGACCTAGCGCTATCCAGTGAGAGCAGGGAGGCAGTCAACCCATTTTAAAATCTGGCCATAAATCCAACGGAAGCTTACCCAAGGTTATTTTTACTCAATCTCTATTGCTGAACAGAATGATTTTAAGGGGAAGAAAGTTAACCTACTGCTTTAGCCAGTATTGGCAAATGTCAACTTGTAGGCAGGTGGCCTACTGTGTATTTAAGTAGTATCCCGCTGCCCAAGTAAGGAGGAAATGGTTAATTTTTTGCTGCCTTTCCCTTTTGTGTTCACGGGCTTTCGCTGGAGTCCAGCTTCCCACCCATGCTCTAAAAAAGAGGTCCGGATCCTAAAGGGCGCTCGAGGGAATATTTGGAAAAACGCACGGAGAACATAAGCAACTAGAGACTGTGGTCTGCTCTCGAATGCTGATTTCTAGGACCATTCCAGGAACATAGACTTCTCTGTTTGAGCATTGCTAAGCATAGACACTTTCCTCAGAGAAAAGGACGTTATTGCATGTTATACGTGATAAGCCAAATTTAAAGTAAGAGTTGATTCAATTGCTCAGAGCCTGGTCTGAAGTTATTCAAGTTGTGCATGTGAGGTCTTGGCATATTGTTAAAGAAATTGGGTCCACAAACACAATATGAACTATGTGTAACATCACTATGATAGAGGTTTATTCAACAAAACAAGATGGAAGAGGCAGCTGTCAGGGAGCCAGCTGCAAGAACCAGGAAGAAATAGCCAACCTACTGATCAATAGCGGCTGGGAGGCAAACATCCACCCCCCGGTTAATCAGTCAGCGGCACCCCCCCTACCCCGGCACTTACCCCATTGGTTGTAGGCGAGCGGGCTCCTATTGGCAGTGACTGGGTTGTGGGCTCCTACGGGCGGCGGGATGCGGGCTCCTATGGGTGGCGGGCAGCGGCTCCTGTGTCCTCTCTGCATCACGTGCAGCTCTTCCCTTCTCCACCAAGGTGTCAAATAAGATTGCCTGTCTTTTCAGACAATTAGGTGACCGGTGTCAAAACTAGCTTCCCGATTGGCTGGGAGGAGCATCAGTGTTACAACAGCGAATATTGATTAGCTGTTGTAACACACCTGGGTGGGCTCGGAGTGCACTCTCTGCGACCCAAGCCCACCCTATATTGAAGCCTATTACAGCCCCAGGCTCTAATCGGTGCTTCAAAAAAAACAGCCCCTCCGCATTGGAATCCATGCGCCGGTGTCTTTAAAGGGCCTAGACACATGGAAGGGGAGGCGGCAACAGGCGAGCAGGCCGACCCTTAATGGCTGGCCCGTCCCTGCTATCGATGATGTCAGATAAGAAGAAATGGTGTTGCAGCTTACACCAGACAATGCTAGATTTGTTGGGCATGTGAGTATGTTTTTTATGGACAACTCAGTGCACAAGGAAAAAGGATTAAAAAAAATGTATAAGGGGGAGTGAGGTTGCTCTTGAAAAGTCTATATGTATACAGTATAGGGGTGTTTTAACTGTTTTGTCTCTGTCTGAAAAAGACAGGTCAAAGATGTACTGCAGGGTAGAAGAGACTATAGAATACAGCTCTCTGTGCGGCTTTGGATTTGCTATGTAACCTTGTGTTTGGATGAGCAGACAGAACCGAGTACAGAGAAGCGTCAGAGAAAAGCACATCAAGCAGCACATTTCTCTGATGTATCTTTTCTGACGTTCATAAGTATACACAGAAAATCTTTCATTACATAGAAATTATTGATCTGTTTGCTAGTTTCCTTTACATTCACATGACAAGCTTGTGTTTTAACATGCTCTTTTCCGACATTTGTTGACGTGCACTTTGAAGGATCTAAACTAACTGGCTTGAATAAGAAAATTCAGGCAAATACACTAACTAGGATGCAGAAAAATTGATATTTTTTGTTAAATAAAAATATAAAGTAAACCTGTCATGTGGGAAATAGGGGCAGCCACTGTGCACCTTCTGAAAATGCTAGCTGGCTGGCTACTGTGCTTTCTTAGGGCCTGTGCCAATGGACTTTTGTTCGCCTCAAGCAGGTTTTGCATTTCCATACAGCCCTTTGGTAATGTAAAACCTGCTTGAAGCAAGTGAAATGCATATCAGAAAACAGATCAACTGAAGGTCGATTGCACATGTCAATGAATTTGGAATCATCTCAGAGGTGTCTCAGGCTGATGGCATCATCACATGCATAAACAGGAACTTTAACTTTGGTTGATTTAAAAAAAAAATGTCTGCAGCTACAAATAATGTAGCTGCTGACGTTTAAGAAACAGACACTTAATAGCCTAGGGAGTTCAGAGCTGTCTTTACTGGGCCTACTTATCTGCCTTCTTCGTGTCACGGCACCACCATCTTGGATGAGGGAGCTAGCTGTGACTTGCTGATGTTTGACTGCAAGCTCCCCACTGTGCATGCATAAAACCATCTCAGACTGGTCCTGTAGCCATCCCAGGAGGTTGTGGGCAGGGGGCAGACCAAGCTGACGTAATTTTTATTTAGGGGAGCGGGTACCAGTCGGAAAAAGGTACCGGCTCCCAGAAATAAAAAACAACCAAAAATGTTGAAGAAGAGGGGGAGAAACAGATGAGTTGTACTTTCACTTTTAGGTGAAGGTCCTCTTGAAAGTCAGTCAATACAGGCCCATATGTAAGTACTGTAAATACACTGATCAGAAAAGTTATAAGCCATTAATAGCATACTTGAGGCCAGTGATGCAAAGTAAATAGCTAGAGGGTTAACATGACAGCCAGTAAACTAGCATTTTAAAACACAGAGCTCAGTACTTGTTTTCCACATGATTGGTTTCCTCAAGCTGATCATACCCAACCCAATAGTTGCAGGTAACTGAACAAAAAAGATCATCATTTGCAACTACCGACTGACTGCTGGGTCTTGTAGGAGTAAACTAGAGGACAATAACAAGTACATCCTTGCATACTAGGTGCTTGTTGAAGAGACCCTGTCACCACCACGTTTGTGTGAGCTCTTATGTAAATCTACTCATAGTAGAATTGATGTGGCTAAATTCAAGCTGCTGGTCTGTTGCACACAGTGCCGACACTCCTCATCTCCTCTGACACTTCCTGGAAGCTTGGTGTTCCAATCTTATGCCTCTGTACCCCTCCCTGACCTTACAGTCTTTTATACTCTTGGTATCTGTGACAGACCCAATCAGGACAGGGGCTTTTGGAGTGGTCTGCAGGGTGGCCTCTTGTTTACTGACTATGGGCCCTGGCTTTTAAGGTAGCACTACTTTTTGGGGATGTGTGTGCCTGGGGGACCCTTGGAGTGGTCTTGATTCAAATCCATGTCTCCCCAAAACACACAGACTCTGGGAACTGGAGAACAGAGGTAAAACTTTGGGGGCCTTTATGCCCAAACCAGCAATGACTGCTTTAGACTGTGAGACTCAGAGTAGATGTTAAAATGATCAGCTCAAAGCAACCTGATTCTGGGGTCTCCTACTACAATCTGCTTAACCACTTCAGCCCCGGAAGAATTTACCCCCTTCCTGACTGGGCCGATACAGCAATGCGTCGCTTTAACTGACAATTATGCTGTTGTGCGACATTGTACCCAAACAAAATGTATGTCATTTTTTTCCCCACAAATAGAGCTTTCTTTTGGTGGTATTTGATCACCTCTGTGTTTTTTATTTGTTGTGCTATAAACAAAAGAAGAGCAAACATTTTGAAAAAACACAATATTTTTTACTTTTTGCTATAATAAATATCCCAAATAAAAAATAATAATAATAATTTCTCAGTTAAGCCCGATATGTATTCTTCTACATAATTTTGTAAAAAAAAACACAATAAGCGTTTATTGAGTGGTTTGTGCAAAAGTTATAGTGTCTACAAAATAGATTTTAGGCATTTTATTCATTTTAATAATGGCAGCGAACAGCAGTTTTTTTTATCGTGACTCCGATATTGCCGCGGACAAATCTGACACTTTTGACACCTTTTTGGGACCAGTGACATTTATACAGCGATCAGAGCTAAAAATAGCCACTGATTACTGTAGAAATGTCACTGGCGGGGAAGGGGGTTACACTAGGGGACGATCAAGGGTTAAGTGTGTGTTCCCTAGATGTGTTCTAACTGTGAGGGGATTGGACTGACTGGGAGAGAAGACAGATCGTTGTTCCTACTTAGTAGGAACACACAATCTATTTTTCCCCCCTGACAAGACAGGGATTTGTGTGTTTACATGCACAAATCCACGTTCCTGCTCTCGTGCCCAGTGGCCACGCGCATTGGGACCCAGCGGATATGCCTGCTATGGCTCTTAAAGCAGTCGCAGTATATATATACGGCGGTTCGCGCAGCAGAGCCATTCAGGAGCCGGTTCGGGAAGAGCTTAAGGTATTATGTGTTAAGTGTCTTTGTCCCATTGTGTGCCTCCTAGGTGTGAACTCCCATTGTTAATTGAGTCACCTATAGTTTCTGCCATTTGGATAATTTGGCTAATTTGGAGATTCTTATGATGGGATTAGCCTTGTGTCAACATTAGCTTGTTATCTAACCATTGTGTTCTGTTTTGGATAAAAAAAATGTTTTTTTGTTCATGTGGTGACTGACCTACTTTTGAAGTGTAATAAAAAAAAACTGTATTTCTGTTCAATAAACAGGTATTCCTTTGGCTTTACCCCAACATCTTGTCTGTGTACGATGCTTGGGGTAAAAGGTCTTGTATTAGCTCTCAGTCTGCTGGAAGGGTTTGAAAAGCAGGAGGCACTGCTTGGTGGAAGCACCTAAGCAGGGTGCCAAGTGTTTAATCACAGCATGCGCTAGGGAAGCCTTGCATGGACTGTAAAGACAGCCGTTACGTGATGGCTTAATAATTATATGCAGTGGATGATGACAGGGTCTCTTCAATTAAATCCTCTGTGCAAGGGCCCTCTGTGTGGGCACTTTCAAACTGCCCTGCTGCACTTTTGCCGCAGTGTGGGTACAGCACAGTGTACCAACGGTTTTCATGCGGGTTAGCTGTGATTTCCCATGGACTTCTATTATGCCCCACAGGTTTGGTGCATTTCTGAAAGCTAGATACATGCAGGTACACTGTGCTGCAGCCAAAGCACAGTGGATGAGTGTGAAGCCACCCTTATTATTTCATGATAACCCTTTCCTGTCCACTTGCTATGGCCCTTTAATGTGCAGTGTGTGGGCATTAAGACCCACTTTCCTTGCCACTGCAAATATGTGTTACATGGTTGGCAAAAGGTTAATGGGTCTGTGCATTCGAAGGATTTGCACCCCAGTGATGACAACAAAGACAGTCAGATCTTACATATTTTTGCTCTGTATGAGACCTTTACCAAACTTACTGTGCTGTGTCTGACTCTTTTCCCAAACAGGTTTTAAATATAAACTTGAAGTAAACATGCTAGTTGCTTGGCTGTCTTTCCAGTCCAATATGCACCATATTTTTTGAGGCAGTGTCCTGCAACAAATGTACAGCAATCAGATCCAGAGTGAATCCAGAAGTCACAATCTGCATACTTGTTCCTGATAAGTAGCTTAGACATGGATGAAACCAAAGGATCAAAGAAATAAAGTCAGCAGCCTATATGTATATATTTAATATTAGGGTAAGTCAGCTCTTGGAAGCATGGGCAGCTGGCAACAAGTTGAACATAAAAACTTCATATAAATTGTAAAGTGAAAGATGCAGTACTCCAAACAGATAAATTAAACAAACAAAATAAGCAAATATATTTTAAAAGGGTCATATACACATAATTAATCTGCAAATACCAAAATGTGAAAGTCCAGGTCTGGGATATTTAAAAAAAAATTGTATGGTCTTCAACTAAAAAAATTATACCTATTCATCGTGCAGTAGTGATCACTGGTGCCGATTGTCCACCGCCATACATGCACACATCAGACACATAGCCACGAATGAGCGTAGCAGACACAGCCTCTGATATACATCCACTATCAGTTCTGAAGGACAATCACCAGCGGATCCACAATTCTCTACCAGGAGGTGATCCAATTAAAAAGAGTACAGTATAAAAAGCAGCAAGATGGCCGCCACCCTGGAAACTGGAAGCGGTGGAGTGATGTCAACACATAGGCTCCTACCAACGTGTTTCGTAGTCACGCACCTTTTCAGAGGACACACTCTGTTCCCTAATTATGCGTACATCACCGTTTTAACATTTATTTGTTTCTTTTTTTGTTTTTTTTTGTTTGGGGCACTGCACCTTTCACTTTACTACATGTATATGCTTCTTTTCACAGGGTAAGGACAGTCAAAGAACCCCATATTCACAAGTCTTTGTCAGTTTTAGAATAACGATTAGTAACCCATCACAGCCCAGCAGACTATTTTCTTCAAATTCAAAAGATAGTCATCTAGCAAATTTCACATGACTGGCAGGAGGTTCTCCATTTATTGCAAAGAAGTGCTTTTTGTAACATGGTTCCATAACAATCACTAAAAGCAATTTGTTGTGCCAGACTGTTGATTAAACACTAAATAATACCCCCTGGGAAAATCTGTCACTGTCTGTTACTTTATTTACAGAAGTGCCTCAACAGACAGTGCCCTACATAAATAAGGCGCTTGTGTAGTTGGTATCTTTTTTTACAGACTAGTACAAAATAAAAACCATAGTCCTTTTCAAAAATCTATTCATGATGTATTTACGAGTTGTTGAGTTGTTCAAGTATTATATAATCATACTTTGTCAACCAAGTTATGTTGTTTGAAGCCAGCAGGAGGTGCAAAGTTCACAAGAAAACATAATTTGACAAACAGCATAACAATTTGTCCTTTGTGAAGTTTTTGGCTCTTCCAACAATTTAAATCACTAGCTTTTAAGATGCAACTTTTTGCTTATATACAGTATCTCACAAAAGCGAGTACAACCCTCACAGTTTTGTAAATATTTTATTATATCTTTTCATGTGACAACACTGAAGAAATTACACTTTGCTACAATGTAAAGTAGTGAGTGTACAGCTTGTATAACAGTGTAAATTTGCTGTCCCCTCAAAATAATTCAACACACAGCCATTAATGTCTATACCGCTGGCAACAAAAGCGAGTACACCCCTAAGTAAAAATGTCCAAATTGGGCCCAATTAGCCATCTTCCATCCCCTGTATCATGTTACTTCTTAGTGTTACAAGGTCTCAGGTGTGAATGGGGAGCAGGTGTGTTCAATTTGCTGTTATTGATCTCAATCTATTATACTGGTCACTTGAAGTTCAACATGGCACCTCATGTCAAAGAACTCTCTGGGGATCTGAAAAAAAGAATTGTTGCTCTACATAAAGATGGCCTAGGCTATAAGAAGATTGCCAAGACCCTGAAACTGAGCTGCAGCTCAGTGACCAAGACCATACAGCAGTTTAACAGGACAGGTTCCACTCAGAACAGGCCTTGCCATGGTCAGACAAAGAAGGTGAGTGCTCGTGCTCAGTGTCATATCCAGAGGTTGTCTTTGGGAAATAAATGTATGAGTGCTGCCAGCATTGCTGCAGAGGTTGAGGGGGTAAGGTGTCAGCTTGTTAGTGCTCAGACCATACTCTGCACACTGCATCAAATTTTGCTGAAGACAAGCAGACTAAAGACATGGATTAAGGGAACCATGTCCTGTAGTCTGATGAGACAAAGATAAACTTATTTGGTTTAGCGGGTGTCAATCGTGTGTGGCAGCAACCAGGTGAGGAGTACAAAGACAAGTGTGTCTTGCCTACAATCAAGCATGGTGGTGGGAGTGTCATGGTCTGGGGCTGCGTTACATAGTTACATAGTTAGTCAGGTTGAAAAAAGACACAAGTCCATCCAGTTCAACCTTAAAAACAAATAAATAAAATAAAAAAATAATCGTACAATCCAATATACCCAATTTTATGCCCACAATTGGTCCAGAGGAAAGCGAAATAAACCCCAGCAGAGCATGCTCCAATTTGCTACAGCAGGGAAAAAAAATTCCTTCTTGATCCCCCAAGAGGCAATCGGATTTTCCCTGGATCATCTTTACCTATGTTAGTACCCAGTTATATTATGTACATTCAGGAAAGTATCCAGGCCTTTCTTAAAGCAATCTACTGAGCTGGCCAGAACCACCTCTGGCGGGAGTCTATTCCACATTTTCACAGCTCTAACTGTGAAGAAACCTTTTCGTACTTGAAGATGAAATCTCTTTTCCTCTAGACGTAAAGAGTGCCCCCTTGTCCTCTGGGTTGACCGTACAGAGAATAACTCAACACCAAGTTCAGTTATATGGACCCCTAATATATTTGAACATGTTGATCATATCCCCCCTTATTCTCCTCTTCTCAAGAGTGAATAAATTTAGTTCCTCTAATCTTTCCTCATAGTTGAGTTCCTCCATGCCTATTATCAGTTTGGTTGCCCTTCTCTGCACTGTCTCCAGTTCCCCGATATCCTTTTTGAGAACTGGTGCCCAAAACTGAACAGCATATTCCAGGTGAGGTCTTACTAATGATTTGTACAGGGGCAAAATTATATCTCTGTCTCTGGAGTCCATACCTCTCTTAATACAGGAAAGGACTTTGCTCGCTTTGGAAACAGCAGTTTGGCATTGCATGTTGTTATTGAGCTTATTATCTACCAAAACCCCCAGATCCTTCTCCACTATGGATTCCCCAATTTGTACTCCCCCTAGCATGTATGATGCATGCATATTCTTAGCCCCCAAGTGCATAACTTTACATTTATCAGCATTAAACCTCATCTGCCACAGAGTCGCCCAATTAGACAGAGCATTGAGGTCGGCTTGTAAATTGGAGACTTCCTGTAAGGACGTTATTCCAATGCATAACTTGGTGTCATCTGCAAAGACGGAAATGTTACTTTTGATCCCAGACCCAATGTAATTTATAAAGATGTTAAAAAGTAAGGGTCCCAGCACTGAACCTTGGGGTACACCACTGATAACCTTAGACCATTCAGAGTAAGAATCATTCATCACTACTCTCTGAATTCTGTCTTTTAGCCAATTTTCTATCCATTTACAAACTGATATTTCCAAACCTGCAGATTTTACCTTACACATGAGCCGTGTGTGTGGAACTGTATCGAACGCTTTTGCAAAATCCAAGTATACCACGTCCACCGCCACCCCTCTGTCCAAGGTTTTGCTTACCTCCTCATTAAAAGAAATCAGATTTGTCTGACAACTTCTGTCTTTCATGGATCCATGCTGTCTGTTGCTTAAAGTGTTTTTGTTCAGCAAGAACTCGTCGATGTGGTCTTTTATTAAACGCTCCAGTATCTTCCAAGCTGTAGAAGTTAAGCTAACAGGTCTATAGTTACTTGGTAAAGACTTTGATCCCTTTTTAAATATAGGCACCACATTGACCCTGCGCCAATCCAGTGGGACTATTCCCGTCATTAACGAGTCCCTAAAAATTAGATACAATGGCTCTGAAATTACAGAGCTCAATTCTTTTAGGATCCGTGGGTGGATGCCATCAGGGCCAGGTGCTTTATCCACCTTTATTCCGTCTAAATATTTCTGGACCATATCACTTTTGAGCCATTGTGGATCATTTGGGGCTGTGTCACTACCACCCCCATTATGGACATGAGCTCCCCCATGCTCTTTTGTGTACACAGAGCTGAAGAAAGTATTTAATAAATCAGCCTTCTCTTTGTCCCCAGTCACCCACTCTAGATTATTTTGTAAGGGGCCTACATGCTCAGGCTTGACCTTTTTATTATTAATATATTTGAAGAATTTTTTGGGGTTTGTCCTACTATCTTTTGCAATCTGTCGTTCGTTTTGAATTTTTGCATCCTTGATTTCCTTTTTACATATTCTGTTAAATTCTTTGTAACATTTAAATGACACTAGTGATCCTTCATTTTTATATTTTTTAAAAGCTCTTCTCTTATAGTTTATAGCTTTTTTAACGTTGGCCGTGAGCCACATAGGTTTTGTTTTTAGCCTTTTAAACTTATTGCCCATGGGAATATACAGTACTTTGCAGTGAGGTCTCAAACAGTCTTTTTGAAGAATTCCCATTTCTGTTCTGTGCCCATTGAAGCCAATATTCTCTCCCAGTCTAAGTCCTGGAGAGCAGCCCTCATCCTTGGAAGATTTGCTCTCTTGAAGTTAAGTGTTTTTATCTTACCCATATGTATTTCTTGTTTAGCGCTAACATCAAAAGAAATCATGTTATGATCACTGCTACCCAGGTGTTCCTTTATCTGAACATTAGTAATAATCTCTGCATGGTTTGAGATTACCAGATCCAACAGAGCTTCATTCCTAGTTGGGGCCTCAATAAACTGGACCATAAAACTGCCCTGTAATAGGTTTATCATTTTTTGCCCTTTAACTGCATTAATTCTGCATTAATTCTGTTTAATGAGGGAACCATGAATGCCAACATGTACTGTGACATATTGAGGCAGAGCATGATCCCCTCCCTTTGGAGACTGGGCCGCAAGGCAGTATTCCAACATGATAATGACCCCAAACACACCTCCAAGATGACCACTGCCCTGCTAAAGAAGCTGAGGGTAAGCGTGATGGACTGACCAAGCATGTCTCCAGACCTAAACCCTATTGATTCCCTATCTGTGGGGCATTCTCAAACAGAAGGTGGAGGAGCACAAGGTCTCTAATATTCACCAGCTCTGTGATGTCATCATGGAGAAGTGGAAGAGGACTCCAGTGGCAACCTGTGAAGCTCTGGTGAACTCCATGCCCAAGAGTGTTAAGGCAGTGCTGGAAAATGACGGTGGCCACACAAAATATTGACACTTTGGGCCCAATTTGGACATTTTCACTTAGGGGTATACTCATTTTTGTTGCCAGCAGTTTAGACATTATTGGCTGTGTGTTGAGTTATTTTGAGGGGACAGCAAATTTACACTGTTATACAAGCTGTAAACTCACTACTTTACATTGTAGCAAAGTGTCATTTCCTCAGTGTTGTCACATGAAAAGATATAATAAAATATTTACAAAAAATGTGAGGGGTGTACTCACTTTTGTGAGATACTATAGGTACTTGCATTAAAAGCTGCCGTATCACTGGAGGAAAGTGGGTGCTTTGAAAAAAAATCAGTTTATGATGCCTCCCAATGTATTTGTGTTTTTTTTTTCTTAAAGCAGAACTTAACTGCTCAAAATCTCCACCAGCCCCTGTTCTGCACCACAATTTAAAGTGGTTCGAAAGGTTCAAGGTGATGTTTTACCTTAAAGCATTCTATGCATTAAAGTGTTTGTTACCCCCAACATTTCAGATTCCTGATATGTGGCTGCTGTACCATGTACAATAATACCTTGGATTGCAAGTAATGCAGTTTACGAGCGTTTCGCAATACGAGCTATTATTTTTTTTTACTTGGTTTTACGAGCGTTGTCTCGCAAAACGAGCAGGATTCAAGCCTCTGGGGCAGTGTTTCTCAACTCCAGTACTCAAGGCGCCCCAACAGGTCATGTCTTCAAGATTTCTCTTAGATGAAACAGCTGTGGTAATTAAGAAGGCAGTGAAACTGATCAAATCACCTGTGCAACATAATGGCAAGCCTGAAAACATGACCTGTTGGGGCGCCTTGAGGACTGGAGTTGAGAAACAATGCTCTGGGGTGTGCAGTACCGTATTTGGCCAGAGGTGCAGGGGCGCCAGTGATGCTCAGAGCCATTAGGAGCTGCTCGGAAACACTCGGAGTGTCATGTGATGGAAATTAAGGTCCGCGCTGTGGCCGTCATTTGGCTATAGCGCGGACGCTAAGTGGTTAAGCCATCTTTTTGTTGTGCAAAGTTTTCTTAGTGATGACATACTTTCAAAAGAAGAGTGTATATATTTACCTTCCCTGCTGTCCACACCACCAAATGCCACTCGGCTACTAAGAAATCATCCCAGTGTGGTGGGAAACTGATGCAAATGTTAATTTGCAGGAGTGTCTATTTTAAGATCCCTGCAGCTCTATCTAGTTTCTGTTATAGACCACTATGTCACCAGGAGGAACCAATAAAAGCTGCAGCAGACCCAGGAGATCTAGGCTCCTGAAAGTGTCAGTGTCCCTGTGTAGTTCATGTGAAGATTAGGATCTGAATGGTGTTCAGCGGTGCAGACAGTAGCAGGAAAGTTGAATATTTATATACTCTGCTTTTTAAGGTATCCCTTCAATGGGAACTTTTGTATAGCAGGAGGGTCGCTTTAAGGAGATATACTTTTTCATTGCCATTAGCAAAGTATTGTCAGACATTGTTAAGTACACTGGCTATCAGGCCCTTGTGAAATGTTCAGCTTTGAGTGCTATAATTACATTTTTTATTGAGATTTCAAGGAAACAATATAAAAACATAAAACAGCATGTTCCATGTACAATGTTAACTAAGACACATATCAGCATGGTGAAAAGCAAACTACCAGATTTATTGGTTTTATAATAGTAATCATCCCATCAAGCACTTGGAAGGAATGATTACGCCTGAAGCATTACACAGTGTATCTCTATGTATTCACTGCATCATTTTAATAAAGTGCCCACTGCTTCATATCTATTCAGTGTGCCTAGAAATTCTGGCCAGTTCCCAAACTCTGTTACAGCTGTACAGTATGCCTATAAGCACTGGCTTTCAGGAACGTTAATTGAAAGATGTAAAAAGTTTAATGAAAACAAACCTTCAGCGTTTTGAATTTTAATCAAGGTACTTCATTTAGTAGACAGAACAGCTGATAAAGTCTCTAATTGCCATCTTCAGAGCTAAAACCCATACCCCATAAAGTCAAGCCCTACCCATGCATTATCCTTCTGTTCAACGAGGATGCCATTACGAATTACTTATTAGTCATACGTTGGCTTAGCTCCAGGGGAAGGAGTAGGGGGAAACTAAGGCCTGAAGTTGGAGAAACATAGGATTTATGCTGGACATACCCAGCACCACCTGGCTCAACAAACCAATCCAATGTAGTCATTGTTTGGGTATTCTGATGGAGAATGTAGCAGTGGCTGTCAAAATACAATAGCTAGCAGGAGATATTCCTCAATCAAAGCTGTTTAGCATGAGTGGAGGAATCTATTGGTTTCTTCTGGTTAGGCCATGAGGCTGACTGACAGAAATCTTAAAATGTATGGCCAGTCTTAAGCAGCCCCTAGAGGTTGCATTTTTTTTCTGTTCAACAATTGAGTATGTGGATGGGGGTATGCTTCTTGCTGAGCTATTGTATTCTGACAGCTGGGAGACTTCCACGCCGTCAGAATATACCGATCAGTATGACCGGCTTTAGTAATAAAGGGGTCACACAAGAGGATGCTAAGAAAATAATGGTAGGTACCTTATGGCCCCAGCTTTTAGTCCAACCATGTGGCCATATGAGGTCAATGATGTTAAGAACATCCCCTCCCCTTTGTGTATGTACAGCTACAGGATGGAGAATCTGCCATCTGCAGCTCATTTGATTGGCAGTGACGGTTGCCTTCCAGATTCAACTGAACACGAGTCTGGAACGAACCCAGTGCTGAACTGAAAGATAAGTTGTAAATGTGCTGCTAGGGAAGGGATAGGGAGAATTAAGTATATAAGAAATATTAAGATTTCCATTAAATATATCAGCAATTAATAAGTGTTCTACCTGCCCTAGACTTACCTCATTCCTACCTACTAATCTGAGAAAGCTGAAGAGTAAAGAAGAGAAGGAGTCTGACAAAGTCACCATGGGGGGAGTTATCAAAAGGCACAGCACCCATTGTCTCTTTCCGTAAACAACTTAGTTTGAGAAAATTAATACCCATAGAATTTGCCTGTGCTGAGCAGAAAATTAGACTGCCATTGCTGATCGCCTTCTAAAAATGCTAGATACCTGGCTGGTTTTGGCTAACCTGGAACAAGTATGGAGATGTATGTCAGAGTGAATTCAGAACTCATAGTTTACATTTTCTAACTTAGGATATACTTGAAGTCTCTGAAAAGCAACATGTTTGATTTAATGCCCTTTTTTTCCAGGAGCACATATTCTTCTTTACTCCCCCACTGCTCGAATCAGCTGCTTGGTGCTAATAAAAAGTAGTTCTAGGTTTGGGGGAGCAAGTGACTCCCCTTGGCAACTAAAGCAGGGCCATCCCAAGGAGATGGAGAAACAGTCCCCAACCCCATATAAGTTCCGTCTACAGTGACTCTGAGCTTGCACAGTGCTTTCCTAGCTTCAAGCAGATAAACTGAAAGGTAAGGTGTGACTGTGCTGCTGGGGAAGAGATGGGGGCAATAAATACTGTATATTGGCAATCTAAATATTTCTATTAAATATATCAGCAATTAATAATTGTTCTACCTGCCCTATACTTACCCGCATGGAAAGTCTAAATGATGGAATTGCATGTCTTTTTTTAGATAATCGTCAAATCTATGAGCAAACAGTTAATCTGGTTAGAGATTTTAGATAACAAAATAACATTACTTGGATGCCAACAGAGACATCCAGATGTACAGCAATTTTCTTAAAAAAAAAAATCCTGAAGCTTTTGGACTAGTTCAGAAGTTCTGGGTGAATTAGAGCTCAAGTAACAAACTGCAGTTTGCTGAAAAATTGGCACTAAACCACATCAATACATTATGTATTAGCTTAAAGGGGTTGTAAAGCTTCCAGTTTTTTTTCCTGTTAATGCATCCTATCAGGGCCGTCTTTAAGGTAGGGCAAAAGGGGCAGCTGCCCTGGGCCCTATCATTGTTGTGGGGCCCAAAGCAGCTGCCTCATACTTGCCAACTATCCCAGTTTAAATTCCTTTGCCCCTTGAAATTTTAGTCCTGTGCTGTGTGCTGATATCTCAGTTTGAAGTGCTGGTACTAATGCTGCCCAGCTCTGTCCTGTTGTGTACAGATGACTCGCCTGCGGACCCTGTGTTTACATGTAAATAACTGGCATTCATATGTAAATAGAGGCGGCATTACTAAGCAAATAGATGTGGCAAGCGGCATTCACATGTAAAAAAAGGCGGCATTCACATGTATATCATGCTTCCGTACAATGAGAAGATAATGTGCTGTAACCTCTAGCAACCAATTAGTGAGCAGTATTACTGTATAGTAATCTCTAGCAACTAACAAGCAGAAATCATTTGCTGTAACCTCTAGCAACTAATCAGTGAGCCGTAATGTATGCTGTAACTTCTAGCAACCAGTCAGTAAGCAGTAATGATATGTTGTAACCGCTGGCAACCTATCACAATTGCTTCCTGATCTGATACAGTAAACTGATTTTAAGTCTTGCTTCTATTTATTGTATGTCTCAGAGCAGGTGGAGAGTGAAATTGCATGGGGGGGGGCCCCCAAGAAAATTTTTGCCCAGGGTCCAATCAATATTAAAGGCGGCCCTGCATCCTATTCATTAAGGTGAAAAAACATCCGATGCTTACAGGCCCCCCCAGCCCCACCGTTTACTTACCTGAGCCCTCGAAAGTCCCGGATCATGAACGCGCTGGCTTCTTGGCCCGGGCTTCTAGGCTCTTCATTGGATAGATCAGCAGCCATTGGCTCGTGCTTCCCAGAGGAGGTTATCAGAAGCGGGGAGGAGCCGAGACAGCCACCGAGGAACCCCAGAAGACGAGGATGGGGCCACTCAAAACAAGCTGCACAGTGAAGGTAAGTATAGCATGTTTAAGGCAGGCCATACATGGTCAAATTCTGAACTAATTTTCTTTTCAAAATCAGAAAATTCGTGCATTTTTTGATGCAATGATGTCACCATTGATTTTCAAAATTCGACCAACCAAGCCTTAAATTTCACCTCATGTTGCTACAGAAAATAATTTTTCGTGGCCCGGAATCTTCTTTTCTTTCTGGGAATTTTCTTTTCTTGCACTGATGTGCATTCCTTTTTCTATTACATTTCTCGCACGATTCTGCCATCATTAGATCATCATTAGAAAATCGTTTGTTTTTTGAAAAATTTCCAACATGCCCGATTACTCAAATGAGATTGCCGCACGAAAATCGTCTGTTGCTGCAGCCCACTAATGGTGTGAAATGCAAACAAAAATTCTTAGATAAGATTTTTGTAAGAAAATTCTTTTGAAATTTGACCCATGTATGGCCAGCCTTAGTCTCATGTCAGCTAGACTGCGACAGTAATTGTTCTTAGGCAACTTTGTTCAGTCCTGTAATTGTGTCTAAACGAATGTAAATTGCCCAATAGCTCTGTAGTTTTGTAAGAGATTAGATGCCCATTGTTTTATTCTTGCAATTTTGAAAACCAGCAGTCGCCGTATTGGATGCAAATGACCCCATCAGAATATTTTTGGAACACCAGGATGGGTTAAAATGATTGGCTGGCACTTGAACATGCTATAGCGTCAAAGCAGAGACACAAAGCAGGCCAAAGCTCAAAGATATGTTACATTTTTAGACATGCATGTGAGTGTAAGGTCAGTTGTCTATAATGGTTGGGAATAAATATGTAAGGATTTCATGGCATAATCAGAACAGGACATTTTTTTTAAATGAAAATGGTATGGTGGAACTAATTATTTTCATTAGAAGGCAACACCAATACAACTGTTGCCTGACCTCGCAGCTAACATACCTCAGTTTTTGTGCAGGTCTGGACACTGTCACATATACACTGTATTGTTAAATATTATTTGTACATTTTTATATGCATATATAGTATTGTTGTACCTTGAATTTGTATTCTTTTGTACTATAAGTATACTGTATATACCACATGCACTGCTAAATAGGTCCATCTCTTTGTGATACTCTATACACTGATTCTCTATAAGTCTAGGTTCACATCCATGTGGTTGCATTTGATGCGCTTTTCAGGAGTGTTTTGCTTTTTTAAACCCACATTTTTAATGCATTTTGTGGGTTTTTTCTCTTTAACCACCTCAATACAGGGCCCTTTCACCCCTTTCCTGCCCAAGCCATTTTTCAGCTTTCAGCGCTGTTGCACTGTGAATGACAAATTACATTTTGTATTGTTTTCTTTACACACATAGAGCTTTCTTTTGGTACTATTTAATCACTGCTGTTTTTTTTTTTTTTTTACAAAAAAAAAGAAAAAAGTCTGAAAATGTTGAAGAAAAAAAGTTTTTCTAAGTTTCTGCCAATAAATTTTGTAAATAAGTAATTTTTCTCCTTCACTGATCTGTGCTGATGAGGCGGTACTGATGGGCACTGATGAGGTGGCACTTATGGCCACTGATGAGGTGGCACTTATGGGCACTGTTGAGGCGGCACTTATGAACATTGATGAGGCGGCACTGATGAGGAGACACTACTATGCCGCACTGATGAGCACTGAAAGGTGGCACTGGTGCACACTGATAGGCTAGGGTGACCAGACGTCCCTGGTTTCCGGGGACTGTCTGCAGATTGAGGACGGTGTCCCCGAAGCTCGCCTGTCCACAGATCTGTCCCCGGATTGCAGGGATGGCGTCAGGTGCAGGCTGATCCTGGGCAATTGCTGAGGCAGAGGCAGCGGCGTTGCTATGGGTGTGCGGACCGCCAGAGAGGTCACACCAGGAAGCAGTTGTAGTGGGTGGTGCCAAGGCCCCCCTTCCATCTGTAAAGCAGTGACAGCGGCATATTTTCTACTCCATTTGCCAGAGGATTCAGCAGTGCTGCAGAGAGAGCATCTCTAAACGGTTTTGCCACAATGCCGCCCGGCTTCCTGCCTGCTCAGTTTCCCTTCCTATTGTCCACAGCGGAGGGACAATCAGAAGACACTGGAGAAGCATCATGGAACATTTAGTCCCAGAAAATTTAACACACTATACGGTATATAGTGGTTGCTAAGGAGCGGAACAGGAAGCTGGCTGCCGCGTCTTTAACAACCGATGAGTTAACAGCTGTCAGTGGGGTTCCCCGCTGACAGCTGAATGTAAAAAAAAAAATTGGCGGCAAAGAAAAGAATTGTGAAAAAAATGGCGTGGGGTCCCCCCAAAATCTATTCCAGACCCTTATCCGAACATGCAGCCTGGCAGGTCAGGAAAGGGAGGGTGTGAGCGAGTGGCCCCCACCCTCATGAACCATACCAAGCTGCATGTCCTCAACATGGGGGGGGGGCTTTGGCACAGGAGGCTCTGCACCCCTAATCCCAAAGCACCTTGTCCCCATGTTAATAGAGACAAGGGCCTCTTCCCCACAATCCTGGGCTGTGGGGGTCTTTGGGTGGGGGGCTTATCAGAATCTAGAAGCCCCTTTTAATAAGGGGGTCCATTGATCCTGCCCCCCCATGTGAATAAGTAGGGGTACATTATACCCCTACTCATTCGCCAAAGAAAGTGCCAGAAAAAAAACACAAGGTTTTTGATAATTCCTTTATTAAAATGGTTGTATACCTTTTTTGTATTTTTACCTTATTTTAGGCATACCTGTAGGTAAAATGAATATCTGCTATACCTGTACGGTTTAAGCGATCTTCACTTTGCATGCAGCCGCTGACAGCGGTGCATGAGCTGTGAAGGTCCGGTAGCGTCTGCCAGAAAGAAGACAACGAGATTGCGGCTCTAGCCAGAGCTGCGAACCTAGAAGATACACTGAGGGGAAAGGCGTTGCATACTAGCTCATTATGCCTTTTGGCTTACAGGTTTAAAAACAATAATAATTTGTGCGGGTATACAACCGCTTTAAAAATCCAAAAATAATGTCCCCCGAAATATAGTCATCGTCCATCATGCCACCCGGCAGACCGCCGGACCGGACAACCGCCAGACCCGACTCGTCAAGGCTAACCGCCGACTGCCCATTCTCCATCTCGCCGACTTCCCGCTCTCCAGTTCTTCATCCAATACCTGGTGGCCCCATCCCTCGTGACATCACCACCCCAGCATGCAATGTGTGGTGACATCACAAGGGGGAGGGCCACCATGTAACATCACTGGATGGCTCCGCCCCTTACCTATTTAAGAACTTTCAGGCAAAGGAGCGGGCAGTAGGCGGTTAGCCTTCGATGAGGGCAGCGTGATTGACCATGGATCTACATCGGGGGGACATTATTTTTGGATTCTTAATAAAATAATTATCAAAACCTGTGTTTGTGTTGTGCCACTTACTTTATTGGTGAATGAGTATAGGGGTACAGTGTACTCCTACTCATTCACATGGTGGGGCCAGGATCAGGGGACCTTCTTGTTAAAGGAGGCTTCCAGATTCTGATAAGCCCCAACCCACAGGTCCCCCACAACCACAGATAAGAGTTGTGGGGAAGAGGACCTGGTCACCATCAGGTTCTTTGGGGTGGGGTCCCCCAAAGCATTTGCCATGTTGAGAGCATGAGGCCTGGTATGGTTCAGGAGGAGGGGGAGGGCACTCGCTCATCCCCTCCTTTCCAAACCTGCCGGGCTGCATGCTTGGGTAAGGGTTGGTATGGATTGGAGGGGGACCACACGCCATTTTTATTTTGGCATATACAGTTTTTCTTTGTTGTTTGTTGTGTATGGAAAATAAATGAAAAAATTTTACTTTAAAAAAAAAAAAACACTTCCCACCTGCTGTTTAGTAAAATGAAGGTGGGCGGGATGTACTCTTGTTCTGGGACGACGTCATATGGCAGCTCTACAGAACCGTAGCTATCGGCACAACCCTGATCCCAGTAAAGAGCCAATGATGCGCCTCTTTAGCCATGTGATCGGCTGTGTCCAATCACAGCCGGTCACATGTAAACAAGGAAGTGCCGTTTATCAGCTCACACTGACAGAGTGTGTGGCAAGGAGAGCTGATCAGCCGCATCTCCTTGAAGGGCCCTGATTATAAGGTAGCCACAGCAGTGCCCATCAGTGACACCAATCAGTGCCCATTAGTGATGCCAGTCAGTGCTGCCTTTCAGTGCTCATCAGTGCCTGCTCATCAGTACTGCCCATCAATGCCGCCCATAAGTGCTGCCTATCCCTGCCACCTATCATTTCCCATCAGTGCCTTCTATCAGTGCCCATCAGTGCTGCCTATCAGGCTGCCTATCAGTGCCGCCTATCAGTGCCACATATCAGTGCCGCATATTAGTGCCATAGAACACTTTTGGGATGAATTAGGGCGGAGGCTGCAAACCGGGCCTTCTTGTCCACATCAGTGCCAGTCCTCACAAATGCGCTTCTGGCAGAATAGTCAAACGTTCCCTAAGACACACTCCTAAACCTTGTGGACAGCCTTCCCAGAAGAGTTGAAGCTGTTGTAGATGCAAAGGGTGGGCCAACTCTACAGACTAAGACTGCGATGCCATTAAGTCCTCATGTGCACTGGACATTTTTGGACGTTTTAACAGCTGCTGTTTTTGACTTCTTTGGCTTTTTTTTTCTACTGTAGCACCCTGATGTTTAGGCAGGGTTGCTATCAAATTTAGTTGCCAGGCGATAGTTGCCTTGGCCAATTGCTAGGAGGTCAATTGATTTTGCCCTAAATCTGGAATTGCTGCACTTCTCTTTTCTGTCGCTAGGTGGCTGGGTATCTGGTGACATTAGATAAGACAAGGGCAAAGCGAGGACAGATTAGGATTGAATGGGGTGTCTCAGCCAATGGGCAGGGATTTTCTTGGGTCCCTTTGTTGCTGGAAGTCAGGTGATCAGTGTTCTGAGCCACTTGAATGGCTGTCTGGGTAGACGTGTGTTGTATTGCCCTGGGCTGCTAGGCCAGAAACCTAAGGCCTATCCTAGGGACATCTGGCTGCTAGGCTGTCTGAGGGCCTATCCAGAAGAAGGAAAAGCAGCGTAGGGTTAGGACTGTGAGCTTGTAGTCCAACCAGAAGTAACGGTTCCGCTGGCTGTCGTCACTAAGGGTCAATCCACCTTGCTATCACAGACCACCATGAGTAAGCTGAGGCCAGTCCCAGAGCAGACATCACGCCATCGCGGGACGGTGAAGAAGTGGTAAAACTTCAGCAAGTGCCAAGGGGACCCAGTCGGAAAACTTCAGCAAGTGTCAGGGAGTGTCAGGGACCCAGCAGGACAGCAGAGGTGACGTTTGCGGAGCATCAGTGAGTGCCAAGCCAGGGACCTAATGTGTCAGCGGAGGTGAAGCTTGAGGAGTATCAGTGATTGCCAAGCCAGGGACCCAGCAGAAAAGGGGGGGGGGGGGGATTGCTTGAGGAAGATACTGAGTGCTAATATTGGAAGAGCTCAGGAGGATCCAGTGGCTAGTGGATCTGAAGTCTAGTGAGAGGGACTGAGAGATCATTGAGTGAAGATTCACAGTGAGTAAATGTGGGGAAAATTGAGAACTGTAAGTGTTGCAAATAGTTGAATACAATTACTGTTAGTAACAGCTACAAGACACGCTACACCTCTATAGAAGTAGTGTCCGGCTGGATGCCTTCACCTGTATAGCTGTCTACCTATAGAAATCTCTTAGTCTGCTAATCATCTTCGCATTTACCTAAGGGTGTTCTGGCTCTAACCTCCTCTCCCACACTTCTGTTTAAGAGATAATAAATCTCTTTGCATTCAAAAAGTGTCTGGAGCCCACCTGTTCATCTTGCATCACACCCATCATGCCTTGTAACCCACTCTACACAGAAGGATATCAGCTCTCCCTAACTCTGTAGGTTACCATTAGGCCTAAAGAGGCCCGAGACTTTGCTACACTACAGTCAATAAACTCTCCAGCATGTTATCCTATGTGTCCATGCCAGGGGCAGACTGACAACTCATGGGGCCCCCAGGCAATAGGAGATTATAGGGCCCCCGGGCAATAGGAGATTATGGGGCTGCCAGGCAATAGGGGAAGATTATGGGGCCCCCGGGCAATAGGAGAAGATTATGGGGGCCCCAGGCAATAGATTATGGGGCCACACAGTATACACACACATTGAGTATACACACAAATATACACACACAGTATACACACACAGAATAGGTACTGGAGAGGTGGGGCAGCTATAATCTTGCCATTTAAAAAAAACACAGATTTTTACATACTGTCCCTGGTTTTATTGAGGCTGGCAACCCTGATGGGGCCCCTTAGTGGCATGGGGCCCTCGGGCAGTGCCCGAGTGCCCGAATGGTCAGTCCACTCCTGGTCCATGCACGCATAGACTGTTATTAACTGTTTTTGGCTGGGGTGTTTTTGGCTGTAAAAAAACAAAAACAAAAGTGGGTTCTGAAAGGAGTTTTTCAGCTGTAAAAACACTCTAACGTCAAAAAACACTGAAAGTGCTCAAAAACGCGGTTCACCAGTGTTTAACGTTTTTGATCTCATTGGAAAAAAAATGCTTAAAAACGCTAACGCTTAAAAAATGCTATTGAAAAACGCTGAAAAACTTTGAAAAGCTCACTGCAAAGCTACTGGCGTTTTTATAACGTTATTATAACGTCTAGTGTGCATGAGGCCTAAAGGTTATGTGCATTTAACAGTAGGCGTCCCAATACTTGGTAATATACTGTATATTTGTAACAAAATGAATGTCTTAATATGAGTTCCCCTCAAAGTTTTTTTTTGTAAAATCTTTATTTAGAAACATTTTAGTAGAAAACAACAGACAAGTCCAACATGCGTGAACCAGAATAACACATGTGAATAACAGGAAAATACATACAAATGCAAGGCCTGTCTAGCGAAAAAGTGGTGGGGAAGAACATACCTAAATATGTAGAAACAATGCCTTAGTACATGTTAGAGCATATAACTTTTATCTGAGACTTTAGAAGGTGGTGTGGCTTGTGATCAACGCCCAGCAAGTAGGTTCCTGCTGATCAGGGAAGGAGGATCCGGACAAGGGCCAGATCCGATTCCACTGGGATATTTGTACAGTCAATAGGGCAAGGGGTACCTCCAGGGCCTCGGTCCCAGGAGAGGGGGGGGCCTTACTGCCTCCAACAACCTCCCCTGGTCCACCACCTCAGCAAGGCAGTTCCCCTCAAAGTTTTGAGGGTGCCACTTAAAAAAGGAATAGAATGACACAACTTGATCTCTCCCTTTGTTGCAGCAAAACATACAACGTCTAGTCACAAATAACAAATAAAAGTTTTGTTTAGCAAACCGTCTTCGCAAACTGAACTTTTCGAGACTTGGATTCCAGCATTTGTACTGAATGTGTTTACATGCAGGTGGAGTTTTCAGATATTTTTTTCCACTGCTGCATATTACAAGTCAAGTTTTAATCCCAAAGAGAAGAAGCTATCCCTTTCATCTGTCTGTTGTGCAGATGAGTCCAGATTTCCCAAATGCAAAGCCCTCTCTGGAGAGACCACCGCTGATCAAGATTTTCAGGATAATTACATTGCACTTGCTATTTGATGATTGGATCACAAACCGAGAATAAAAGTAAACATGGGTATAATGTGTACGTTAAAGACAATGCCTTGAACATGTTTGTGTCATGGAGAAAGGAGAAATCAATATTTTTCTTCATTTTAATTATTCATAAATCTCTGGTTCCCGCTGGCAGTCTGATGAAAGGAGCCAGGGAATATAAATAGTATGTTTTCATAGTAGCGCTTCTGTTTTGACGAACTACTTTTCAAGTAAACATATCAGGGTCCAAGAGGATTACCGTGCTGCAAATAATGGCTGTCAATCAGTTAATAGGGGCGCTTCAGTAAGAAATGAAGATTAATGGTGGGATATATACAGTCTACATGGCTTAAAGTGGATTTATCAGTAACTTTACATGTCATGTCACAATATACAGCACAGTCATTTTTTTTAACAAAGCGGTACCTCTTATCATTAAAAATCCCTAAAGAGTTCTAGAAAAGTGACTCATCAGTCTGCTGCAAACAGGAGAAAGCATTTCCTCTGTCTCCTTTCCACACAGCAAACAGACTGTCACATTATAACTTAATGTGCAAGTTAAAGGTACAGCAATAGCTGATCTGTGCCAGACGCTTGCATACCTCCCAACATTTTTGATATGGGAATGAGGGACACCTACTAGAAAACATATGTAGGCATAGGACATGTCCCCTGCCACACCATCTTAAAGGGGAAATAACCAAAAGAAAAAAAGGTTAATTATATCCACAAGTGCTTTTTATTTTTACCACTGTTATTCCTTTTCTTTTGGCTTTTAAAATTGAAAAATGCAGCAATTTAGAATTTGGATGAAAGGTTTAGCACTGGGAAACACTTTTTGAAAGATAAAAAGTGCATTTTATATACAACTATATAGATCAGACCAAATGAGGGACAAATGAGAAGGAATGAGGGACAGAGGGGCATTGCTCCAAGTCAGGGACAGTCCCTCAAAATCAGGGACAGTTGGGAACTATGCACTTGTGATCCCAGCCAAGAACTACACAGCTACCAGTATATACATGATTGTGTCTACTCTGAGCCATCGTCTTACTATAGGAATGAGATGTGAACCCTGAATACTGCATGAACAAAGATGGTGTTGACCTTCTGGAGGGAAGAAACACTGAAAGCTTTGCCAGTAGGAGTAATCTCTGTGGGTGAAATAGACAGCTGTAAGTCAGGGGTAGGCAACCTTTGAGAGGTGGAGATCTTCCTAAACAACATGAGCAAGGTCTAACTAAATAGTAAGGAAAACTATAATAAGGAAAACTATAATAAACAAATAGTAAGAAAAATATAATAAAAATGTCACTGTAAAAAAATAAACTTAGTCTACCTTAAAGTGAATTTAAAAACAGAAGCTTTTTAATCTAAATGTGTCAGTAGGGCAGAGGTTTGTGTCAGTAGGACAGTGGATGGTGCCAGTAGGGCAGAGGACAATGGATGGTGTCAGTCAGTAGAACAGTGAATAGTGTCAGTAGGGCAGAGGACGGTGTCAGTAGTTTTATTTGTATGATTTTATTAATATTTTTTTACAATATATATATATATATTTTGTTAGGAGCCCCGTGGGGGGGGGGGGGGGGGACTTTGCTTTGGACGGCGATTCCCCAGTCCCTTTCTCTGCAGCCTCAGCTGCACTGCACAGTGAATCAATAGGAAGTGCTCTGTGCTGAGCGGCTTCTTGTTTATTCACAAACTAAACCACAGTAAACACAATCTACTATGCTTCAGTTGTGAATGAACACAGTGAGTGGTTGGTACCGAACAGGAGTGCAAAAGGAGCACCCGGGGGCCGGGTATCACAAAAAAGGAGGCACCTGGACAGGAGGGGTAGTGAGGGTGGCATTTAGTGGAACTGATGGGCTGTATTTTTATTTTTGCAGTTTTCTTTTTTAAGCTTTTCTTCTTTATTTTCACATGGTGATTGTTCACACTATGAACTTCATGTGAATCGCACAGGAACCAAGCCACATTTCTGTTCAATTCACATGCAATTCAGTGTGGAACGATTTGAGCCCATTCATTTTGAACCCATAGACCAGGGATATGCAATTAGCGGACTTCCAGCTGTTGCAAAACTACAAGGCCCATCATGCCTCTGCCGCTGGGTGTCATGCTTGTGGATGTCAGGGTCTTGCTATGCATCATGGGACTTGTAGTTCTGCAACAGCTGAAGGTCTGCTAATTGCATATCCCTGCCATAGACTAAAAACCCAAAGATGAAATACTTGAACAAAAGCTCATTGGAGTCAGTAGTTTGCACACCTGGAGTCCAGTTAATGAAATGATCAATGTGGGTGTGGTTTACAAATACTTTGATTGATAAAAGAAAAGCAAACATTTTAAGACTGCTGTTCGTAAGAAGCATCCACTGATGTGAACCGTGCCTCTCAAAAGGGAACTCTCTGAAGACATATAATCAAGAGTAGTCAATCTGCATAAGGCTGGAAAGGAATTCAAAGCAATCTCACACTGTTTAGGCATCCATCAGTTGACAGTTAGACAGTCTAAAAATGGAGACAGTTAAGTAAGGTGGCTTCTCTTGCTAGAAGTGGGCACCCAGCCTCGGTGGTTCCTAAGGCACAACGCGGAATGAGGTAAAGAAGAACCCACAAGTAACAGCTAAAAGCTTGAAGACATTACTGGAACTGGCAAATATCCCTGCTCTTGAGTCTACCAGAAATATGACAGGAAGGGTGTCCATGGCAGAACAACACGGAGGAAGCCATTGCTTTACAAAAAAAAACATTGCTGCATGCATGAAGTTTGCCAAAGAGAACCTTGGCAAACCACAAGGCTATTGGGTAAGGTTTTGTGAACTGATGAAACAAAAGTTGAATTGTTTGGGAAAAAGACTCAGCAACATGTATAGCGCAAAAGGACACCAACATCAAAACATCATCCCAACAGTAAAGTATGATGGAGGAAACATCCTATTTTGTGCTTGCTTTGCTGAACCACTCACCATCATCGAGGGGAAAATGAATTCCCAAGTTCACCTAAATTTCCTACAGGATAATGTCAGGTTGTCTAGCTAAAGCTTAGTAGAAGTTGGGTGATGCAGCAGGACAATGACCCCAAAGCCTGGTACACTCTATTAGTTTTTCTTCTTTCAACCCAGTGGGCTGAATGAAAAAAAAAAGCGCTCAGGAGAAGCAGCTGTACTAACTATGCAATGTTAGTAGAGCAATGTCCTCCGCTGAGCTATTGTGTTCTTACCAGGGGACAGCCCCTTATTGGCTGAGAGCACTGATGGGATGCCAATTGGCAGACCTTTTTATGGTCATGCCCTTTCGGCAGGCCGGCTTCTGTCAGACTGGCTGCCGTACACATGGGCTGAATGTCAGATGGCTTCTATTAAACCGCCCGATGCTGCCCAACATTTGGCCCTTGTGCACGGCCCTTAAACGTCAAAGTAAATCTACTTTAGCACCCTCTAGTTAGGTTGGTGCTAGAGTGATGATTTTTCTAGCAGAGTAGGAAAATTTAAGCAGGACTAGCTGGTGGCTAGGCCTGTTTGTTTTCATTCTGGGCTGGGAGTGGCTCAGGGCAGGGCTGGGTGACTCACAGGTAGCATCACTGTCATCACCCTCTTCTTTCTAGAAGGTACTAGAAAGAAAAAAGGAGAGGAGAGGTGGAGCTGCCTGGGGTAATTTGAGGAGCCTTGACCAATCCCCAACTTGGATTGGCAAGGGGCAGGCCTCCTTAAATACCCAGGGTAAGCCCAGCTGGGGAGAAGTTGTCAGGTGGAAGAGCTAGAGGGAGAGAGTGTGGGGGTTGTCAGGGCCCACAGGGAGCTCCCCAGTCTGGGGGTGGGAGTGACCTTGGGCCCGGGGCTCGGGTGCATCCAGGAGGAGAGAAGAGATCCTGGGAGAGAGGCACATGAGAGAGCAAGGAGAGGACAGTGGGAGAGAGCACGACTAAGAGACTCCAGGGAGGACAACTGGTCGCAGCCTGGAGGGCTGGTGAGTGAAGCACAGTTGGGAGGACTGGGGAGGCACGCCTGAGAGAACAGTGAGTTTGCAGTTTGAGATGGGTGCAGAACCAGAAGAATGGACTGTGGGAAGGGCAGTGGAGAGGTCGTTACAGCCGGGGCTGGCTGGCAGGGCCTGAAGAGAGCTATCTGGGATCAGTAGCTGGGAAGAGGACAGTTAGCACCAAGAACTTTCTACAATATAGGGGCCCGCGGTTCCTGCCTGCAAAGGGCAATTCACTGAGGCCTGGGGATAACCATGTGGTGCTAGATAGTCTGGTGGAGTAATGGTCTACAGCAAGTGAAGTGCGGGAGGAGTAATGGTCTTCAGCAAGTGAAGTGCTGGAGAGAAGACTGGAGTGAGTCCCAAGCAAGTTGCACAGAATCAATCTGGGCATCCCATAATTTCCCGTCCAAGTTCAACCCCCTCAATAAAACAAAACAAAAAAACAAAGCTTATGGACTATGCTGCCTATGTTCTTTGGACAGCTGTATATTCATAAGCCTTGAATTCATAAAACAAATTTGCTCTTTTTTAGGGTTTTGTTCACTCTTCGGGCACTGGTAAACACCATTAACCACTTAAGGACCGCTGTATTGCCATTGTACGTCATCACAATGGCACAGGCAGGCACAAGCACGTACATGTACGTGCCTGCCTTCCAGCGGGTGGGGGGTCCGATCGGACCCCCTCCCGCTGGATACGGCGGTCCGTTTCCCTCCGGGAGCGATCCGTGATGAGGGGATGGCTGTTGGTTTCTGGCCACCCCCTCTCGATCGCTCCTGGCCAATGACGAACTTCCTCCCACTGTGTATTGTTTACACAGGAAGGAGGAAGTGATGTCATTCTCCTCGGGGCGGTCTTTTTGACCGGACTACGAGGAGAAGGCTAAAAGTAAGTGCACCAAAACACTACACTGACACATAGGTACACATAGGTACACAAACCCCCCCCCCCCCCCGATCCCCTAGTTAACCCTTTCACCCCCTTTTGCCACTGTCACTAAGCGATCATTTTTCTGATCGCTGCATCAGTGTCGCTACTGTCGCTAGGTAGCTAGTTATTTTTTTAGGTTCACCGCCAGGTTTTTATAGCGCTAGGTACCCCGATATACTACCCAATAATGGTTTTAACATCCTGATTGCCCCTAGTTAACCCTTTCACCCCCTTTTGCCAGTGTCACTAAGCGATCATTTTTCTGATCGCTGCATCAGTGTCGCTACTGTCGCTAGATAGCTAGTTATTTTTTTAGGTTCACTGCCAGGTTTTTATAGCGCTAGGTACCCCGATATACTACCCAATAATGGTTTTAACCCCCTGATTGCCCCTAGTTAACCCTTTCACCCCCTTTTGCCACTGTCACTAAGCGATCATTTTTCTGATCGCTGCATTAGTGTCGCTACTGTCGCTAGGTAGCTAGTTATTTTTTTAGGTTCACTGCCAGGTTTTTATATCGCTAGGTACCCCGATATACTACCCAATAATGGTTTTAACATCCTGATTGCCCCTAGTTAACCCTTTCACCCCCTTTTGCCACTGTCACTAAGCGATAATTCTTCTGATCGCTGCATCAGTGTAGCTACTGTCGCTAGGTAGCTAGTTATTTTTTTAGGTTCACCGCCAGGTTTTTATAGCGCTAGGTACCCCGATATACTACCCAATAATGGTTTTAACCCCCTGATTGCCCCTAGTTAACCCTTTCACCAGCGATCACAGTATAAGTGTCACTGGTGACGCTGGTTAGCCAGTTAGTTATTTAGGTTCCCCGTCAGGTTTTTATATAGCGCCAGGGACCCCCATATACTACCTAATAAAAATTTGAACCCCCTGATTGCCCCTAGTTAACCCTTTCACCACTGATCACCGTATAAGTGTTATGGGTGACTCTGGTTAGTTTGCTTTTTATAGCATCAGGGCACCCACCATTTATTACCCAATAAAGGTTTAACCCCCTGATCACCCGGCGGGTGATATCAATTAGGTTTTAGGGTCAGGGTCTGCGTCGCCCCAGGCAGCGCTAGGTTAGTGCCAGTACCGCTAACACCCACGCGCAAAGCATACACCTCCCGTAGTGGTATAGAATCTGAACAGATCAATATCTGATCTGATCAGATCTATACTATCATCCCCAGCAGTTCAGGGTTCCAAAAAAACGCATTGTTAGCGGGATCAGCCCAGATACCTGCTAGCACCTGCGTTTTGCCCCTCTGCCCAGCCCACCCAAGTGCAGTATCGATCGATCACTGTCACTTACAAAACACTAAACACATAACTGCAGCGATCGCAGAGTCAGGCCTGATCCCTGCGAACGCTAACAGTTTTTTTGGTAGCATTTTATATTTAAATCCTGAAGGCAGTGCTTGGTTTTCGGGGTTCCGTACGTGGCTAGGCTCCCAAAAAGTCCCCCACATGTGGTATCCCCGTACTCGGGAGAAGCAGCAGAATTTATTTTGGGGTGTAATTTGACTTATGCCCATAGCATGTGAGAGCAATATATCATTTAGTGACAACTTTGTGCAAAAAAAAAAAAAGTTTGTAATATTCCCGCAACTTTTGGCAAAATATAAAATATTCCATGGACTCAACATGCCTCTCAGTAAATAGCTTGGGGTGTCTACTTTCCAAAATGGGGTCATTTTGGGGGGTTTTGTGCTATTTTGGCATTTTATGGCCTTCGAAACTGTGGTAGGTAGTGAGGAGTTAAATCAAAAATTTGCACCCTTAGAAATCCTGAAGGTGGTGATTGGTTTTCGGGGTGCCGTGCGCGACTAGACTCCAAAAAAGTCCCACACATGTGGTATCCCCATACTCGGGAGAAGTAGCGGAATATATTTTGGGGTGCAATTCCACATATAACCATGGCATGTGTGAGCAATATATCATTTAGTGACAACTTTTTGTAAAAAAAATTTTTTTTTATTTTTTGTCATTATTCAATCCCTTGGGACAAAAAAAAATATTCAATGGTCTCAACATGGCCCCCAGCAAATAGCTTGGGGTGTCTACTTTCCAAAATGGGGTCATTTGGGGGGGTTTGTGCCATCTTGGCATTTTATGGCCTTCAAAACTGTGATAGGTAGTGATAGGTAGTGAGGAGTAAAATAAAAAATGTATGCCCTTAGAAATCCTGAAGGCGGTGCTTGGATTTCGGGGTCCCGTACGCGGCTAGGCTCCCAAAAACTCCCACACATGTGGTATCCCCGTACTCAGGAGAAGCAGCAGAATGTATTTTGGGGTGTCATTTCACATATGCCCATAGCATGTGTGAGCAATATATCATTTAGTGACAACTTTGTGCAAAAAAAAAAAGTTTGTAATATTCCCGCAACTTGTGGCAAAATATAAAATATTCCATGGACTCAACATGCCTCTCAGTAAATAGCTTGGGGTGTCTTCTTTCCAAAATGGGGTCATTTTGGGGGGTTTTGTGCTATTTTGGCATTTTATGGCCTTCGAAACTGTGATAGGTAGTGAGGAGTGAAATCAAAAATTTGCACCCTTAGAAATCCTGAAGGTGGTGATTGGTTTTCGGGGTGCCGTGCGCAACTAGACTCCCAAAAATCCCCACACAAGTGGTATCCCCATACTCGGGAGAAGTAGCGGAATATATTTTGGGGTGCAATTCCACATATAACCATGGCATGTGTGAGCAATATATCATTTAGTGACAACTTTTTGTAAACATTTTTTTTTTTTTTTTGTCATTATTCAATCCCTTAGGACAAAAAAAAAAAATATTCAATGGGCTCAACATACCCATCAGCAATTTCCTTGGGGTGTCTACTTTCCAAAATGGGGTCATTTGGGGGGGGGGGGGTTTGTACTGCCCTGCCATTTTAGCACCTCAAGAAATGAGATAGGCAGTCATAAATTAAAAGCTGTGTAAATTCCAGAAAATGTACTCTAGTTTGTAGACGCTATAACTTTTGCGCAAACCAAAAAATATACGCTTATTGACATTTTTTTTACTAAAGACATGTGGCTGAATAAATTTTGCCCTCAATGTATGACTAAAATTTAGTTTATTCGATTTTTCTTATAACAAAAAGAAGAAAATATCTTTTTTTTTCAAAATTTTCGCTCTTTTTCCATTTATATCGCAAAAAAAAAAAAAAATCGCAGAGGCAATCAAATACCATCAAAAGAAAGCTCTATTTGTGGGAAGAAAAGGACGCAAATTTCGTTTGGGTGCAATATTGCATGACCGCGCAATTACCAGTTAAAGCAGCGCAGTGCGAAATTGGAAAAAGACCTCTGGTCCTTAAGGTGTTTATTGGTCCGGGGCTGAAGTGGTTAATGCATAGCAGCCAGTATTGCCTGGGCCTGCGCTGTGGGTATAATAGCAGTACACCCTTCTATGCTTCTTGATGTTCACCAATCTTCCTAATGAGTACGAATATCTCTTCAGGTCTCTTACTCACTCAGACTTCTCTGCAGCAATTTAGCCTGCTTCCATCTTCGGCTACATACTAGGTGGAAGTCCTTTTTACATATCTTTTACTTGACTGGTATGTTTGTTTTTAATTGACTTCAACAATGCTCATTTTTCTGACCCTGATGCTGATTCTGATGTGTAACTTTGTCTCATTATAGAATATCAATATAGCAGCACTACTTCGCATGAAATTCACCTGAAGAAAGGACTCTACATAGGTCCAGAAACGCGTCGGACTTAAGATTGAAGGATTTGCATTTATATATGACCTATGATTCTGATCTTGTCTTTTTATGCAATTGCTAATGCGATGTACGCACCACATATTCTAGATTAAAAAGTTTATATTTTCTAAAAAATATTTTGCTGATCAGTTGCCCCTAAAGTCCCTTAGTATTTCCTTGGGGGTTACTCCATATATAATAAAGCTTATGGACTGGTCTGTGTCTCTGAGTGCCTGAGAGATGGATGCTGGGCTGGACAGGGTGATAGGTAAACCATAACATTCAGCAACTCTTACAGCGGCATGGCTACACTACCACTGGCTGGCTTCAGAAAAAGAAAATGCGCCTTTTGGAGTAGCCCAGTCAGAGCCTATACCTAAACCCCTTAGAGATGCTGTGGAATGACCTCAAGAGAGCCGTTCACATCAGATATCCTACAAATTTGGGAACTGAAGCAGTTTTGTAAAGAGGAATGGTCAAAAATTCCTCTTGAACATTGTGCAGATTTGATCCAGAGCTGAACTAAAAGTACTTGTTTGAAGTCATTGCTGCCAAAGGAGGCTCGACCAGCTATTAACTCCAAGGGTTCTTATACTTTTTCCTCAAGCACTGTGAATGTTTAAAGTGGTTGTAAACCCTTACAAACCACTTTGACCTACAGGTAAGCCTAGATTAAGGCTTACCTGTAGGTCCAAGAAATATCTCCTAAACCTACACGGTTTAGGAGATATTTACTAAAAGACAGTGACAGCTGTCTACGCGCGGGAGTGACGTCATCGCTGCTCTGGCGCTGTGAGTGGCCAGAGCAACAATACCCGGAAGAAGATAGACGCTCCGGACTACAGGGGACAGCGGTGACTTCGCTGGCTCCTGTGTCAGGTAAGTGACACATAATGGGCTACTATGCGATGTATAGTAGCCCATTATGCTTTACCTTTGCAGGGAGACAAAGAGGAAGTAAACTCATCAGGATTTACTTCCTCTTTAATGTGTGTGTTCTATAAAGACATGAAAAAGGTGAATTGCTTGTGTGTTATCAGTAGGGATGAGCCGAACACCCCCCGGTTCGGTTCGCACCAGAACTTGCGAACGACCCCCGCGTTCGGTACGAACGTTAGAACCCCATTGAAGTCTATGGGACTCGAACGTTCGAATTGGAAAGTGCTAATTTTAACGGCTAATATGCAAGATAGTGTCCTAAAAAGGGTTTGGCGACCTGCCTCCTGCCTCAGGGGACATGGGTCACTGCAAAAAAAAGTTTTAAAAACGACCGTTTTGGCGGGAGCACTGATTTTAATGACGATTAAAGTGAAAAAAAAAAGTGAAATATTCCTTTAAATATGGTGCCTGGGGGGTGTCTATAGTATGCCTGTGAAGTGCCACGTGTTTCCCGTGTTTAGAACAGTCCCTGCACAAAATGACATTAAACGGAAATAACACCATTTAAAACTGCTTGCGGTTTTAATGTTATATCTGGTTCCTGCAATATGGTTGAAAATCATTGAGAAACATGGCATGGGTAGCCCTCCCTGCCCATTACCAGCCTATTTGGGTCTTGTACGCATATTAAGGGGAACCCCGTACCCATATTAAAAAAAGGAAATGCGTGTGGCCCCCAGGCCCTATATACTCAGAACAGCAGTATACAGGCGGTGCAAACAAGACAGGGACTGTGTAGGTTTGTTGTGTTAAGTTGAATCTGTTTGTCATTTTCAACCGGTACATTTTTAAAGTGTAGCTCCAGTCAAAAAAACTATCTTTAAGCTTTTTGGAAAACATAGGGAAGGGTTATCACCCCTGTATAATTTTGTTTTGTCGTCCATCTTTTTTCATCTCACTTGCTGCTGTCTCCTTGCGTTTGCAAGTAGGAGATGTTTGTAAGTTGGATGTTTGAAAGTAGGGGCCTGCCCTATATTATAGCGGTATGTACTGGGTACAGAGCACGCAGACAGCACGCACTATCTCCTAACACTACTGACTGCAAGCTCTATTATTAACCACTTGTTAGCCCAATGTTTGCATAAAGTGAAAGATGAAGTTATGCTGAGTAAATAGATATCAAACATGTCACTCTTCAAAATTGCACATGCCCGTGGAATGGCGCCAAACGTCGCTACTTAAAAAATCCCCATAGGCGACGCTTTAAATATTTTTTTACTGGTTACATGTTTTGAGTTGCAGAGGAGGTCTAGGACTAGAATTATTGCTCTCGCTCTAACATTCTCGGCGATACCTCACATGTGTGGCACATGCGAGCACATGGGGACATGGGCGCTTTAATTTTTATTTTATTTTTTTATTGTTCATTTTACTTTATTTATTTTAGTTTGACATTTTTTTTCCCAAAAATATATTTTTGATCACTTTTATTCCTATTACAAGAAATGTAAACATCCCTTGTAATAGGAATATGGGGTGACAGGTCCTCTTTACAGTGAAATCTGGGGGGTCAATATGACCCCACATCTCACCTCTAGGCTGGGAAGCCTGAAATAAAAAATAAAAAAAAGATTCTGGCTTTGATCGTACTGGCGAGTTGGTAGAAGCACCGGAGGGCGATGAGGGGTGGGGGGCGTCTATGGCTGGGTATTTCAGGGTATCACCGAGTATGGCTGGGTATCTCTGAGTATGGCTGGGTATGGCAATTTATGGCAGGGTATTACAGAGTATTGGCGGGGTATTGGCGGGGTACTACAGAGTAATAGCAGGGTACTGCAGAGTATTGGGGGTACTGCAGAGTAATGGCGGGTACTGCAGAGTATTGGGGGGTACTGCAGAGTAATGGGGGTTACTGCAGAGTAATGGGGGGTACTGCAGAGTAATGGCAGGGTACTGCACTGCAGAGTAATGGCGGGGTACTGCACTGCAGAGTAATGGCGGGGTACTGCAGAGTAATGGCGGGGTACTGCAGAGTAATGGCAGGGTACTGCACTGCAGAGTAATGGCGGGGTACTGCACTGCAGAGTAATGGCGGGGTACTGCAGAGTAATGGCGGGGTACTGCAGAGTAATGGCAGGGTACTGCACTGCAGAGTAATGGCAGGGTACTGCACTGCAGAGTAATGGCGGGGTACTGCACTGCAGAGTAATGGCGGGGTACTGCAGAGTAATGGCGGGGTACTGCAGAGTAATGGTAGGGTACTGCACTGCAGAGTAATGGCAGGGTACTGCACTGCAGAGTAATGGCGGGGTACTGCAGAGTAATGGCGGGGTACTGCAGAGTAATGGCAGGGTACTGCACTGCAGAGTAATGGCAGGGTACTGCACTGCAGAGTAATGGTGGGGTACTGCACTGCAGAGTAATGGCGGGGTACTGCAGAGTAATGGCGGGGTACTGCAGAGTAATGGCAGGGTACTGCAGAGTATGCACTGGTATTGCAGAGTATTGGCAGGGAATTGAGGGGTTAAATTCGGTGAGCAGCGATGTGGGCACTGCAGATGCAGCCCACATCGCTGCTGACACCGATCTCTTTCCCCTCCGCTGTACCGATCGGTACAGAAAGGGGAGGGAGGAACAGGCGTCATAACATGACGCCGGTTTGTTTCCAAGTGATCACTCCGTGATTTGACGGAGCAATCACTTGGTAAACGGCCGCTATGAGCGGCCGTTTACCGTGATGCGCCGGGTCCTATGGACCCGGCGGTCACGGATGCTCTCGAGTGCGCACACCTCGGGGCACGCGAGAGCAGAATTCTGGGAGGCCGTTAATTAACGGCCTCTCTGAGTTAAACAACCGCCCTGAAGCCGTTAATCGGCAATGGGCAGTTGTTAAGTGGTTAAAGCTAGATCACTAGCTATATAGGTGAGGTGAATATAGTGGTGTATACTGCAGTCAGGGCACAGACAACAACCACTACACAGCAGCAAGATAGGAAATCAGCCAAAAACGATTGGTGTGTACTGTGTTGAAGGTACACAGAACACCCACTGCTTCAGATGCAAAGTAACACACTACAGGAGGCCGCCTTAAAGGTGGCCTTATATAGTGTGGGGCGTGCACTACACAGCCTGAGCTATGATTGGCCACAGGCAGGATGCCTGTGGCCAATCATGGCTCTCCTCGCTGCCGGCGCTGCGATTGGCCAAGCATGCGGGGTCACAGTGCATGCTTGGCCAATCATCGAGCAGCAATGCACTGCGCCAACGCAGTGCATTGTGGTCCGCGCGCGCGTCACTCGAATTTTGACGCGAACGGCCAAAACGTTCGGAATTCGCCGAACGCACGAACAGCCAATGTTCGAGTCGAACGTACGTTCGACTCGAACACGAAGCTCATCCCTAGTTATCAGCTTAAGCACATTGTGTTTGTCTAATACTGTGACATAGATCAGATCACATTTTATGGCAAATTACTGCAGAAAAACAGTTAATTATAAGGAGTTCACATACTGTTTCTGGCCATTTATGTACTGTATATATACTGTATAAATACACACACACCGGTGCACTATACTAAAATTTTTGATTTTTGGGAGAGAAAAGCTTTTTTCAATGGCCAGTAAGTGCACACTTGTTGGATAGGGAGATGGCAATTGGTAGAGTTTATCCATGAAATCTGAAAAAGTCATGCCAGAGTAACATGATGAAACTAAATCAGAGAGTGGCATAGATGATCCTGTTATGGCTAATAATGGCTAATAAAGGTGCTTGGCAACTCTTCTGGGGCAGGACATTTTCTTTAACTATTTCAGGTCCGCCCTATAGCAGTTTTACTGCTACAAGGTGGCACCTGTGTGCTGGATCACGTACAGTATTTCACAAAAGTGTGTACACCCCTCCCATTTTTGTAAATATTTATGATATCTTTTCATGTGACAACACTGACGAAATGACACTTTCCTACAATTTAAAGTAGTAATTGTACAGCTTTTATGACAGTGTAAATTTGCTGTCTCCTCAAAATTACTCAACACAAAGGCATTAATGTCTAAATCACTGGCAACAAAAGTGAGTACACCCCTTAGTAAAAATGTCCAAATTAGGCCCAATTAGCCATTTTCCCTCCCCGGTGTCATGTGACACGTTAGTGTTACAAGGTCTCAGGTGTGAACGGCGAGCAGCGTTAAATTTGGTGTTATCGCTTTCACTCTCTCATACTGGTCACTGGAAGTTCTGCATGGCAAAGAACTCTCTGAGGATCTGAAAAAAAAAGAATTGTTGCTTTACATAAAGATGGCCTAAGCTATAAGAAGATTGCCAAAACCCTGAAACCAAGCTGCAGCATGATGGCAAAGACCATACAGCGGTTTAATTGGACAGGTTCCACTCAGAACAGGCCTCGCTATGGTCTACCAAAGAAGTTAAGTGCACATGCTCAGCGTCATATCCAGAGGTTTGGGAAATAGACATACGAGTGCTGCTAGCATTGCTGCAGAGGTTGAAGGGGTGGGGGGTCAGCCTGTCAGTGCTCAGACCATATGCCACACACTGCATCAAATTGGTCTGCATGGCTGTCATCCCAGAAGGAAGCTTCTTGTTAAGATGATACACAAGAAAGCCTGCAAACAGTTTACTGAAGACAAGCAGACTAAGGGCATGGATTACTGGAACCATTTCGGCCGGCCAAGCATGTCTCCAGAACTAAACCTTATTGAGTATCTGTCGGGCATCCTCAAATGGAAGGTGGAGGAGCGCAACATCCACCAGCTCCGTGATGTCATCATGGAGGAGTGGAAGAGAACTCCAGTGGCAACCTGTGAAGCTCTAGTGAACTCCATGTCCAAAAGGGTTAAGTAGAAAAGATGTAGCTGGATAGCCGCACTCCGAATTATTCAACTTTATTTCAAAAATATAATTAGAATCATAGCATCTAGGCTGGTAAACAGACTAACTGCACAGCCCTGACATGTTTCACACCGAACACGGTGTTTAGTCAAGGGTTAAGGCAGGGCTGGAAAATAATGGTGGCCATACAAAATATTGACACTTTGGGCCAATTTGGATATTTTCACTTAGCGGTGTACTAATTTCTGTTGCCAGCAGTTTAGACATTAATGGCTGTGTGTTGAGTTATTTTGAGGGGACAGCAAATTTACACTGTTATACAAGCTGTACACTCACTGTACACATTGTAGCAAAATTTAATTTCTTCAGTGCTGTCACATGAAGATGTAATAAAATATTTACAAAAATGTGAGGGGTGTATTCACTTTTGTGAGATACTGTATATATACATGATCTGGCTTTTCTGGGTAGGGGGCATGCATGCACATCCCCGACGACTTGCTCCTACTGTGTGTGACTCAATGTCCCCCAGCACCTGCCAATGATCCAGCAGAGAAGCAGAACATTGGTTTGCCTATGTAAATGTAATGTAATGTAAACAAGGCAGATCACATTACAGGAGGGAAGGCATGAATCCTGTGTCCCTGCAAAGATTCATGTCTTCCCCTAGTAAAACACCCTCCCACAGTGTAATACAACACAGGCTAGGCACTCAGTTAACTCTTTGATCTCTCCATGATGTTGACCCCTTCCCAGCAAGTGTCATTATTACAGTGACAGTGGATATTTTTTGACACTGATCCCTGTATTAGTGTCACTGGTCCCAAAAAGTGTCAAAAGTGTCAGTTAGTGTCCAAATGTCCACCACAATATCGCAGTCCCACTTTTTGTGCAAACCAATCAATAAACATATTGGCCTACATTTTTTTTTTATTATTGGATATATTTTATAGCAGAAAGTAAAAAATATTGTTTTAAAAAAAAACAAAAAACAAAAAAAAAAACGCAGATGTGATCAAATAAAATGAAAAGAAATTTTATTTGGGACAAAGGAGGGCATACCTTTTATTTGGGTACAACGTCGTATGGCCGCACAATTGTCAGTTAAAGTAATGCAGCTCTGTATTGCAAAAAAATGGCCTGGTCACGAAGGGGGGTAAATCTTCCAGAGGTCAAGTGGTTAAACAATGTATAAAATGGAGTATGGGTTCACTTTAAGGATGCAGGTTGCATCAGCTGCTTAAACCTCAAGAAAGAAAAGTTTCCATACCTGTATGTTTAAATAAAAATAAAACAACACTATATAAATAACTTTCAAGCTCAAATATTAGCAAACAACATTGAGACCTATTTGCTTTACAATCTTTTAATCTCCTTTAAATACGATTGCTATTTTTAAATAAAACTTCCTCCGTGACCTTATAAACATTTGTTTTTCCCCAGCTGGTTGGTTTGCAGTAAACGCTTATGTAACCTTCTATTATCAAGGTCAAGATTCCATATACATGAAAAATTAGGCTAATTTGTTCAACCTCTCTTAATCTCTGCTGTCCTACTTTGCTTTTGTTGTGCACAGATTAAATCAAGCCCCTGTGCTTCTGGGCATCAGTGTGCCACGTGCTGCTGAGGCCAGCTGCATTGATCATGGGAATTATCCACTTGTAAAAATACATGCATGATACAGGCTTATGTAATAGAAATAATGGCGAAAAATGCTTGGTGATTGGTTGTACTTGCTAAGAATTACTGCACTGCATTGCTTTAGTAAACAGTTACATTTTTAAACAATCTCATAGTATCTTTCTATCTATCTTCCTGTCTGTCTGTCTTTATAATACATGATTGTGCCCACATTGTGGTGTAGCAACCAAATTCAATGGCACCATAATGCATGGGCATGTGTATGGAGCGTTACCACGCATTAACATAGCACACTGGTGTGGATGGATTATTATTATACAGGATTTATATAGCGCCAACCAGGAGCGTTGCTAGGTCTACAAAAGATCTGGGGCTAGAACCCATAGTAGCGTAGTAAATAAAGTCATACGCTTGGGCAGGCATACACATCTATATACAGTAATATATGTGTGTGTCTGTGTATATATCCCCAGAGAGCCCCCCATTTACATAAGGGTCCCCAGAGAGCCCCCCTTACATCAGGGTCCCCATAGAGCCTCCTCCTTACATCAGAGTCCCCAGAGAGCCTCTCCCTAGCATAAGGGTCCCCAGAGAGCCCCCCATTTACATCAGGGTTCCCAGAGAGCCCCCCTTACATTAGGGTCCCCAGAGAGCCTCCCCCTTAAATCAGGGTCCCCAGAGAGCTTCCCCCTTAAAATCAGGGTCCCCAGAGAGCCTCCCCCTTGCATCAGGGTCCTCAGAAAGCCCCCCACTTACATCAGGGTCCCCAGAGAACCTCCCCTCCCCTTGGGGACCCCTGCATAGACTGGGGGCTATGGGCCCCAGATTCGGGGCTATAGCCTCAAAAGCCACCCCCTAGCGACGCCACTGGCGCCAACAGTTTGCACAGCGCTTCACAACATGAGGGCAGACAGTACAGTTACAATACAATTCAATACAGGAAGATTGAGAGGGCCCTGCTCATTAGAGCTTACAATCTAGGTGGGAGAGTAAAGTGATACAAAAGGAAAATGCTGTGGGGGACGAGCTGATGGAGAAGTACAGTTGTTAGGTGAAGGCAGAATAGACTTCCCCGAACAGAAGGGTTTTCAGGGATCATCTAAAAGCAAAGAGTAGGAGATAGTGAGACCGATTGGGGTAGGGTGTTTCATAGGATTGGAGAGGCTTGGGAGAAGTCCTGGGAGGTGGTAACTAGAGACGTAGAGAGCAGGAGGTCTTGGGAGGAATGAAAAGAATGATTTGGTTGGTATTTTGATCTTATTGATAAGTTGTAGATGGCTTTGTGGACGGGAGGTACACTAAAACTCTGCGCATCTTTTGTTTTATTTTTTACACCTGGAACATTTAGCTGCTTTAAACTAAAAAATGCAGTTAGGCATTAAAGCGGGGTTCCACCCTAAAGTGGAACTTCTGCTCATCGGAACCCCCCCCCCCCCTCCAGTGTCACAGTTGGCACCTTTCAGGGGGGAGGGGGTGCAGATACCTAAGACAGGTATTTGCACCCATTTCCGGGCATAGACTCCCACGAGAGTCCATGCCGTTTCCTGTCCCGGCGCGCTGTCTGCTGGGACACACATGGGTCCCAGAGACAGCGCGGACCATTCCTATTGCGCTGCGCGACTTGCGCATGCGCAGTAGGGAACTGGGAAGTGAAGCCGCAACGCCTCACTTCCTGATTCCTTTACCTAGAATGGCATCGGCAGCAGCCGAGAGCCGAACAATCGATCGGCCTCGGCTACTGACATCGCTGGACCCCGGGACAGGTGAGTGTCCATTTATTTAGTCAGCAGCTGTAGTATTTATAGCTGCTGGCTTTTAAAAAAAAAATTTCAGTGAAATCCCTCTTTAAGAAATAGCCTGAGGAATGCCTGACTTAAAGTATAACTAAAGGCAAAACATTTTTGGGGGTTTTGAATAGAGTGGAGAGGGATTAGAACACCTGTAAGTTTTTATTGCTGTCTGTGCCCCTGTTAAGGAGATTCACCCACTCTAATTGTCATGCTTACCATTATCAAATTTTGGGTTGTCCCCAGAAAAGTAATAGAGGGGAAATCTTCCAATGGGGACACTAGTTCTGGCGACCTGGTGGTCCTCAAGGATTTCCCTTAATTTGCAGGTATTTTCTCACACTTCCTGTTTGGCTATGGGACAGGTAGTGAAGGGAAATCTTCGCAGTGGCAAAAAAAAAAATCTGACAGGGGTTATAACTAGGGTTGCCACTTTCTCTTCATGCCAAACCCGAACACTTTAGCGGTGCACAGAGATTTTTTTTTTTAGTATACACTATAGGATAACAGACCTGGGACACCTTTGGGAGCTCCAAAGAGAATAGTAATGCAGCACACATAGTGCCCCCTCACCCTCCTGTCAGGCCCTGTTCTGAGCTATATTCATGTCTGAATAATGTGTGCGGGTTTCAGGGAGAATGAAATCCCAAAACCTGGACTGTCCAGGTGAATCCTGGACAGGTGGTAACCCTAGTTATAACCCTCCTTTGCGCTATCCAAAATTAAAAAAAAGTTTTGCCTATAGTTCTACTTGAATAGTATGATCCCTGGAGAGAATAAGTGAGTGAATACAGTGACTGTGTGAATAAGATCAACAAAGTTTGATTCCAATATAGAAAAAAGCATCTGAGAGTTGCTGTGACTTCTAAAGCCCCGTACACACGAGCGGACTTTTCAACATCCAAAGTCTGACGGAATGATTCCGGCAGACTATTCGATCGTGTGTGGGCTGCAACGGACTTTTGATTCGCAAAAGTCTGACAGACTTTAGAAATGGAACATGCTTCAAATTTTTCCACCAGAACTCTGCCGGACCCAGTTCCTACCGAAAAATTTGCTCGTGTGTATGCTATTCCGACGGACTAAAACCGACGCTAGGGCAGCTATTGGCTACTGGCTATGAACTTCCTTATTCGAGTCCAGTCGTACGTCATCACGTTCGAATCCGTCTGAGTTTGGTGTGATTGTGTGTTGCCAAGTCCGCTCATTCGGAAAGTCCATCAGAACTCTGTCAGAACTCCGGCAGAACTCCTTCGAAAGTCTGTCGGACATAAGTCTGGTCGTGTGTACGCAGCATTAGGGAGTTCATACAAAGTAGTGAGAGGAGTACAAAAAGAGTAAAAAAACCTCCCCTTTCATCAGGGCTTCAGGTAAAATAGGAACATTAAATGGACTCAAAATAGAGCTTTCCTGTATGAATCTGTGTAAGGAAGCTGGCCAGCAGTATCAATGTAAGCAATCAAGATCAGCATCACTATTGCAAAAAAACAGGGTTTTTTGGGGTGGCACAGATACAGCATATATCCCGCTGCTAGCAGGTTGTCTAAATCAAGATAGTCTGAAATATGTGGCTGCTATATGTGACTGGACACTATTGTAAGCGCCGATTGTGTTTAGGGCCATATGCACAGGAAGTTTGTGGACAGGACAAATGATGTTTCGAGACTGGCTCTTTTTGCAAAAAAGTACTTTATTTATCTACGTTTACACCCTATCACCACTCCTGGAAGGTGTCTTCGAATTCGCTCTGGATCTCCGCAATGGTGTCAAAATAGTGCAGTGCCACTCAAAACACCTTGAACTACTCATTGCAGCATCGCCGTAAAAACTTGCTGAATCATTTCAAACATCTCTGTGGCAGATTTGCCCAGTTTCACGCAGAATTTCACGTTTGCTTTATGTTATAACTTGCTGTCCATGATGAAATCAGAATAGTCAGAATGGTCAGAATAGCACCAGTTTCACAGGATGATATAGGTGATTGGGGATCGTAACACCACAGAGTGGTAGGTACCATGGATAAGAAAATTGAGTACATAATGCCACGTCCCGATAAATTGGATTTTAAAGAATAGGTTTGCAGATGATGGACTTTATAGGCATAACATGGGTATAAATTAAAAAATCTATTTTAACCACTTCGCGCCCACTCTATAGCCAAAAGACGGCTACAGAGCGGACGCTATCTGTCCTCCTATTTACTTCCCTTCTGAGCGCCGCCACGGGCGCCCATCGGGGAAGTTCTGTGTTGGCCGTGTCCCTCGGACACAGCCAATCACAGATTGTGCTAAATGGCCAATCACAGCGGCCATTTAGCACTCGATCGGCCTGTCCATCGAGAGGTGATCTCATATGTAAACATATGAGATCATCTCTCATTGCCGGCTCCCCTCCTCACACAGACAGCGTGTGAGGAGGGAGAGTTTCCGTGCTGCAGCTGCAGCGTCAGTGTCAGTGAGAACACACAGAGTAAAACACACACACACACACACACAGAGTAAAACACACACACACACACACACACACACACACAGAGTAAAACACACACACGCACAGTAAAACACACACACAGTGAAACACACACACACACATGCCCACCTGTCCCCAGTGCCACCTATCAGTGCCATCTGTCCCCTGTGCCACCTATCAGTGCCATCTGTCCCCAGTGCGACCTGTCCCCAGTGCCACCTATCAGTGCCATCTGTCCCCAGTGCCACCTGTCAGTGCCATGTGTCCCCAGTGCCACCTATCAATGCCACCTGTCCCCAGTGCCACCTATCAGTGTCATCTGTCCCCAGTACCACCTGTCTCCAGTGCCACCTATCCATGCCACCTGTCCCCAGTGCCACCTGTCCCCAGTGCCACCTGTCCCTAGTGCCACGTGTCGCCAGTGCCACCTGTCAGTGTCACGTGTCAGTATTAGTGCCATCTGTCATCAGTGTCAGGTGTCATCAGTGCCATGTATTAGTGCCATCTGTCATCAGTGCCACATCAGTGTCACGTGTCATCAGTGCCACATATTAGTTCCATCTGTCATTGGTGTCAAGTGTCATCAGTGCCACATATTAGTGCCATCTGTCATCAGTGTTACATCAGTGTCAAGTGCCACCAGTGCCATGTATTGGTGCCATCTGCCATCAGTGCCACGTCAGTGTCACATGTCATTGTCCTGGTGCTCCAGGGCCTTCAAAAGTGTAATAGGTAGTCAACAAGTTAGATGTGTAATTTATGCCCCTAGAACACGTGACGGCACTCCCTGCATGTTGGGTCTCTCTAATTGTGCAGGCTGTGAAAAAGTCCCACACATGTGATATCATAATACTCAGGAGGGGTAGCAGAATGTATTTTGGGGAATTATTTGTGGTATACACATGCCATGTGAGAGAAATAACCTATTACAATGACAATTTTGTGGGGAAAAAATTAAAAACAAAAAAATCTTCATTTTGCAAAGAATTGTGGGAAAAAATTACAAAGCCAAAAGCCTCACTATGCCTCTTACTAAATACCTTGGAATATCTACTTTCCAAAAAAGGGGCCATTTGGGGGGTATTTGTACTTTCCTGGCTTGTTAGGGTCACAAGAAATTAGATAGGCCACCAGTACATCAGGTGTGATCATTTTTTTATGATTTGCACCTCAGATTGTAGACTCTCTAACTTTCACAAAGACCAAATAATATCCACTAATTTGGGTTATTTTTACCAAAGATGTGTAGCAGTATAAATTTTGGCCAAAATTTATGAAGAAAAATTAATAATTTGCATAATTTTATCACAGAAACAAAGAAAAATGTGTTTTTTTTCCAAATTTTCAGTCTTTTTTCATTTATAGCGCAAAAAATAAAAAACCCAGAGGTGATCAAATACCACCAAAAGAAAGCTCTATTTGTGGGAAAAAAAGGACAAAAAATTAATTTGGGTACAGTGTTGCATGAGAATTTGTCATTCAAAGTGTGAGAGCACCGAAAGCTGAAAATTGGTCTGGGCAGGAGGGGTTTTTAAGTGCCCAGTAGGCAAGTGGTTAATAAATCAATTTTTAATTTATACCTGAGTTATGCCTATAAAGTCCATCATCTGCAAACCTATTCTTTACACAGGTACGATGTCTTTTGGCACACTGACTTATGAAGGTCGATGCTCCCTGTGACTGTGCATGCAGCCTTATTCTACCATCTGTTCGCGTGTTACAAAACTAGTCTCAAAACATTTTGACACCACCTCGTACATCCCTGAAAACGCCCAGTTTTTGCTTGTAGGCAGCTCCTAGCTAGTCCTCATGGCCGAACATCTTAATTAGTGCCTCACAGGAATATAGGGCTATACAGGGCCATCTTCTATATACTGTAAATGTCCAAGCCCTTAAAGATATCCATTTCTGAACACACATGCATGAGTGGTGGGTTTGAGACCCTTTTCACAATATCCCTTTATCAAAGTCCGTAACAACCCCCTTACACCTGCAGCACATCTCTGCAGGGCTGTTCATTACACTGGTGGTTCAGGTTAAGGCTATGTAAGTCTAGCCAAACACTAAGGACCCATGAGACATTGGGGCCTGGGTCAATTGGTGCATGTTCCATTGAGGGGGTCCTCTCTCAACACTAGGAGTGTGTCCCTTTTCTCTGATGACTACTCACTCTTAGGTCAACCAGGCTTGCACTAGTCACTTAAATTACTTTATTTTCCCAGGTTTCCCATTGATTGTGTACACCTTTACTCTCATACATTGCTTCTTAATTTTTACATCACAACACATGGAGGTTGATTAATGCTTGTAGAAACAGTCCACAACAGTGGGATAAATACCATTTCATAAGTATAGCAAGTAACAACATAACAGTCCATGAATGTAGTCAACAATGCCAAGCAAGGGCTATTCTTGACTAAGTCTAACAAATTGGAAGGATTGAGCATGGTGATACTCATGATTGTTGTGTCATTTCTACTCCTTGCTATCTAATTCCCATTCCATGGCAACAGCCTTCAGTTCCCGGTGAGCCCATACAGCTCTCCTGCCACATTCTGAATTCCTTTTCAGGACAACAACCCACTGCTAAGCCCCACAATCCCTTAATCATAGGGAAAATCTCATTCACCGCCTGCAGAGTGGGCTGTACAGTTGAGGGGGATGTAACGCCTTCCTACACACTGTGCAAGCCAAACTGCCTGGAGGCAGGTGCCTACAAAAGGGTTAATGTGTTTTTTGTCTGCGTTCCTGTTTGTCCTGTCTGTGCTCATTGCAATTTGTTATAATGTAGATGTGTGCTGGATGTGAGGAATTGATTGTCTAGACTTTCCTGACAATTTTCTAGAGATCCAGATAAAAAGGGCTCAAGGAAATGCCCCAAGAGCTCTGCCTGCCAAATACTGCCAAAATGTAAGCTGTTATGTTGCTGCACTGTGCCCCAGTGGGGATGCAATTGGGGGTTCCCTGAGGGGCTGGGAACCTGAGGACTGAGTACCAGCTGCCTTTAAGGATCATTGGCAATCATGGACAAACATGGAGTAAATCACCTCAAATGAGAGTCCTTTTGCAGGCAAAGAAATTAAACTATTTTTTTGACACATTTGAATAGTAATGTGTTGATGGGTGTGGTACTGTGGGATGTCTGTCAACCTGAAGAGGATGCTGTGTTGCTTACTTAGGGGGTCATCTTGAAGAAGCCAGTGCTTGTGATTGGGGCTTTGGGACCTTACCTTTCCCCCCTGCGCTGTAAGGTCAGTACTGTATTGCACTCACATGTAAGGAGGAATCTACAAGTGGTGATATTTCTTCAAGTAAGCAGTCATCAGCATATATTTTGTTCTACAGTCATTTTTTTCCATTGTTTTTGTGGATTACAAATACTGCAGTTTAAACATTAGGCTAGCTGAAGATATCTGGAGTTGAAAGAACTTTCATAATTGTCCTCTTTTACCAAGCATTGCTGCTCTGCTTATAAGCTGAACTCTGAAATATAGCCTTGGGCAGGGATATGCAATTAGCGGACCTCCAGCTGTTCCAGAACTACAACTCCCATGAGGCACAGCAAGACTCTGACAGCCACAAGCATGACACCCAGAGACAGAGGCATGATGGGACTTGTAGTTTTGCAACAGCTGGAGGTCCGCTAATTGCATATCCCTGGCCTTGGGGGATCCATTGAGTATATGCTAGACTTTACACTGTATTCTTGAATGTAAAGAATATATACTGCATTTTGGTCTGTGTGTTGCAGCCTCAATGGGAAAGTATTTAATATATGTTTTGAAGATATTGAATACTTATCCCTCTGCGCACCTGTTCACATATACTCCTTAAAGCGATTATAAGGTTCTAAGTTCTGTATATGTGCATTTAGTGATAAAAATTGTCAATTATAATTTGTGCTTATTCATGCTCTTTATTGTGTTCCATTACTTATTATAGTAAACTTTTCTGAGTGGTTCAGTGATATTGTGTGAGTTTCTCATTGCTAACGTCACATTGCAGAATGGAACCCAAGGTGGCAGAGGTAAGAGAGGATCTGCAGAGTCTGGTGGTCAGTGGGGTATAGAGTCAATCAACAGCCCTCATGGGGATTCCACTCCATATATATCACATGCCTTGTCATTTTGGAGGGAGTTCTGCATGGGAGATGGAAGAGGCAACAGCCACTATATAGGTAAGAAGCTAGTGTCAATGCGACTACCCCTGTCCAGGGAGCAGATTTGCTCGCCAGGAGAAATGAGAATTCAGAATTTGACACTTAGGCCGCGTACACACGGGTGGATTGTCTGCCCAACTAAGTTCATCAGACAATCCGACAGACAGTCCGTTCAACTTTTGAATGAACGGACTTGACCACACACGATGAACAGACAGTCCGCTGAAAACTTGCGCGATGACGTGTACAGCGCGTACGACAGGTATTGCCTTTGGTTCTAGAGGACCGTAGGTTGGCAGACCTCCACTCCACAAATGATATTATCTCGAAATTTTAGAGGAAAAGGATTATCAATGTCATTGAGTACTTAACGAAAAACTCTGTGTGCAACAAAACCTTGGGAAGCTGTAAACTAAAAGCAATAACTGTAAAAAACAGATAACAAACAAACCAGTATAGTAAACTTCTTAAACCTGCTTGTGAGTCCCAGCACGCATAGCACTCCCATTTCCATGCTGGAGAGAACGCGTTGGGTCCCTCTGTGTGTCATATATTTCATTTTTACCCCATAATCTAGCAAATAGTAATGTGACCCCTAAGGATGTCTGAAGGGGAATATCCAGGAGAATATGGGCCTGAATAGATTAGGCATATGGTGTCCCTAGGGACATGCTACAAATGCCCTTGTTTCCCATTTCAGTCGTGAATACTGGAAAAGGAAAGTATTGTCAAATCTAGGTATCTACAATATTATGAGGGTATGTGCCCACAACTAGCCTTGTGCAGCGGCCTATAAGCAAGTCAGGGGTACACCATACTTCTACCTCAGAGAGGATCTTTGTTGGCATGTGGGTGCGACCGGGTCATTGTATCCTTATGTACCTGCTAGTGGGTGAAATGAGTACTACACCTAAGCCAGGAGGGGGTGCAGGAAGGCCCAAGTTGGTGCAGAGGTCTCTACATTATGGGCGGAAGAGGCTTAAGTCCTCTTTTTGGTCTAAGTTTTGGGTTCCAAAGGATCCGTATATGCAATGAGGAGTATAGGAAAACGTGGTTGAGCAAAGTCAAACACGGTAAAGTCTAAGGGTTGGGGCCTTCCTGCATTCCCTCGGTGCATCCCCACTTCCCGATTGTATTGAAGCGAAAAGAATTAGATAATAAACCGTAAGCAAGGTAAATAAGCTGCTAAAGCGACGGCACTTAGAGCCTAACAGAAACCTGGTCCCATCCCTTTCATTAACGTCATCTTCATGTTGAATGGGGTATAATAAACTAATCCTTCATACCCCCTGCTGGAGATCTTGGGTCTTTGACTGCAGCTGTACAAGAGGGAAGTCTTTGGTTGCTACTCCCCAAACAGTCATCCTGTCAATTCTTACACTGTGTCTTTGAAAAGGCTCAGCAGTGGGGAGGAAGTTGGAGTCAAAGAAGTGGGGATCTTTAGGATTGGGGACTCAGCCAGGTATATGTCTCTAATAGTTTGGGATTAGGAACTCCATTATGAATATCTAGAACTCTTGTTATCGCTATAGCATGTTAGGAGGGAGGATGCTGAGAAAAGAGAGGAAAGAGACAGCGAGAAGTTAGAAGCTAGGAAAATAGTAAGGGACGAGGCAGAAGGGGGAATGGTCCTGGACTTAGCTGACTCAGATGATCAATATCGTGGAGAGCGTCCCCTAGGGGGACCGGTGTCCCGCCTTGCTCTCCTGGATCTCAGTGAGTCGGTAGGGCTGCCGTCCGTGTAGGATTCCATGCGAGATGCGTAGTGCCTGTTGCCCGAAGGGGATCTGCGCCTGCGATGTCTGGTGTTTTGGGCTTCCATCAGTTCTTCCTGTGGTCTTCCCCTTCCCGGTTGCAGTCGGCTCCTAAACCCTGCATACCATTCAGGGATGTCCATAAATGGAATATCCATTGCCTCACAAAAGAACGGGAGCTCCTCCGGGACTCTAAGTAATGCACTACGGCCGCGATAGGTAGCCGCTAGGCCGAAAGGGAACTTCCACTTGTATGGAATGCCTTTAGCTCGTAGCTGGTCTAGCAGTGGCCGTAGATCCCTTCTGTGTTGGAGAGTGATTCCTGACAGGTCTTGGTAAATGTGGATTGATGCTCCCTCATGTTCTAGCTGTATCCTGTTCCGTGCCTTTCTTAGGATTTCTTCCTTAAGCTTATAATCCACGAGGCAACACACAACATCCCGTGGGGGGTCTGAATCTCTCCCTCTGGGCCTCAAAGCTCTGTGAATTCTTTCCATAGCCACAGTAGACTGAGCTGGTTTATCTAATAGGTTGTTGAAAAGGCCTGTCACTGTCGCCTCTAACTGCTCTGTTTCCACAGATTCTGGCAGGCCTCTCACCCTCAGATTATGTCGCCGTCCTCTGTTGTCCAAATCCTCTAAATGGCGCTGGAGATGTCTCATCTGTAATGTGTGAGTGTCTACTGTGGAGCCTATATTGTGGATGGATGAGCTGTGCTGTGCTGTTGTCATTTCCACCTCATGTACTCTGTCTGCAATAGCCTTAATGTCCAGCCTAAGATCAGCTATGGCTGCAGACAGGGTTTCTTCCCTGCTCTCCCAGGTCTGTCAGCGTGAGGTGGGGAGAGCCGCTCGGCTGCGCTGTATGAGAGGGCTGTGTAAGAGACTGGCGGGAGGCCGCCATGTTACCTCTCTGAGAGCGGAGGATATCCGGGATAGTGTTGTGATAGCTGCTTTGCTGCCGGCGAGGAGAGAGAGAGCGGGATGCGGAGGACTGCCTAGACGCTGTACCCATGATTTGCCGGTCGTTTTAGCGGTGATGAGCCTCCGGTATCGCTGAGGGGATGGATGGCGGCAGGAGCTCGGCTCTCAGGCGTCCATTTCCCTCCGAGGTCAGGCCACGCCCCTCCAAAATATAATCAATTTAGCCATTATAGGCCCTGTTTTTTTTTTCCGAACAATGTTCTATTTTAGCCATAAAAAGATTTGCGTTTTGGCTAAAAAAAATTATCCCATTACTACTCCAATCTGCTTGCAACTAGAGGTCTTGTCCAAAGGAAAAGTAGTTGTGGGTCAGCCTAAACATTATAAGGTTTATTGGTTAAGCGGGCTGGTGCAGTTTCTAAAGATCTTGCTGAAAGGCTGCAAAACCATCATCATAGGGAATGGAATGTGGATATATAACGATTCCACATCAGTGGTGGCTAAGATGGTTTCTTCAGGTAAAGGGCCAATGGCAGTGAGTTTGTTTAGGTGATTAGTTGTGTCTTGGAAAACATGTGGCATCTTTTTGATTTTCTTTCACATTGTTATTGAAGTCATATTTCATAACTTCACTCAACTACCACTCCCTGTTCAATAAGAGTGTCCTTACTTGCTACTGAGGTGGTCTTTTTGAACAGTGCATTTGCATTTAGTAAGACTTATAGTAATTATGATGTCAGGGAAAATCAGGTGCCAGTAACAAAGTGACACTCATGCCGTGTACACACGGCCGGACTTTCCGGCAGAAAAAGTCCCACGGTCTTCCAGACGGACTTTCGGTGGAGTTCCGACGGACTTCCGAACGAAGGACTTTCTCACACACGAACGGACTAAGTCTGTTCGAAAGTCCGTTAGTTTTGAACGTGATGACGTATGATGAGGCTAAAAAAGGAAGTTCAATAGCCAGTAGCCAATAGCTGCCCTTGCGTCGTATTTGGTCCATTGGACCAGCATACAGACGAACGGTTTTCCCGATAGGAATTGAGTCCGTCGGACAGATTTGAAACATGTTCTATTTCTAGGTCCGTCTGATTTTTTAAATGAAAAATTATCAGATTAGCCCACACTCGATTGGAATGTCCAGCGGACTGATTCCGTCAGACTTAGTCTGCCGGAAAGTCCAGTCGTGTGTACGCGGCATCATAGCACGACTGTGCCCAGACTATGGACATTAAAACATTTACATATTTTTAACAAGTGGTAAAAGAGCTACCCCTGGCCTCTCTAACTGCATGTACTGTAATGTAATTTATTCTCAAGGATAACACAACTGGATTTAGTCGGTTTCAGGCAGTTTAGGTACAGGAGGTTATGTGGTAATGTATATTGGGTACTAGAGATAATGTGGTGGGCATGTTAATGTTAAACACAGGAGGTAATGCAGAGGGTATGTTAGGTACAGGAGTTATCACAGAGGGTGTGTTGGGTAAAGGAGGTAATTTGAGGGGAGGGGGGGGGGGCATGTTAAACACAGGAAGTAATGCGAGGAGCATGAAACATACAGGTAAGTACAAGTAATGCTGTGGACATGTTGGGAACAGGAGGTAATGCTGGGGGCACGTTAGGTACAGGGTATAATACGAAAGTTCATTAGGTACAGTCACTGTACTCTACCTAAGCAGAAGCAGTGTTTCCAACCTCAGACAGGACTAAAGAACACCTCCCCTTTTCTCTTCTCAGTAACATACATAGGAGGTGTTCTAAAGACCACATAAAAAGAGTTAGAACAATGCTAACTGATAAAGACTTTAGAGTAAGACTTTTTGGCTGCTTGGGTAGAGGAGGTAATGTGGTGGGCATGTTAGGTACAAGAGATAATGTGGTGGGTATGTTAGGTACAGAAGGTAATATGGTGGCATGTTAAGTACACTAGGCAATGCAAAAGTATGTTAGGTACAGGAAGTAATGCGATGAGCATGTTAGAATGCAGGAAATAATGCAGTGGCATGTTAGAAAAAGGAGGTTATTTAGTGGGCATGATAGGTACAGTTATTAATGTAGTTGGTATTTAGGTACAGAAAGTGGGCATACAGTGGGCATGCTGTGTACAGGAGGTAATATGGGGAGCATATTAGGTACAGGAGGTAATGTGATGGGCATGTTTGGTACAGAAGGAAATGCAGTGGAATCTTAGGTACAAGAGGTATTTTGGTGGGAATGATAGGTACATGATTTATTGTGGTGGTATACAAGGTATAGGAGGAAATACAGGGGCATTTTAGGTACAGGAGATAATGAGGTGGTATGTTAGATATGGATGGTAAGGAAACAGGTATGTTAGGTACAGTGGTAATCTGGTGGGCATATTAGTCATAGAAGATATTGCAGTCAACATGTTAGCTCCTGAAAACATGTTACAGAGATGCAATCTGTTACATCTGGAGCAATACGTACTGTACTGAAGTCTAGGGATTCTGACCGCTATCTTGCATGTGTCATTCTATACCACTGCTATATGAGGAAAAGGACCCCACTATTGCAACAAATTCACAAAAATGTTAACAGAGAACTCAAATAAATGAGTATATCATGAAGATGTTACAGAATAGAAAAGTAGTTTTAGCCTAATTAACATTTTGAATGTGCAAGTGAACTGGACTCACAAGTCACATTTTCTGAACTTACATTTTTACTCGATTTAGAAAGAAAGTGAACTTTTAGAAAATTATTTTCAGATCTCATTAACTTGCCCAGAACAGCAAATGACTTGTAAAATGAATCACTTTAATTTCCCATGCATATTGTGTATGAGACCTAATGTATGACTGTAATCTTGACTGGTGCTCCTCGTTCCTTTGTCATCCATGGGATCCACTTGACAACTTTATTTATGTAAAACTGGCAACTGTTCGATAAGTACATCTTTTTCTCACCTGCAAATGATATTATGCATATTATGAAATATTTGTTTGCAATGAAGATTGAACGTGATTTTTAACATAACTGGCTAAAAAAAATTCAGACTCAACAATAGGCAACTTTTTAAACTTTTAAAAAGTTTTTTTTTTTTTTTTTACTTTTGTTTTAAAATTGTATTTTAAACCTATGATGTGTTCAAAAATAATAGCAATTCTCCATGAATTATTCTATTCTTTTATTATTAAAATGTATACAATGTTATCAAGCCAAGTAAACCTGATTTCATTTTAAGCTAGTGGTTTTAAAAAAAAATGACATAGTACAAAGCTTGTGAAAATTTCTGTAAACCAGCATGCTAACAGATTGACACATAGTTCACGTGTATATGAGGATAGCATGTAAAGCGTTGGCTAGGTGTTGTTTCCATTGGATCAACCTCAAACTTCCAAGAAAAACATGTTTATCAATCCCGCTGAAAGCATACCCCTCTATGCTTTTGCAGAAATATCCAGCTGCTGAGCGGTCAATGTGAAAGCACAGAATGTGAGGGGTGTGTCAGGAAACTAAACTCCCTTGTGGTTTTACTGACAACTAAGGCAGCAAAAATGTTACACTTCTTTACTGAACCAACACAGGTTAAAAGCAAAGCATGCATACTTTCTATTAATAAGTTTTGTATTTTTCTGTATTTTGTATTCTCACATATTGATGTGATCTAATAGATAGATAGATAGATACTGTAGACAGATACATAGATAGATACTGTGTAGATAAATAGATAGATATATTAGATAGATAGATAGATAGATAGATAGATAGATAGATAGATAGATAGATAGATAGATAGATAGATAGATAGATAGATATGTTTTTCTACATATTTCCCAGATTAGAAGGCATTTCCCAGGCTTGGCATTATTACCTTTCCAAATAACAGCTCTATCTCGCCATGCTTGTTAATCTTAAAATACAGTGCCTTGCAAAAGTATTCACCCCCCCACCCCCCCCCCCCCCCCCACCCCCTTTGGCATTTTTTGGAGTTTTGTTGCCTCAAACCTGGAATTAATATAGATTGTTTGAGGATTTGCATCATTTAATTTACAGAACATGCCCACAACTGAAGATTTTTTTTTTTATTGTGAAGCAAACAACAAATAGGACAAAATAACAGAAACAGTCAACTATTCACCCCCCTAAAGTCAATACTTTGTAGAGACCCATTTTGTGGCTATCACAGCTCCAAGTCGCTTTGGATAAGTCTCTATGAGCTTGCCACATCTTACCACTGGGACTTTTGCCCAGTGCTCCTTGCAAAACTGCTCCAGCTCCTTTAAGTTGGATGGTTTGCACTTGTGAACAGCAATCTTTAAGTCTGACCACAGATTTTCTATTGGATTGAGATCTGGGCTTTGACTTGGCCATTCCAACACATTTACATGTTTCCCTTTAAAACACTCAAGTGTTGCTTTAGCAGTGTGTTTGGGGTCATTGTCCTCTTGGAAGGTGAACCTCCATCCTAGTCTCAAATCACACACAGAGTGGTACAGGTTTTGCTCAAGAATATCCCTGTATTTAGCACCATCCATCTTTCCTTCAATTCTGACCAGTTTCCCAGTCCCGACTGCTGAAAAACACCCCCCCACAGCATGATGCTGCCACCACCGTGTTTCACTGTGGGGATGGTGTTCTTTGGGTGATGTGATATGTTGGGTTTGCGCCAGACATAGCGTTTTCTTTGATGACCAAAAAGTTCAATTTTAGCCTTATCAGACCAGACCACCTTCCTTCGTACATTTTGGGAGTCTCCCACATGCCTTTTCACAAACTCAAAATGTGCCATTTCATTTTTTTGCTGAAAGTAATGGCTTTCTTCTGGCCACTCTGCCATAAAGCCCAACTCTATGGAGCTTACAGCTTGTTGTTGTCCTATGTACAGATACTCCAGTCTCTGCTATGGAACTCTGCAGCTCCTCCAGGGTTACCTTTGGTCTCTTGTGCTTCCTCTCTGATTAATGCCCTTCTTGCTCGGTCCATGAGTTTTGGTGTGTGGCCGTATCTTGGCAGGTTTGATGTTGTGCCATGTTCTTTCCATTTGGTTATGATATATTTGATGGTGCTCCTAGGGATCATCAAAGATTTGGATATTTTTTTAAAACCTAACCCTGACTTGTACTTCTTAACAATATTGTCCCTTACTTTTTTGGAGAGTTTGTTGGTCTTGGCAGTGTGTGGTTAGTGGTGTCTCTTGCTTAGGTGTTGCAGCCTCTGGGGCCTTTCAAAAAGGTGTGTATATGTAATGACAGTGTCATGGTTATGCAGTGATCTTCCTGATTGCTTACCTCCCCTCATGTGTTCAGACTAAGAGGCCAGCCACTTCCACCTGGTGGTTTTTATAACCTCTCCTCTAAGCATGGCTCCACCCCAGGCCCTATCAGGGAACCTTATATTAACCTGTGCACTGCAAGCCAACAGTGCTGATCAACCATTGTGTATTCCTTTGTGTGTTTAGCTTCCTGTTACCTGCCGTGTGCTCTTCTGTCGTTCCGTTACCGACTTTGGCGTGTCTTTGACTATCCCTGTCTGCTTGTGGCCCCGACCTTGGCTTTGTCCCTTACCATCCCTAACCTCCTGTTGCCTACCATGGGTGTGAGCTGGGGGACCCTGGGGGTCGCGACCTGGAGCCAGTTGCAGCCAAGTCCATCCTCACCACTCGAGGCTCTGTGAACACCTGCTGGCTCTTAGACTCCGTGCCCCAGGGAATCTTACTCTCTAACCCCGGTGGGACCTGTCTCCCGTCCGCAGCAGTCAGCCGTAGGGTCCACAACCTCGTGGTGCACTCCTGATCCCTACGGTGTGCATCTGTCACCTCGCCTCAAGGTGACCTGAGAGACAGATCATGTGACACTTAGATTGCACACAGCTTTTTATGGGCTTCATAACAAAGTGGGTGAATACATAGGAACATGGCAATTATTATCAGTTTTTTATTTCCGAAAAAAAGTTTTATGTATATATTTTTCTAGTTTTACTTCAGCAACTTAGACTATTGTGTTCTAATCCATCACATATAACTCAGATTAAAAAAACATTGAACTAAAGGCTGTAATGTAACAAAATAGGTAAAAAGCCAAGGGGGGTGAATACTTTTGCAAGGCACTGTATTTCCAAATTGCTTTAAATGCCAATGCATATTGTGTACGAGACCTAATGCATGGCTGGAATCTTGATCAGTGCTCTTCAGCTCTTTGTCGTCCTGGGATACACCTGACAATTTTGTAAAACAGGCAACTGTATGATAAGTACACATTTTTCTCACCTGCAAATGAAATATTCAGAAATATTTAATTGGAATGAGGATTGAAAGTGCTTTTAAAACACATTTAAAGGAAACTCCTTTTTTTTTTTTTGTTATTGTTGTTTAAAATATTATTGTAACACGGCTTTTATCTTTTTTTTTCAGCACATAACTGCCTAAAACAATTTCAGACTCAATAAGAAGCCTTTTTTTTTTTCTTATAAAACAATTGTTTTACTTTAGTTCTAAAATCATCGGGTGTGTTAAAAAAAAAAAAATTCCAATGCTTCATTAATTCTTTTATAAAAATGTATGCAATGTGGAATGGTACATGACAATTAGAGTGTTTTGTTCTCTCCTAGTAATCTTGCTAGTAATGCACTCCCTGATTTAGGGTCACAATACCTACTAACAGTACTGTAGCTATGGAGAAGCAGTGTTGTGTCACTCTTATGCTGCGTACACACGTAGCCAACTATCCGGCGGACATAGTCTGACGGACTTCCCGCCGGACTGTCTGCCGGACTTTCCGAACGAGCTACTTGCCCACACACTGCACTTTTTCAGTGGACTAATATGGCGTACTAAGTCTGTCGGACTATCCGCCGTACTTTTGAAATGAACGGACTCGCCCACACACGCGAAGGAAAGTCCGCTCATTTTGAGCACGTCTCCAGGTAGCCCGGGGCCAGCGAAGGAGGCGTCGCTGGCCCCGTCACCTGGTATGGACTTAAAGGGGAACCCCTATGCCGAAAAATAGGCGTGGGGGTCCCCCCCTAGGTCCACATCAGACCCTTGTCCGAGCACGCTACCCGGCCGGCCAGGAAAGGGGGTGGGGATGAGCGAGCACCCCCCCTCCTGAGCCGTGCCAGGCCGCATGCCCTCAACATGGGGGGTGCCTTGGGGAAGGGGGGCCGCGCGCCCCCCCACCCCAAAGCACCTTGTCCCCATGTTGTTGAGGACAAGGGCCTCTTCCCAACAACCCTGGCCGTTGGTTGTCGGGGTCTGCGGGTGGGGGGCTTATCGGAATCCGGGAGTCCCCTTTAATAAGGGGGCCCCCGGATACCGGCCCCCCACCCTATGTGAATGAGTATGGGGTACAATGTACCCCTACCCATTCACCTGTGGAAAAAAGTAAAAATAAAACACAACACACAAGGGTTAAAATAGTTTATTGCACAGCTCCGGGGGTCTTCCGTCTTCGGGGGACTCCTCTGCTATCTTCTGCTAGCTCTTTTACTAGCGGAGGAGCCCGGCTTTCTTCTTTGCCACCGCCGCCCTCTTCTTCCGACTTCGGGGGTCTTGTCCCCCTCTTCGGTTCTTCTTGCCGGGCCACCGCGCCTTCTTCTAGCTCTTTTACAGGCGATGGCCCGATCTTCTGTTGCCGCTGTCGCCGCCTTCTGTTCTTCTCTTCTTCTCTTCAGATGTTGCCTCGTCGCATCCTCCGCTCACAATGGCAGAGACGTGGCGCACGGCGACTTATATAGGGACATCGCTGGATGATGTCCCCGCCCATTATGATGTCACAGTCCCAGAGGATGCTGGGACTGTGACATCATAATAGGCGGGGACATCATCCTGGAGACGCGCTCAAAATGAGCGGACTTTTCCCCTTTGGGAAAAGTCCGTTCATTTCAAAAGTACGGCTTTACAAGATTGGAGTACAAAACTACTTTCTAAGTCCGCCGTACTTTTGGGTATCAATTTGTTCCCACAATTAGAGCATTCTTTTGGTGGTATTTTATCACCACTGGGATTTTTCTTAGTTTCTGTTATAAAATGATGTAAATACCTACTTTTTCTCCTTCACTGATGGACACTGATAAGGCAGCACTGATGGGCACTGATGATGAGGCACTAATATGCAGCACTAATAGGCGGCACTGATGGGCACTGATACTCGACACTGATGGGCACTCATAGGTGGCACTGATGGCACTAATAGGCGACACTGATGGGCACTGAAAGACTGAACTGATGGGCATTTATAGGTGGCACTAATTGGCACTTATAGGCTGCACTGATTGGTACTGATAGATGGCTCTGATAGGCAGCACTGACGAGGAGGCACTGGCAGGCATTGCTTGGCACATCTAATGGTCACTGTTTTTTTTTTTGGCATTGTGGTTCCAAAAGATGGGACAATCCCCCAAAATGAGGGGCAGTTGGAAGCTATGATGTCACTGGCCTAACTCTAAGCTCTTTGGAAATGTCCAGTATGTCCAGAGTTAAAACAGGCCTAAGACTGTAGAGCCACCCAATCCCTTTTATGACACTCGCAGAGTCACAGGTGCCACCCCACACTTTTTAGTTTTCTTGTTATACAGTGCCCTGAAAAAGTATTCACACCCTTGACATTTTCCACATTTTGTCATGTTACAACCAAAAACTTAAATGTATTTTATTGGGATTTTATGTGATAGACAAACACAAAAGTGGCACATAATTGTGAAGTGGAAGGAAAACGATAAATCGCTTTCAATATTTATGACAAATAAATATCTGAAAAGTGTGGTGTGTATTTGTATTCAGCTCTCCTTTGCAGAACCACCTTTTGCAGCTGCAAGTCTTTTTGGGTATGTCTCTTCCAGCTTAATTGTAGAAAATTATTACCCCAATTGGGACTTTTAAGGAAGAATATGCCACTCAGTGGCAACTTTCCACCGACCAGTAAACATGTCTGATGACCCAGTGAACAAAATTCCCCGTTTTCGTGGGTAATATACATACATCCCCTATTTATGTACGGCCCTTGCATGTGCGGGAACCTGGGGACCTGGCACCACCCTGATTGGTCTTGATGTGCTTGGTGCGGCGCATCTATTGGAACATGCATATATTTATTTTATACTTATGATGATTCTATACATATGCACCCATTTCTTCCCTGAAGAAGGAACATAAATTTCCAAAACGCGTAGGGTTGCTTTGTGAACATCCACAAGAATTTTGGCCCTTCACTGTATCAAGGGCAACATGATGTTCTAATTATTCCGAGCTTTAGGGTGCTCTAAGTATATGTATCTTCAATGTCCTCATGCAATGGATTTTATGATGTAATGTTGTTTAAACCATGTGGTCAACCTTCTTATATCAATTCTAATAAAACTTTGTATACTTTTTAAATTTTTGTTATATATATTTACTGTTATTCACATTCTGACTTGAAAGTCCCAATTGGGGTAATAATTTTCTACAATTATACATGCTCGGGATGTTGACAGAACTCTCTTTGTAAAAAAGACCAGGACTATAGTGGCTGTTCCCCTTTCATTTCTGTCTCTACCAGTTTGGCACATCTAGAGAGTGAATTTTTTGCCCATTCTTCTTTTCAAAATAGCTCAAGCTCTGTCAGATTGGACGAAGAGTGTCTGTGAACAGCAATTTTCAAGTCTTGCCACAGATTTTCAATTGGATTTAGGTTTGGACTTTGAGTGGGCCATTCTAACACATGAATATGCTTTGATCTAAACCATTCCATTGTAGCTTTGGCTGTATGTTTAGGGTTGTTGTCCTGCTGGAAGGTGAATTGCAGACTTTAACATGTTTTCTTCTAATGCCCCATACACACTATCAGTTTTTCTGCTGAGTTTTTCCTTCAGGTTTACCAAAACCATGTAGTGCAAGGGCCTGCCTGACTGCATACAAATTTAAACTCCTAAGGTTTGATCTCATATTATATGGTTTTGGTAAATCTGAAGGAAAAACTCAGCAGAAAAACTGATAGTGTGTATGGAGCTTTAGATTTCCCTGTATTTGTCTCCATCCATCTTCCCATCAAATCTGACCAGCTTCCCTGTCCCTGCTGAAGAAAAGCATCCCCACAACATGATACTATCACCACCATGTTTTATGGTGGGGATGGTTTGTTTAGGATGATGTGCAGTGTTAGTTTTCCGCCACAGATAGCATTTTACTTTTAGGCCAAAAAGTAAAATTTGTCATCTGACCAGAGCACCTTCTTCCACATGTTTGCTGTGTTCCCCACGTGCCTCTCGCAAACTGCAAATGGGACTACTTTCTTTCAACAATGGCTTTCTTCTTACCACTCTTCCATAAAGGCCAGATTGGTGGAGTGCACAACTAATAGTTGTCCTGTACTAAGCAAAGAGGGTACCCCCCAGTACATTGGGACTTTAAGGGTAACTCACATATACAAATATATAGTAAAATATAAAGTTTTATTCATATACGTAGATAAAAAATTGGTACATACATCACCATGGAACAACATTTCCAATACATACTAAAATATTTTAGTATGTATTAGAAATGTTGTTCCATGGTGATGTATGCACCAATTTTTTAGCCATGTATATGAATTAAACTTTATATTCTACTATATATTTGTATATGCGAGTTGCCCTTAAGGTCCCAACGTAGTGGGGGTACCCTCTTTGCTTGGTTCTGAACTTCTGGGTTGCTGGCAACAATTCTGGTTCACTTGGGATGTAGCAAGTTTTGTTTTAGTTGTCCTGTGGACAGATTCTCCCTCCTGAACTGTGGATCTCTGCAGCTCCTCCAGAGTTACCATGGACCTCTTAGCTGCTTCTCTGATTAATGCTCTCCTTGCCTGGCTTGTCAGTTTAGGTGGACAGTCATGTCTTGATAGGTTTGTAGTTGTGCCATACTCTTTCCATATTTGGATGATGGATTGAACAGTGCTCCAAGCTTGGGATATTTTCTTATAACCTAACCCTGCTTTAATCTTCTCCACAACCTTATCCCTGATCTGTCTGGTATGTTCCTTGGCCGTCGTGATGCTTTTTGTTCACTAAGGTTCTCTAACAAACCTCTGAGGGTTTCACAGAAAAGCTGTAGTTATACAGAGATCTAATTAATCACAGGTGGACTCTATTTACCAATTAGGTGACATCTGAAGGCAATTGATTCCACTAGATTTTAGTTAGGGGTATCAGGGTAAAGGGGGCTGAACACAAATGCACGACACACCTTTCAGACATTTATTTGTCAAAAATGTGGAAAACTATTTATCATTTTCCTGCCACTTCACAATTATGTACCACTTTGTGTTGGTCTATCACATAAAATCCCAATAAAATACATATTTACGTTTTTGGCTGTAACATTAAAAAATTTGGAAAATTTCAAGGGGTATGAATACTTTTTCAAGGCACTGTAGCAGTACAGTTGAAGAATATAGAATTCGAGCATTTGTCCCTGGGTTCATGCGGCCTCAAACAGCACCCAGCTGCCTAATTTTTCAGTGGCATCTGAATATCGATGATGACTGCAGCTGCCAGTGGTCGGCTCTCTTGTAATCAGAGCAGCCTACTAGCCGCTTGATTGCTATTTCAAGCAGCAGGAGGTGACATCCCCCCTGCTAACCTTCCACGGCTCTCCCGTCCCACCGGGAGACCTGAGCTACTAGCCAGCACAGCCACTGGCTGGACAGCCAAGCAAATCTGGGATCGGCTGCTTTGTTCGGCTGTTCATAACAGTAAATTAGAAGCGATTACATCACTTCCAGTTTACTCAGGAAACATCGGTGCCAGTTTTGAAAAATCTATGCTTTTGCTTTTAACCACTTGCTTACTGGGCACTTAAACCCCCTCCTGCCCAGACCAATTTTCAGCTTTCGGCGCTGACGCACTTTAATTGACAATTGTGCGGTCATATAACACTGTACCAAATTACATTTTTATCATTTTTTTCCCACAAATAGAGCTTTCTTTTGGTGGTATTTAATCACAGCTGGGGTTTTTATTTTTTGCTAAACAAACAAAAAATATGCACTGATGAGGCAGCACTGGTGGGCACTGATAGGCTGCACTGGAGGGCACTGATAGGCTGCACTGATGGGCACTAATAGGCACAGTTAAGGTGGCACTGATAGGCACAGATAAGGTGGCACTGATGGGGACAGATAAGTCGGTACTGATGGGCACAGATAAGGCAGCACTGATGGCTACTGATAAGATGGCACTAATGGGCCCTGATGGGTGGCACAGATGGGCACTGATAGGTACCACTGATAGATGGCACTGATGGGCACTGATAGATGGCACTGATAGGTGGCACTGATGGGCACTGGTAGGTGGCACTGATAGATGGCACTGATGGGCACTGGTAGGTGACACTGTTGGGCACTGATAGGTGGCACTGATGTGCAGCACTGTTTAGGCACTGATTGCGGGCACTGATAGGTGGCACTGTGGGCACTCATAGGTGGCACTGTTGGGCACTGGTAGGCAGCACTTGTAGGGGGCACAGGTGGGCACTGAGGAGCTGGCGGCACATCGCAGTGATTGGAACTGATGTCTCTCTCACTGCCGCCGGTGATCAGCGCGAGTAGAAGAAATTACCGGCTTTGTTGACATTCCAGGATTAGCTGTAATTGGCTGACAGCTGATCACGTGGTAAGAGGTCGGGATCGACCCCTTAATCTGATCTGTGATCCAGCAAGTCTCATAGACTAGCTGATTACAGAGCGTGCCACGCGCGCCCTTCAGGGGGTGCGCAGGCCGCTTGTGCACGGAACGACGTCAATAGACGTCGTCCTGGCAATGCAGGTCCACGCTGTAGCCGTCATTCAGCTATAGCACGGATCTCTAGTGGTTAAGGGCAGAGGAGGGATTTGGGGTCTTATAGACCCCAGATTTCTCTTTAAAGAGATCCTGTCACTGCCTACTGCTGTCACAAGAATGTTCACATCTTGTGAGAGCGATAAAAGTGATAAAAAATGTTTAAAAAAAAAATCAACAGGGTAAAAAAATAAATAAAAATAAAATAAATTATTATTAATAATAAAAAAGTGCCCCTGTCCTCCCGTGCTTGTACGCAAAGGCGAAATCGCATGTCAGTTCCACACGCACACAAACAACGATCGTCACACACATATGAGGTATCACTGCAAATGTCAGATTATGGGCAGTAATTCTAACACCAGACCTCCTCTCTAAAGCGGTAACCTGTAAAGGCTTTTAAAGCATCGTCAATGGATAGTAAAATTTACATTGTTTGTCGCCATTTCACGAGCGTGCGCAAATATATGTGATGGAATTCTAAGGAATTTCTGCTATAATCTTTATGAATTTTAAGGAATGTGTTTATTGCACAAGGTTTTGCATGATGACAACAGGATTATCCTGGCAACATACCCAGTGCACATCAGGCTACAATCTGGGTTTGCTAAAACAACAACTTGAAAAAAAATGTGCTATGTTCATAAATAAATGATCTATATTGTGTGGTTATATAAATGAATGATCGATACAGTGTGGGGAAAAATAATTGATAAGGTCCTGTGCAACCACCAAAAAAAAACAACACATGAATCTTTAAATTTTAACAACACAAGTAAAATGAGTGCAGTGGGGTTTGCTTTGTTCATCTACAAAAGAGCTTATAGAAAATCATATAGATATGAAGTTTACAGAGCAATGTGTGTTTAAAGAGTAACTCCACTTTTATTGAGAAAAAACAATCCTCTCTTATATCTTAGTACAGATTTCTGGCAAAATCAATGAGCCAATTCAGTACACCATTTGTGTTTGGGACAAATCCAGGTTGCCATATTTCACTGAATTTTACAGAATATTAGATTACAGCAGACTGAAAATGAAGATATTTTTTAATAACAATAGATTACAATATAGCTTGTGTCACAATTGTATATGCTATATTATTTTTTAATGTAATATTTTTTTCTCTTGAAAGCGGAGTTACCCTTTAAGGATTTGAACTGTAATCCCACACACGTATATAGACAAAGGGGTTGTTTTACTAAAACTGGAGAGTGCAAAATCTGGTACAGCTCTGCACAGAATTTTCCATGTTTTTTTTTTTTCAAAGCTTAAAGAGGAAGTAAACCCTGATGAGTTTACTTCCTCTTTCATTCCCTGCAAAGGCAAAGCATAATGGACTACTATGCATCGCATAGTAGCCTATTATGTGTCACTTACCTGACACAGGAGCCAGAGAAGTCGCCACTGTCCCCTGTAGTCCGCCGCATCCATCTTGTTGGTGGGGTCTCGCAGCTCCGCCGCTGTCATTTGGCGAAGCCGCCATGACGTCACTCCCGCGCGTGCGCACGGGAGCCGACACGCGCGGCAGCTCCATCGCTGAGAATGCCGCGCTCAGTGCGCCGTAGACAGTGGTGCCCGTTTTCGGCCAAATATCTCCTAAACCATATAGGTTTAGGAGATATTGCTTGGACCTACAGGTAAGCCTTAATCTAGGCTTACCTGTAGGTCAAAGTGGTTTGTAAGGGTTTACAACCACTTTAACCACTTAAGGACCAGCCTCGTTTCGAGATTTTGCTGTTTACATGTTTAAAACATTTTTTTTGCTAGAAAATTAAATAGAACCCCCAAACATTATATATTGTTTTTTTTCTAACATCCTAGAGAATAAAATGGCGGTTGTTGCAATACTTTTTTTCACACCGTATTTATGCAGCAGTCTTACAAGCATCCTTTTTGGGAAAAAATCACTTTTTTGAATACACCAGTAAAATTAGCCCAATTTTTTTTATATTGTGAAAGATAATGTTACGCCGAGTAAATTGATACCCAACATGTCACGCTTAAAAATTGTGCCCGCTTGTGGAATGGCGACAAACGTTTACCCTTAACCTCCCTGGCGGTATGATTATTTCAGATTTTAGGTGCTGACAGCGGTACCATTATTTTGCATGGAAATTTGCCATTTTATATTGTAGTCCTGCAATTCTTAGGAATAACTCTCTTAAATCTGTTCAAACCAGAGTCTAGCAGACATCCCGGATATGATAAAATTTAAAAATATAATATAATTTTATATATATGTCTATCTATCTATCTATCTATCTTTCTATATAAAATAAAAAACTATAAATAATTTTAACAAATAATAATATAATAATAATAAAAATTATTCAATAATGTAATCAAATCAAAAACACTGAAATATGCGGAGTTGCAAAATTGTCGCTGTCATTACTTTTAGTGTTTGATGACGAATTTCCCCATAAATTACTATTGCTCAATTCTGCGAGTGATTCTAATTTATTATCGCTGTTTTCTAGCTGGTCTATAACCACTTTTGATGTAAACTGACATTTTTTGGTTGCTATGGACAATTTCCAGTTTCCAGGCATAAAGAACAGTATTTATAATATAAAACTGCATGCAGGACACTGGACAAACCACTAGGGACAAAGGGGGTGTGTAATTATATGATACAGTACTGTAATCTGTAAGATTCCAGTATACTGTATCTATACTGTGTTTTTTACTTTTTGAATTTGGCGCCGAACTCCGTCAGTGTGCATCGCTACGCTCGCAGGGAACAGAGCTCGGCACTGTCATAGATCGAGCGAGACATGGCGGCTTGCTGATCACAGCAGGGAGACATTGCTGGATCTAGGGGACAAGATAAGTAACCCCCTACCTGGATCCAGCGATGCAAACCCGAGTCTGGCTCGAGAATACCGCTTATGGTAATTAAATCTCACCCCGAGCCAGACTCGGGAATACCGCCAGGGAGGCTACAAATCTCCATAGGCTATGGTTAAAAAATTCTACAGGTTGCATGTTTTGCGTTACAGAGGAGGTCTAAGGATAACTCACATGTGTGGTTTGAACACCGTTTTCATATGCGCGCACTACTCACGTATCCGTTCGCTTCTGCGCGAGCTCAGCGGGACGGGGCGCGTTTACATTTTTTTTATTATTATTTATTTTACCTTTTGTTTTTTATTTTTACACTGTTTAAAAACAAAATGTCACTTTTATTTCTTTTACAAGGAATGTAAACATCCCTTGTAATAGAAAAAACTTGGCAGGTCCTCTTAAATATGAGATCTGAGGTCAAAAAGTCCTCAGATCTTATATTTAGATTAAAATGTAATAAAAAAAAAATTGTAAAAAAATAATTTAAAAAAGTTGGCCCTTTAAGAGCTATGGGCGGAAGTGACGTTTTGACGTCGCTTCTGCCCAGCAATTGTATGGAGACGGATGGGGGCCACCTTCCCCTCACTCGTCTCCATACTGAGCCAGCAGGAGGACGCGATTGCCTCCGCCACTGCCGACAGCTCCGGTTAGTGGCGGAAGGCACTGGATCACGGCGGGGGCCCCCACTCCCACCACCGATAAAAGTGATCTTGCGGCGAAGCTGCCGCAGGGACCACTTTTATCTTGTATTAGACCACCCGCTGAAGGAGGGGATACCGGAGTTATGGCAGCTAACTGCTGTCATAACAATGATATTCTCCTTCAAACAGCCGCTGTAAAACTGCGACGGGCGGTCCGTAAGTGGTTAATTGAACAATCCTGAAGTTAGAAGCTGGCTACAATGCAGAGCTGCACCAGATTTTGCACGCTCCGGCATAGTAAATCAGCCCTAAAGTGTTTGTGTCAAGCTCTTTCTGATCAGCAGTTTTTAGCTGTTTTTACATTTTTGTAACTTTGATTCTGTGGCGAATAAAGTTGTATGAAATATTATTTTTCATTCGCAGTAATCAGTAATCAGTAATCTGATTTTTGCATTTGTAAAGGAAGGTGAAAAAAAAGAAAAAAGCTACATAACAGGAAAGTAAAAGTATGATCATTCTTCGTTATCTTAATAAAGCATATAATCTCAAACGAAGAAGATAAATCTTTAAAAAATGAGTATCAAACATAAAAAGGAATGTGTTAAAATATGCCAAAAGACATTAACAGAGAACAAAAGAGAATACAAATGTAGACAATATTGAATAGAAGCAAGTAAATTAGTTCCTTATTTCAATCAGAGTTGGCTGCTAAATCATGATGCAGCCTGGCCTCCTTGTAGATTAAAGTACATGTAAATCCAATCACTGAACTCTCATATAAGCTTTAACATGTTAATATGAATTCAAAATTCTTTATCAATGATTTTAAATCTGCAGCTTTTGTTTAAAATAAATACCTGGTGATCTTGTCATAAAGGCCATTGTTCAGACACTTCCTGTCATAGGGTGACAACACTCCTTTCATTGTCTGCTATTTGTGCTCTTGTGTCGTCATGTAGGCATCTGAAGGGGACTAAAAGTGTCTGTTTTAACACTCCCTACTCAAGCATGGCCTACTGAAATCACCATCAAGAAACCCACCCTTAAAAAGACCACACAGCAGTTGCTGGAGTGCATGCATGTAGACAAGAAGGCTACAAAGGGGCTACAGAAGATCAGCCTCTAAAAAAAAAAAACGTTAATTAAAATAAAGTATTTTATAAAAGAAAAAAAAAATAATGAAAATGTCAATTTAACAATACACATAACAATGGGGAAACCTAATAGCATCCAGTTAAGATGTCCATCTTTTTTTTATAGTGACCTTGTTGCTATACTACCTTTTCCAGGCAAGCACTCCTTGTGAAAGAACACAGCTCTGATGCAGAGGAATAGTCCCCATAAAGAATACAGCACCAATCCAGAGGATTGGTCCCTAAAGTCCACTGAGAAATGGACACTTCCAGGAGTATTGATCTCCTTGGTCCCCCCACAGCTCTCCTTGGCTCCTCCTGCTGACCTCCATGCCACTACTCCCCTATAGTAATGTGGAGGTCAGCAGGAGGAACCAATTAGAGCTTCTAGACTGGTATATAGACTTTAGACTTAAGGCCCGTACACACGATCAGACTTTTTGACAAAAAACATGCAAATTAGCTGTTTTAAGGTAACATCTGTACGTGTGTACGCTCCATCAGACAAACCTTTTTGGTTTTCATTGGACAAAAGTTTGTTCTGCAAACAGACAAACTTTTCGTCAACAAAAGTCAGACGGAGCAAAGTCCGATCGTGTGAAACTTAAGTCCAAAGTACAAACACACATGCTCAGAGCCAATGCAAAAGATCAGACAACAATAAAGAAGTTGACCAAAGGTGGTGGTAAAGAATAGAAAAACCACATGATTTGGTGAAAGTTGGCTGAAAAAGTCCTGCCGTGTGTATGCAATACAAGTTCACGGCCAATGCCCTTTGGACAAAAATCCACGGGAAAGTTTGTTTGAAGTCCGATTGTGTGTAAGAGGCTTTAAAGTGGTTGTAAACTTCTGGAAGCTTGTCCTTCTATAGTGTGTACTTGTATTAATCTAAAGCACCTCATGTTATTCTTAAGGCCCGTACACACGATCAGGCTTTTTGATAACAAACATGCAAATTTGCTGCTTTAAGGCAACATCCGTGTGTATACTCCATCGGACAAACTTTTTCGGTTTTCATTGGACAAAAGTTTGTTCTGCAAACAGACTATAGCCTTGTACACACGATCGGACTTCAAACAAACTTTCCCGTGTATTTCTGTCCAAAGGGCGTTGGCCGCAAACTTGTTTTGCATACACATGGTAGGACTTTTTCAGCCAACTTTCACTAAATCACGTGGTTTTTCTGCTCTTTACAACCTACCTTTGGTCAACTTCTGTATTGTTGTCTGATCTTTTGCATTGGTTCTGACATGCGTGTTTGTACTTTGGACTTAAGTCCGATGGTTTTCTGTACACACGATCGGACTTTGCTCCATCGGACTTATGTTGTTTTTGTTTATCATAAGCGCGGTTTATATTCAATTTTTTTATGGCTATATAGTATCCCTGCTGGAGTGATGGGGGCTCTGAAGGCTAGTAAAGGCTGGAACAGAAACTAAGGTACCCACAGGCAGTTGGGGCAGAGAAGTAATTCCCCTCTGGAAAACTGGATGGGCCCAGTTGCTACTGATTTGAATGGATCTACCTTGTCTGGTCATGGGCTGGGAAAGCAGAGAGTCCATAGTGTCTGTGCCCCCTGAGAGTGGTCACCCTAGGGGTGCTCTTAGCAACACTTGGGTGTGGGACCCCACAGTGTGAAAGGGAACATAGTCACGGCACCAAATACTTTTTTCGGCACTGAGCCTTTTGGGGCATTTCACTTTTGTGTGTGTTATTCCTTTCACTAGGATGGAGGGGGAGAGTCCTTGGGCTTGCCCTGATATCTAGGGGGAGAATGTGTGGCCCTCCGGCTCCTTCCTCCTCCGACCCTGGGGGAGGGGGGGGGGGCTCTCTTCGGGAGTGCCCCACAACCTAGTACTTGGTGGTTGGCTTCTGCTGGCTATGAGGAGAGGGGTCCGCCAGGCCTTCTGACTAGACGAACCATGTTCCTGTCAGGAGCCTTGTGCACTAGGAGATCAGGGTAGAGGCCCTACCTCTTCAGGGGCTGGACAAAGCACACTCTTAAGTGCACTTTTTTAGTGTGTGTTTCACCTGCATGATTTTTGTTAACTTTACTTTTCTTTCTGTGTTAGTTTTTAAGCACCACCGTGGATTAAAAAAAAAATAGTAAGTGTTGTCACCCCCATTTTAAATAAATTAAGAGGGAAAAGGTGGCCTCTAGTCTTATCACACTTTCTGACCTAGGATGACAACGCTACTCCTCCATAAATACAGTACAATGAGAGAGTGTTGTCACCCTGGGAGAGAAAGTGTGCTACTGGCAGGATTACCAGGTGCCCTTAAAAAAATAAAATAAACAAAACAATATAATCCAGTCACCGCATCCAAGTACTTGTACACTTCAATGTATTACATTTTTGTCTGTGGGTTTATTTTGACTTTAACCCCCCTGGCGGTGTTCCCGAGTCTGGCTCGGGGTGAAAGTTTTGTACCATTAGCAGTAACCCCGAGCCAGACTCGGGACCGCATCGCTGAATGCAGAAGGAGATTACTTACCTTCTCCCCTGGATCAGGCGATGTCCCCCCGCTGTACGAGCGGCTCGTCCTCCGCCGGATCTATCACGGAGCCGATCTCCGTTCCCTGCGAGCATTGCGACACACAGGGGCAGAGATCGGCGCCAAATTCAAAAAGTAAAACACACACTATACATACAGTATAATGTAATCTTACAGATTACATTGCTGTATGTAATTATTTCACATCCCCTTTGTCCCTAGTGGTCTGCCCAGTGCTCTGCATGTAGTTTTATATTATAAAAACTTTCTGCCTGGAAACTGGAGATTGTCCATAGCAACCAAAACTGTCCCTTTACATCAAAAATGATTTTCAAACCAGCTAGAAAACAGCGATAATAAATTGGAATCACTCGCAGAATTGATCGATAGCGATTTGTGGGGAGATCCGTCATCAAATATTTAAAAGTAATGACAGTGACAATTCTGCAACTGAGCAAATTTCAGTGTTTTTGATTTGATTACATTATTGAATATTTTTTATTATTGTTATATTATTATTTGGTATAATTATTTATAGTTATTTATTATATTATAATTTATGATTTAATTTTTCAAACTTTATCATACCCGGGATGTCTGCTAGACTTTGGTTTGAACAGATTTAAGAGTTATTCCTATTGCCGCGTACACACGATCAAACAATCGGGTGGAAAAGTCCGGCAAACTCAAGTCCGCCGGACAATCCCCCCGTGTGTAGCCTCCGGCAAACTTTTTTTACCCAAAAGTACGGCGGACTTAGAAAGTAGTTTTGCACTCCAATCTTCCTGCCGGACTTGCATTTCGGCGGACAATCCGGCCATGCGTATGCCAGTCCGCCGTACTTTTGAAATGAACTGACTTTTCCCGCCCGGAGAAAAGTCCGCTCATTTTGAGCGGGTCTCCAGGTAGGCGGGGCCCGCGAAGGAGACGTCGCTGACCCTGCCACCTGGTATGGACTTAAAGGGGAACCCCAACACCAAAAAAAATCAGCTTGGGGTCCCCCCAGGTCCACATCAGACTCTTGTCCGAGCACGCTACCCGGCCGGCCAGGAAAGGGGGGGACGAGCCAGCGCCCCCCTCCTGAGCCGTACCAGGCCGCGTGCCCTCAACATGGGGGGTGCCCTGGGGAAGGGAGGCCACGCGGCCCCCCCACCCAAAAGCACCTTGTCCCCATGTTGACGAGGACAAGGGCCTCTTCCCGACAACCCTGGCCGTTGGTTGTCGGGGTCTGCGGGCGGGAGGCTTATCGGAATCCGGGAGCCCCCTTTAATAAGGGGCCCCCGGATACCGGCCCCCACCCTATGTGAATGAGTATGGGGTACAATGTACCCCTACCCATTCATCTGTAAAATAAAGTACAAAAAAACACAACACACAAGGGTTAAAATAGTTTATTGCACAGCTCCGGGGGTCTTCTGTCTTCGAGGGTCTTCTCGCCGGACTCCTCCGCTAACTTCTTCTAGCTCTTTTACTAGCGGGGGAGCCAGGCTTTCTTCCTCGCCGCCACCCTCTTCTTCTGACTTCGGGGGTCTTGTCCCCCTCTTCGGTTCTTCTGCCGGGCCACCGCGCCTTCTTATAGCTCTTTTACAGGCGGTGGATTCTGATAAGCCCCCCGCCCGCAGACCCCGACAATCAACGGCCAGGGTTGTCGGGAAGAGGCCCTTGTCCTCATCAACATGGGGACAAGGTTCTTTGGGGTGGGGGGGGCGCGCAGCCCCCCTTCCCCAAGGCGCCCCCCATGTTGAGGGCATGCAGCCTGGTACGGCTCAGGAAGGGGGGGGGCGCTCGCTCGTCCCCCCCTTTCCTGGCCGGCCGGGTAGCGCACTCGGACAAGGGTCTGATGTGGACCTGGGGGGGAACCCCACGCTGATTTTTTTCGGCGTTGGGGTTCCCCTTTAAGTCCATACCAGGTGGCGGGGCCAACAACGTCTCCTTCGCGGGCCCCGCCTACCTGGAGATGCACTCGAAATGAGCAGACTTTCCTCCGCGTGTGTGGGCGAGTCCGTTCATTTCAAAAGTATGGCGGATAGCACGGCGGACTTAGTACGCCATATTAGTCCGCTGAAAAAGTGCCGTGTGTGGGCAAGTAGCCCGTTCGGAAAGTCGGACGGACAGTCCGGCGGGAAGTCCGCCAGACTAAGTCCGCCGGATAGTTGGCTACGTGTGTACGCGGCATAAAAATTGCAAGACTACAATATAAAACGACAAATTTTCATGCAAAATAATGGTACCGCTTTCAGCACCTAAAATCCGAAATAATCATACAGCCAGGGAGGTTAATAAACCTTCATATGCACACATACCATTGACAGAAGTCCATCAAATTTATTTTAGCATATGAAAGAGAGCCTCAAGTGTGAAGAAAACATCAGTATTCACTACAATCCAACTTTCTTTGCTATGTGAAAGTAGAAAATTCGGTGCAGTTTTCCAACTATTTCAGCTGGGGCTCAAGTACCAGGCGGATCTGTTTAAACTCTTTCCTATCAGTAGGTGTACTCAGTATCAGCAGTTAGGCTGAAAAAAATCAGCAACATCAGTGATGGATCCATCAAGCATGAAATTTATGCCTAACCTTGAATCAGCAATCTGACTTCTATTGACAATTTACAGGTATATCTGTGACTTTGTGAATGTCATCATGATGCTGTCTCTAAAAAAGAGTAACTTGTAGTTTGCTGACTGATGCTGCTTTAAAAACCCTGCCGCGTTTATTACTGGCTCCAGTTACACAAAATGCTGTAAAAACATGGCCTTTGAAAAATGTAGAGCTTTGAAAATGTGGAATACACTTCCTCCAGAGGTGGTTCTGGCCAGCTCAGTAGATTGCTTTAAGAAAGGCCTGGATTCTTTCCTAAATGTACATAAGATAACTGGGTACTAACATTTATAGGTAAAATTGATCCAGGGAAAATCCGATTGCCCCTCTGGGATCAGTAAGGAATTTTTGCCCATGTTGTAACAAATTGGATCATGCTTTTCTGGGGGGTTTTCGCCTTCCTCTGGATCAATTGTGGGTATAGGATTGGGTATATGGGATTGTATGATATTTTAATTTTATTTCTTTTTTATGGTTGAACTAGATAGACTTGAGTCTTTTTTTCAACCTGACTAACTATGTAACTATGTAAATGTTAAATCCCAACTGTAAAAAGTTAATTAACTTTGTTGTTTGCCCCTTGTATGAAAAATGGCCATATCATATTCCTACTTTGGTTACTACAAACTGAGGAGCAGAAGCAGCCACAAGTGCGTTAACGTGAAAGTAGGGTGTTTTTACATATCCATTCTTCACTTCTCCTGGTGTAAAATTTTTTTTACACATATGGTTTCCATTTTTTTTAGTCAAATGAAAGAGTTTTAGTGAAATATTGCATGTAAATATTTGCATTTACAGTTTTCAGCCAGCATGTGGAGCTTTAGGCTCCTTCTCACATGCAATTAAGCGCAACGTCTTTAAAAACAAACCTGTTGCTTACAGAGTTCAGTAACTGAAGCTCTGATTATACACACAGCTAAATGAATCAGAGAAGAGACTCCTCCCATCTTCCTCCTGGGCCTCTAGGTTTCTATACAGAGTTTTATTAGAGATAGCCAGTCTGAAAAGAAGCTTAGCTAATTTGCAAGCTATTCCTTTATAAAGATACCCATATAGTTGCTGTTCCAGAGCTGCACCAAGTTACATGATCTAAAATGACTTTTCATGTCATGTGACCTTGAACCATAGGACTATAGGACTATTGGATCATCTGTCTTCTAGTTTAAAACAGCCTTACCTTCAGGAAACCTTCTCCTCTGTCTTTATATATGAAGCAAATGTGTCAAATCACTTTAATATGTTCCTTCCAGTATACCCTTAAAGTATATGTACATCCAATAACTAAAATTTTACGTAATTTTGAACATTTTAATATAATTTTCAATTTAATATTTTCAAATCTGTAGCTTAATGGAGCATGATGGTTCTTGTCCAGGCACTACCTGTTATAGAGTGAAAATGATATGTCCCTGTCTTCCCATTGCTCTCCTGAATTGTCACCATTTTACAAGTGTTTCTGATGGGGGACTACAAATGTCACTGAACAGGCATTTTCCACATCTATCACTATTAGGAAGCCAATGCAGAGCAATAGCATTTAGCCACTGCTGAAGTGCATGCATGTTATCAGGAAGTGGCTGAAATAAGCTGAATCAGATCAACAGCACTGTGATTCAGCATCACCTGATATAAAAGGGCAAAAGCAGCATTGTTTTAAGAAAAAACAGAGGGTGATTGTTTATGATTCAAGAGGTAATTAAAGCGGAACTAAACCAATCAATTTATTGGCTTCAAAAGACAGTTACCTTCTACTGTCACATTGGTTGTGCTCTCAACCAAACTGTTGAACCATCAAATGGCTGGTGTCATAACTGATCATATGTTCAGCATCATGGCAGTTGCAGATCAAACAGAGGCTAAAATGGCAGCTTCCTTGGTTGAAAAAGACAGGAGGGTTTAGTTCCGCTTTAACAAAGGATGACATGGTCTTAAAGTTTGTGCCCCTCTTCTAAAATGAGATGAGGAGTGGGGTGGATTTTATGCACATTTTCTGGAATTGCACACCATCCAACAGTTCTGGTCAGAAATTACAGTGCTTTGCAAAAGTATTCACCCCCCCACCCCCCCAGCATTTTTTGTGTTTTGTTGCCTCACAACCTGGAATTAACATAGCTTGTTTGAGGATTTGCATCATTTAATTTACTCAATCTGCCCACAACATTGAAGATTTTTTTTATTGTGAAGCAAACAATAAATAGGACAAAATAACATAAAAAGTGTGCATACGTATTCACCCCCCTAAAGCCAATACTTTGTAGAGCCTCCTTTTGTGAACAGTAATTTTTAAGTCTGACCACAGATTTTCTATTGGATTGAGGTCTGGGCTTTGACTAGGCCATTCCAACACATTTACATGTTTCCCCTTAAACCACTCAAGTGTTGCTTTAGCAGTGTGTTTGGGGTCATTGTCCTGCTAGAAGGTGGACCTCCGTCCTAGCCTCAAATCACACACAGAGTGGTACAGGTTTTGCTCAAGAATATCCCTGTATTTAGCACCATCCATCTTTCCCTCAACTCTAACCAGTTTCCCAGTCCTGACTGCTGAAAAACATGATGATGTTCTTTAGGTGATGTGATGTATTGGGTTTGCGCCAGACATAGCATTTTCTTTGTTGGCCAAAAAGTAATCTCATCAGACCAGAGCACCTTCCTCAATACATTTTGGGAGTGCCTTTTCACAAATGCAAAACGTGCCATTTTGTTTTTTGCTGAAAGTAATGGCTTTTTTTCTGGCCACTCTGCCATAAAGCCCATCTCTATGGAGCATACGGCTTATTGTCGTCCTATGTACAGACACTCCTTAGGTCTCAGTGCTGCCTCTCTGATTAATGCCCTCCTTGCCCGGTCTGTGAGTTTTGGTGTGCGGTCGTCTCTTGGCAGGTTTGCTGTTTTGCTATGTTCTTTCCATTTGGTTATGATAGATTTGATGGTGCTCCTAGGGATCATCACTACCTAACCCTGACTTGTACTTCTTAACAATATTGTCCCTTACTTGTTTGGAGATTTCCTTGGTCTTCATGGCAGTGTTTGGTTAGTGGTGCCTCTAGCTTAGGTGTTGCAGCCTCCAGGGCCTACAGGGCCTTTCAAAAAGTTGTGTCTATGTAATGACAGATCATGTGACACTTAGATTGCACACAGGTGGACATCATTTCACAAATTATGTGACTTCTGAAGGTAATTGGTTGCACCAGAGCTTTTTATGGGCTTCATAACAAAGTGGGTGAATACATACGCACATGCCAATTATCAGTTTTTCATTTCTGAAAAAAATATGCATATATTTTTCTAATTTTACTTCACCAACTTAGACTGTTGTGTTCTAATCCATCACATATAATTCAGATAAAAAAAAAAAACCATTGAACTAAAGGCTGTAATGTAACAAAATAGGTAAAAAGCCAAGGGGGTAAATACTTTTGCAAGGCACTGTATGGATTGTGTCAAGTCGGTCACGACAATCAATATTAAACCTTCTATAGAAGTTTGTTTATTGGGCTTGGTAAACCCATTAGCACCAAAAAAGAATTTGCGTACAATACTTACCCTGCTCTTGTTTTTATGCACGTAAAATAATAATTCTGAAACTGGTGGCCCCCAACCATCATGGCCTGGCATTAGTAAATAATACCTTACCCTTGTACAAAGCTACCTATATTAGTAGAAGGGTACCATCTAAATTTGATAAGGTGTGGGGTGGTTGGATTAATGACAATTCCACAGTTTGAGATTGCTTGTTAAAAGTAGGTTAAAAGTTCATACTGTGGGCAGAGTGCTGAATATCTAAGGTCCTTTGTGAGCACCTGGTACAGTCACTATTTGCTTTCTTGGGGTGTTATGATTGGAATCTGCAAGTGCTTAATATATGCTCTGTATTCTGTTAAAACTATTGTATGGGAGCTGCATTGTTCACTGGTGCTGATACATTGTAGTGCTGACTGTTGAATGTTTCTACGTTTGTAATTTTCTTATGAAAGTTTAAATAAAAATAATAATAATAATAATAATAAAAATTAGATTAGGAGGCCCTTCTAATTCACAAAGGGGGTGCAAGGTGCTTTGCTAAATATTAGCAACCTGCTCAGTTTTCTATGCTGTGGCTGTTACACCTACCAGCACCAGAGTTTTTCCTGACTATGTGCGGGTCCTGCCTATTTAGTGTGTTTACTGTATGGGCAGAGAAAGGCACATGAGCTGTCCCCCCAGTTACCGACGGACACTTCTCGTCCTGTATTCAGGTCCAATCTGGTGGGGATCTGTGTGTCAGTGTCCTTTTTTGTTGTGATCCCTTTTTTAACTAGGTGCTGAACTTGAGCCACTTTCTGTTTCACTCTAAAATAGAAACTAGCATGGATAGTGCAGATAGGCCTGAAACAGACATATCTTCTTTGTTAATGTGGGGCATCTATTTGTGCCAGTTTCCTGTGCCATCATATTGGCACAGAAAGTTTTTTTTCAACTCCTCCTATAGTGCTTTAGAAAGCAAGATATCATCTAATTAGGGTTATTTGTTCCAATACTACTGGGATGTAAAATCAGTGAGTAGCAACAGCACCTCTCAGGTGCACTGATAGCCTCTGACGTGATAGATGGAATGGCCACTCTGTACTCAAGTATGGAGGCTTCCAGGAAGGATGGCGTGTGGCTGCATTTACCCTTCTCCTCAGGAACCTCTCTCTAATGCTAAGCACTGTCCCTGATAGAAGGGTGACTTGTGCCTACACTAGCAACATTCAAAATGTGCGCCAAGCACGGGAGCCAGGGTTTGTGACCCAAGATGATCGTCAGAGTCACAAGGGGCACCAGTATCCACTTGGATAGCTGTGCCCTTGTGGCCCAGGAAACCATAGAGGATCTAGGTTCCTCTTGACTTTCTTTCCCTCTGTAATGCTGTTGCGATTGAGTACCACCTGCAGTGCAGAAAGAGACTGCACCTGCCGATACACTGTAAAGTAGTTTTACCCTCTGACATTTTGGTAGTGATATCTGTGAGTTCAACAAATTATGACTATGTGTGAGAAAAGGGTGCTACCTAGCCAATATCACAAAACAATTATAACACTGTTAAACAATCCCAAATTCCATAAAACCACGAATAATCAAATCAATTGTGAACATCTAATACCAAAAATATAAAAATTGAAAAAGAAGTCCATGAAAAAAATAATAAATTAAATTACTAATGACTCGTGACAAAAAAACAAAAATAAAATCAGAGTTCTGTGTAAATAAAAAATTCCAGTCCACTTTTATAACTCCAACACCACTGTGTCTATAAAATATAGTGCTCCAAAAATCAAAGAAAAAACAGTGCTCCACTCAAAGTGAGATATTCAATTGCGCTCACTAGAAACATTGGGCCACCAAGTGACCATCAGGGATGGATATATATAAATTAATTTTTCCACTCGATTGGTATGCCAAACTTAATCTGCTCAATCTCCTGTCTCTTTCTCAGTCACAGGCTCTACAAAGGCGGCTCCACCAATGAGCCACAGAGAGACAAATGATTGTGTAATAACGTTTTTATGTTAACAAATTTTAAAAACACTCACATGTGTGCAGTATTTGTAAGGCGTCAACACATATGTAGCTCAAGGATCTACAGTGTTCGATCCATCCACTCTGTGACAAGCAGTGTGCGTTCCACCCGAAATCCCAGCTGAACTTTCTGATATATCCATGTCTGATGGTCACTTGGTTGTTTCTGGTGAGCGCAATTGAATATCTCACTTTGGGTGGAGCACTGTTTTTTTCTTTGATTTTTGGAGCACTATATTTTGTAGACACAATGGTATTGAAGTTAGAAAAGTAGACTGGAACTTTTTATTTACACATAATTCTGATTTTATTTTTGGTTTTCTGTGATGAGTCATTAGTAATTTAATTTATTATTTTTTTCATGGACTTCATTTTCAATTTCTATATTTTTAGTATTAGATGTTCACAATTGATTTGATTATTCATGGTTTTAGGGAATTTGGGATCATTTAACAGTGTTATAATTATTTTGTGATATTGGCTAGATAACGCCCTTTTCTCACACATTTTTTGTATTAAGACTTTCACTACTAATAGGAGCAGCAACCATCTGCAATCACATTATATTGGTTATTAGTTGGCGCCCCTATTTTCTTTCCTTTTTACAAAATTATGACTATGGCCATAAGTACGACACTTGTTGGATTGGTTTCCTTGGGTTGTGGCTGACTGACCTTCCATTTGATAGTGCCTGCATAGTTTCAGGGTCAACACCACTTGGCAAAAACAGCAGTATGAAACTAGTGGTCTATTTTAGCTGTCTGTAATGGTGGTGTTCTGACCAGGGGCATTTTTCCTATTGGACCACAATAATTTGGTTTTAGCAGGGGTTCCCTGAGGCCCCAAAATCTTTTTAAGGGTTTCTCTGGGGTAAAATGTTTGAGAAAGGCTGCTCTAGAGATTTAAGAAGCAAATAGTTGACTATACCATTATTCTGGGTTGGACCGGTTCTTTAAATTGTATCTGACTAGCCATCAGATAAAAGATCGTCTTGCTACGGACACAGCTTGCGTGTATGTGTGTGTTTATAAATGTTACTTAATATGAGTGTTTGAAGAAGTGCATAGCGATATATTTGCAGGAGGCTCATCATAAAGCATTCCAAGTTTTCATAATGTCTTATTTAGAGTGTGCTGAATTCCTGTATCCAATGATGAAAGTAACAACTAGTGGAAGATATGAGCAATAGGAGCAGTTAACCTAACTTTTGACCTTAAGTAAAAAATGTAGCAGTAAAACCAATGCGCTTTCCAGTAGGCATTCCACAACACGAAAAGTATTCATTGACTTTTTTTTTTTTTTTCTGTGGTGTGTCTGACTGGCTGTCCACTTACTGCAAACACTATGCTGACATTCCACCCAAGCAACATCACAGTATCCCTTACAACAGCTGTCATCATGCCTGTCAGCGGGATTTAAGAATCTGATGAAGCAAATCTCTCGCCAAGTTCATCAGGAGGTGGGAAAACAAGTAGTCAACAATAGTCATATTTCTTCTTAGCACCCCCCAACCCCCCTTCCCAGCCTTGGATGCCAAGAAGATGTTAAGGTTGGTGTTCCTGGAAAAGGAAGAGTCAACAGATGTCAAGACCATGATCACTATAAGCCAGCAGTACTCTGACATGAGTGTATACCAGGAATGATATTACTGAACATTTTCTTATAAGAAGTTAAAGAGGTGATGTATTATGCAGTGGCATGGAACACGTGAGCTGGCTAGAATATGTGTCAGTGTATAACAGATGTCATACATCTTATACATTTCCAGTAATGAAATCTTATCATTCAGGTTCATATACAGTACTGTTCTTCTGATCACCATCTGGATGATATTCCCTGGCAGCATTTTTCTTACCCATATGTTTCTTGTTTTATTCCTTACATTGGTGAAACACATTTCACAGCTTGATGTTACTGATGATTCTTTGACAATTTTTAATTAAGACTTACATTAGTATGTCTTCACTCTATTCAACAGAGGGTCTGAACAATGATATTACATATGCTTCACATCCCAGTGGCACACTCTTCACCATAACATCACTCCACTGTCCATTGGCAGATATAAAAATTCAAGAGGATAGATACGTGTGGAAAGATAAGACAATGCTACCGTAGCCTACCAAATGTCTACCAAGAATGATTAGAAAAACTGGGCAACTTACTTTAACTTAAAATAGATTTAAACCCTATCTCTAATATAATCTTTCATCCTCTGGAACTCTATAACCCAATCTGTCTGGCTATCTCCCACTCTGTCCACCTTTAGGCAATCACTGAAAACTCAGGTCTTAAGGGAAGCCTATACCACCAGTGTTAATGTTGACGTCAAATTTCGATTTCATTTTAGTCAGTATTTTGAATAAAATGCCACACCACATGCAGTCCAGTCCAGTTTTTTTTTGCATTAAAAAACACATGGATAGTAGGTTATATGGTTTCCAATGGCATAGTTCACACCAGTACGATCAGTTCCAGTGCGTTCCAGGTCCAGAAATAAAAGTAAAACGCGCTGAATTTTTCTGCACTGAACTGTAGTGGAACGTGGTAAAGTGCATCAAAAATGCACTGAAACACACCTAAACCACAACCTGAATGCATCAAAAACACGTTATTAATGCACATGCAGAAAAGCATCCAGATAGCAATTCTATGGTGTGAACTGGCCCTTTTAACCAATCTCTATTGGCTGTAATACCATTGCACACATTACCTGAAAATATTACATTAAGTATTAAAAAAAAAAAAAAAAAAATCAGAAAAGCCTTTTTCTTCATTTTTTTTCTTTGAGCAGCTTAGTGAATGTCCCCTACTTATTCTTATGTGGTAGTACAGTGTTAATTTTGCATCAAATTTCAATTTAGTTATTTTAACTAAAATGCCATTTCAGTTTTAGTCATATTAGTCATCTGAACTGTTTTAGCTTTAGTCATATTTAAGTCAACTAAAATTGTGTTCATTTTGTCAACGAAAATATTTTTGTCGACGAAGTCAACATTGTAACCCACCTTTTCCTAAATAAGACCCCTTTCACACTGGGAGAGCGGTGTCAGCGGTAAAACGGCACTATTTTTAGCGCTGCTTTACCGTTGTTTTAGCGGTGGTATTCAGCTGCTAGAGGGTTTTACCCCCCCCCCCCCCCCCGCTAGCAGCTGTGAAAGACTTAAAACCACTGCAAATCACTGCTGCAGCGCTGCTGCAGCAGGGCTTTTTCAGCGGTATAACTGCGCTGCCTCATTGATTTCAATGGGCAGGAGCGGTGAAGGAGCAGTATACACACCGCTTCTTCATCACTTCAAAGATGCTGCTAGCAGGACTTTTTTTACTGTCCTGCCAGCCCACCGCTCCACTGTGAAAGCCCTCTGGGGCTTTCACACTGGAGAGACAGCAACGGCTGTTTCAGGTCAGTTTGCAGGCGCTATTTTTAGCGCAATAGCGCCTGCAAAACGACCCAGTGGGAAAGGGTTTAACAACTGAAGTTTTAATTCTTCCGTCAGCTCTTCCCTCACAGTGGGGGAAATTTACTAAAACTGGTGCACTCAGAATCTGCTGCAGGTGTGCATGGTAGCCAATCAGCTTCTAACTTCAACTTGATAATAAAACCTGGAAGCTGTTTCTATGCACATCTGCACCAGATTTTGCACGCTCCCTTTTTAGTAATCTCACCCAGTTTTTACATTTTGTACAATTTATTCCTTATTAGATTGCACTCTTTCATGAGCTGGGCCCTCCTAGCCCTCATGTATTGAATTGTGTTTAGGGTTGTCACCTTTTCTTCAAGTCAAACCCGAACACTTCAGCTTCGCACAGCAACCTTTTTTCATAGTATGCATAGATAAACTATGCATAGATGCTGCTATTAAATACAATTTCTAATCATATGAAGTTAATCACAAGAGTCCCCCTTTACATCAGAGTCCACAGAGTTCCCCTTTTACATCTGAATCTGCAGAGTTCCCCTTTTACATCTGAACTCACAGAGTTCCCTTCCACTGTAAGGGGGACTCTGCAGACTCTGATGTAAGGGAGAACTCTGGGGCCTCTAACATAAGGGATGCTCTGGTGTACGGAGAAGACTCTGATGTAAGGGGGAACACTGTGGCCTCTGGTGTAAAGGGGAGCTCTGATGTAAAAAGTGCTTTGAGAACTCTGATTTACCTTAGCATACTCACTTAGAGGCAGGAGAGAGAAGAGGAAAGGGGGGAGACTTCAGTCACAGACAGGATGAATGGTGAGCTCACTCACCCCTTGGCAGTCATCACCGCTCATCCAGCTGCATCTGAGGCTGCTGGGCTTCAAATTTCCCATCCCCATGTTTCTTTTCTGAGGTACAGTGCTGAGGATTGGAGTGTGGTCAGACAAAGAGGGGTAGGGGTTGGGAGAAAGAGGTGTAGATTGAGCCCTTTCTCATTTCCCATCTGTGTGTGTGTTTGGGGGGAGTGTTATTGTTGGCTTTGCGCAGTGTGAAAGAGAGTGTAACAGACAGACTCTCAGCTTAGACAACTGCAGCCAGAAACCCTGCTGGGAAGCCATAGTCCAGTCTGAATAATGTGTCCGGGTCTCAGACAGTGTGAAACCCAGACGCATGATTCCAAACCCAAACTGTCAGGGTGAATGGTGAACAGGTGACAACCCTGATTGTGTTCTAACTGTACTGTCACCCTTTATATTTTAAAGTGCTGTACAAACTGCACTTGCAACTGCATTATATAGATCCTGTATATTATTATAATTAATAATAATAATAATAATGACAATTTCAAAAGTACTTAGTACTTAGGTCTATAGTGTTCATTAAAATAATACTTGATAATCTTGCCGTAAGACCCTATTCACATTGGGGCGGTGGGTCACACTGAGGTGGTCGAAGAAGGGGTTAAAAGTGCCCATGTTGCGGCGCTTCGGAAACAATTTTCAGGCGCTTCGGAATCACTGCCCATTCATTCCAATGGGCAGGGGCGGTGTGCTTGCGGGACAGGAAAAAAAGTCCTGCTAGCAGCATCTTTGGGGTAGTGTAGGAGCGCTGTATACAGTATTCACTCGGGCTTTCACACTGGGGAGGCATGAGAGGCAGTTTTCAGGTGCTTTACAGGCACTATTTTTAGCGCTAAAACACCTGAAAACTGCCTCAGTGTGAAAGAGCTCTAAATGTCCTTGTTCGGGCATTTTACTTGCATTTTGTCCTCGTCACCCAATTGCTGTCCTGTGTTGTCACTCTAACCAGGGCCATCTTTAAGGCAGGGCAAAATGGGCAGCTGCCCTGGGCCCTGTCATTGTTGTGGGGCCCAAAGCAGCTGCCTCATACTTGCCAACTATCCCAGTTTAAATTCCCTTGCCCCTTGAAGTTTTACTCCTGTGTTGTGTCCTGATGAAGTGCTGGTACTAATGCTGCCCAGCTCTGCCCTGTTGTGTACTGATGACTCGCCTGCAGACCCTGTGTTTACAGGTAAATAACTGGCATTCGTATGTAAATAGAGGCGGCATTACTAAGCAAATAGGTGTAGCCAGCGGCATTGATATGTAAATAAAGGCGGCATTCACGTGTATATCATGCAACCTCTAGCAACCAATCAGTGAGCAGTATTATTGTATAGTAATCTCTAGCAACTAACAAGCAGAAATCATTTGCTGTAACCTCTAGCAACTAATCAGTGAGCCATAATGTATGCTGTAACTTCTAGCAACCTGTCAGTAAGCAGTAATGATATGTTGTAACCGCTGGCAACCTATCACAATTGCTGCCTGATCTAATACAGTAAACTGATTTTAAGTCTTGCTTCTATTTATTGTATGTCTCAGAGCAGGTGGAGAGTGAAATTTCATGGGGGGGGGCCCAAGAAATTTTTTGCCCGGGGTCCAATCAATATTAAAGATGGCCCTGACTCAAACACATGCGCTTTTGGTGGCAAATATATACGTGGTTGTGTTAACACACAATACACACACATAGTTCACTGCTGTTCAATGCTACTAGTGGAGCACATCTATGTAGGCAGCAGATGACTGTGAGAAGCTGCAGGAGAATTGCATTTCTGAGGTAAAGAATTTTTTTTTTGTAAAAAGAGATAAAAACTGTATTTTCTATTCATGGAAATTGTTGGAAAATACACAACATTGTCATACCTGGCCTATCCTGGTGGAAAATGGAATTCACTGTAATAGGCATCGCTACTACAGTGATTACCACTAGCTTCTGGGTCCCATGCCAAGCGGCTGCCTTTCTGTTTAGTGAACACAGGAGATCGCTCACTCGGCCCAGGTGCCATTCAGAGAATATTTTACATTTTCTCAACAAATGCAAAACATTCTCTGATTGGAGGAGGTTGAGAAGCAGGGTGGTGACATTTTGTCTAGTAAAAGCATCAGTTGTTGATATCCAAAATCTTATTTACACAGCTTGAATTTCGGGCGCTTCACTTGAGTCAGCCATATGTAAATTGGAATCAGTTTAATATATTAATATGGTTCTAAGGGGTCAATTTACTAATTCTTATTGCATATGATATTTGTATTTTTTCAAATATTGCATGCAATAATAAGAGTCAATTCATCAAAGTAAAATATCAAATTTGCGGTACATACCACAAAAATTTAGATAAATTTAGATAAGTCAATTCACAAAAAAGAAACATTTGCTATTTATCTCATAGTTTTAGGAATTTTATAAAGTAACAATGAGGGGAACTCAATATTATAGTATATTGTAACATTGCACTAGAGGGAGATCACTGTGAATGAAGACACACTAGAATGTTTTCATAGTGTCACAATATTTCTGTGTGTCTTCATTCACAGAACAATCTCATGGGATAGCAGTCAGCAGAATTTAAACATAATAAAACACACTAAAACCTTTGATTGGAAAAATATTTGGTCACGGCCTTTATTATTGGCTTTAATAAATAAATATTAAAAGTTAAACTTTAGAACACGTAAAACAGCTCAGCCACTACGGCTCAAGCTGTATGATCAAATAAAGGGGAATTTCCCCACTTTCATATAACTTTATCACCTTTAAATAATTTGTTTAAAATAAACTGTTCCCCTTGAAAGGTAACACTAGCCACATAATAAAGTTCTTAGCCGCGACTTAGGGAGGGTGAGAGGGAACACTACAGCTGTTGCTACTGAGGTGACTGTTCTCTGGAATCCACTTTTTATTTGAAATTTCACTTAGAAAACCCCTTAAACTGCCCAGATACAGTGGTCACTTGACCTTACCAGAGGCTAAGGGCCAATGGGAAGTCTTCCCGCAATTTTTAAAACGTGAGGGGATCTTTTTCAATTCCACACCACAATTCCCTTAAACTGCCCAGATAGAGTGTCACTTGACCTTCCTAGAGGCCAGGGGCCAATGGGAAGTCTTCAAGCAAATTTTGAACCTGAGGGGATACTAGAAACCCTGCTGCCGCAATCCCATGAGGCAAGGGGTGGTTAAAACTGTTGCCCCCCTTTTCCTTACATGGGATAGCAGTCAGCAGAATTTAAGCACAATAAAATAATCAAATAAAGGGGAATCTCCTATGGGCTTTCAAAAAAAAAAAAAAAAGCAGCAGAACCTGCCTGTTGATCCCTTGAAGTGCAGATCACCAAAATAGGATTTCCTTCAGGTTGTTGCCCAACCTCCAGAGGGGCTTGACACGCCAGCCAGGATCCTCTGTCTTCCAACACCCCTTTTGACCCGGGCGGCGCTATTCTCGCTGGGCTCCTTCTTCTTGCATTGCACTCCCTCACCCTGCTTCTATTCGTGCTCCCCTTGCGGCAAGGGGGACCCCTGGTGCTACGGTAAGAGACAGTGCAGGCCGTGGGAGGGAGTAACGCTTGCTCCTCTAGCACCGCCTCTTCGCCGGACCCCTGGCCAGAAGGGAAATGAAACGTTGAGCTGACCACCGACCCAGAACTTCCTTCGTGTGTGAAGCATCCTCCTCCTCCAAACCCACCACTAGGCTCCAGACTTCTCCTTCTTCCAGAGCTTTGGCTGCTCTGATGGGGCCCCTGGGTGTAGCATCAACAGCGGTGGCTGCAGCGGCGGCGGTGTCTGTGGTGGCTGTTGCAGTGGAGGCAGACCTGCCGATGACGGCTCTGGGAACTTCGGCTGTGACTTGACCTGCAGATCGAGGTAGGCAGAGGCATGTTCGGATCCAGTTCTTCCCCGCTTCTTCTTTGGCTCTTTCGATTAGGTGCCCCAGAAGGGACATCTTCAGCCTTAATAGCACTGTTTGCTCTGAGGAGAGACTCTCTGAACACCACAGCTGTTGCTACTGAACCTCTGGGGCTCGGAACCCCCTTTTTATTTGAAATTCCACATGGAAAACCCCTTAAACTGCCAAGATACAGTGTTTACCTTCCCACAATTTTTATAATGTGAGGGGATCTTTTTCAATTCCACACCACCATCCCCTTAAACTGCCCAGATACAGTATCACCTGACCATAGCAGAATCCAAGGGCCAATGGGAAGTCTTCCCACAAATTTTAAACCTGAGGGGATACTAGAAACCCCACTGACGCAATCCCATGAGGCAAGGGGGGTTTAAAACTGTTTTTCCCCCTTTTCCTTACATTCTGGTGTAGTGTTAAGCCAGCCATAAATGTTTCAAATCTCGGTCTGTTCAGCAGGAACTGGCCGAGATTCAAACTATGTATGGGCAGGCCGAATGTACCCAAGGTTTTACATGTGATTTTTGCTAGCGGCTGTTGCTATCCCCCCCCCTCGCCGGGAGAACACAATGGCTCTGCAGGAGGGATTGCCATGGTTACAGGAAAGAAATTCATTCCATCTATGGCTAGCCTTATCCTGTGAAAAAAAATTCCAACAAAACAGTGTAAAAAATAACCTTAAATTTAAGTGATAAATATTTGCTAAATTTTTAACTTATTCATTAAATAGGCATTTTTATTGAAGTGGCTACTTTTGAGATAAATACAGCACCCATTATTTTAAGACAAAAATGAATGTGCTATTTATCTTTTAATGAATTGACCTCTAAGGTTACAATAATTTGACAATTTAGCTTGCTGTGTTCAGAGGTGGCTAAACACTGCCACTGGATGCAACAAAAATGGCCAGTTGGCTAGTATTTTAATCATGTATATTTTATTGGAATTGTTGGTTCTCTTAATGGCTTGGGTACTGATCAGCAATCACATTTTGTTATATAGTACCCTTTACATACTGTATATAATACCCTTTACACATTTAGTTCTGCCTCCACCACTATTACTGACTGGAGGTATCTTTATTTAGAATGAATGATAAGTCCATTAAATCTTTGCCCCATGCTATGGTAAAAATGGCAACCGTGCCATATATAAATACTTGGTGCTTGACAAATGCCCTATCTATTCTAACCGGAAGACAAGACGGGTTTGCTCAGATGCAGATGCAGAAGTGAGCTGCTAAAGGAATCAAAAGATCTTTTCACTATAATATATTTGCAATTTGTAGGCAAAAATGTTTTCTGTGAAATGATTCATAGAGCTGGATTTGTCAGTAAATCCTAATAATTGGCTCATTATTAGTCTTGAAATAGTCATGGCATACCTTCTTAGCTCTTTGTGAAATTCAGCATCTCAATGGCCTCACTATCAGCATGTTGAGAAAACACTACAAATAAAGTAAAGTTATCCAGCACAGGGCACAGTCAGGTGTTGTACAAAACTTTTACTTTTTGTATTTCATGAACAGGACACTAGGCCCCATTCGCAAATCGGTATCTTACCTCATCCGAGTATGCGGCAAGATACAGCACAGCGTTTTTCAAAAAGTTTTATGGTAAAAAACGCTACTAAAATACCACAGTTATTTTATGAAGTCACGTGGTATTTTAGTCGTGAACACATGCAGTAATTTAATACCTGCCGTTGTTAAGGAGCAGACGGCCACCCGCATCCTCAACAACCACTAAACAACAAGGAGCAGGAGGCCATTGCATCCTTAACAACCGATGAGTCATCAGCTGTCAGTGGAATTCCCCGCTGACAGCTGAAAGTAAAAAAAATTGCCAGCAATTAAAAAATGTGAAAAAAGGGTCTGGTATGCATTTTGAAATGGAGCCCCCTACGACAGATTTTTTTTTCAAATGGCGCGGGGTCCAAAATCCATACCAGACTCTTATCCGAGCATGCAGCCTGGCATGGCAGAAAAGGGAGAGAACAAGCGAGCACCCCCTCCTGGACCATACAAGTCCACATGCCTTCAACATGGGGGGGTGCTTTGATGCTTTCATGTTGATGGGGACAAGGGCCTATTCCCCACAACCTGGATGACCCCACCCCCTTGTGACGTCATCACCCCAGCATGCCCCTGGTAGATGACGTCAAAAGGGGCAGGGTCATGGTAATGTCCCCGGCCCATTTTTTTTTCAGATCGGTGGTGGCGGCGGGCATTGTTATTGCTGATTGATCTACACCCCATACTCATTCACTTGGGGGGTGGGATCTGGGGGCTCCCTTGTTAAAGGGGGCTTTCATATCCTGATAAGCCCCTCCCCCACCCGCAAACCCCTACAACCACTGGTCAGTGTTGTGGAGAAGAGGCCCTTGTCCACATCAACATGGGACTTTCATCAGCTTGATTTGGCATAGCTTTCTAATAAAATATAGTTTATTGCTGAGATTAGCTCTTTCATGCACCTTTTGTAATCCTTCCCACATTTCTTTAGCAGTTTCACACCTACACACAGCGGGTATAGGAAAGAAAAGAATGTTATATCTTTCACTTGAATGTTATAAGTTTCACATAGTAAATAGAGCTGGATAAAACAAAAACTGTGTCTGTCTTTATTTCAGGCTGCAAAGCAACAAAATGTGATTATTTCAAAGAGGGGTGGGGGGGGGTGAGTCTCTTATATAACCACTGTATATGTATGATTTGATTATCTTCTATGCTAAGAGAGATTGTGCTCTGAGATTTTTGGTCTTTTTCAATCCACTCATCTGAAGGGTGTTCAAAAATCCTGGCGCGGCCGATTGGGGCTTCGATCCCTTGCATCGCTGGACCCTGGGACAGGTAAGTGTCCGATTATTAAAAGTCAGCAGCTGCAGTATTTGTAGCTGCTGACTTTTAATGTTTTTTTTTTTTAAGCGGAACACCGCTTTAATAACAGCGTTTTCATCTTGAATTTCCTAGTAATTCTGGTTTGTCAGATTCTCAAAATAAACCTTTGCTGCAGCTGTGTTACTGACCATTTTCTTTTCTTTTGTTGCAGTCTTCTTTCTGTTGTTGTATCTTGCACCTATTTGCTGTAGCTGGCTATGATTGAGTTCTCTGGGTAGGTTTCTGGGATATGCATGGGCTATATCTGGGCCCATAAGCTGTTAGGAATTCTGTATATAGCCCTACAGAACAAACATAACACATGGGCTTTGCTGCTTAACTGCAGACATGAAACATGAACTTTTATTACAGAGAAAATAAGTAGAGAATGCCATAGATGCAGCTACAAACATATTAACACTGCGATCTACTGGCTGATGTAGTTGTGGCACAAATCTTGATAGACCCGCTCAACAAATTATTACCTCTCCTATGCTTCCCCACTGCTCTGAATGCCTGCTGAAGCCCTTGAAGTGCCTAATACAGATATGGGTACCCAGTCACCTTTTACCTTTCACAATGCATTGCAAAGTCACAGAAAGGAGGGTCATGAGGGTCTGACACAGTCTGACACTAAAGCTTCGTACACACGATCGGATTGTTGGCCAACAAAACCGTGGAATTTGGTCCAAAGGGTGTTGGCCCAAATTTGTCTTGCATAGACACGGCCACACAATTGTTGGTCAACAATTACGAACGTAGTGACGTACTAGACGTACTACGTGGTTTTTCATCTCTTTAGCGCCACCCTTTGAGCTCCTTCTGCTAATTTCGTATTAGTAGAAGTTTGGTGAGTATTGATTCGCACTTTTCATTTTGCGCTTTTCATTTCGCACTTTTCATTTCGTACTTTTCAGTTAATTTCTGAACGGCCGTTCATCAACCAGCCATGTTGTGGAATCTGAGGAGAAAATTTGTTATTTATGATCGGCTTTGGAGTTATTGCTTTGACAATATTTTTTTGGTTGAATAATGATTTGATTTGGTATATTTTCTATATTTTTGGATGGAGAGAATGAAATAGGAGGGCTTAAGGCTTTGAGCCCGACAGCATGGGAATGCGCTCGCCCCTCCCTTTATTAATAAGAGAATAGAAGCAATAGTGTAAATATTTAGGGCTATATACAGGTTAATGTATTTGGGTTAATGTCCCTTTAAGAGAATGGCAAATTGGGCTGGGGGCGGGGTTAAGGGTTGCAAGGCTATTGGTGATATCCCAAATGGTCATGTGACCCATGGGGAATGTTCTGGAAAAGGGCTTATTATATATAGGAATCTCTCACAGGTGCACTCACACCTGTTCCCAGCCAAGCAGTGAAGGTGCAACAAGCTTTGCAACAAGCTCAGTGAAGGTGAAAACAGGCTCCTGAAGTACTTAATTCATGGCTATGAAAACCTTTATGAGGCAAGTGTTGGAGAAAAGCTGGGGATAAAGGTGGAGAAGAAAGACTTAGAAAATGCCTGGCTTCGGCAGAGAATGATAATGAGCAAAGTGCTTGGCTGAGGTAAATTCAGTACAGTATCCTGTGGTATTCCCCTGTAGTCAGAGGTAGAACAGCTGTTAATGACATTCAAAACCGCCGGACCCGCTGCCATAAACCGTCTCCGCAGCTGCTGGTGTCGCAGGACAGAGAAGACAGCAGCACAGCATGGCTGGAAAAACCAGCAGCCACTATGCAGCATCAGGTCAGCTTGAGAGAAAAGAAATAGAGGAGGGTCCGGTCCCCATCGCCGCCCAGAGGCAGTGCTGGGTGGGCTAGAGGAGCGTCAGCTATACAGAGGACAGAGGCAGTGTCTGCGGTTGTGAGGAGAGACAAACCCTGCCCAGTATTATTACCACAGCATGCGGCTGCAAGCAGTGTGAGTATCACAGACATCCCGCAGATGGCCACTGGAGGCAACAGAGAGCAGCATTATGCTGCTTCAGATATAACAAATGCTCCAGCGCCCCCTGGCGGTATAGGTAAGTTAGAACACACTTAATAGCATTATGGAATCCATTAACAGATTAGCTGACACTATGAATACACCTGCAATTTAAACTAGTAATTATTGTAATGTATGGTCTAATCAAAATAGACATTCTGTCAGCTTAAGCAATATAGGTAATGTTAATAACAATCAGTCAGCTAATGTTAATTCACAATATCTATTACCAGCTGAGATTAATATATCTAGCGCATCGGTACCAGAAGTGTGCTTTAAAGAGACATTACCATGTGAGATCTCGCCATTAGGTTACCACCTTACTCCTCAGACTAAGGAAAAAATATGGAAAGGTCAATTCGTACATATTCTGTCGCTTAAAAAAAAAAAAAAAAAAGGAATTTGTCAACAGAAATTATAAAAAAAAAAAAAAAAAAAAAATCAGATGAGAAAGATGAGGGTGATAGGAGAAGACCTGTGGCGAGGTCTTTTAATAATTGGTGTCAGTCATTTGCAATATACTCCAGTGTGCTAGGTGAAAAGCACCTGGAGTATTGCAGCAAGCTGTTTCAACACATGGAGCATGTGCTAGAAGCGTATAAAATTTTGTGGGTTTAGAATGGTTTCAATATGATGAGTTCTGGGCCCCACCCTTTGATCAGGTGTTTCAAAAAGGAATTCCAATATTCAAAGCTCCCAGAGGGATATTTATGCAAAAAGCGCACACCCCAGTGAAACTAGCAAGTATGCAGCAATGGTTGGACATATATCCAGGCCAGGAGACAGCCAAGTTCCTAATTGAAGGTTTCTCCAAAGGTTTCCCTTTACCAGTATTTCAGGGTGAAGGGTGTGAGCCAGTTAAAAAATGTAAAGTCAGTGGATACTTACGCACACAGTGTTAAAGAGAAGTTAATTAAGGAAGGTAGGATAGCAGGTTCATTTGATTCCCCTCTTTTCTCACCATTTAGCATATCGCCGTTAGGCATCATACCCAAAAAAAGAGAGCCAAATACCTTTCGCCTAATCCACCATTTATCATTCCCAAAAAGTAGCTTGTTAAATGATGAAATAGATGCTGGCATGTCATCAGTATCATATTGCACATTTTGAAGAGGCTATTCAGCAAATTAGGAAGTTTAGGAAAGGTGCGTTGCTTGCGAAAGCAGACATAAAGGCGGCCTTTAGGCTGCTACCGATTGGCAGTAGCTTTCAACTCCTTGGGTATGTATTTTTAGGGCAAATACTACTTTGATATGTGCCTCCCTATGGAATGTGCCATATCTTGTGCATATTTTGAAAAAATTGCAACCTTTCTCCAATGGATTGTGGCTTTTCAATCTGGCTACCAAGGTATATTACATTACCTGGACAACTTTTTATTCATTGGTCCAGCGCAATTTCCTGTCTGTTATTTTATGTTCCATCTGTTTAGTGCGGTAGCGCATCATTTCAGTATCCCACTAGCTAGCAAGAAAACAGTTTTTCCTTCCTCAATTATAGCATTCCTAGGTGTCAAGATTGACACTGTTAATCTGATATTTCAGTTACCTGAATCTAAAATCTTTAATTTCAGTGTTGATTAGGCGTAAAAAAGTGTTATTAAAAGAACTCCAATCTGTATTAGGCCTTCTGGCATTCGCGACAAGGATTATGGCAGTTGGTAGAATCTTCTCGTGGCTCTTGTACTTGGCCATGTCAGGAATGAAATCACCATTTTCCCACATCAGATTGACAGTTGACCTCAAGGAGGACCTGTCAGTTTGGTTTAAATCCTTTGATATATTATTATTATTATTATTCAGGATTTATATAGCGCCAGCAATTTACGCAGCGCTTTACAATATAAAAGGGAGACAATACAGTTACAATACAATTAAATACAAGAGGATTAAGAGGACCCTGCTCAGAAGAGCTTACAATCTAAAATACAATGGCAGATCATTTTTTCAGGAACAATTTGTGTCCTCATCCGGCCTTGAGCTATATACAGATGCTGCAGGCTCATATGGATTCGCAGCTATTTGGAAGACTCACTGGTGCTGTGGTAAGTGGCCTGTGAGTTGGGAGACGAATAAAGTCACCAAAAGCATAGTAGTGTGGGAGCTTTTCCCTTTAGTGGTTGCGATAGAAATGTGGGGTGAGCAATTTGCAAATAAAAGAATCCTGATTAATTTGGATAATAAAGGGGTCATATATGCTGTGAATTTGTTTGTCAGCCAAATCTACACAAGTGGTCAAATTACTAAGATTCTTAGTGTTTCTTTGTCTTAAATTTAATATTTGGTTAAAAGCCAGGCACGTCCCAGGGAAGGAGAATCAAATTGCGGATGCATTATCTCGATTTCAGGTATACCAGTTTCACCAACTCCTGCAGAATGCGGACAAGGAAGGTAATGTGTGTCCAGAAAATCTGTGGAGCCTACTTTAGAGGTTCTTACAAATGCGATAAGACACTCTGTGGCAGAAAATACATGAGTTGAGTACTCAACCGCATGGAATGGGTGGTATAATTTTGCTATGGAAATGGATTTACAATTTGAGTCACATTTCCAAAATCATGGCGGGTTTATCTTTTTTCTTCAAATTAAAAATATTTTAAATTAAAAAATTACGGCTATATTTAATACTGCATTTGTACTAGCCTTTCTGGGGCTCTCAGAATATCTGAGTTGCTGCCAAAAAACAAAAAAGTAATGGTGGGTTTACTAAAAAAGAATGTGATTGTCTCGGTCAAATTGTTCATCCCTGTGTCAAAAAACAGATAGGCTAGGAAAAGGCAGTTGGGTACCTTTAAGTCGATGTGGAGATGAGGATATATGTCCAGTTAGAGTCATAAATGGTTACCTGGCAGTTAGGCCAATAGGAGAGGGGAATTTATTTATTTATTTATTTTTTGGTAGATGCTGATGGGTCCCCTCTTACTCAGTATCAATTCAATTACATATTAAAGGCTTGCTTGAGAAAATTGAATTTGCATCAATTTAAATTTACTTCTCATTCTTTCAGGATCGGGGCAGCTATGGAAGCTGATAGGATGGGATTGGATGATGCAATAATCAAACGGTTGGGGAGATGGGAATCTCATCGTTTTCAGATTTATGTCAGATCTGCTCTTTTTCTTTAAATTCTAGGTAATAGAAGATATGTTTGGATCCTGAGCCACTCTTTTGTATACTGGGCTAATAAAAGAGCCAAGAAGCGCTACTATATGTCCAATTTGTCTATGGATCCTGGAGAAATTCCATGAATTTCCAGAATTTTCTGGAAAGTAATTAAAGGGTCTTAAATGGGCTAATTTATTTATTTATTTATTTTTATGTCTCTGGATTGATTGAGTCATGGCCAGTTCCAGATGCATTAACAGTACACCTAGGGGGAAATGATGTGGGGAAAGTTAGAACTCTGGACCTCATGTCGTTTTTTAGACGTGAGCTAATTAAGGTTAAGTTATCTTTTCCGAATACCAGAATTATCTTTTCGGAGATAATCCCTCGGCAAGTATGGCTCCAAGAAGTACATTTAAAAATTTTTGAAGAAAATTAGGAAGAGATTTAACAGGTTTATGGAAAAATTTATGCTGCGCATTTGGTTAAAAGATTTATGTATGCTCGAGTCCTTTAAGACTGAGCTGTTTTGAAGTTGATCGTTTGCAATATAAGAATTTTATGAGGCAATAAAATTATCTGAATATGGTTATTAATTATGCGCATTGGAGGTTTCTCATATAGACACATTAATATAGAGGGTGGTTTCCCTGGATTATATAGAGCAGATGGAGTTCATCTGTCCGATATAGGTTTAGATATATTTAATGTAGGATTGCAAAACTGCATTGAATTGGCCGCGGTTGTGGGGTAGGCCGGGCTTGAAATTCTCAAACCCGGCATGTGGGGACTTTGGTTAAAAGATTTATGTATGCTCGAGTCCTTTAAGACTGAGCTGTTTTGAAGTTGATCGTTTGAAATATAAGAATTTTATGATGCAATAAAATTATCAGAATATGGTTATTATTTATTTATTGATTTGAATATACCAATAAATGTGCAGCGGCCAATTCTTTGCCAATAAGTGTGTTGAGTATTATTTAAATAGGCTAGATACGTTTTGGTATTTGGGGAGGGTAGGTGCGGCCTGCATTCCCATGAAATAGGAGGGCTTAAGGCTTTGAGCCCGACAGCATGGGAATGCGGTCGCCCCTCCCTTTATTAATAAGAGAATAGAAGCAATAGTGTAAATATTTAGGGCTATATACAGGTTAATGTATTTGGGTTAATGTCCCTTTAAGAGAATGGCAAATTGGGCTGGGGGCGGGGTTAAGGGTTGCAAGGCTATTGGTGATATCCCAAATGGTCATGTGACCCATGGGGAATGTTCTGGAAAAGGGCTTATTATATATAGGAATCTCTCACAGGTGCACTCACACCTGTTCCCAGCCAAGCAGTGAAGGTGCAACAAGCTTCCCACCCCCCCTTCCCTTGTCGCTAAGCACGTTTATGTGGTCTGTCACCCTACGTGATGTAGGGGGGACGTTTGGTTAAAAGATTTATGTATGCTCGAGTCCTTTAAGACTGAGCTGTTTTGAAGTTGATCGTTTGAAATATAAGAATTTTATGATGCAATAAAATTATCAGAATATGGTTATTATTTATTTATTGATTTGAATATACCAATAAATGTGCAGCGGCCAATTCTTTGCCAATAAGTGTGTTGAGTATTATTTAAATAGGCTAGATACGTTTTGGTATTTGGGGAGGGTAGGTGCGGCCTGCATTCCCATGCACTTTTTGGTTCAGTTCTTTTGGCAGATAGCATGTCTAATTTTATTTGTTTCCTTTTTTTAATGCACAATAAAAAAATTGTGGAGAATAATACTTGGCTATGTGTTTTACTTCAAATGACAGTTTGGGAGTAGGCAGTTACATTTTAAAAAATACAATGTAAAATTAACACCAACATCTTTGATCTTAAAAACTACGGGATAATGGTGTTGTGGTAACTTGCCCAAATAATAAAAAAAAAAAAGCATAATAATATTATTCTTGATATCACTAGAAAAAAAAGCCTTTGAAAATGTATTTGCAATAACTTCATCAGTATCACCAGCAAAGCAGCTTCATTATTATCCCATTAACTGCTTCCCGACCAGCCGCCACAGTTATACTGTGGCAGGTTGGCTCCCCTGCTCAAGTCATCATATACGTCAGCTTGCGGGGTCAGAATAGCAGGTGAGCACGAGCCAGCTGCACAGCCGACGGTGGCCATGACCGTCGGCCACGAGTGATCGTGAGCAGGAGACACAGAACAGGGACGAGTGTGTGTAAACACACACTTCCCTGTTCTGACAGGAGTGACAGATTGTGTGTTCCTATTAGCTAGTCAGTCCCCTCCCCCTACAGTTAGAATCACCTCCCAGGGAACACAGTTAACCCCTTGATCGGGCCCTAGTGTTAACCCCTTCACTGCCAGTGACATTTTTACAGTAATCAATGCAATTTTATAGCATCGATCGCTGTATTAATGGTAATGGTCCCAGAAAATGTGTCAAAATTGCCCGATGTGTCCGCCATAATGTTGCAGTCACGATAAAAATCGTAGATCGCCAACATTACTAGTAAAAAAAAAAAAATAATAAAAATGCGATAAATATATCCCCTATTTTGTAGATGCTATAACTTTTGTCCAAACCAGTCAATATACGCTTATTGTTTTTTTTACCAAAAATATGTAGAAGAATACATATCGGCCTAAACTGAGGAAAAAATGTGCTTTTAAAAAAAAAAAATGGGGATATTTATTATAGCAAAAAGTACAAAATATTGTGTTTTTTTCAAAATTGTCGCTCTTTTTTTGTTTATAATGAAAAAAATTAAAAGGCGATCAAATTCCACCAAAAGAAAGCTCTATTTGTGGGGGAAAAAAGGACGTCAATTTTGTTTGGGTGCAACGTCGCACGACTGCGCAATTGTCAGTTATCCTCCTTGGCGGTATGATTATTTCAGATTTTTGGTGCTGAAAGGGGTACAATTATTTTGCATGAAAATTTGGCGTTTTATATTGTAGTCCTGTAATTCTTAGGAATAACTCACTTAAATCTGTCCAAACCAGAGTCTAGCAGACATCCCGGGTATGATAAAATTTGAAAAATGGAATCATAAATTATAATATAATAAATAACTATAAATAATTATACCAAATAATAATATAACAATAATAAAAATTATTCAATAATATAATCAAATCCAAAAAACTTCCACCCTGAGCCAGGCTCGGGAACACCACCAGGGGGGTTAAAGCGACGCAGTGCTCTGGTCAGGAAGGGGGTGAATTCTTCCGGGGGTTGAAGTGGTTAAAGAATAAGAGAATGTGCGCTGTATTTGGAGATTTTATAATTTGCCACATCACGAATGTTAATTCTGCATTACAAACACTAGTTTACAAGACCGAGCATGCGTGTTTGTACTTTGGACTTTTGTCCGACTGACTTGTGTACACACGTTTGGAAAATCCGACAACACACATTTGTTGGCAGAAAATTTGAAGACATGCTAGCCAACAGTTTTTGGTTGAAATCCGACAATAATTGTCCGATGGCACATACACACGGTCGGATTTTCCGCCAACAGCTTGACATCAAACATTTCCCGTCGGAAAGTCTTATTTTGTGTACGGGACTTAAGTTTACACAGGGCTCTGTCAGGCAGACAATATGGCAGGGGAGCAGGATAGAGGTAAGTATCAACAGCATGGGGTGGCCTAATAAAATAATATGTCACTTTGTCACCTAAAAGCAAACTAATTTAAAAATGTATTGGGTTGATTTACCAAAGGCAAATAGGCTGTACACTTTGCAAGGGAATCTTTCCTTAGTGAATGACGTGAAGCTCTGTTGACTTCCATCATTCAATCGTCTGAAAGCAAAATTACAGTTTTTAACTTGAACAGGATTTGGGATTCCTTGTAAAGTGAAATTTCACCACATTTGTTAAGCTGTGGGGAAAATTCCTTTGCGAAGAGAACAACCTTTTTTGCTTTTAGTAAATTAACTCTGTTATGTAAGCACATGGAAATATTGCAATTACATCACTCTACAGATGTAGGTATAAATTTACACTACTATGCAAAAAAATATTTAATATATGTGAAATGACTGCATAACACATTGGGGATGATTTACTAAAACTACAGAGTGCAAAATATGGTGCAGCTGTGCATAGAAACCAATCAGCTTTCAGCTTTTATTGTCAAAGCTTAATTGAACAAGCTGAAGGTAGAAGCTGATTGGCTACCATGCACAGCTGCACCAGATTTTGCACGCTTCAGTTTTAGTAAATCCACCCCAATGTCACATTTTCCTGTTTCTTTTTTTTTTAATTGTTTTATTGCAATGTATTTGTACTGTGTGTATTGTAGCTAATTTATCCACTATGATCATTAATAAGCAATGACTTTGTTGGCTTGCCTTTTTTAGATTAACACAATGCAAGTTACTTTCTCAGTCAGAATTTCTCTATGGTCTAAACATCATTAGAGCTGCTTTTTTAACATTTTTACAGAGAGCCGGTTCCAGTGAGAGCACAGGGATTGCAGATAGCCTGTGTTTCACAGAGAATGCGTGAACAGAATTTTTATAATAGATCTTGAAATGCAAGAGCCAGAAATGCAGCAATAGATAAAGGGGTAGGAGAATTCGGCAGGATATATTATTGCTAATTAACTGCCTATAGCACATCCAGTGCATTAAAATCAATGACTTAAGATAATCAGCTTCTGATATATTTATTTCTCAGTATATGTTAGGAGACTAGCTATATTTAGGGTATCTTCTCAGCTGGATTATTTATAATTTCATTGTCAACTGAAACAAGGGTAGGGGCTGTTTAGCATATTGGATACAATGCCAAAAAAGACCAACACTTATTGCTTGCTACAAAATGATATGTGCTGGGGTAGAGGGCAGAGGACTGGTTGGCACTGATGGCTTTCATCACTGAGATCCCGGTAAAGATTCCACTAGGGGTCTGCATGGGGTTTATATACTGGATCAGCACAGCCATAATATGACCACCCTGCATGGACTCCACGTACCTCTGAAGGTAGTCTGTGGTATCTGGCACTAAAGCCTCATACACACGATAGGACTTTGTACAATCTTTCCCTTGGATTTTTGTACAAAGGGCATCGGCCCTGAACTTGTATTGCATACACACAGCAGGACTTTTTCAGCCAACTTTCACCAAACCACGTGGTTTTTCTGCTCTTTACCGCCACCTTTGGTCAACTTCTGTATTGTTGTCTGATCTTTTGCATTGGTTCTGAGCATGCCTGTTTGCACTTTGTACAAAAGTCCTATGGTTTTCTGTACACACGATCAGACTTTGCTCCATCGGACTTTTGTTGCCAGAAAGTTTGTCCGTTCGCACAGCCAACAAAAGTCCGATGAAAACCAAAAAAGTTTGTCCGATGGAGCGTACACACAGTCGGATGTTGCTCCAAAACAGCTAATTTGCATGTTTGTTGTCAAAAAGTCTGATCGTGTGTATGGGCCTAAAGTTAGATCCTTTAAGTCCTGTAAGTTGTGAGGTGTGGCCTCCATTGATCAAACTTGTTTTCCAGCACATTCCACAGATGCTCGATTGGTTTGAGATCTGGAGAATTTGGAAGCACACCTTGAGCTCGTTGTGTTCCTCAAAGTATTCTTGAATTTATCAGACCAGGCCACCTTGTTCTATTACTCTGTGATCCAGTTCTGCTGCTCACATGCCCATTATAGGCTCTTTTGGCTGTGGACACTGGTCAGCATGGGCACCGGTCGCACAGATGCACTGTGTTCTGACAGGTTTCTATCAGAACCAACATTAACTTTTTCAGTTATTTGAGCTACAGTAGCTCTTCTATTGGCTCAGACTACACAGACCAGCCTTTGCACCCCACGTGCATCAATGAGCCTTCGCCACCCATGTTGCTGGTTCACCGGTTTTTCTTCTTTGAACCATTTTTCATAGATCCTGACCACTGCAGATTGGGAACATCCCACAAGGTGCAGTTTTGGAGTTACTCTGACCCACTCATCTGGCCATTTTCATAGACACTTCAATCCTTACGCTTGGCCATTTTTTCTGCTTTCAACACAACAACTTCAGGGACAACATGTTCAGCTGCTGTTCAGGTGCTGCCTAATATATCCTACCCCCTTTCTGATGTTATTGTAACATGGTACTCTATGATGCTCACTTTACCTGTCAGTGGTCATAATGTTATGGCTGATCATATTATGTCCTTTCTGCGTTTTTCACTTTTATACTGGCCCTGGAGTTTGTAAAAACTACACACAAAGCCTGGTACACACAATCAGATTGTTGCCCAACAAAGCGTCAGACATTTGTCCGAAGGGCGTGTGCCAGGAAGTTGTCTTGCATGCAAACGGTACACAAATGTCGGCCAACAAACACGAACATAGTGACGTACTACAAGGAATTTCAGCTCTTGAGCGCCACCATGTGGGCACCTTCTGCTAATGTTGTGTTTGGTGAGCATTGATTCTGAGCATGACAACAGACTGTTGTCTGCCAAAAATTTACTGGCCTGCCATCCAACATTTGTTGGCGGAAAGTTGGACAACAATTGTCTGATGGAGCGTACTAACAGTTGGATTTAGGCCAACAGTCTGTCATCACACAATTCCCTGCTGAAAATATGATTGTGTGTATGAGGCTTAAGGGTCTATTCACACCAGTCACTGTGTTACAACGCTATGGCTGGAGTGTGGTGTGGTCTGGTGACATCAGTGCACTGTAGATATGCAGATTTTGGTGCGTTACAGCAAAGTTTTTTTTTTTTTTTAATCAAACTTTGTTGAAAATTACACAGACATTTCATAAAGTTCAATAGGCCACTACACGGTGCAAGGTGGTGGATTACATGGCGTCCTTTTTTTTACACTGCGCCAATGCAGTTGTGTAAACTGGGAACACCAAAGACAAGGCATTGTGCCTTGTCATGTAGGGGGGACTGCCCTGGAATAGCCGTCCAACGCATTTCCATTGAATCTGGTGTGAATATACCTTAAAGCCTTGTTTACACTAGCAGTTGGACACGGTACAAGCACTTGGTTTGAAATACATTTTATTGTTCCCCAATTGCTCCCCTTAACCCCTTCCTACCGAGCGTACGCAGATGTGCGTACTCGGCTTCCGGGGGGTATACCGGGATGATGCCCGCACCTGCAGGCATCATCCCGGTACCGTTTTTTTCACCAGGCGATTGGCTATCCAAGCATAACTACCGATGCGGCTGTTATGCCGGAGGTGCGGGAGGGGACGTCCCCCCCTCCCGCCGCCTTCCGACGCTGTTACCGGTGCTCCCGATCGATCGGGAGCACCGATTCAAATTCCGCTGCCTCCGGCTGCTGGGGAGGAACTGGAATGAAGCCGTAATCGGCTTCGTTCCAGTCTCCTCATCGTAATCACGGAAGCGACATCATGACGTCACTTCCCATTTACTCGGCTGCCAATGGCGCCGGTTTTAAAAAAATATCCGGTAGTCAGAATCGCAGTTTTCGGCGATCTGAATACATTGAAGTGTAAAGGAGGGGTGGGGGGTCTTTTAGACCCCCGATCCCTCCATAAAGAGTACCTGTCACCACCTATTACTGTCACAAGGGATGTTTACATTCCTTGTGACAGCAATAAAAGTGATCAATTTTTTTTTTTTAAACAATTTAGTCATTTTAAAATAAATAAAATAAATAATAAAATAAAAAAAAAATTTTTAAAGCGCCCGCCGTCCCTGCGAGCTCGCGAAGCAAAGAAAACGCATACGGAAGTCGTGCCCGCGTATGTAAACGGTGTTCGAATCACACATGTGAGGTATTGCCACGATCGTCAGAGCAAGAGCAATAATTCTAGCACTAGACTTCCTCTGTAACGCTAACCTGGTAACCGTAAAAAAAATTTAAAGCGTCGCCTATTGAGATTTTTAGGTACCGTACTTTGTCGTCAATCCACAAGTGCGCGCAATTATAAAGTGTGGCATGTTTGGTATCTATTTACTCGGCGTAACATTATCTTTCACATTACGCAAAAAAATTGGGCTAATTTTACTGTTTTGTTTTTTTTTATTCATAAAAGTGTCCCTTTTCCCAAAAATTTGCGTTTAAAACACCGCTGCGCAAATACCGTGTGACATAAAATATTGCAACAATCGCCGTTTTATTCTCTAGAGTCTCTGCTAAAAAAATATATATAATGTTTGGGGGTTCCAAGTAATTTTCTAGCAAAAAATTTGGATTTTAACTTGTAAACGCCAAATTCAAAAAATAGGCTTAGTCATGAAAGGGTTACGCTTCAAAGGCAGAGGATGGGGATGTACACATAGGGCTCATTTACATTTGCTTCAAAATGTGGCACTGGACACGCTTTTTGAATGCCAATCAAAGCCCCTGTCACTAAAAAAAAATGGCCACCTTACAGTCCTGTTCACACGTTGTGTTTGCTTTACTTTGCTTAAAAAATGATACCCCATGTTGCTTTCTTGTGGTGAGCAGCATGGGAGCAATATAGTGGGACATGGAGCAGAGACCCGGGAGAGAGGAGGATCAGAAAACCTGAGGGTCAGCAGAGCTGGGGGTTACTACTGAGTGGGGGATCAACATCAGCAGAGCTGGGGGTACTACTGAGCAGGGGATCTGCTGAACAAGGGTACTAATTAGCAGTGAATTTGCTGAACAGGGGTACTTATTAGCTGGGGATCTGCTGAGTGGGGTTCTAATGGGCCCCTTTAAAACAAATAGAAAATCAACAGACACAGGGCATTTTTCAAGCTTGACAGCAGCATCACAGGAGGATCAAAAAAGCATTTTGAAGTGGTAGGCACTTTAATGTGTGTTAAAGTCAAAGCAAATATAAACGAGCCCACCCTGTGGCTACAATGCTTTAAAACGTAAGATGGCAAAAATGATCTCCCTGTCGTTTTTGGTGGGTTGTAACCTATTCAAATGAAAACGGCGGTGCAATGATGCATTTCTTAGGGGTTAAAACAGACCTGTCTGTTTTAACCCCCAAGAAATTGCACCATTTCCCTGCCCTTTTCTATATATTGCCTCCTTGCTGCCTGTAGGACTTTCAGGTTTCATTTTTATTCTAAGGAATTGTGACAGTATTTGATAAACCACACCTCCCAACTTTTTGAGATGGGAACAAGGGACACCTGTTATCAAAAATATGTAGGCAAAGAACAAATCCCCTGCTGCGCTCCCTTAAAGGAGAATTATACAAAAATAGAATTAGTTAAAGTGTTACTAAACCCAGGACCGGCATTCACTATATTTGGTGTCCCACAGTACACAGAACATGGACATGCAATAATTTTACTCATCACTGATGCAATACTTTTTCTCATCAGCAGTATATAGCAGTCTTGTGATTTCTATCAGTGTTTGTTCAAAGATTGTAGGATGAGTTTTCATATTGCACTGGTGTTCCCTTCAGGATGCAAGACCCCTGACCCTGTGTCTGGACAGTGCTAATTGGCCCTGTGCTGATCACATACACTCTCCCAAGAAAAAAAAAACTCTCTAGCAATACACATCAAACTGAGCATGTGCAGCCTGACTCCAGTTTTGGCGACAATGCAAGAAGGGGAGGATCTGTGCATACAGGATCAAACTGTTTTTTTTTACACAATTCAGAGGATTAACCTACATTTTATATACAACTATATAGATCAGATCAAAATGAGGGACAAATGAGAAGGAAAGAGGGGCAGAGGGACTTTGTTCTGAATCAGGGACAGTCCCTCGAATCAGGGACAGTTGGGAACTATGGTAAACCCAAAATAAAATGACAATGTCAGTGAATGGATTTAATCAATAATGATTGGTGGAAAAGCCAATCAACCCAAATTATAGGCTCTGAAGAGTCAGTGACTAATGTAAATACTGAACGTGTACTCTGTAAAGCACTGTGGGGTTATTTACTAAAACTGGAAAGTGCAAAATCTGGTGCAACTCTGCATAGAAAGCAATTAGTTTCCAGGTTTTATCATCATAGCTTAACCACTTACGGACCGCCTGTCGCCGTTTTATGTGGCTACTCTGAAGAGGAATAGCTAGCTGCCATAACCCCGGTATCCTCTTCTTCAGCGCGTGGTCTTCATCAAGATAAAAGTGGTCTCTGCGGTGGATTCGCCGCATGATCACTTTTATCAGTGGCGGGAGAGGGCCCCTCCTCCCGACGCTCTCTGGTGCAATTGTGTCTGCTCCCTAGCTTGGCATGGAGACGAGTGAGGGAAGATGGCCCCCACCTGTCTCTATACCATTGCCGGGGGAAAGCGACATCAAAATGTCACTTCCGCGCATAGCCCATTTATTTATTGAATTTTTTTTCAAATGACATTAAAAAAAATGTTTTACTGCATTTTAGTGTAAATATGAAATCTGATCTCTTTTTGACCCCAGATCTCATATTTAAGAGGTCCTATCATGCATTTTTTTTCTATTACAAGGGATGTTTACATTACTTGTAATAGGAATAAAAGTGACATTTTTTTTTCTTTTTTAAAAGAACAGTGTAAAAATTTAAAATAAAAGGTAAAATAAATAAGAAAAAATGTTTTTTTTAAAACACACCCTGTCCCGCCGAGCTCGCGTGCAAAAGCAACCTCATATGTTAGTGGCATCCGCATATGACAACAGTGTTCAAACCACACATGTGAGGTATAGCCACGATCGTTAGAGCGAGAGCAATAATTCTAGCCCTAGACCTCCTCTGTAACACAAAACATGCAACCTGTAGAATTTTTTAAACATATGGAAATTTTTAAGGGTAAAAGTTTGTCGCCATTCCACGAGCGGGTACAACTTTGAAGTGTGACATGTTGGGTATCGATTTACTCAGTGTAACATCATCCTTCACAATATAAAAATATATATATATATATATATAATATAAAATTGGGTTAACTTTACTGTTGTCTTATTTTTTAATTCAAAAAGTGATTTTTTCCCCCAAAAAAGTGGGCTTGTAACATTGCTGTGCAAATACGGTGTGAAAAAAAGTATTGCAACGACCGCCATTTTATTCTCTAGGGTGTTAGAAGAAAAAAAAAATACATTATATATATACCGTATTTATCAGCGTATAACACACACACATTCAGGAAGGGAAGTTTCAGGGAAAAAACTTACATTTTATATAAGGAACTTTGAAGCAAAATAAAGGTCAGTGCCCATCTGCAGCCTCACAAGTGCCATCAATGCAGCCTCACCGTTGTGATCAATGCAGCAGCCTCACCATTGCCATCAATGCAGGGAGAGGGGGGCGGGATGAGCACCGACAGATTACATACAATGAGAATCTCCTATGATAGACAGAACAGTGGTCCAATGGCTTCCCAGGAGACGGGACTTCCTATTACAGAGGCTGCCAAGTAAACACGAGATTCTCACCGTATGTAAAATGACGGCGCTCGTCCCGCCCACCTCCCTGTCCCCTCCGAGGCAGCTAAAATTTTAGTATTGACGTATAACACGCACACGCTATTTGCACCCAATTTTCATGGTGAAAAGGTGAGCATTGTATGCCAGTAAATACAGTGTGTATATATATATATATATATATATATATATATGTATATATATATAAAAAATATAAAATATAAAAAAAAACTGTTTTTAACTTGTAAGCACCAAATCTCAGAAAGAGGCTCGGCCCTTAGGCTGGGTTCACACTGAAGCGATGCGGGAACGCCACGAATCCGCGGCGGGTTCCCGCATCGCATGCCTCCCGCCGGCAGTTCACACTGCCCTATGCGGACTGCTGGGAGTGTCAGTGAAACCTTAATGACACCCCCAGATCAGTTCGCATATCGCAGTGCGATCTGCAAACTCGGATAGGAATCGGATCGCATGGTGTGAACACCCATGCGATCCGATTCTGCTGCGGACCAAAAAAAGGGTCCTGTGCGAGTTTGGAGCAGGTGCGATGCGAATTCAGCCATACTATCTGTATGGCTGAACTCGCATTGCACAGAGATCGGATGTGATTTGCACTGCAGTGCGGTGCGAATCACATCCGGACTCCTAGCCGCAGCAGTGTGAACCCAGCCAGAAGTGGTTAATTATACAAGCTGAAGTTAGAAGCTGATTGGCTACCATGCACAGCTGCACCATATTCTGAGTGATCCAGTTTTAGTAAATCAACTCAGGCAAACAGCTAAATACACAGGTGAAATAAATATATGGGAGATGTTTTCCCAGCCAAAGGATTTGCATTTCTGTCCATTAATTTCAGATATTTACTCAGCACTTTGCAGCAAAGTTCTGTCTCTCATGAAAGAAGTCCTGATTTTTCTCTGATTTTACTCATATCTACCTGGAGTTCAGCTTTCAGGAGCTCGTCTTGTGTTACTGTGAAAGCGAGCAGTTTATTCCATACAGATGCAATGCAGGAGTAACGCCAGATTGTTAGCTCATCGCATCGTTTGGCTATTACAGCATTGTATATACAGAAGTTATGAAGATAAACTAAAACTGATAAGCACTACTGAGAAGGTCATGTATCTATTTCAAACAACGTTTGTATTTTCTTTGTGTTTACAAAATAAGCAGAGTAGGAAGTTGCTGAATAAAATCTGTTTTCATTAATAAAATTGCAAAGTATTCCAGGACGGTACAAAAAACTGTGGGAGGAAGAAGCTCCGAAATGATTTAAAGGAAGCTCCTGTGCGAGCCGCAAACAGTAAAGTATTTACAGTATATTTAAATCAGCACTGTGGATTGCGGTCTTGGCATGGGGCAAAGGAGCGAAACCTTTATGTTCGGATTTCACAATATTCCAATCTTCCCATTGTTTGTGGATGTGAAAAGTGTGCTTTTTTTTTTTTTTTTTTTTTTTATAGAATCTCTTGAGATCAGTGTAGACTCCAAAAAAATAAATAGCTGTGACATGCCATCTGGCACCCCAATCCACAAATTGTGTACCTAGGGCATAGGGATAAATAAGGATGCTCGCAATTCTATGGGGAATGTTTATACAGCAATGATGTAAATGTGACATACACCAAAAATTCACTGCAGGAGTATCTTCCTGGTGCATGTGTTTAAAATCTTATTCACACAGGAGTACTTCTGCATACATTCCCTCCGAAGGGCTGCTTTTGCCCACACAAGATGCCCCGGTGCAGACTTTCTCATTCACGTCTATTGTGATGCAGGGGCTGCACAGACACTGCTTTTGGTTCCCGTTTGACAACCGTGTGGGTGCAGGTGTGTGTCCCTGAACGCACACCATCTGGGTTCAGGGACACACACCTGCATGCCTGTTAAAGTGAGACCAGTGGCTGTGTCTGTGCAGCTGCTGCTTCCCAATAGACATGAATAGGACTGCTTGCACACGGATGCACAGAACACCTGGGCATCCCATGTGGGCAAAGATGGCCCTTCTTACAAATTCACGCATAAATATGCCCGTGTGAGTAGGGCCTTAAATTGTAGTGAATATTTGGTAAATGTCACAATCATTGCTTTTTAAATAAGCCCCATATGATTTGTATTATAAAATAAGTATTGCATAAAGTGGTCAAATGATGGTGTTCTGTACACAGATGGTTTAGTGAATGCCCCCCAGAAATGTCATTTCCTGCTTGTGTGATTGGCTCACTGATATTCCCAGAAATGGACACTAACACCTCCTACACACAATCGTATTGTTGGCTAACAAAACCGTGGAATTTTGTCCAAAGGGCATTGACCCAAACTTGTTTTGCGTACACACAGCCACACAATTGTCCACCAACAAACATGAACGTAGTGACATACTACGTTGTTTTTGAGCTCTTTAGCGCCACCCTTTGGGCTCCTTCTGCTAATTTCATGTTAGAAGTTTGGTGAGTGTTGATTCAAGATTTTCATTTCACCCTTTTCAGTTAGTTTCTGAACGGCCATTCGTCAACCAGCCATGTTGCGGAATCGGAGGAGATAACGTGTTATTTATTATTGGCCTTGGAGTTATGACATTATTTTTTGGTCTAATAATAATGATTTATATTTTTGGATGCATAGAATGCACTTTTTGGTTAAGTTCTATTGGCAGATAGCACGTCTAATTTTATTTGTTTTCTTTTTTTAATACCCAATAAAAAAAATGTGGAGAATAATACTTGGCTATGTGTTTTACTTCAAATGACCATTTGGGAGTAGGCAGTTACATTTAAAAAAATACAATGTAAAATTGACAAGGAACACCAACATAGTGTAGTTGTATCTTTTGATCTTAAAAACTACAGGATAATGGTGTTGTGGTAACAAACAAATAAAATAAAATAAAATAAAATAAAAAAACATAATAATATATTCTTGATTTCACTAGAAAAAAAAAGCCTTTGTAAATTTGTTTGCAATAACTCCATCAGTATCACCAGCAAAGCAGCTTCATTATTATCCTATTAACCACTTCCCACCCGGCCACTGCATATAAACGGCCAGGTGGGAGCTCTCTAGTCCTGACAGGACGTTCCTGAACGTCATGTCAAAGAAGCGGGATCGCGCGGGCGCGCTCCCGCGCAGCTGCGCGATCCCGGTGCGCGCGTGTCCCCCGCACACGCCGCATCTCGGTTCGGCAGGAGAGCAATGTCATTTGCCCTCCTGATCCGCACGATGGCTGTGTCTAATCACAGCCATCGTAAGTAAACAAAGGGGGATGGGCGGCAGATAACCGGTGATTACGCCGCCACGTGCCCGCGCAGCGGCGCGATCCCGATCTGCCTGAGACCCCCGGAGACCGGAGAGAAAAATACAACAGGAGGGCCATGTGATTGGCCCTCCTGATCACATGACGACTGTGTCCAATCACAGTCGTCATGTAATGTAAATAGAGAGCAGTTGTAACTGCTCTCATCTCTTCCTCTCCTCACACAGAACCTGTCAGTGAGGAGAGGAAGAGAAATCTTTGCTTCAGCCGGGAAGATCAGTGAGTTTTCTAGCTGTTTGTCTGCTGTTTACCCACTGATCTCCCAGCTAGTGTCCCCCAAAACACAGTGTCCCCAAAAACACAGTGTCCCCAAAAACACCTGGCACATCGGCCCGCCATCTGACACATCAGCCACCCGCCATCACCAGGCGCACCTGCCCGCCATCACCAGACGCATCTGACCCGCCATCACCAGGCGCATCTGACCGGCCATCACCGGGTGCATCTGACCCGCCATCACCGGGCGCATCTGACCCGCCAACACCGGGCGCATCTGACCCGCCATCACCGGGCGCATCTGACCCGCCATCACCGGGCGCATCTGACCCGCCATCACCGGGCGCATCTGCCCCGCCATCACCGGGCGCATCTGCCCGCCATCACCGGGCGCATCTGCCCCGCCATCACCAGGCGCATCTGCCCGCCATCACCAGGCGCATCTGACCCACCATCACCAGGCGCATCTGACCCGCCATCACCAGGCGCATCTGACCCGCCATCACCAGGCGCATCTGCCCCGCCATCACCAGGCGCATCTGCCCCGCCATCACCAGGCGCATCTGCCCCGCCATCACCAGGCGCATCTGACGCCCGCCATCACCAGGCGCATCTGACGCCCGCCATCACCAGGCGCATCTGACGCCCGCCATCACCAGGCGCATCTGACGCCCGCCATCACCAGGCGCATCTGACGCCCGCCATCACCAGGCGCATCTGACGCCCGCCATCACCAGGCCCATCTGACGCCCGCCATCACCAGGCCCATCTGACGCCCGCCATCATCAGGCCCATCTGACGCCTGCCATCATCAGGCCCATCTGACGCCCGCCATCATCAGGCCCATCTGACGCCCGCCATCATCAGGCTCATCTGACGCCCGCCATCATCAGGCTCATCTGACGCCCGCCATCATCAGGCCCATCTGACGCCCGCCATCAGGCCCATCTGACGCCCGCCATCAGGCCCATCTGTCGCCCGCCATCAGGCACATCTGACGCCCGCCATCTGACATCTGCCCGTCAACATGACTAAAAGGTCGTACAGCGCAGAGGAGGCTTTCCAGATGCTCCAGAGTATGTCGGACGAGAGTAGCGGGGAACTCTCTCCGTCAGACTCGGATAGCGATTATGAGCCAGTGGAAAGCAGTGGCTCCGAGATGGAAACCGAGGAAGATAGAATCCTAACAAGGAGAAACGGGAGAAATGAGCAGGCGCAGACATCAAACAGCAGCGCACCACTCCAGGATGATATGCAGGCATCCACCAGCAGCGCAGCACTCCGGGATAGGCAGGCATCCACCAGCAGTTCTGCAACCTTCCTTGAAGATAGGCCATATACTAGCAACGGAGCATCCCATCAACGAGGCAGTGCCCATACTAGCCTTCCAGATGTTCTGCTGTATCCAACATGGCTGCCCGATACGTCAGTAGAACCTGTTATTCCCCTTTTTACATCCCAGCCAGGCCCTCAGATACAGACGGAAAATGTAACCCCACTTTATTATTTTCATTTATTTTTTACCAAAGATCTCCTAACTGACATTGTGGAGCAATGTAATCTATATGCCAGCCAACATATAGCCAACAATCCCAGTTCCTCCTATGCCCGTCCTTTTTTTTGGAAACCCCTCACCGTGGAAGAATTTAAAATTTTCCTTGGCCTAACCCTCAACATGGGGCTAACAAAAAAAAATGAAGTCCATTCCTACTGGTCTACCCAACCTATCCACCACATGCCGGTCTATTCATCAATTATGCCCAGAAACCGTTATGAGATGATCATGAGATTTTTACATTTCAATAACAATGCCCAATGCCTCCCTCGAAATCATCCCAGTTATGATAAATTATTCAAAATTCGGCCCCTAATCAATTTTTTTTCCGCCAGTTTCAAACAGATGTTTACCCCTGATAAAAATATTTGTGTGGATGAATCCCTATTACACTTCACTGGGCGACTTGCAATACAACAATACATGCCCAGTAAAAGAGCCAGACGTGGGGTAAAATTTTATAAGGCGTGTGACAGGGCCACGGGTTACACATATGACTTCATAATTTATGAGGGAAAAGACAGACAGCTAAACCCCCCTGGATGCCCTACCTACATGGGAACAAGTGGCAAAATTGTCTGGCAGCTGATCCAACCATTGCTTGGGAAAGGTTACCACCTATATGTAGACAATTTCTACACAAGTCTCCCACTTTTCCGCCATCTATACCTAAAGCAGACTGTGGCCTGTGGGACAGCACGGACCAACCGCAAAGGTTTCCCACAGATATTGGTCACCAAGAAATTAAAACAGGGTGAAATGGCCAGTATGCGGACTGACGAGGTACTAGCGGTGAAGTGGAGAGATAAAAAAAGAGATGTCTACATCCTTTCCACAATACACAATGACACCTTGGTGGAACTTCAAAGAAGAAAAGGCCCCATCCAGAAGCCAAAATGTATCCACGAGTATAACTTATACATGGGGGGGGTGGATATGAATGACCAGATGATGCAGCCCTACTTGGCCACCAGGAGATCACTGTTTTGGTACAAGAAAGTCGCCGTTTATTTGATGCAATTGGCCATGTTCAATTCTTATATTATTTTTTCTAAGAGCACCCAAAGTTCCCTGACCTATCTAAGATTCCAAGAAGATGTCATCACAGCCCTTGTCTATCCCCATGGCCAACCCACTCAACTAATTCGGTCTGATGCAGTAGCCAGACTCCATGAAAGGCACTTTCCCGACATCCTCCCTCCTACCCAAACAGGTCGCAAACCCCAAAAAAGATGCCGTGTGTGTACAAGTAGAGGAATTCGCCGTGACACCCGATACTACTGTCCAGACTGTCCCTCCCAGCCAGGCCTCTGCATTGGAACTTGCTATCGAACCTATCATACTTCACTAAACTATTAGTAAAGTGAAGATGATTTCTTTCCAGTATCCACTTTCTGCCATTTCTGTGTATGACCCGGACTGTTAAATGACTATGCCTCTGCCAAACATATTTCTGCCTTCAACGTGAATTGACCTCGGCCTGTTAAATGACCATGCTTTTTGCCTGCCTCCTGAACTGATCATTTGCCCTGCCACTGTACAGCACAGGGGTCTCACATGTGAGGGGCTCCAGAAAAAGTTTTCCGAGTGGAGAAAACCTTTTTCTCCAGGTTTTTCGTTTTCTCGGATTAGGTTCTGGAGACTCGGAGGCTTCGTAGAGATTTGGGTGGGAAGAAGCCTCTACCCCTGTCCTCGGGTCTTACCTGACCAAGGCCCAATGTACAAAGTGCCGCCTGCTGCCATCTGAACTGGCCCTGCCTTTGCCTGCCACCTAAACTGGCCATGCCTGTGCCTGCCACCTGAACTGGACATGCCTATGCCTGAACTGCCTGCTAAACCTTGGACTGTACTGAACCATGTTCATAATTTTCCATATCTGTCTGCTGCCTGGACAATTCCTGGACATTTCCTTTGGCTGTCTAGAAAATGCTTTGACTGCTCTGGAACGGTGTCCCTGTCTGCTAAAACCACAGGTGAGCCTTTTTTTTACCCTTTGCTCAGCAGAATGTATTTTGGTGTGTAATTCTTGGTGTGTACATGCTATATGTTAGAAGCCTGAAGGTGGTACTTGTATGTTGGGCTTCTGTATGCGGCCAGGCTGTGGAAAAGTCTGACACATGGGGTATCGCCATACTCAGGACGAGTAGCAGAATGTATTTTGGGGTGTCATTTTGGCTATGTACATGTTATGTGTTAGAAAGATCTTCTAAATTGACAACTTTGTGAAAAAAAAATAGGTTTTTATTTTCTTTCCACATTTTCCAAAAACTTGTGGAAAGAAATGATATGTTCAAAAGACTCATTATGCCTCACAGAATATACATTGGGTTGTTTTCTTTCCAAAATGGGGTCACTTTGTGGGTAATTCCATTGTCCTGGTGCTCCAGGGCCTTCAAAAATGTAATAGGTACTCAGGAAATGAAATGTGTAATTTATGCCTTTAGAACGCCTGATGGTGCTATATGGATGTTGGGCCTCTGTATGTTGCTAGGCTGTGGAAAAGTCTGACACATGGGGTATCGCCATACTCAGGACGAGTAGCAGAATGTATTTTGGGGTGTCATTTTGGCTATGTACATGTTATGTGTTAGAAAGATCTTCTAAATTGACAACTTTGTGAAAAAAAAATAGGTTTTTATTTTCTTTCCACATTTTCCAAAAAATTGTGGAAAGAAATTACATGTTCAAAAGACTCATTATGCCTCATAGAATATACATTAGGTTGTTTTCTTTCCAAAATGGGGTCACTTTGTGGGTAATTCCATTGTCCTGGTGCTCCAGGGCCTTCAAAAATGTAATAGGTACTCAGGAAATGAAATGTGTAATTTATGCCTTTAGAACGCCTGATGGTGCTATATGGATGTTGGGCCTCTGTATGTTGCTAGGCTGTGGAAAAGTCTGACACATGGGGTATCGCCATACTCAGGACGAGTAGCAGAATGTATTTTGGGGTGTCATTTTGGCTATGTACATGTTATGTGTTAGAAAGATCTTCTAAATTGACAACTTTGTGAAAAAAAAATAGGTTTTTATTTTCTTTCCACATTTTCCAAAAAATTGTGGAAAGAAATTACATGTTCAAAAGACTCATTATGCCTCATAGAATATACATTAGGTTGTTTTCTTTCCAAAATGGGGTCACTTTGTGGGTAATTCCATTGTCCTGGTGCTCCAGGGCCTTCAAAAATGTAATAGGTACTCAGGAAATGAAATGTGTAATTTATGCCTTTAGAACGCCTGATGGTGCTATATGGATGTTGGGCCTCTGTATGTTGCTAGGCTGTGGAAAAGTCTGACACATGGGGTATCGCCATACTCAGGACGAGTAGCAGAATGTATTTTGGGGTGTCATTTTGGCTATGTACATGTTATGTGTTAGAAAGATCTTCTAAATTGACAACTTTGTGAAAAAAAAATAGGTTTTTATTTTCTTTCCACATTTTCCAAAAAATTGTGGAAAGAAATTACATGTTCAAAAGACTCATTATGCCTCACAGAATATACATTAGGTTGTTTTCTTTCCAAAATGGGGTCACTTTGTGGGTAATTCCATTGTCCTGGTGCTCCAGGGCCTTCAAAAATGTAATAGGTACTCAGGAAATGAAATGTGTAATTTATGCCTTTAGAACGCTTGATGGTGCTATATGGATGTTGGGCCTCTGTATGTTGCTAGGCTGTGGAAAAGTCTGACACATGGGGTATCGCCATACTCAGGACGAGTAGCAGAATGAATTTTGGGGTGTCATTTTGGCTATGTACATGTTATGTGTTAGAAAGATCTTCTAAATTGACAACTTTGTGAAAAAAAAATAGGTTTTCATTTTCTTTCCACGTTTTCCAAAAACTTGTGGAAAGAAATTATATGTTCAAAAGACTCATTATGCCTCACAGAATATACATTGGGTTGTTTTCTTTCCAAAATGGGGTCACTTTGTGGGTAATTCCATTGTCCTGGTGCTCCAGGGCCTTCAAAAATGTAATAGGTACTCAGGAAATGAAATGTGTTTCATGTGTTGAAATGTGTTAATTTATGCCTTTAGAATGCCTGATGGTGCTACATGGATGTTGGGCCTCTGTATGTGGCCAGGCTGTGGAAAAGTCTGACACATGGGGTATCTCCATACTCAGGACGAATAGCAGAATGTATTTTGGGGTGTAATTGCAATTATGCCTGCACCATGTGTGAGAAATAACTTGTAAATATGATAATTTCGTGAAAAAAAAAAAATATATATATTTCTTAATTTTCCAAAGCATTGTGGGGAAAAAATTGCAACTTCAAAAAATTCACTACGCCTCTTACCAATTACCGCAGACTGTCTTCTTTCCAAAAAGGGGTCATTTGGGGGGTTATTGTACTGTCCTGACATTTTAGGGCCTCAAGAACTGAGATAGGCCATCAGTGCATTAGGATTGATACATTTTCAATTATGCATAGCATGGCTTGTAGGCTCTATAACTTTCACACAAATCAATGATCATACACTTATCAGGATTTTTTTTACCAAAGACATGTAGTAGAATACATTTTGGCCTAAATTTTCGCCAAAATTAGATTTTTTTGGTTTCTTTTAAAAGAGAAAGTAGAAAATTTTGTTTTTTTTAAAAAAAATTCGCTCTTTTTTCGCTTATATTACAAAAAATAATAAATGAAGTGGTGAATAAATACCACCAAAAGAAAGCTCTATTTGTGTGAACAAAATGATAAAAAATTCATTTGGTTACAGTGTAGCATGACTGAGTAATTGTCATTCAAAGTAAGAGAGCACTGAAAGCTGAAAATTGGTCTGGGAAGGAAGGGGGTTTAAGTGTCCTGTATTGAGGTGGTTAAAGAAGAAGAGAATTGTGCGCTGCGTTTTCGAGATTTCATAATTTGCCATGTCAAAAATGTTAATTCTCCATTACGAACGCTGGTTTAAGACCGACCGCTGCTGGTTCATTTTGACAATTATCCGATGGAGCATATACACAGTTGGATTTACTGCCAACAGCCTGACATCACACATTTCCCATTGGAAAGTCCAATCATTTGTACAAGGCTTAAGGCTGGCCATACACGGGGCACATTTCTTTCCTGCAACCATAGACAGTGCTGATGCGAGAATCCCTTCTGCCAGGCCATTGTCATTGGGCGAAGACAGTGATTACTGCTAGCGGCTAATGCATCTGCTAGCAATAATTGCAGGTAAAACTCGGCATGCTGGTTGTACCCAAGTTAATTGATCGATCAACTTGGTACATTCAGCCTGCCCATACACGGTTCGAATCTTGGCTGGTTCCTGCTGATACACATCAGATCTTTGGCATCCCTTGCAACACCTCCTGAGATGTGTGCAAACCTGGTAACCAGCTACAAAAATGTCTGTGCTTGCCAACAAGGGTTTCTCCACCAAGTACTAAGTCATGTTTTGCTTGGGGATCAAATACAAATTTTACTCACTGAACTGTAACTCAATTTATAACATTTGTATCATTTGTTTTTTCTGGATTTTTGGTTGATATTCTGTCTGTATCATTTAAAATAAACCTATGATAAAAAATTATAGACCCTTCATTTATTTGTAAGTGGGCAAACGCACAAAATCTGCAGGGGATCAACTAATTAATTTCCCCACTGTATATACGGGGCAGCAGCAGAGCAAATTTAATGCAAATTCTGTTTTCTGAGCACTGCGGTGTGGTTCAGATGTGAATTCCAGGCTCATTGCCTCCTATGGGAACACATATAAATCACACATCTGATCAGTTAACACAAATTTGATCCCCAAAAAACAGTGTGGGGGTCCCCCCCTCCCCTCATTCCATGCCAGGCCCTTTTGGGTCTGGTATGGATTTTAAGGGGAATTCCATGCCAAAATATAAAAAAAAACCTGGGTGAGCTCCCCCTAAATCCATACCAGACCCTTAGGCCAGGAAAGGGGGGGTGAGTGGCGCCCCCTCCAGTGATGAGGTGTATACAATGTTTTTATTTATTCAGTTAAAACCATTATCTCTAAATGAAACAAAACCTGCTGCTGTAACTGTAAAAACATTGTAAGGCTACATGTACACTAGCCTACCCTGACCGGGGCTTTAGGAAAATGCAAATCGTGGCAAGAACGCAAACCAAGTTTTTGCTGCGTTTTGTGTTTTCCCACAGCCAATGGTCAAAACGCTCCTATCCTGAATGCAATTCTTCTGTGTTCAGGAGAGGGAGGTTTCACCTCACCTAAATGTGTCAGCTCCTAAACTCTGCTAAAAGCCTATGTGTACATGGTCTCAAGTTTGGGAGCTGCCAGTGTACATGAAGCCTTAGCTGGAGTTATGCTTTATTTGTTGGTTACCTATTACCTACCTAAAGGGAGTCTTTTTGGTTGCTATGGACAATATCAAGTTTCCAGGCAGAAAGAACAATATATATAATATAAAACTGCATGCAGGACACTGGACAAAGCATTAGGGACAAAAGGGATGTGAAATAATTTGATACAGTAATGTAATCTGTAATATTACAGTGTACTGTATGTATTGTGTGTTTCACTTTTTGAATTGCTCCATCCCCATGCGTTGCGACGCTCGAAAGGAATGGAGCTTGGCACTGTGATAGATCCGGAGGAGGACACAGCTCGCACACACAGTGGGGAGACATCGCAGGATCCTGGGGACAAGGTAAGTAACTTTGCCTGGATCCGGCTATGCGATCCCGAGTGTGGCTCATGGTTACCGCTTTTGGTACTGAAAATTCTCCAAGAGCCACACTCGGGAATACCGCCAGGGAGGTTAAAGGGCCTTCATATCATTCTTGTTTTGCTTGATCTCTCATTAGGATTAAAGGTTAAATAGGCCAGCCTGGGTTTCCCTTTAGAAGTATTGCAAGAATTAACCTCCCTGGCAGTATGATTAGTTCTGATTTTAGGTGCTGAAAGCGGTACAATTATTTTGCATGGAAATTTGGCGTTTTATATTGTAGGCCTGCAATTCTTAGGAACAACTCTATTAATTCTGTTCAAACCAGAGTCTAGCAGACATCCCGGGTATGATAAAGTTTATAATATAATAAATAATGATAATAAATAATAATAAAAATGATTCAATAATGTAATCAAATCCAAAAACACTGAAATTTGCTCATTTGCAGAATTGTCGCTGTCATTAGATTTAGTGTTTGGTGATGAATTTCCCCACAAATCGCTATCGCTCAATTCTGCAAGTGATTATAATTTATTATCGCTGTTTTCTAGTTGGTCTAAAATCACTTTTGACATAAAGGGACAGTTTTTGGTTGCTATGGACAATCTTCAAATTCCAGGCAGAAAAAAACTGTATTTATAATATAAAAGTGCATGCAGGGCACTGGGCAGACCACTAGGGACAAAGGGGGTGTGTAATTTTTTTTATACAGTATTGTAATCTGTAAGATTACAGTACTGTGTGTGTTTTGTGTGTTGTTACTTTTTTGAATTTGGCGCCGATCTCCGCTCCAGTGCGCCGTAACGTCGCAGGGAACGGAGCTCGGCGGCATTCGGGCACTGTGTGAATCGAGCAGAGGACAGCTCGATCACACAGTGCGGAGGACATCGCTGGATCCAGGGGACAAGGTAAGTATGTCTCCCTGTATCCAGCGATGCGATCCCGAGTCTGGCTCGGGGTTACCGCTCGTGGTACTGAAATCCCAGCCCGAGCCATACTCGGGAGGTTAATGCTCAACTCTTGTTTATCCTTTCAGGTCATGTTCAAGTTGTATTTCGTTGTACATACGTGTATATAATATTCTGTTATTGTCAAACTGCCTTAACTTGTATTATTATAGAGGAATTCTTCTGCTGAGCTAGGACTGTTATCCAAAGCTCAGTTGATCTATTACCTCCTCTGTGTAACAAGAGCTTCTTTGAAGTATTCCAGTAAATGTTAAGAAAATATAAACACACTGGGTTGTTTGACTTAATACTTCAAGGTGGTGCAAAGATGTCTGAACCCAGAGTGTCAGATGAGTTGGAATGTTTAAAGAGTCATGGTGATGCAGATGAGCAGGTAAATTCAAGCAGTCCCCAAGGGAGTCGTGCTACAGTAGCGATTGTGACAGACCCTATAAATTTTCCAAATGATCGTCGTTCCTCACAAACATCCAGGGCCAAATATGGCTGGACTGGGCACCTGTCATCTCAGGGTTAGCTTTAAATCAACAAATAATTTATATTTCCTGAGCCCTTTATCTTCTGCCTGTGGTTATCCTAATCAGTAGCTAAACTAATCTGCCCAGGCTACAGTGGTAAGGTTGTGCTCAGGATTCCATTAGTCTTATTCCCTTTACTATTGTAGGGAAAAAATGCCATGGATTATGGGTAACTGGCAGTAGGTTGAGTCACTCGGCACCTTATTTTATAACTTTGTGATTGTGCTAGTAGGAACTTCAATGCCCATCTATTCACCATTCTCATGGTTACTATAGCATATTATCACTGTTCTCATTTCATGTTATATAGAGCAGAACAGGCCCTGTCTGTGTCTGCTCTGCAGAAACTGAGCGGACGCGGACCTGTCATCCGCATGCTCTGCTCCAATCAGCAGCTGATTAGCTCACAGATCCCCTGCTGATCGGAACGGTATCCAACCCATGTGAAAGGAGCCTAACAAATATTAGTCGAGAGAAGGAAGATAAGTGCACTCCCAACACTTCATGGGCAGCGTACCTGTGGAAAAGTTTTTAAAAGTGAGAACATCCCTTCGTTTCTAAGCAGCGTGGTCAGACAGGTTCCCTCCGTCCGTTTGTCCATCCAATGACAGTGTTAGAAAGAAGATGGACTAATGATTGAGAGCTCTGGTCTCTGGTGGTAGTGGCTGCTCTGGAGATGAGCATTGCTTTACACAATCAAAAATCACACAGCCTGCGATGCTTTGTGTATATTAGTGGCATAAAAAGTGCTGAGTGATCTTTTCGTTTTATAAATGAGTGATCAGTATGTTGGGCTGTGTTATACATGCCACTGGCCTGACCACTGCTGATCGTTCTCTTATAAGACAAAGCTCACAGTGTTGTAGTGCTGTGTGATCCATTGGCCTTGCTGTGTATGTGTAAAAGCAGCCGCTGATAGATACACAGAGCCGCAGCTCTAAGTTATATGTTACTATTATGAATGAGGTGCTGCTTGTTCATTTATAATACTATGAAATCACTCAGAGCAATGTCCAATGTATCTGCAGCTGCTTGTGCATTGGCACATACTGACTGAGAGCCGAAGCTCTGAGTGATTTTTTTTTGTACAAATGAACATGTAGAGCTGATTCTTCATTCATAATAGTGACAGATCACTCAGCTTAAAGAGGGGGAGGGCCCTGTGCTGGCTGTTCCTCCCCTCACAGAAATGCCCATAATGTGGGCTTCAAATGGGGATGGAGCTACAGTCATCACGCACTGATAAGAAAAGAAAAGTGCATATAGCACTACGCCCCCTGGGGAGCAACACATTTTACCAATAGTTCTTTTTTAAAGCCTCTCATTAAGGGCCAGTTCACGCTGGAACGCACGCAGGACCACTTGGGTCCCACGTATTCCAGTTTTGACAGCCCATTCATTTCAATGGCTGCCAAATGTACTGGGACGTGGAAAAGATTGCACCACACCAAACCTCATGGTACTGTAGTGCCATGCAGTTTGATGGTCACTAACATGCTTTGTTTATGACCTGCATTTGGGGTGCCATTAACAATTGCATTTTGCAAGGGAAATGCATTCTAGTGTGAACCCGCCTATAAAAGAACACCAGCCAAAACAAAATCTTAAAAATATGATTATAGCCAGTTGGAAAAAGTAATGCCAATGTTATTAAAGCTGAACTCCACCCATAATTTCTTTTACACTTTTAAATAAGCTTGGGAAGGATTTGAACTTCACAAATGTTTTTATTTCTGTCTGTGTCTTTTCTCTCTTTTTATCCCTCTGAAACAAAGGAAATGAAGTGAACATGGAAGACACAGATAGAAACAAAAACCTCAGACAGCTTTTATCCCGTCCCCATGCTATCCAGATATGGCTGAAATCTGGGTTTAAAATCCCAACCAAAACCTTTTATTGTGTTTTAGAGAAAATTGGGAAGGATCCCTGTCAGGTTTTTATTCATGTTTCTACTGTCATGACCAGAAGGGACAGAAAACCTCTACAATAAAAACACAGAAAGAAAACACAATTTTAGTACAGCGTGCAGATCTTCCAATGATGTTATTGGTTGCTGTGTCTCCCAGCCTCCCAGGTGTCAACTCGACCCCTATTTCTTGGATGGACACTGTAGGTACAGGAAGTATAGGAAAATCTCCCCAATCTCCCCAATAGGGTCACGTAAATAAAAACAGAAATTTAAATTCTTCAATACTCTGTCCAATACAAACAAAGTTGAGCTTTAGAAAGACAAAAATTCCCCAAACAATTAAAAGGTACTGCCTCAATGTGTCTAAACCATACAGGTCTGTATAGAGTAAGAGCTAAACATCAGAATAGTGCTGACTTCCTAACAGCTCTAAGGCACGCTGTCACCGGCCTGACACTATAGTTACACTTATAAACAGAAGTCATGATAGACAAAGCTGTAAGGGCAATTAGCATCAGCCTCTTGGCAGGGAACGCTATCCTAAATTGCTTTAAATAGAGGCACGGTGCCAGCCAGAAATGGAATTATGCTTTTGAAAGACCTACCCCACAACCACTATAAATTAGACTGGTTTGGGGTTACACCCAAACTGCAGAAATACAGGAACATTTAAAACATATTTAGGCAACCTGTGACCCTCTCCATACACAACCTCTGGATCTCCGGCTACTGTGGAATTACAGGTCCTGACTTACCAGCCAAAGGCTGATGCTGATTATTTCCAGAAAGGTTTTTCTGCTGTCATCTGCAAATGAATTCCTCTTGCACAGTACTCCTCATTGACTATACAGCAGTATGAACCCATGTGTGACATCATTTTGGGACTTAAAGTGGAAGTAAACTCCCCTATCGTTTTCAGCCAAGGAAGCTGCCATCTTTGCCTCTGTTTAATCTTCGACTGCTATGGTGCTGCACATGTGATTCTTTTTGATACCAGCCATTGGATGGTTTGATAGTTTGGCTGAGATCACAGCCAATGTGCAGTTAGCATTCCCGGCATGGCTTTTTTTTGTAACTGTTTAAATCGATGGGTTTACTTCCACTTTAAATAGTTAGGTTTTTATGGTTTTTCAAAATAAACATTGCCCTCCACGCCAAAATGGCAGTTAAAAAGAATCTGTTCTCATTTAACATCCTTGCACACACTGGTTCCAGCAGTCTTCCATGACTCCCAAATCTCAAACTAGTTCTGGAGCAGTCTACAGTGAAGCTTAACATGAAGCAAACTTCCAGACGTGAATTTTACCTAGAGGTAAGCCTTACTATAGGCTTACCTATAAGTACTGTAAATATATCCTAAACGTGCACCGTTGGAGATATTTAATGAACATGCAGCTGGTGACATCACAAGCACATGTGCTCTGACGGAACAGTCACCCAGGCCGTTCCTTCAGAGTCCTGTGTCGTAAACGGTGGCTCCCGCATGCATACGCAGGAGTGATGTCATCGCGGCTCCTGCCACCAGTGGACCAGTGGCTGCTGTTGAAGTTTTAGAATGGGGGGGTGCCAGACTGCCCTTCCCTTTTGACCCCTATGCCCTGCTGCTAAAAGGGCCAGGAAGAGCATGAATCTGGAGGAGGCTACAGCTGCCTTCCTTAGCCAGGCCACTACTGCCATCCGGACAGACCCAGTGAGGCTGAGGAATTTTCCATGCTGACTGCCAATAAATTAAGGCAGATGGATGGTGAGCAAAGGAGCAGGTGTGAGGAACTCATCCTGCAGCTCCTCAAAAAGGGGGTGAGGGACCAAATTGCCTCCACAGCCAACCCACACACCACAGCCACCCCACACACCACAGCAGCATGGTGGTCAGTGGCAATACCAGTCACAAGACCCCCAACAAGGACGCTGGTCTGGAGATTTGCACCTCTACCCCTGTTTTTTTTTTTTTTTTGAATAATGATTTTATTTGTTATATTTTCTATATTTTTGTAGGCATAGAATGCAATTTTTGGTTAAGTTCTTTATATTTGGATGGCAGATAGCATATCTAATTTAATTGGTTTTCTTTTTTTAATGCATAATAAAAAATAAAAATAAATTGTGGAGAATAATACTTGGCTTTGTGTTTTACTTCAAATGACAGTTTGGGAGTAGGCAGTTACATTTTCAAAAATACAATGTAAAATTAACAAGGGACACCAACATAGTTGTATCTTTGATCTTAAAAACTACAGGATAATGGTGTTGTGGTAACTTGCTCAAAAAATAAAACAATAAGCATAATATTATTCTTGATATCACTAGAAAAAAAAAGCCCTTTTACATACATTTGCCATAACTCCATCAGTATCATCAGCATAGCAGCTTCATTATTATCCCATTAAAGAAGAAGAGAATGTGCGCTGCATTTCAACATTTCATAAATTGTAGGGTCAAAAATTTTATTTCTTCATTACGAACGAGCTAATTTACAAGACCGACCACTTTCAGCTTGTCCTTGCTTCTGAGCATGCGTGTTTGTACTTTGGACTTTTGTGTGACGGACTTGTGTACAGACGATATGAAAATCTGACAACAGACCGTTGTCCACTGAAAATTTACTAGCCCGCCATCCAACATTTGTTGATTGAAAGTTGGACAACAATTGTCTGAAGGACCCGTACTAACGGTCGGATTTTAGGCAAACAGTCTGTCATCACACAATCCCCTGCCAACAATCGGATCATGTGTACGAGGCTTTAGGGTGGTTCACTAAATTCAAGTCAAATTACATTATCCTAAGATCTTAACTTATTATTTAGCTTTGAGGACACCTCTGATTTAACCACTTCGGTACCGCGCTATTGCCAAATGACGGCATTAGCGCGGACCTACATTTCCGGGACGACGTCTATTGACGTCGTCCCGGTTACGAGCGGCCTGCGCGCCCCCTGAGGGGCGCGCGCGGCGCGCTCTGTGATCGGCGAGTCCATGAGACTCGCCTGATCACCGATCCGTGCAAGGGGTCGATCCCGACCCCTTATCACGTGATCAGCTGTCAGCCAATGACAGCTGATCATGTGATAGAACGGAGCCGGTAATCGGCTATTATTCCTCCTCGCGCTGACAGCGCGAGGAGAAAAAAAAAAAGCCGATCACCGGCGGCCGTGATCGGGACATCAGTCCCGATCACGGCCATCAATACAAGGGACCACCTGCCACCTGCCAGTGCCCACCTGCCTCCCGCAGTGCCATCCTGAAGTAAAATAAAAAGCAAAAGTAAGTGCCCCCCGTCAGTGCCCCCCGTCAGTGCCCATAGTGCCCACAGTGCCACCCACAGTGCCACCCCACAGTGCCACCCACAGTGCCACCCACAGTGCCACCCAATCTGCCTCAAAGGTGCTGCACCCCAGTGCCGCCCATCAGTGCCCAGCAGTGCCGCCCATCAGTGCCCAGCAGTGCCGCCCATCAGTGCCCAGCAGTGCCACCTATCAGAGCCACCTATCAGTGCCACCTATCAGTGCCCATCAGTCCCATCTATCTGTGGTACCTATCAGTGCCCATCCGTGCCACCCATCCGTGCCACTTATCCGTGCCACCCATCCGTGCCATCTTATCTGTGCCCATCTTTGCCCATCAGTGCCGCCTTATCTGTGCCCATCGGTGCCGCCTTATCTGTGCCTATTAGTGCCGCCTTAACTATGCCTATCAGTGCCCACCAGTGCAGCCTATCAGTGCCCACCAATGCAGCCTATCAGTGCCCACCAATGCAGCCCATCAGTGCCCACCAATGCAGCCTATCAGTGCCGCCTAATCAGCGCACTTCAATGAAGGAGAAAAATTACCCGTTTGCAAAATTTTATAACAAACTATTAAAACATGATTTTATTTTTTTATTTTTTTGCATCTTTTTTTGTTTGTTTAGCAAAAAATAAAACTCCGAGCTGTAACTAAATACCACCAAAAGAAAGCTCTATTTGTGGGAAAAAAATGATAAAAATTTCATTTGGGTACAGTGTTGTATGCCCGCGCAATTGTCATTCAAAGTGCATCAGCGCTGAAAGCTGAAAATTGGTCTGGGACTGAGGGGGGTTTAAGTGCCCAGTAAGCAAGTGGTTAAAGGGGTAATTTGGTAACCCTGGCATCTAGAGACAAATCAAACCTTTTTGACAGCTGGACCAGAATTAGCCAGTTCTCCACTACTTTAGATGCAGAACGGGTTAAGCAAAGCTGGATAAATCCTACTCGAATAGGCAAGCAATGAGGTCATTGTTTTGACTTCAATGCATGCCACACATCAATCAAGAACTGTACTGCAAAAATATTTCTGTTTTTCTTCCTATTTTCCAGATCTGTTTGCGAGAGAAGCAAGGCAGAAGAGGCTGATCAGTACATCATGTCGATTTTGTAGAAAAAGAAACTGAGTCACAAAAAAGCCTCAGGATTTTATGTAATTATCTGCAGCAGGCTTTGGAATACGGCATTTAATGTGAACCAGTCAGCCATATTAATAATTGATATGTATAAGGCTATTATATATATTTTTTAATTCAGAAAACTGAGACACATTTTATTTCAATGTAGGAGGTATGTACTATTCTTTTTTCCTGCAGTGTGTCTTATGACTATTCCAGTAATTGTATAATATTTACATTGTTATTTTCTATATTTTACATTGCTACTTTTTTTATTATATTTAATTCATGTCCTGAGGATAAAAACATGACAAAGGTATGGGATGCAGGTGTAAATTGTTTGTAAATACCAACATTAGAAGCCACTCATCATGAAACCCACCCTGTGCTCACTAGTGCAAAGCCTTTAGCTTGCTAGAATTACCTAGAATGGAATGTGCTAGTTAATTTGCCGCCTACTGTGCTAAGTAGTATGCATTTGAGGAGAAGAAAAACAATGAACGAAGGGCTTAATTAGAGGATAGGTACACTCAAATGTGAAAAATCAGTGATGGCTGGCTGCTGGCACATTAAAGCAAATGCTGATTGCCTATATACCTGTGGAGCTCCTTGGGTGTATATATATGCTGGTTCGCAGCCCTTCTATAGCTCCCCTGTTATCGTGATCACAGTGCTTTTTGACTTTGGGTCAAAGGCTGCAACCGGGCTCCTCAGCAAAATATCAACAATTCAGGAAAGTGAAAGGGGCTTGACCTGCGATCTAAAGCTGACCCCTAGACTTTAGATAATAATTTCCCAATCCAACATTTTTTGACAGTTTATACAGCTGCTCCCAGATTATAAAGCCAACAGTGGAGAAAACCTTAACTAGAGTTTACATTTGTTCTGTCTGCTGTCCTGTAAAGTCATGACTTCCCCTTCATCCTTCAGGGACACTTGTGAGGCTTGAGAATTCTTGCTTAATGACAACACTTTGTCAGTAGGTATTGGACCTAATTTACTAAAAATTCAATGGTAAAAAGTTTTGGTTGCACATCTAACTAAACTCTGATGATTAGCTTTATGGTGGCTACACATGTAAGCGCATAGTAATTCAATTGGTCATTTTATTATCAATAAACGAATCCAATCGAATAAAAATTGCAAACCAAAGACATCCATTCAATTGATTTAGTGAGCTCTTACTCCATTATGACTCTGCCAAATTGATTGGCTGTGCCCGAATTTTGTTAATTGCTTCTGAACAGTCTAATAAATATCCACGTGTGTGCCAAAGAACTGATCTAGATCGATCACATGATCTTTTTAATCATTTCTGATAGATCATATTTTCATTGATATTTTCAGTAGTCTACAAAGAGTGGAACAATACGACTCTTTGGATTTACTAATTCCCTTTTGCAAGGTCCTCCTGCAATTAGCATGAGGCTTGGTATGGTTAGGCGGGCATGTTCACTTCCCTTTTTTTCTAACCAACCAGTCTGCAAGTCTGGATAATAGTCTTCTATAAAGCTTAAGGATGACCCTACAATTATTTTTTTTCCTAAAAGGGACTTTACACAATATTTACAAAATTTCAAACCAGACCTTTACCCAGGCATGCAATGAGAACACTGATCACATGACCGGTATAAAGGAAAACCTTACCTACTATGTAACTATATACCCTGGTCTGTAATGCTGCCCTATATACCCTAGTCTGCAATGCTATCTGGTCTGTAATGCTGCCCTTTATACCCTGGTCTGTAATGCTACCCTATATACCCTGGTCTCTAATGCTGCCCTATATACCCTAGTCTGTAACAACAACCTATATACCCTGGTGTGTAATGCTGCCTGGTGTATAATGCTGCCCTATATACCCTAGTCTGTAATGATGCCCTATATACCCTGGTCTGTAATGCTGCCCTATATACCCTAGTCTGTAATGCTGCCCTATAAACCCTGGTCTCTAATGCTGCCTCATATACCCTAGTCTGTAATACTGCCTGATCTGTAACGCTGCTCTATATACCCTAGTCTGTAATGATGCCCTATATACCCTGGTCTGTAATGCTGCCCTATATACCCTGGTCTATAATGCTGCCTGGTCTGTAATGCTGCCCTATATACCATATTCTGTAATGCTGCCCTATATACCCTGGTTTGTAATGTTGCCTAGTCTGTAAAGCTGCCCTATATACCCTGGTCCGTAATCCCTCATGGTCTGTATTGCTGCCCTATATACCCTAGTCTTTAATGCTGCCCTATATACCCTATCTGCAATGGATGCTAGAAACAGATGGGACTTGGTGTGGCTTAATGAATGGTGTATTGTTTCTTTTTAGAGGAAAGTGAGTGTGGTGAGCTCACCCAGGATGTTTGTTTGGAGTCATGGGATCTGACTCCTGGACCCAGCAAAGAACTTGCCATTGTGGACGTCCAATCCCCTTACGAGAGTCACACTGAGAGCCAAAGTGACCCAGAAGAGGAAGAAAGTATTCGGGACTCGGGAGCCTCTTTTTTGCGCAAGTAAGTATTCTTGGAATCTGTCTTCAAATGTGTATACATGTCGAGTGTTTAGATGTCCAAACAAAACACCCACTCCACACATTAGCAAAGTATGTAGTGCCTTAACATTAGCATGGAGAAGGAAGAGGTGGAAGGAGCTAGGTCGGGGAGTTTTGGAGACCCAGGCACCAGGGACAAGATTACAAAGTATTTGCATGTGTACATTCCTAGTAGTGTAGGTGTCTGAAGGGCAAGCAGGTTGCAAGCAACAATAGACTGGGTAGGTTACTATTTATGTAATTTGACAAGTAACTTGACCATAAACTCACTATGTAGGGCCTCAGCCACTTGACCATTGTTCCCTTAATACTTTTTACTCTTCTTACTAGGTCATGATCTTCCAGGATGCACTTCTGGCAGAATGAGTGAAGATATGTTGCATTGCTTGAAGGATCTGGCAAAAATCAAGAAGGCTGCCACTGCTTTACAGTGAAGAATACGAGATTTTGTGGACATGCTTGCCAAATTTAAATTTCCTCTTGCCTAGTCTGAAAGTTCTTGTTCCACTTGTTGGCTCCTGTTTGCCCTTTAACCACTTGCTTACTGGGCACTTAAACCCCCCTCCTGCCCAGACCAATTTTCAGCTTTCAGCGCTGATGCACTTTGAATGACAATTGCGCGGCCATACAACACCGTACCCAAATGACATTTTTATCATTTTTTTCCCACAAATAGAGCTTTCTTTTGGTGGTATTTAATTACAGTTGGGAGTTTTATTTTTTGCTAAACGAACAAAAAAAGATGCAAAATAAAAAATAAAAATAAATCATGTTTAATAGTTTGTTATAAAATTTTGCAAACAGGTCATTTTTCTCCTTCATTGAAATGCGCTGATGAGGCGGCACTGGTGGGCACTGATAGGCGGCACTGGTGGGCACTGATAGGCTGCACTGGTGGGCACTGATAGGCACAGTTAAGGCGACACTAATAGGCACAGATAAGGTGGTACCGATAGGCACAGATAAGGCAGTACTGATGGGCACAGATAAGGCGGCACTGATGGGAAAAGATGGGCACTGATAGGTGGCACTGATGGGTGGCATGGATGGGTGGCACTAAGGGGCACTGATAGGTACCACTGATAGATGGGACTGATGGGCACTGATAGGGGCACTGATAGGTGGCTCTGATAGGTGGCACTGCTGGGCACTGATGGGCGGCACTGATGGGCACTGGTAGATGACACTGATGGGCACGGATATGTGGCACTGAGGTGCAGCAATGTTGTTGAGCCAGATTGTGGGCACTGATAGGTGGCACTGTGGGCACTGATAGGTGGCACTGTGGGTACTGATGTATGGCACTTTAGGCACTGATGTATGGCACTGTGGGCACTGATGTATGGCACTGCTGGGTGGCACTATGGGCACTGATGGGTGCCACTGCTGGGTGGCACTTTTTTAATTATCTGGGGGTCACTGGCAGGGGGCAGGTGGGCACTGATACGCTGGCCGTGATCGGGACTGATGTCCCGATCACGGCCGCCGGTGATCGGCTTTTTCTTTCTCTGACAGAGCGAGGAGGAAAAATAGCCGATTACCGGCTCTGTTTTGTCACATGATCAGCTGTCATTGGCTGACAGCTGATCCCGTGGTAAGGGGTCGGGATTGACCCCTTGCTCGGATCCATGATCAGGTGAGTCTCATAGACTCGCCTCAGGGGGCGCGCAGGCCGCTCGTACATGGGACGACGTCAATAGACGTAGTCCCGGCAAAGCAGGTCCGCGCTGTAGCCGTCATTCGGCTGTAGCGCGGATCTCAAGAGGTTAAATATTTGCCATGTTTTTATGACTTTGAAATGTCAAAGTTTAGGGACAGAATTCAGTGTTTCTCCACTCCACTCTTCTAGGTGCACCACCAGGTTCTGTTTTCTGAATTTTCCACAGTGTAAAAACGACTGTGCGAATTACTAACAGTGAAAATGACATCACCTGTGCCAAATTCAACAAATATAGAAAACATGGTTCGGTTTGCATCTTGAGAAGGAAAGTTCTGAAACACTGCCAAAACGAATGTGAATTGGAATGTTTTCTGTGTTTTGAAGAATAGCAAAGCCCAAATTTGAAGATGCCCACACATTGTGCCTTAACATTCTTATTACCCTCATGATCCCATGCCTAAAATGTGTGTATTTCCATACATCTATTTTGCTAAAGCCCCAAAACACACACAGTGTGTCAACATGTGAAATCTCCCATCACTGGGTATCAATGGAGGCGTTTTGGGGGGGGGGGGGCGGTCAGAGGAAGGGATTGCACCCCTGAAACATTGTCCATTGATACCCTGTGATGGGAGATAGTACATGTTGACACACTGTGGGGATGATTTACACAGCATTTGTGCCATGAGTAGCGGCGCACGGCGATGCTCAACGGCCGTTTTTGTATTCACAAAGCATTTGCACCTGTAACACAGTGCAATTCCCCATTTACTATCATGTTGCTGGCGCACGGGTGGCGCTATAGACCTGGCGCGTGGCATATTCAACTCAGAGTTAAAAGAAGCTGGAAGTGCGAATATTATGGGGGTGATGTGAGGAAGTATAGATATGACTGTCCAAGTAACAAATATGGCCAAAATAGTTCCCGCTGTGTGGCGCTTTTCTTCTGACAGGTCTTATATAATGGAGGGCGGGGCCACCCGGTGACCCCGCTCCCCTCTGATGCATGAAACCGTGTGTCATATAAGAACTGTCAGAAGAAGAGAAGCGCCACACAGCGGGAGCCTCCCATTGCGCGGAGCGGCCCAAGAACCAAGAAGAGACGCCGTGGAGGAAGATGCCGGACGAGAACACCGGAGCAAGAAGAAGCGAATCGGAGGAAGAAGATGAAGAAACCGAAGGATGAAGAAAGGAAGAAGGAAGAAGACCAGAAGAAAGAAGATGAAAGAAGACTTTAATAAAGGACTTGTCAAAGACTGTCTCCTGTCATTTTTAACCCTTTTGTCACTATTTTGGTGAAATGGTAGGGGTACTTTTGTACCCCCTTACCATTTCACACGGGGGGAGGTCGGGATCTGGGGCTCCCCTTGTTAAAAGGGGCTTCCAGATTCCGATAAGCCCCCCGCCCACAGACCCACACAACCACCGGCCAGGGTAGTGGGGATGAGGCCCTTGTCCTCATCAACATAGGGACAAGGTGCTTTGGGGGGCCGCTACCCCAAAGCACCCTCCCAATGTTGAGGGAATGTGGCCTGGTACGGTTCAGGAGGGGGGGCGCTCTCTTGTCCCCCCTCTTTTCCTGCAGCCTGCCAGGTTGCGTGCTCAGATAAGGGTCTGATATGGATTTTGAGGGGAACCCCACACCATTTTTTTGGGCGCAGGGTTCCCCTTAATATCCATACCAGACCTGAAGGGTCTGGTATGCTCTTGGAGGGGAACCCATGCTGTTTTTCTTTTTTTTAATTAAAGTCGCCTGGCCTGGGGTGACTTAAAGTCGTGTTGTAAGTTGCCGCAAGTCGCGCTGTGATTCACACTCAAGTCATGTCCGAGTTGTCTCCCAAAGTCACGCTGGAAGTCATGTTGCCCCTGTGTGAATGCACTGTTAATGATACTGCGCTCGCTACTATGAATTGCGCCGGCATATTATGTGTTGCGCTTATGCATGCGCTGGTTCATATGCTCACTTGAAAATTTACCTGGCGCACAAATGGAGGTATGAACCGGTGCAGTGCATTCATCTTAGTAAATCAGCCCCTGTGTGTTTTGTGGGTTTAAAAAATAACATGTTTAGAACTGCACACATCGACAGGGGATCATAAGGGACATTTAATAGTTCTGCTTCTATGTGTCTGTGGCTTCAAATTTTGACTTTTGGAGGGGTCAGATCACCCCATCTGAGGAAGGCAACAGTCACAGTCTTGGGATACTAATGTCTCATTTGGCCTTTACTTTACCAAACTCGAACTTTGTAAGTTCCTGAGTTGGGGATGTGTATCTAATGTTTTCTAACATGCCTGTTTAGCCACAAAAAAGGAGCAATAATGCAAAACATGCATGTTATACACCAAGATTAGACATGTGCAGAGTAAAATATTTCGTTTCGGAATTTCGTTTTCGTCCGAAAACTTAATTTATTTAGTTACTCCCGAAATTCGTTTTTATTTATTTCGTTTTTCGTTCAAAAATTGCATTCGTCCGAAAATCCACATGAATTACGGTCGAATCTGTCTTTGAAGGCTTATGGTGTCTGTCGAATGTATAAAGAAGATTCGACGGAGCTAGTATATATACTATATAGCATACTTTAGAACCCTATTAAAGTCTATGGGACTCCAACGTTCAAAATCTAAAGTGCTAATTTTAAAGGCTAATTTGCAAGTTACTGTCCTAAAAAGTGTTTGGGGACCCGGGTCCTGCCCCAGGGGACATGTATCAATGCAAAAAAAAGTTTTAAAAACGGCCGTTTTTTCGGGAGCAGTGATTTTAATAATGATTAAAGTGAAACAATAAAAGTGTAATATTCCTTTAAATTTCGTAGGGGGGGGGTTGTCTATAGTATGCCTGTGAAGGGGCTCATGTTTCTGGGGCTTAGAACTGTCGCTGCACAAAGTGTCATTTATGCAGGAAAAAAAGTCCTTTAAAATCACTCGCAGCTATTATGAATTGTCGGCTCCCGTAATACAGAGAACACTCATTGAAAGTCATTGATAAAAAAATAAATAAATAAATTAAAAAAAAAGCGTGGGGGTCCCCCAAATTCAATTACCAGGCCCTTCAGGTCTGGTATGGATATTAAGGGGAACCCTGCCTCAAATGTAAGAAAAAATTTGACGTGGGGTTCCCCCTAAATATCCATAACCAGACCCTTCAGGTCTGGTATGGATATTAAGGGGAACCCCGCGTCAAATTTAAAAAAAATTGACGTGGGGTTCCCCCTAAAAATCCATACCAGACCCTTTATCCGAGCACGCAACCTGGCAGGCCGCAGGAAAAGAGGGGGGGGCGAGAGAGCGGCCCCCCCTCCCTCCTGAACCGTACCAGGCCACATGCCCTCAACATTGGGAGGATGCTTTGGGGGTCTGTGACCCCTCAAAGCACCATGTCCCCATGTTGATGAGGACAAGGGCCTCATCTCCACAACCCTGGCCGGTGGTTGTGGAGGTCTGCGGGCGGGGGGCTTATCAGAATCTGGAAGCCCCCTTTAACAAGGGGACCCCCAGATCCCGCCCCCCCCCCTGTTTGAAATGGTAAGGGGGTACAAAAGTACCCCTACCATTTCACAAAGAAAGTGTAAAAAATGGTTAAATAAAACAAACACACTTTTGAAAAATTCCTTTATTTAAAAAAAAAAAAAAAAAAAAAAAAGATTCCAGCGGCGGTAATCCACTCTTGCTATCCAGCGACGGACGGTCATCTCTCCAGCGATGTCTCATCTCTCCAGCGCAGCGAATCCTTCGTTCTTCTGTCTCCGCAGAGGAGACAATGCAAGGATTCCGGCTGCCTGACGTTTCTTATATAGGGTGGGCGGGGCCACCCGTCACCTGACCCCGCCCCCCTCTGACGCAAGGGGAAACCCGGGGTTCCCCGTGACGTATGGGTGACCCCGCCCCCCTCTCATGTAACGGAAACCTGCCTGTGTTACATCAGAGGGGTGCGGGGTCACCCATACGTCACAGGGAACCCCGGGTTTCCCCTTGTGTCAGAGGGGGGCGGGGTCAGGTGACGGGTGGCCCCGCCCTCCGTATATAAGAAACGTCAGGCAGCCGGAATCCTTGCATTGTCTCCTCTGCGGAGACAGAAGAACGAAGGATTCGCTGCGCTGGAGAGATGAGACATCGCTGGAGAGATGACCGTCCGTCGCTGGATAGCAAGAGTGGATTACCGCCGCTGGAATCTTTTTTTTATTTTTTTATTTTTAATAAAGGAATTTTTCAAAAGTGTGTTTGTTTTATTTAACCATTTTTTTACACTTTCTTTGTGAAATGGTAGGGGTACTTTTGTACCCCCTTACCATTTCAAACAGGGGGGGGCCGGGATCTGGGGGTCCCCTTGTTAAAGGGGGCTTCCAGATTCTGATAAGCCCCCCGCCCGCAGACCTCCACAACCACCGGCCAGGGTTGTGGAGATGAGGCCCTTGTCCTCATCAACATGGGGACAAGGTGCTTTGAGGGGTCACAGACCCCCAAAGCATCCTCCCAATGTTGAGGGCATGTGGCCTGGTACGGTTCAGGAGGGAGGGGGGGCCGCTCTCTCGTCCCCCCCTCTTTTCCTGCGGCCTGCCAGGTTGCGTGCTCGGATAAAGGGTCTGGTATGGATTTTTAGGGGGAACCCCCCGTCAATTTTTTTTTAAATTTGACGCGGGGTTCCCCTTAATATCCATACCAGACCTGAAGGGTCTGGTTATGGATATTTAGGGGGAACTCCACGTCAAATTTTTTCTTAAATTTGAGGCAGGGTTCCCCTTAATATCCATACCAGACCTGAAGGGCCTGGTAATTGAATTTGGGGGACCCCCACGCTTTTTTTTTAATTTATTTATTTATTTTTTTATCAATGACTTTCAATGAGTGTTCTCTGTATTACGGGAGCCGACAATTCATAATAGCTGCGAGTGATTTTAAAGGACTTTTTTTCCTGCATAAATGACACTTTGTGCAGCGACAGTTCTAAGCCCCAGAAACATGAGCCCCTTCACAGGCATACTATAGACAACCCCCCAGCTACGAAATTTAAAGGAATATTACACTTTTATTGTTTCACTTTAATCATTATTAAAATCACTGCTCCCGAAAAAACGGCCGTTTTTAAAACTTTTTTTTGCATTGATACATGTCCCCTGGGGCAGGACCCGGGTCCCCAAACACTTTTTAGGACAGTAACTTGCAGAATCTTTTCTCTCCGTCAAATCTTTTCTCTGTCGAATATTTTCTCTATATAATCTTGGACTAATAGAGGTAAGGTTAGGCACATTCGACCATAGGTTCTATAGACACGTTGTCAGAGTCATGTCGAATCTCCTATTCTATATCGAACTGTTGTAACAACGAAAACGAAAATAAAGCATTTATTTATGTCGGATCTTTCGTTTTTCGGATTTTGTGCTTTTGTTATCGTTTGTCAAAACGAAAACGAAAATAGCTGAAATTCGGACAAAAATGCATTCGGACGAAAACGAATGCACATGTCTAACCAAGATGTTGGTTTGGTTTAAAACCTTAAAACGCACATGTGAATGTGCTTTGAGTAAAATGTTGTTTACTAAACAATGTGTGGCTTATTATTTCAATGCTCAACGCCAGTGTATTTGTTAAGTTGTTGTAGTTACATTAACAATGTTCACCTAAATGTGGCCAACTCCAGCAAATTTTATGCCTCCAAAAGATTTAAGTTGAAAAGGCATAATGTTTTTGAACTTGCAATAGATCCATTAATAACCAAAACATTGTTTGTGTAGCAGACCCACAGCACACCATAATAGTTAGCTAAAGAAGATCGTGTCACCTCATGTAGCAAATAAGGAACATTTGCACTATTGTAGCAAGTGTCCAAAATAAAGGTTATTTGTGAAAATATTAGACAGATAAGAAATACAGACAACAGTAGTTCAAATGAAATATGAATTTAGGATCAAAGAAAAATATTATTCCTGATCAGCTACAATTTTCTGCCAAACTACTGCCCCTCTACCCACAAAATAATCCAGGTATTTTTGCTGTAGATCTTTGGCATTTTGGGAGGGTGATCCAGCACAGGCATTTTCTAGAGCCGTCATCACTCCCACAGACAGCCGAGCTGCAGCCTGTTCAGCTGGGCCTGCCACTACACGGTCCATGTCAGTTGGCACTGAGGCAAGGTAGCTGCTAGCATTCCTCCTTAAAAAAAATATGGAGTATACAGCAGCACAGTACCACATGGTTTATTTTGTACAGTGCCAGGTTAATTGGTGTTAAAACAGCCTGAACCAATTGGAGAGGATGCCAAAGGTGTTTTCAACCACCCTTCTGGCACAAGAGAGCCTGTAATTAAATATTCTCTGTCTGGAGTGAGGTTGCTCATAGGAAATGGCTTTGTAAGTTTCCCCCAGAGCAAAGGCCTCATCTGCAACAAAAACTAAATTTGAGTCCCTCAACATTCTCCTCAGCAGGTGGCAAGTTTAAGGTGCCATTCTGGAGCCACTTGTAGAATTCTTTCTGCATAATGACTTCTCCATCAGAGTTGTGGCCGTTCTTCCCAACATCTAGATTCAAAAACTCATATGTGGCAGACACAAAATGAAATAATATGAGCCAGAGTTGGTTGGTGGGACAATCTGGACATGTTTTCCATCAATAGCACCAGCACAGTTGGGAAAATCCCACTGATGATGGAACTGGGCTGCAACCGCCTGCCATTGCTGTGGGTTGGAAGGAAACTGTGGATTAAAAAAATAAAAAATAAATTACTACTTCTGCACATAACATTGCAAGCAGAGTTGACACAAACATGCTTGGCCAACATAAGGATAAAACTTAAATGAGTATTTAAAGACCAAAGTGTAAGGTCAACTTATCTGATTCCTCACCCCTCTGGTGGCCAGCCCCTCCTTACTTACACTATTGGCAGCCCAGTGGTCAAGGGAGGAAGTGTCATAATCTAAAAATAGGGATACACACTGTCCAAATTGCAGCACATTTGGACATTCTGAAATAAACTATCAATATAATAGGAGACAAAAACATTCTACGTTACAATGTGAAGGTAATCAGACAGGCCCTTGCACTACATGGTCTGGTGAATTAAGCCAGAAATATGAACACAAAAGAGGGATAGTGTGTATGGGTTTTGCAAAGTCAGCAGATAGAGTATTTGTATCTGTTGACTTAGCATTTTTGGGGGGAGGGAAGCTTCAAAATTAGTTTGTGACACATAAAATGGCCTCTTGCACGTTGCCAGAATTTGAGGACAATAAGAACATTTGGATACATTTTAGGGGTTGTTTAGGGTAAGTCCAAAAATGTAGCTGACAAAAAAACATTGTTACTGGGCTAGGTGTATATGGGGCCAGTATAGCATGCTGGGGAGGTAAGTGAAGGAAAATATGCATGTAGGCCAAAAAAGGAGCAGGAAAAGCTTACAGCATGCATGATGGCAAAGAGGACATTCATAGCATATTCCAATATTGATAATTATGGAATGAACAAATTGATACAAAACATTAGCAAACATTATTATATAGAATGTGATCTTAAATTCCTTCTGCAGGACTTGAATAATGGCTGAGCAGGTGTCTGGAATAATGAGTTCCAGAGCTTGGGGGGAGATCCCAGTGGTAAACTTGAGGTCCTGGAGACTTCTCCCCGTCGCCAAGTACCGCAAGGTGACTATGAGCCTTTGCTCGGGAGTAATTGCAAGCCTCATGCAGGTGTCCTGCTTCTTATTATAGTGGGTCACCAATGCCAAGAGTTGGTGAAAGTAGGGGTCCGTCATCCGGAGATAATTCTGAAAATCATCCGGATTATTCTCCAGAAGCTCCCGCAGCAAAGGCACATGACATAATTAAGCAACCACTTAGGCTGCTTATGACACATATGACACGATTAAGCAACCACTTTTTGGTCCAAGAAATCCTCCTCCTCCTGTTCATGGACTGGACTTGGGTCAAACTAATAACTCCAAGCCCAATAATAGCATGTTCCCTCCTCCGATTCCGCAACATGGTTGGTTGACGAACGACAGTTCAGAAATGAACTGAAAAGCATGAACTGAAAAGCGGGAATCAACACTCACCAAACTTCTACTAACACGCAATTACCAGAAGGAGCCCAAAGGGTGGCGCCTGACAATTGAACTTCCTCTTTATTGTCTCGTAGTACGTCTAGTACATCACTACGTTTGTGTTTGTTGGCTGACAATTGTGTACCTTTAGTATGTAAGACAAGTTCCTGGCACACGTCCTTCAGACAAAAGTCTCACGCTCTGTTGGCCAACAATCGTGTGTACGAGGCTTTACTTTGTTCAATGCTCTCTGTTAATTATAGAAAACCTAAAACCGGCCGTAGATGGATTACATCTCAGCTGGTCTCTTTTTATTTTATTTTGCAGTAAAAATCTAGGGCTAACTATGTAAAAGAGGTGTTGGTAAAAAAACAAAGAAAAATTTAAATTTTTCAAAATTTTCCCTTATGCTGCCCTCTCCTTGCCCAGTCATTGCGCAACAAAAAAAAGGTGAAAGAATTATATTGGAGATGTCAGTGTTTGAAAAGAACTGCTAATAAATTGAAATTTGTAGCCAACACAGAATCAAAACAGAGTCACAGCAGAAAAAAATACAAAGTGATCTGCCTTTTTTTTGCGATTTATTGAGTATACCGCAATCATCCATACATTTTTGATCCAGATACAGTTTGTAAGGGCGCTCTGAACTTCAGGACCAAGCAAAAACAGATGTCTTTATGAACCAGAAAGTCTATAATAGGGTATCTTCCCCACTTAGGGCTACACTTCTGGAGAGAAGCAATCTCTGAATAGGAAACAGAAAAACAAAGAAAAGGCGCCTCTAAGTGTAGAATTAAAAGCTGTTTAATTTCCCCAAAAAGGGTTAAAAACACTTACGAGATATGTAGACTGGCAGAGCATATCATTAATATCCATGTAGGTGGTCCGGCATGAATGCTGTGGTCACTGGCATATACAAGTTCTTTAGGCTGTGTGTGTCCAGTAGCAGGGGGGACCAGGGGATGTCAACGAGAAAACGAGCAGGGAGCACCAAGAGAACTGACAGACCAGCCCGCAATCACAGTCTCAAAACATGAGGATCCCGGAAGTGACGTCATCGGCAGGTTATTGTCTGGTTATTGTCTCCTGCCGCTGACGTCACTTCCGGGATCCTCGAGTTTTGAGACTGTGATTGCCATGAAGTAGTGTACTTGGTCATCAGAAATGTTTAGATAAGTGGTACATGTCCATGTAACATCCACATGAATGGCAGGACCCAAGGTTCCCCAGCAGAACATTGCCGAAAAAACACAACACACTGCCTCCTCCTGCTTGTCTTTTTCCCATACTGCATCCTGGTGCCATCTTTTTCCCAGGTAAGCAAGGCGCTCGTGTAGGCAGGTTCCTAATTGGTGGGTTACCAATAGTTAGACAGTATGGGCTGCTCAGATAGAGAAGGGTTAACCCTGGGTCTGGGATCCCAGGCTTTTTGAGTTTTTCCCTCCATCCCGTACAGACTATAAATCAGGGGGAAAGCTGGGCTCAGGGAGCAAGCGGGACCACATAGGAAGAGAAGAAGGTCCAGTTCAGAGGAGGAAAATGTAGCAAGGAGCCATTCTTGACAACCACCCAAAGGGAATCTACCTGCAAGGACTTTGCCAAACATGGACTACTAAGTGAAAAGATATGCCTGGGCAGCCAAAGATTAGTTAGGGAGGGAGAATTTGTGAACATAATTTATGAGGCTGTGATACTTGTACCCAGAGTTTGTGATGCCACGAGAACATCAGTAAAGCATCTCAAACTGTTCTGAAGTTATTCAAAGGGCTGGATGGCATACATAACAGTGCCTGTAAAGCACACACAAGGTACCAGGCTCAGGTGACAGGCTTTCCTTTGGGAGGTGGTTGGTACACTGCCTCTCTCCCTAGCAGTCAGTTTCCATATGAGTAACTGGGGACCCACCGTACAGAGACAGAGACCCTATGTATCCAGCCATATGCTACCAGAGAGCTGAAGGAGTTAATATAATGCACACATGAGGTCTGCGCTTTGTGCACGGCGGGACCCTGTTCTGTCACTGGAAGTGATGTGCCAAAGATATGTTGGACTAGTGGAGAGGGCATGGGCTCAGCGGTGCCCCCCCCTGACTGCAACATTGATCAGGTGAATGTATGTAGTGTCATGGGACAGAATACTTAAAGCAGAACTCAGAGCAAAAACTTTTTTCCACGCTCTCGTTGCTGATCTCCTACCTTCACCAACTATGTCAGACTATGTCTGGGGTCTATAGCCCAAGTCTCTTGCCACAGGGTCCCTACCCAACCAGCGTATTGCCGCTGCTGCGGCAGGTGGACTGGCTGCATGAGAGAGGCAGAGGAAAGGAGAGAAGTGGGCAGGCGGACGAGCAGAGATTACATCTCTCTCTGCCTGCTCCACATCAGCGCTCTTCCCAGACAGGCCTCTTCAATTTGGGAGCAAGGTGCAGGGAGCAGCAGAGAGATGACATCTCTCACTGCCCGCCACACATCAGCACTCTTCCGCCCTCACAGCACGGCGGATTGCAGATCACATGCTTCCTGTCATCGTGGAGCTCCACTTTGCAGCCAGACCCCCTTGGTTCAATGTAGGAGGTGCAGCGGGTAGCAGCGAGATTACATCTCTCACTGCCCGCCCCACATCACCACTCCTCTCCTGCTCTCACTAAATGGACCAGTGCTGTCAGCCTGCCACCAATGCAGTGTCAATGCACATTTGGTGGCACTGGCTGGCATGGCAAGTGACAATACACATCAGATGGCAAGTGACAACCCACATCTGGTGGCCGGTGACGTGGCAAGTGACAATCTGCAAATGGTGGCAGGAGATGTGGCAATCTGCAAATGGTGCCATGAAACGTGGCAAGTGACAATCTGCAAATGGTGCCAGGAGACGTGACAAGTGACAATCTGCAAATGGCGGCAGGCGAAGTGGCAAGTGACATTCCGCAAATGATGCCAGGAGACGTGGCAAGTGACAATCTGCAAATGGTGGCAGACAACATGGCAAGTGACAATCCACATCTGGTGGCAGGAGATGTGGCAAGTGACGCGCCCAGGGCTCCCACTGATTCTGCAGTATGGTGAGTTGAACCACTTCATTATATATTAGAATGTAACAATATAAATAATGCACTTCAATCACCCTGACACCATATCAATCATTAATCCATGATGATTGAAGTGCCAACACCAGCCATTGCCTGTGAAAAATTGCTTACCACTGGTCCCCCCCCCCCCCCCTACGGGCATGCAAAAAGGTTGGTGACCGCTGCTATGGGCTCTAGCCACAGATCTTTTGCAGACCTAGTAACGCCCCTGCCTGTTTGCAAGGCCGCTGGCTTCTTTCCCTCTCCTAAGCTCTGCCAGCGGTCTGACACACCCCCCTTATAATCCTCTTGAAGCGAGCATGGACTTGTACTTCCACCTGGCTTGCTGTAGTGGGCGGAGGGGGTTCTCACAGTCCCTGGTCCTGTGCCTAAAAAATCATTGGAAAACAGTGCTGTCCCAAAAATTGTTCAAATAATGAAAAAAAAAAACTGCACCAGTGAGGCAAGATTTAAAATAATAATAATAATAATACAAATAATAATAATAAAAATAAATTCTTGCCGCAACACAATGTGAGATACCCACAATACACAAAATCCAAAAATAAAGCTGCGCTAGAACTTATAAAATACCAGAATAATCATGTGACATATTATATCCTGTTTTTAAATACTGAAAAGTGTATGTGACTATAAAAAGTGCAAAATTACTCAAAATTAAAACACAAAACAGAGAGACACAAGGAGATGAATTTTAGTCCATTAAAGTGACTCCATAAAACATCCTTCAAGTATATAGCAGGTGCGCCCAGAGAGAGAGGTTCATCCACCACCAGATTCAGTAAGGCTTACCAGCTGACAAGATCTCTTTTTAGGGAGATCGTACAAGCTTTCTACCAAAACGATTGTTCCTGGTCCCTTCAATAGGCTCTGCTGGCGTCTCCAACTCCTGTACCCCTTTCTCAGATCGTCTCACGTTCCACCATAATCGACAGCGAGTGTGTAGCGGTCCGAGCGTGGGACAATCGATGAAGATATACGGCCGATCTTGAAAGTACAACTACGTGGACACGCAGTGGTGAAGTCCTCTTCCTCCACTCCCTCCTCCTCCTCCCTGCCAGCACTACCCCCATCCCTTCCACCACCATTGCCTGCCATCTCTCTCCAGTTCGGGGAGATTACAGATAATCAGGACAGAGCGCATTTCAGGCTGACAGATCTGTATGTGCAAACACCGCTCGTCCTACAGCCCCGCCTCCCTACACATTGGAAAAGCGTGCTCTGCTCTGTCTATCACAATTCTGATGCAGGGAGGCACTGATGAGCACTGATAAGGCACTGGTGACACCGCACTGATAAGGCACTGCTGTCACCGCACTGATAAGGCACTGCTGTCACCGCACTGATAAGGCACTGCTGTCAACGCACTGATGGGCACCGATAAGGCACTGGTGACTGCACACTGATGGGCACTGATAAGGCACTCGTGACACCGCAATGATAAGACACTGTTGTCACCGCACTGATGGGCACTGATAAGGCACTGGTGACACCGCACTGATAGGCACTGATAAAGCACTGGTGGCTCCGCACTGATGGGCACTGATAAGGCCCTTGTGAGCACTGATAAGGCACTGGTGATACCGCACTGATGGGCACTGGTGTTCCCTGACATGCAGCACTGGTGGTTCCTGACATTCGGCACCCTGACATTTGGCATTGGTGGTCCCTGACATTTGGCACTGCTGGTCCCCGACATTTGGCACTGCTGGTCCCCGACATTTGGCACTGGTGGACACTGACACTTGCACTTTTGCACGTTTGCATTTATATTTATTTTATTTTATTTATTTCAGGTACTTATATAGCTCTGTCAATTTACGCAGCGCTTTACATATATATTGTACATTCACATCAGTCCCTACCCTCAAGGAGCTTACAACACAAGGTCCCTAACACACATTCATACATACTAGGGTCAATTTAGACAGGATTCGAATAACCTACCAGCATGTCTTTATATTAAAATTCTTTGCATTTATAAGGCTGTAACCTATCATACCGTGTGTTATGTATGGCTTGCTGGCTGCAGAATGAGGGGTGTGATTTATGGTGACGTGGGCAAGTTCACATTTACATGTACAAGCCTAGTGTACCTGCCACATTCACTGCAATCTCAAGGATTCAAGTGGAAAATGAAGGCTGATTACAGTTATGTTGGCCATACACTATACGAAAAATCAGCCAAAAATCCATCATTTAGACAGTTTGTTCGTTTTTCAGCCAGTTAATCGTTTGGAAATGGGGGATTTTTTCTAAATCCTACTTTAACAGAGGAGTTCTGTGCATTACATTAGGCTCTATTCACACTTGAGTGTAGCGATTTACTGGTGTTTTTTGTGCATTTTTTTAGCGTTTTTCAGCTTTTTACAAGCATTTTTAAAGCGTTTTAGAAGTGTATTTCAATGTTTTACAGCTTCAGGCCTTTTTGTTTAGCCAATAGAAATCACTAGATTGAGGAGAGGGAGAGAAAATTGGGGTGGAGAGCTGCTGTTTGAGCCAAAAACTAGCAACAAAACAAGTCAGACGTTTCTATTGCAGGCAATGGGGCCAAAAACACTTGCATACTTACCAACAGTCCTGATTTTCCTGGGACTAAATCCGGGTCTTACCGTGTATCAGGAAAATTCATGGAAAATTGGCTTTTTCCAGTGTCCGTGATGAATCGTCCATCGCCGCCGCTAGAGATCCAGGTTCACCACCATTTTTGTGAAGAGCAGCTCTCCTTGAGGCCGAGGCAGGGAAGAAACAAGAGGCGGAGCCCGGGTTGTGGGCCAAGCCACGGGGTGGGGAGGGTGATGGCAGCTCCATTTTTATCGGCACCCGCCTTCATTGCCACCTGGGCTCTGCCTCTTGGGAGAGAAAAGGAAATGGAAAAAAGAGGACGCACTGACCTTGTGCATTATTATATATTTTATTAAAAGAGTTAATTAAAAACTACTCACAAACGTGAAAGAACACCGCAATATAAATAGCCTTCCCATGATGCCAATCGGTCTGACGAAAACAGACTCCAGATGGTCATAGAGAAGATTTTGAGGGCTACTGCCGGCTGACGTGTTTTGAAGGGCCCAGCAGCTTGTTTGTTGCCCTCGGCCTCCATGGGAGCTGCTCTTTGCAAAAATGGAGGCGGAGACAATATCATCAGGGCCGACCCTGAACCTCTAGCGGCGGCTCTGGTGACACAGCATCATGGGGGTATCAGAATATAGTGTCAAGCTACATCTTGTGACAAGTGAGCGCTGCATCTTGGTGACAAGTAAGCTGCATCTCTGGTGACAAGTAAGCTGCATCTCTGGTGACAAACACATGCGGCATCTCTGGAGATGAGTGCTTCATCTCTGGTGATGAGTGAGCTAAATCTCTGGTGACAAGTGAACATTTCATCTCTGATGACAAGTAAGCGCACTGCATCTCTGATGACAAGTAAGCGCACTGCATCTCTGGTGACAAGTAACAAGCTGCATCTCTGGTGACAAGTAACAAGCTGCATCTCTGGTGACAAGTAACAAGCTGCATCTCTGGTGACAAGTAACAAGCTGCATCTCTGGTGACAAACGAGCGCTGCATCTCTGGTGGCAAGTGAGCGCACTGCAGCTCTGGTGACAAGTAACAAGCTATATCACTGTTTACATGTGAGCGCTGCATCTCTGGCCACAAGTAACAATCTTTCTTTCTTTTTCCCTCTTTCTCCATCAGTCTCTTCCTTCTCCCTCCATCCTTCTTTCATCTCAGACTCTAACCACACCCCCTTTAAACCAAGCCCAATATTTTGTTTAAACCATGGCCATTTTTGTCAGGGCGCGCCACATCCCCCCCCCCCCCCAATATATTATGCCTACAATGAATGCCCCCTCTGCTAATTATAAGATTCCGCCTACAGACAAAAAAGTGTTCCTAGAAATTTGTTGCCAACTATGCACTTGTAATCTGCCAAAACGAGGCGCATGTACTTTTTTGAGCTTCAGGCGTTTTTCTTCAGGTGACAGAACGCTCAGATGTGAACAGAAGGCATTGAAATGAACAGGATTTTTGCTTGTTGAGCATTTTTGAGCTACAAGCTTCAAGCAGAAAATCGCTCAGGTGTGAATGGTGCCTTACTGAACCCAGTGAATGGCTCATCTCTAAGCAGGGGTCCTGCATTAATGTTGACTTTCATGTGACTGCGGCACCGCCTGGTCCTGGGCATTCATGAGCACATACACAAGAGGAGGGGTACCCTCCCAACTCGCATACGATCAGCGATTTTGGGACTGTGACATTGAGGCCGACAAATCTGACACTAAGGCCCCAGTCACATCTGAGCGTTTTGTAGCTTGAAGCCTGAAGCTACAAAACGCTGGAGGAGAAAAAAATCAATTATTCCCTATGAAGATGGTTCACATCTCCACTCCAAAATGCCTGAAGCCAGAAACTCCAAAACCCCTGAAGCTCAAAAAAGTTCTGGAACTTTTTTTAAGGCAGATTTGGGGCGTTTTTCTGCTTTTTACACTGGTGACATTTTGACCTGTACAAAATTGTGTCAGGAACATAAGATCTCTGTCTTCCCTACTAGCAGAACGGTGATCTAATTTGTTTACATAGGTAAACCTCTGTTCTGCCTCTCTTGTGAACGATCGGTCCCAGCATTCATCGGCTTCCTAGACCTGGAAGAGCGAAATCACGTACCTGTGCATGATTTCGCCCAGGAGAGCCGCCACCCGCAGTATATGTACACGGGGCAGTAGGCAAGTGGTTAACGTGCCTAAAACACGTCAAGCTATAATTTTTTTCAGCCTGTAAATGCTCCTCTTCTAAAACACCTGTAGTTTGCTAGTCTGGGTTATGCCCCCTTGTTCTTGATCTTGGCTTCATATTGAAAATACTGTCCTCCTGTTCTTTACCTCCCCCCCATGGTGCATTCAAAGGTCTCAGCCATGTCCCTTCTTTCCTCCAGATTGTTCATATTAAAGTCTAATTAAAGGCAAAACTTTTTTTTCTTGTCTTGGATAGAGTGGAGAGGGATTAGAACACTCTGCTGGTTGTGCCTCCATTGAGAAGATTCACCCTCTCTATTTGTCCTGTTTACCCTTATCATTGAAAGTGAAAGTTAAATAAAATCCCAAATTTTGGGTTGTCCTCAGAAATGTAACAGAGGTGTCCCCAAGAATTTCCTATAATTTCAGGGATTTCCACCCACTTCCTGTTTGGCTATGGACAGGAAGTGAAGGGAAATCTCCCCAATGGGACATGGGTGCCAACAAAAAAATATCTGATAGGGGTTGTAACCCTCAATCAAAAATGAGAAAAAAGAGTTTTACCTATAGTTCTACTTTAAATTAAATATGTTATGCTGACCTGCTCTGTGTAGTGGTTTTGTACAGGGCAGCCAGGATCCTCCTCTTCTCAGGTCCCTCTTCACTGCTCCAGACCCCTTTCCTCCTGTTGAGTGCCCCTGTTCTGTCAAAAGACTAACTCGTCAAAATCTCCAATTACGTCAGTTCCCGTGACTCTCCAGCAGCAGTAATTGCAGATTTAGACGACTTGCCTGTTTTCACAGAACACCGGCAGCTTATGCAGTATGGTACACAATATAATGAGTCCACCTGCTAGTACCCATCAACATGGCTGCCTCCAAGGCGGTGACAACTTTTTTACTCCTTACCCAGTGTTCTGTCATAACAGCCAACTCGTCATTTACCGTAGTGTATATGCGGCCGGTGTTCCGTGAAAACAGCCAAGTCATCAAAATCTGCAATTACTGCTGCTGGAGAGAAATCGGAAGTGGAATTGGAGATTTTGATGAGTTGGGTGTTTTGACAGAATACCCTCCAAGCAAGCAGCTTGCTATGGGGGCACCCGACCTGAGCTGCAGCTCCATGTGTCCATTCAGACAAGGAGCCGCGGTTCGCCCCCTCTCTTTCCTGATTTGGCTAACTGACTTTGATTGACAACAGCAGAAGCCAATTGCGCCGATGCTGTGTCTCAGCCAATCAGGAGGGAGAGTCTAAGATGGCCGAGGGACTCATGGACATCGCTGGACGGAGAGAGGTCTTAGGTAGTCTTGTCGACCAGCCACCGCACATAAACTGCGGTAGGTCAGCTCTCCTGTGCGAACCAACGTACCCATACGTCAGACTGTGCATGTGAGATTGCGGGAGCGTGGCCCGCGATCGTTGTAAACAGAGGCAGAACGGGAATCTGCCATTGAGAACAAGGCGAATCTCCATTCTGACAGGAGACATCTCAGAGATCTGCTGTTCCCAGTGATCAAGAACAGCAGGCCTCTCTCATGTCCCTGGCAGCCCATCCCCCTACAGTTAGAAACACACCCAGGGAGCACAGTTAACCCCTTGATCACCCCTAATGTTAACCCCTTCCCCATACCTCCCAACTTTTTAAAGCGGAGGTCCACCCTAAAGTGGAGCTTCCGCTCATTGGAACCCTCCCCCCCACCGGCGCCACAATTGGCACCTTTCAGGGGGGAGGGGGGTGCAGATACCTGTACAGTGACCCAATAACAGTTGAGTATTAAATGTGAGATATAAAAAATAAGCTGATCTCCCACACCAGACACCCAGTTTGTAGTCTGACTCCGCCGGGCTTTAAAGAGGACCTGTAGCGTGTAGCCATGATTACGGATTGCTCTCCCCTTGATCTAGAGTCATAAACTACCACACATGTTACATGTAATAAAAATTCTAATGACTTGTCTGATCTCCCCCTTTATTTGTATTATTGGCCCAGATTACGCAGAATGCTCTGTCTACGTCAGTGTAAGCAGAGTCCCCCTTTACTTACAGAGCTTGGTTTACTAAAGCTACATAGACTGCACACTCTGCAAGTGCAGTTGCATTTTACGTAATTGGATGTGGTGGCTGCATTTGTTTTTGTTTTTTTAGGCTTTCTCCCCTTTGTTTTTACCTGGTGATCTGGCCAGTAACACATCCCCACTCTGGATGAAGGAGCACAGGGGGCACCTTTGGACGGCTGTATTGTTGGTCTGGGGGGAGGGGAGTGTTAGATGTATTAGCAGATTTAGATACACTAACAAATTGAAGCTAAACTCCAACTAATACTTTATAATTAGTTACAGAAGACAGCTGTGTTCCTTTTGGGGTAAAGGTTTTACATAAATAAAACCTGATCATGATTGTAAGCACCACTGTCAGTGGCATTCTGCTGGAGAGCCTCTTCTTTTGCAAAACAGACTTAGCAGCGAGCTGATGCTCACATGATGGGATCCAGGAAGCAAGAGAACGTGGGGCCTGGTCAGCAGATTCCTTTATAGTCTCTCCCACAATTCTCCTTTGAAGCAAATGGCTTGCTGGGAGGTGTAGTTCATGATAAGTGATGTCTGCTCAGAAGACTACAGTTCCCACAATGCTTCTGTTTAAGCTCAGAAAGGTGATGTTAGTAAACCAAGCCCAGCACTAGGGGAATACAGAAACAGTCCGGGACAGCAGAGGGCAAGTCTGCAAAAATCAGATACTGTTATCCGCTCACGCTGCAGACAGAAGTGCCTAGATCATACCTCCCAACCAGTGGCATCGGGAGGGGGGGCTGAAAGGGGATGGAGCCCTGAGTGGACCACCAAAAAGCCTGGGTCTCAGACATTCACAGCTCTATTATTAGCCCTGAGCCTGAGCAGGGAGCGATATGACTCTGAGCGTGGCCAAGTGACATAGCAGGTCCCGCCTTCTGGAGCCTGCAGCGCTTATGATGGACATCTCACTGGTCCAATGCTGGGACCGCGGGACATGTGACATCCATCATAGGCGCTGCAGGCTCCAGAAGGTGGGAATTACAATGCCGTGCCACTATGAGAAGATCCCCACTCAGCGCTCGGGCAGGCAGCTCTCCTCTTCTGACTCTGGCTGCCTGCTGCCTACTGCCTACTGTGATGATGATGGGGGAGCCGCACAGTATGGCTGAGCTGCAGGAGGAGATCACCTGAAGTCTGGTCAGGTCACTGTATGTATGGGTAGGTCATTGTATGTCAGGTAGGTCAGTGGGGGTCAAGTAGATCAGTGAATGTCAGGTAGGTAAGTGTGGGTCAGGTAGGTCACTGCCATTGAGAACAAGGCGAATCTCCATTCTGACAGGAGACATCTCAGAGATCTGCTGTTCCCAGTGATCAAGAACAGCAGGCCTCTCTCATGTCCCTGGCAGCCCATCCCCCTACAGTTAGAAACACACCCAGGGAGCACAGTTAACCCCTTGATCACCCCTAATGTTAACCCCTTCCCCATACCTCCCAACTTTTTAAAGCGGAGGTCCACCCTAAAGTGGAGCTTCCGCTCATTGGAACCCTCCCCCCCTCCGGCGCCACAATTGGCACCTTTCAGGGGGGAGGGGGGTGCAGATACCTGTACAGTACAGGTATCTGCACCCACTTCCGGCATAGATATCTGCAGAAGGTACGCCCCTTTCCGCAGAATCTACGCCCCTTTCTGAAGGTCCCCCGCTGTCTGCTGGGAAACACACAGATCCCAGAGACAGCGGGGACCATCCTTATTGCGCAACGCGACTCGCGCATGCGCAGTAGGGAACCGGGAAATGAAGCTGCTAGGCTCCACTTCCTGATTCCCATACCCAAGATGGCGGCGGCAGCACCCGAGAGACGATCGAGAGATCAGCTTCGGGTGCCGACATCGCGGGCGCGCTGGGCGGGTAAGTGTCATTATTTTAAAAGTCAGCAGTTGCAGTATTTGTAGCTGCTGGCTTTAAAAAAAAAAAAACGGCGGAACTCCCGCTTTAAGATAGGAACGAGGGACACCTATTAGCAAAAGTATGTAGGCATAGGACACAGCCCCTGCAACACCCCCTTAAAGGAGAATTAAACAAATAATTGATTAGTTAAACCCACAAGTGCTTTTTTTTACCACTACTATTTCTTTATATTGTATACTATTATATACTATTATATTATATACTATTTCTTTATATTGGCTTTTGAAATTTACAAATGCAGCAATTTAGAAATTGGATGAAAGGTTTAACACTGGGAAACACTTTTTGAAAGATAAATCATTTTCATTTTATATACAACTTTATAGGTCAGACCAAAATTTGGGACAAATGAGGAGGAATGAGGGACAGAGGGACATTGCTCCAAATCAGGGACAGTACCACAAAATCAGGGACAGTTGGGCGCTATGCTTCCCTGCCAGTGCACTTTATACATTGATCAGTGCATTGGTATAGCACTGATTAATGTAATAATGTCCCCAAAAAGTGTAATTTGGGGTCAGATTTGTCCACCGCAATGTTGCAGTCCCGCTAAAAAACGCAGATCGCCACCATTACCAGTAAAAAAAAAAAAAAAAGTAAATAAAAGTCCGTAAATGTATCCCATGATTTGTAGATGTGATGACTTTTGCGCAAACCAATCAATATACATATATATGTCTATTGCGATTTTCTTTTACCAAAAATATGAAGAAGACTACATATTGACCTAAACTGACGAATACATTTTTATTTTTTTTTATTTTTTTGGGGGATATGTATTATAACAGAAAGTAAAAAAATATATATATATATTTTTCAATAAATTTTTTTTCGTTTATAGTGCAAAAAATAAAAACCACAGAGGTGATCAAATACCACCAAAAGAAAGCTCTATTTGTTGGTAAAAAAGGACGTCAATTTTATTTGGGTACAACATGGCACGACGGCGCAATTGTCAGTTAAAGCTATGCAGTGCAGTATCGCAAAAAATGACTTGGTCGGGAAGTGGGTGAATCCTTCCAGGGATGAAGTAGTTAACTTCCTGAAGTCTTTCTTTCGTTTTTTTATGCTGCTGTTATGCGGAGAGACAGGGCTGGGAAACAAAGGGCGTGTATTCTAGACAGCACGGTAGCTGAGCTGTGTGAGTGCTGCAGTAAGCGGTAGAATACGGTAATGTGCAGTGGAGGATTCTGGGAGAGGGGTAGGGGTGCAGCATGGGCTGCAGGCGGACAGATTAGAGCAGGAAGACATGTGAGTTGTACATGTTTATGTTTCCAGATGAGAGGTGCTAGATGGCACTCCATAAAAAAAACCTGCCTTTTATTTCACTGCTATGATAGGATAGGATGATACACAGAGGGTGACAACCAATGTGGTCTGCAAGGGGGAGATCAGACTGGGATTTTAAATGGCAGAGCTGTATACATCTCTATAAATGACCCAATAACAGTTGAGTATTAAATGTGAGATATAAAAAATAAGCTGATCTCCCACACCAGACACCCAGTTTGTAGTCTGACTCCGCCGGGCTTTAAAGAGGACCTGTAGCGTGTAGCCATGATTACGGATTGCTCTCCCCTTGATCTAGAGTCATAAACTACCACACATGTTACATGTAATAAAAATTCTAATGACTTGTCTGATCTCCCCCTTTATTTGTATTATTGGCCCAGATTACGCAGAATGCTCTGTCTACGTCAGTGTAAACAGAGTCCCCCTTTACTTACACAGCTTGGTTTACTAAAGCTACATAGACTGCACACTCTGCAAGTGCAGTTGCATTTTACGTAATTGGATGTGGTGGCTGCATTTGTTTTTGTTTTTTTAGGCTTTCTCCCCTCTGTTTTCACCTGGTGATCTGGCCAGTAACACATCCCCACTCTGGATGAAGGAGCACAGGGGGCACCTTTGGCTGTATTGTTGGTCTGGGGGGAGGGGAGTGTTAGATGTATTAGCAGATTTAGATATACTAACAAATTGAAGCTAAACTCCAACTAATACTTTATAATTAGTTACAGAAGACAGCTGTGTTCCTTTTGGGGTAAAGGTTTTACATAAATAAAACCTGATCATGATTGTAAGCACCACTGTCAGTGGCATTCTGCTGGAGAGCCTCTTCTTTTGCAAAACAGACTTAGCAGCGAGCTGATGCTCACATGATGGGATCCAGGAAGCAAGAGAACGTGGGGCCTGGTCAGCAGATTTCTTTATAGTCTCTCCCACAATTCTCCTTTGAAGCAAATGGCTTGCTGGGAGGTGTAGTTCATGATCAGTGATGTCTGCTCAGAAGACTACAGTTCCCACAATGCTTCTGTTTAAGCTCAGAAAGGTGATGTTAGTAAACCAAGCCCAGCACTAGGGGGATACAGAAACAGTCCGGGACAGCAGAGGGCAAGTCTGCAAAAATCAGATACTGTTATCCGCTCACGCTGCAGACAGAAGTGCCTAGATCATACCTCCCAACCAGTGGCATCGGGAGGGGGGGGCTGAAAGGGGATGGAGCCCTGAGTGGGCCACCAAAAAGCCTGGGTCTCAGGCATTCACAGCTCTATTATTAGCCCTGAGCCTGAGCAGGGAGCGATCTGACTCTGAGCGTGGCCAAGTGACATAGCAGGTCCCGCCTTCTGGAGCCTGCAGCGCTTATGATGGACATCTCACTGGTCCAATGCTGGGACCGCGGGACATGTGACATCCATCATAGGCGCTGCAGGCTCCAGAAGGTGGGAATTACAATGCCGCGCCACTATGAGAAGATCCCCACTCAGCGCTCGGGCAGGCAGCTCTCCTCTTCTGACTTGGGCTGCCTGCTGCCTACTGTGATGATGATGGGGGAGCCGCACAGTATGGCTGAGCTGCAGGAGGAGATCACCTGAAGTCTGGTCAGGTCACTGTATGTATGGGTAGGTCATTGGATGTCAGGTAGGTCAGTGGGGGTCAAGTAGATCAGTGAATGTCAGGTAGGTAAGTGTGGGTCAGGTAGGTCAGTGTATGTCAGTGTGGGTCAGGTAGGTCAGTGTGTGTCAGTGCATGTCAGTGTGGGTCAGGTAGGTCAGTGTATGTCAGTGCATGTCAGTGTGGGTCAGGTAGGTCAGTGTGTGTCAGTGCATGTCAGTGTGGGTCAGGTAGGTCAATGTGTCAGGTAAGTGAGTTTAGTGGTCAGCATTGATGATCAATGGTAAGCCAGGCAGCAACCAGCAAGTGAGCTTACCCCCCACCATACAACACCCCCCCTCCACACAACCTCACTGCCCATCCCCGTCCCCCGGTGCCAGGCTTGAACTTCGGGCTGAAGCCCCTGGTCTTTTTACCACCTAGCAATGCCCCTGCTCCCAATCGTCCCTGATTCACCAGGACTGTCCTGGATTTTATCCATGTCCTGGCAAATCAGGCCTGAGTCCCGGAACACCCACAGCATGTGCGTAGCCTCTTGGGTCCCACATGCCGTGAGCTACACTGTCTTTGCATGGCAGCCGGCAGCTCTCCCTGGCTGCTTCTGGCACACAGTGCAGAGTGGAGTGCACTGAGCCCACCCCTCCTCCTCTTGTATTTTCCTGTACACAGTGGAGGAGGCAGGGAGCAGCACACCACTCTGAATAGATGAAGCTGGGATGGGATCATTGGGAGGATGGAAGCTGGGATGGGATCGGGGGGTGGATGGACCCTGGATGGAATCGGGAATGAATAAAGTTGGGATGGGATTGGGGGAATGGATAGAGCCAGAATGGGATCGGGGGATGACTAGAGCCTGGGATGGGAGGAGGGGAATGGATGGAGCTGGGATAGGATCATGAGGAATGAATGGAGCCAGGGTGGGTATTTATGGAGCTGGGTTTGGATCGGGGTGATGGATGGAGCTGTAGATGGGATTGGGGAATGGATGGACCCGGGATTGGATCAGGCTTGGTGGATGGAGCTGGGAGGGTATCTGGGTGAATGGATGGAGACGGGGTGGGATCAGGGGAGTGGATGGAGACGGGGTGGGATCAGGGGAATGGATGGAGCAAGGATGGGATCGGGGGAATGGATGGAGCCAGGATGGGTTCGGGGGAATAACTAGAGCTGGGATGGGATCGACCACATCCCTTAAGCCCCTCCCACTAAGCACTTGGCCATGCCCACATCTTAACACAGCATGCGTAGCATGCCGCAGGTCTTGTCCTTCCTGCAGTGTCCCTCGTTCTGAAGTTCAGATGATGGGAGGTATGGCCTAGGGACCCTATGATACCAGGAAGTACTGGGTACTGCTAGTGCATGATTAACATTTCTAGCTGCATTGGGTTCAAGTCAACTTTAAAGTGTGTTCCAGGGATGTTTTTCTGCTAAATTAACTAGCCTGTTATGTACTACAGTGTGTTGATATATCACAGAACAATACGTTGAATTTATTATTAAAGCATATCTATGGTCAAAATGTAAAATTTTATATTATTTTCCACATTGATCTTGAAGTTTGTAAACTTACTTTGTGAAGATCCCCTAATACTTTATTCCTTGAATTCTGTGGTAGGTATTCATTATGCCCTGTTAATAGGCACTACCGTGTCACACATTTCACAGAGCCTGACTTCTGGACTAAAGAGGTGCTGAGAAGAGGAGTTTCAGAAGTTAGTGTAGAAATCACTGCTTGCAGGCTGCAAGGTACCATGGAATATGTAGTCCTTAGAAAGTGAAAGTAAACAGCAGAGGAGAAGCTGCAAAGCATGCAGGGAATCCAGGAAGAAAGAGAGAGCCAGCAGACAGGCAGCACTCACAACATGAAAGAAGATTTTTCAAGTAACTTTATAGTGGATTGCCAAAAATTGTTTGTATTGTTAGTATAATTATGCTGGAATTTTACAGACAGTGAAAAATTTGTGCTTGATCAGGGCCTTAAATTTGCCCCTGATAAACCCTTGAGTAAGTCTGGGGCGTTTATTGATGTGCAGAAATATATCAGAAAGATTAATATCTTAAGGACTTAAGGACCGCCTTCTGCACATTTACGTTGGCAGAATGGCATGGCTGGGCACAATCACGTACCTGTACGTTGCTCTTTAAGTGCCCAGCCGTGGGTCACGCACACGCTCGCGACGCGATCCTGAGTTCCGTGACTGTGGCCGCGAAACCCACGGACCCGATCGCCGCTGGTGTCCCGCAAACGGGTCACGGAGCAGAAGAATGAGGAGAGGTGTGTGTAAGCAAACCTCTCCCCGTGCTTCCTAGTATGGCTGTCACTGATCGTCTGTTCCCAAATCAAACCCCCAACAGTAAAAAAAACACACACACGTCACACTTAACCCATCCCCGCCCCCTAGTGGTTAACTCCTTCACTGCCAGTGTCATTTACACTGGAATCGGTGCATTTAAATAGCACTGATTGCTGTATAAATGACAATGGTCCCAAAAATGTGTCAAAAATGTCCGATGTGTCCGCCATAATGTAGCAGTCACAATAAAAATCGCTGATTGCCCCCATTACTAGCAAAACATTTTTTAATAAAAATACTATAAAACGATCTCCTATATTGCAAACGCTATAACTTTTGCGCAAACCAATCAATAATCGCTAATTGCATTTTTTTTTACCAAAAATATGTAGAAGAATACGTATCGGCCTAAACTGAGAGAAAAAATGTTTTTATATATTTTTTGGGGATATTTATTATAGAAAAATATAAATATATAATATATATAATATATTATATAAAATATTATATAATATATAATATTGATTTTTTTTTTTTAATTGTCGCTCTATTTTTGTTTATAGTGCAAAAAATAAAAACCACAGAGGTGATCAAATACCACCAAAAGAAAGCTCTATTTGTGGGAAAATAAATACGCCAATTTTGTTTGGGAGCTACGTCGCACGACCGCGCAATTGTCAGTTAAAGCGACGCAGTGCCGAATCGCCAAAAGGGGCCTGGTCCTTTGGCTGCAAATTGGTCTGGGGCTTAAGTGGTTAAAATATATTTTCTGTCACAACCCCCTAAACCAGTGATTCTCAACTAGGGTTCCTCCAGAGGTTGCTAGGGGTTCCTTCAGCATTGGGCAACTTCTGCCTCTCAGATAAGTTCCCACTGACACCATTGATCTTTTTAACTAACTGTAAGGATGCAATTCTTCCCAATGACCACAAGTGTAAGGGCCATTCTTCCCACTGACCACTACAATGTAATGTATCTTGAGTTGTAGATTTCAAATTTTTAGCAGGGGTTCCTTGAGACCGGAGAACTATTTCAAGGGTTCCCCTGTGTTGAAAAGGTTGAGAAAGGCTGCCCTAAACTATCAAGGATTGTTAGTGAAGGGGTGCGACATTCAGGTCTATCTAACGCCTCCCTCTTTAATCCGCCTGGTTTAAAAGATATAGACAAACTCAAAGTGAAAAAGGATTGTAATAATTGTCAATTCTGTGAAGGACTAGAATCTCTGAAAAAGGGAGCGATATTATAGTTCGTCGGACGGACGGGGGGGTTTGGTGCTAGATAAAACAGTTTACATTTCAGAAATGAACAAAATTCTTTCAGAAACTGACACTTATGTCCCATTAAGTCATGATCCAATTTTCAAGTACAAAAAAGAGCTTACTAAACTTATTGAGGCAGGTTTTAACAACCAACTACTTGAGAAAAAAAAAGAAAAAGCTTATTTGGTACCAATGGCTCCAAGAAAGCCAGTCATGTATTACCTGCTGAAAGTACATAAGGACCCCATTAATCCACCAGGGAGGCCTATTGTTAGTGGACTGGATTCCATTACATCCTGGATTGGAAAATACATAGACCACTTTCTACAACTATTGGTGTCACAAACTCCCTCTTACATCAAGGTTCATCACAAGTGATCCAATTTCTGTGTGCTTTTGAGTGGAAAAATAATTATTTTTATGCAGGAATGTTAATTTGATTCCCTCCCAAAGTGAGTTTATATTGGAGTTATTGGGGTTTTCCATGACCCACAACTACTTCTGGTTTGGAGGGATTCATTACCTCCAAAACAGAGGTGTTGCTATGTGTGCTAAATTTGCCTCGGGCAAACCTATTCATGGCCAAATGGGAGGAGGATGTCATCTATTCCAATAGGAGACCAGAATTTGTCTTTTGGGGAGATATATAGATATATAGACGACATCCTCCTCCTGTGGGACGTTGATCTGGCGTCACTCACCACTTTCATGCAGCAACTGAACAAGAACACTCTGGGTATCTCATTGCAGTTTGAGACTAGTAGAAGTAAGATTCATTTTTTGGATTTGGATAATGAAATTAGGGACGGCATGAGTAATACATCTACTTTTCTCAAAAGTAAAGACAGGAATTGCGACATCGGACAGGGCAGCTGCCACCATCCTTTGTGGCTCAAATCTGTACCCAAGAGTCAATTCATACGCCTAAGACGAAATTGTACTCTAAAAAAATACTTTTTTGAGCAGGTCTTGACTCTGAGAACCAAGTTTACTGAAAAGGGTTATGTGACAGCTGATCTTGACACTATCATGGGCTCTATGGACAGAAATTCTATCCTTAAAGGAAAAAACAAACCCCCATCTAGAGATAAAGATCATAATTTCTTTATGGTCACGACTTATTCACATCAACATTATGATATTAAAAAGATCATGACCAAACATTGGGGGGGTTTTAAGAAACTATAACATTTTGGGTCTGTTACTACCTGATTGTCCACATGTTATTTTTAGAGGGGTCCCCCCTCTTAAACTTCAGGTAGCTCAGAACATATTAGATGCTCCCAACAGAGTGTCCTTTTTTCAAAAATCGAAAGGTTACTTTCCATGTCGCAATTGCAATGTCTGTCTTTGTAATAAGAACAAAGATAGGAAAATATGTAATTTTATGTCCAATGTCAGAGGCAGATCATTTGATATCCACACGTTTATTCCGTGTACTTCCTTAAATGTAGTATATCTATTGATCTGTCCATGTGGCTTACAGTACGTTGGACGTACAGTGCCTTGCGAAAGTATTCGGCCCCCTTGAACTTTTCAACCTTTTGCCACATTTCAGGCTTCAAACATAAAGATATAAAATTTAAATTTTTTGTGAAGAATCACCAACAAGTGGGACACAATTGTGAAGTGGAACGAAATCTATTGGATATTTTAAACTTTTTTAGCAAATAAAAAACTGAAAAGTGGTGCGTGCAAAATTATTCGGCCCCTTTACTTTCAGTGCAGCAAACTCACTCCAGAAGTTCAGCGAGGATCTCTGAATGATCCAATGTTGTCCTAAATGACTGATGGTGATAAATAGAATCCACCTGTGTGTAATCAAGTCTCTGTATAAATGCACCTGCTCTGTGATAGTCTCAGGGTTCTGTTGAAAGCACAGAGAGCATCATGAAGACCAAGGAACACACCGGGCAGGTCCGTAATACTGTTGTGGAGAAGTTTAAAGCCGGATTTGAATACAAAAAGATTTCCCAAGCTTTAAACATCCCAATGAGCACTGTGCAAACGATCATTTTGAAATGGAAGAAGTATCAGACCACTGCAAATCTACCAAGACCTGGCCGTCCCTCTAAACTTTCACCTCAGACAAGGAGAAGACTGATTAGAGATGCAGCCAAGAGGCCCATGATCACTCTGGATGAACTGCAGAGAACTACAGCTGAGGTGGGAGAGTCTGTTCATAGGACAAGAATCAGTCGTACACTGCACAAATCTGGCCTTTATGGAAGAGTGGCAAGAAGAAAGCCATTTCTCAAAGATATTCATAAAAAGTCTCATCTAAAGTTTGCCACAAGCCACCTGGGAGATATACCAAACATGTGGAAGAAGGTGCTCTGGTCAGATGAAACCAAAATCGAACTTTTTGCCCACAATGCAAAACTATATGTTTGTTGTAAAAGCAACACAGCTCATCACCCTCAACACACCATCCCCACTGTCAAACATGGTGGTGGCAGCATCATGGTTTGGGCCTGCTTTTCTTCAGCAGGGACAGGGAAGATGGTTAAAATTGAGGGGAAGATGGATGCAGCCAAATACAGGACCATTCTGGATGAAAACCTGTTGGAGTCTGCAAAAGACCTGAAACTGGGATGGAGATTTATCTTCCAACAAGACAATGATCCCAAACATACAGCAAAATCTACAAAGGAAGGGTTCACAAATAAACGTATCCAGGTGTTAGAATGGCCAAGTCAAAGTCCAGACCTGAATCCAATCGAGAATCTGTGGAAAGAGCTGAAAACTGCTGTTCACAAACGCTCTCCATCCAACCTCACTGAGCTCGAGCTGTTTTGCAAGGAAGAATGGGCAAGAATTTCAGTCTCTCGATGTGCAAAACTGATAGAGACATACCCCAAGCGACTTGCAGCTGTAATCGCAGCAAAAGGTGGCTCTACAAAGTATTAACGCAAGGGGGCCGAATAATTTTGCACGCCCCACTTTTCATTTTTTTTATTAGTTAAAAAAGTTTCAAAAATACAATAGATTTCGTTCCACTTCACAATTGTGTCCCACTTGTTGGTGATTCTTCACAAAAAAAAAAAATGTATATCTTTATGTTTGAAGCCTGAAATGTGGCAAAAGGTTGAAAAGTTCAAGGGGGGCGAATACTTTCGCAAGGCACTGTACAATATGAGCCATGAACGTTAGAGTGAATGAACACATAATGAACATTAAAAATGGTTTCTCTAAACATAGTGTTTCTTGTCACTATTTAGAATGTCATAATAAAAATCCATCTGAATCCACTTTTATCGCTATAGATAAATTTAACCCCCATTGGCGAGGAAGTATGACCAAGAGAGAGATCTCACGGTTATAAACCTGCTGGATATATGACCTCAAGTGTCTTATGCCTTGTACACACAGTCGGACTTTCCGACGGAAAAGGTCCGATCGGATTATGTTGGAGGAAAATCCGATCGTGTGTGACTCTGTTGGACTTTTTCCATCGGAAATCTAGACGGAAAAAGTTTGAGAGCTGGATCTAAAATTTTCCGACAAAATCCGATCTGACTTTTTCCGATCGTTTGTAAAGAATTCCGATGGACAAAGTGCCACGCATGCTCAGATTAAATTACAAGACCAAAGCTATTGGCTACTGGCCTCTACGTAGTCCCGTCGTACGCAACGAACGTCACCTCGTTCTGAACAATCGGATTTTCCAACAACTTTGTCCGACCGTGTGTATGCAACACAAGTTTCGGAAAAAAATCAGAAGGATTTTGTGGTCGGAATGTCCGACCGTGTGTACACGGCATTACACTCCCTTTGGAATGAATGTCAATTGGGATGGGAATTGTTTTATTAATAATTAATTCTCATTATTCATTGCTTTTGACCACTAATTGTATATTGATGTTTTTGTTTTATGTTAAAATTAGTTATAATAATTTTTACTATTGCTATTATTGTTTGCTTATTGTTTACATCCATTGTGTGCCATCGAGTGGGGAGAGCCTCAATTTTTTCATTTTATCTCCCCTTTTATATCCACATGATATCTGAAGTTGACCCACTGAATTGTGCATCCAATTGTTTTGCTATTGATTTCCTGCATGTAGTAACTGATTGGACTTTTCCTTTGGTCTGACAGCGAATCATGTAGTTTATTTTGATATGATATCATGCCCGCCACTGTTTCCTGTGCCCTGTGTAGAGTCTGGAATGTGGATGTGGTAGTGTTGGGTTCCAATGACATCATATCTGGTCAGCGAGTTCCTGGGTGGGACCCGCTTTCTGGAAGTGATCATAGTCTGTTTACTTCTGGTTTTCGGAAGCACGGCCATTGCGTGTTAGCACGCCTGTTGTTTCCCCTTTTTATATTGGTTACTACTGATCTGCCATCAAGTCCCTCCAAGCTCCCTGCATCCTATGCTCCCTCCATTTGTTTGATTACCTGCTGTTGAACATCATTGGAGTCAGTATTTATATGGGCTTACTTGCGTCAATAGGCCACGCCACTGATTATATCCTTTCGGATGAAACATGTCAGGCAGGCCAATGCAAGTACGCTGAGAGCCATGGATTTTATCTTATATCATGATGACTGTATTCTACTATTAATTGTAAGTGAACTACAATAAATGACTGACTTTTTACCTTATGGGCGTCACTATTGCTGCCTTTGTTTCCATTGGGGTAACGCTAAATTGGTGAACAGCTATCGTATCTACTCTGGCTTTGGGGTTCGATATACCAGTGGCCATATACTATTGGAAGATTGGACCTCCTTTTTCATTTCATCTGTATCATTTGGAGAGTGGCACCATGATTTCCGGTGATTAATGATTATATAGCATTACCTTCTGGTAAGCAGATTGGATTCACTTGGGTGTGATGTGCTTTTCCATACACACAGAAGCTGGTGAAGGGTCCTTTGTATCTTCTATCCGGTTATTGAAAGAACGTTTATGCAAATTCAAGCGCTGCATTTTGGACTTTTATATTGTTATAACAGTGCTGATGTTATCAAATAAAAGTGAATGCTATGATCATAGATCTTCTTTAAAGTCAGCAGGAAGGTCCATCGTTCCATAAGTCTTCCGTTTGGGGTATTAGTTGACCTAGGATTGGTTTTTGCTTTCAAAGAAAAGCATATTAACTTCCTAAAACATTTTGAGAAACTAGAAACCCTACATCACATTGATATTATTATTGTAGATTTTAAAGTGGTATTAATCCCAAAACCAAAACATGTAATATATTGTAGCTTACCAATCATATGTGGTGGCTGTTTATTTTATTTTAGTTTATTTTTAGGCTTTCTCCCTCTGTTTTCACCTGGTGATCTGGCTGGTAACACAACTCCTTTATTGGAGTGCCCCCATCCTGGATGAAGGAGCACAGGGGACACCTCTCAACAACAGCATTGAAAGTCTGGGGACAGGGTGGTTTTAGATGTACTAGCAGATTTAAAGCATTTGTAAAGGTTCATATATATTTTTTTTAAATAACAAAAATGTCATACTTACCTGCTCTGTGCTATGGTTTGCACAGAGCAGCCCCGATCCTCCTCATCTTGGGTCCCCCTGCTGCCGTTCCTGGCCCCTCCCCCCTGCTGAGTGACCCCACAACAAGCTGCTTGTTCTGGGGACACTCATGCATGCTGGCTCCAAAGCCACACACAGCTTCTGGCTAGGCCCCACCCCCTTCTCCCTCCTCACTGGCTGTGATTAACAGCAGTGGGAGCAAATAGCGGCTGTGTCTCAACCAATGAGGAGGGAGAAACCTGGGAGAGCTTCTGTGCACATCATTGGATTGGGCTCCGATGAATAACAAACGTTAAGTCAAACTCCAGCAGTTACAGCGAATAGTTTTTTCTTTTGGGATAAAGGTTTTACATAAATAAATAAAAACAGATCATTGTAAGCACCACCCTACCCTGTCCCCCCGCCCCCGGTCAGTGTTAAACGAGAAGTATGCACTTTTATTTTTTTCAGAATTATACTTACCTAGGTGGATGCAGCATCAGTTCCCCGCTGGCTCTACTGAGTACCGAGCAATCAAACACTGCGATTGCTTGATTCTTAGGGCTCCCTGAGCAGTGAGCTGCTAACTGTCAGTCACCACTGTCTGCTCTGCCCTCTCTCGTTCACTTGAGCGCTGGACTGTGCGGGGGGGGGGGTGGGGGGTGGCCAGCTCAGGCTCTCAGCGGCTTGCGAGAGGCTGAGCCAGGTGTCTGTTCAGGCATGTGGGTGGATCTCGACTTCATTCTAGCAATCTTGCCCGCTGTCAGCTAAAAATGGGTCACAGGAATGCAGAACAAACTGCTCTCGTGATCTAAAGGAGAATTACAGTTAAATCCTATGGCTCATCCCTGTAACTACATCTGCAGAACAGCTTGTTCTGTTGAAAATCAACAGACTTCTGGCTGGATCATCAGATAAAACTAAAGGAAAGCAAGCCTAAAAAAGAAAACAAATGGAGCCATAACATCTAAGAATTGGTAAGCTGCAATATAAATATATACAGTATTTGCTCTTGAGTTTACTAAAGTTTAATTTCATCTTTTGTTCAATCCATTAAAGTTACTTCCAACATCAAGTGTTTATGGACATTCTGCAAAGATTTCATTACATATTTTGCATCACTTGGATCGGGTTTTTACCCTCCTTTACTTTTCTTTAGAACATCTTGTAGTTTAGCCTGTTCTAATAAATAAGATGGAAACATCTGCAGCTGGAACAAAATTGAGTCGGGCTGCTCAGCTATTCACAGAAAGTCTTGTATTTTTATGAAATATATGAATGAATATAAGGCTTCCTCTGGCCAAGGTGGAGAGACAGATGTATGTCTGATAAAATACAAGGCTTCCTGTGAATGGCCAAGCAAAATTCGGCCCAACTCAATTTTGATCCAGGAACATAAAGGAAAGTCCCCGTTTTGCAGAACACAGCACTGTATACTGTGTGTAGCTGATGCTACATAGAGCTTACAAAACACTTAAAGCAGCCCCATGTATTAGTAGCACTAACCCCCGAAGGAGCTGCTGAATGTTTCTGGGCTTACCGATTACCTCCTCTTGCTCGCACTCGTTGTCCTTGTCTAGGGGTTCCCAGGGTTGATAACCCAGTAACTGTAGAGACCGACACTTGAATTCCTTGTTAGGATTTTTATTTTGCATAAAACAGTTGAACAAACTCAGTCTCTAAGTCGGGAATAGAGGGTATCAGGGTAAAGTTTAGCTCAGGTGCTTGGAACTGCTGACTTCAATAAAAGTCTCTCTCACTGTACACAATCCAGGGAACAGCCGCACGCAACTGGATTCTTTAGCTGTTGGATAAATCCTTAAGTTTGGGTTTAGCAGCCAACAGGTAATTCTAGTCTTTCAAAGTCTCTCACACAGACTTGGTTGGAAACTTAGTTACAACAGGAAGGGTGGAAGTAGGAACTTTTCTTACTGTACCAGAATCTTTCAGCCGGTCTGACGATACCGTAAGAATTGTGGATTCAATCAGTGTCCATGGCAGCTCAGCTTCCAGGCTCTTACCGAACTGCCAGCCTTGTGTGTGGCTCTCTTACTGAAGAGTCCTCCCCTGGTCGCGTGTAGAGTTGCTGGGTCTCTCCAAACCCGAGACGGCACCGGAACACCTTAGAATCCTCCTTCCAGTTACTGCGCCTTGTACTAGCCAGTTTTGAGGCTCGAAAACGGATGGATCCCCACCCCAGGCCATAAGGGGGCCCCCGGGACTGGTCAGGAGGACCAGGACCACGGAGTCAGCAACAACTTCTAGACCGGAACACAGAACCAGGTGACTTCGGCACCTTAAGTACCCTTTCCCGGATTACGCAGTGAGACAAACGCGCCCACTGATTGGCTCAGAGATAGAGATTGCTACCCAATGCGTCCAACCAGACTGCATTCTAAAACCTCCCACAGGTGTACAACTCCACTTATGACCAGGCAGAACTTCTATACAGCCCAGCCAAACTGATGCCAAAGTACAATTTAGCACAATTAACCCCAAAACTCTCACTACAGTTTTGAGCAAAAACTAAATTTAAATACATAACGCGTACTCGTTAGGAGTACCAGCGCTATATATTAATGAAGGAAATAGTTTGTTTGGGACAGCTTGGCCCAAACAAACTATTTAAAGTGATTGCAAAGCTGGAGTTAGGCTTTAAGTCTACCTGACTCCACTACTCCAAACAATCCTATATTTCCTTTTCTCCCTTACGTCTCTTTCTCTCTTATGTTCTGCTTTTCTTTCCTCCTCTGACATTAGATTAGGGTTGACACTTTTTCTTCAAGTCAAACCTAAAGACTTTAGCGGCACAGGGCACATTTTTTTCCCCGTAGTATACACTATAGGATTATAAAACACCTGGGACACCTTTGGGTGCCCCAAGGAGAGTAGTAATGGGGCACATTGCAGCAAGCAGTGGGTGTGTCCAGATTACTCTTGCTGACATCATGGTCCCTTCCCCCAGTCATACAAACCTGCCCCCAGACAGCCACCAGTAGCTCCTGGACAGCAACAGATTTGGGCGTGGCTATCTCAATCACTTGGGGAGCCACAGCCCGGTCTGAAAAATGTGTCTGAGTTTCAGGCAGACTGAATCACGGACTCATAATTCAAAACCCAGACTGTCCTGGTGAATCCTGGACAGGTGGCAACCCTACATTAGATGTGCATACATTAGACAAGAAAGCAATATTTGGAACCGCTATGTGACTATAGTCCTTCGTTAAAAGGTTATATTCTCTCGTTGTCTCTAATTCAAACACTGTTCTTTTCTTTAACCGCTTCCCGACAACTTCACGCAGATATACTGCGGCAGAATGGCTGTGCAAAATCCCGTATGGGTACGTCGTCCCCTTTAAGAGCCGCCAGAGGACATGTGTGTATGAGAGCCAGCACTGGGATTTGTGTGTGTAAACTTCTGTCAGGGGAGAGGAGACCTATCGTTTGTTCCTACTAAGTAGGAACAACAATATGTATCCTTCCCTAGTCAGTCACATCACCATACAGTTAGAACACGCTGAGGGAACACACATTTAATCCCTTGATTGCCCCTAGTGTTAACCCCTTCCTACCAGTGACATGTACACAGTAATCAGTGCATATTTATAGCACTGATTGCTGTATAAATGTCAGTGGTCCTAAAAATGTGTCAAAAGTGTCCGATCTGTCCGTCACAATGTCGCAGTACCGCAGATCACCGCCATTACTAGTAGAAAAAAATAATAAAAATGCCATAAATCTTTCCCATGCCATAAATCTTTCCCATAGTTTGTGGACGATATAACTTTTTGTGCAAACCAATCAATATACGCTTATTGCGATTTATTTTATTTTTTTACCAAAAATATGTGGAAGAATATATATTGGCGTTAACTGATAGATTATATATTTTTTTTTAAATTAGGGGATATTTATTATAGCAAAAAGTAAAAAAATATAGTTTTTTTTTCAAAATTGTCACTCTTTTTTGTTTATAGTGCAAAAAATAAAAACCACAGAGGGGATCAAATGCCACCAAAAGAAAGCTCTATTTGTGGGGAAAAAAAGTTTTGTTTGGATACAGCATTGTCAGTTAAAGCGACATAGTGCCAAATTGTAAAAACTGCTCTGGTCAGGAAGGGGGTAAAATCTTCCAGGGCTAAAGTGGTTAAGTAATGCATAGCTAGAACAAAAAAGAAAAAACTGGTGATCTGAGAACATCTAATTAATTATGATGCAGGACATAAATTCCCAGACACACCCACTGCAGACCCATTGTTTACTAAGCTAAGCAGGGCAATAACTTCTCCGGAGGATGTAGAAACCTTGTAAGAAGGTCTGAACAAATTAATGGGTTGGGCAACTACATGGCAAATGAGGTTTAATGTGGAAAAATGTAAACTAATGCATTTGGGTGGCAAAAATATGAATGCCATCTATACACTAGGGGGAGAACCTCTGGGGGAATCTGGGATGGAAAAGGACCAGGGGGTCCTATTAGATGAAAGGCTCAGCAATGGCATGCAATGTCAAGCTTCTGGTAACAAAGCAAACAGAATATTGGCATGCATTAAAAAGGGGATTAATTCCAGGGATAAAACGATAATTCTCTCGCTCTACAAGACTCTGGTCTGGCCGCACCTGGAGTATGCTGTCCAGTTCTGGGCACCAGTCCTCAGGAAGGATGTACTGGAAATGGAGCAAGTACAAATAAGGGTCTGGAGGACATTAGTTATGAAGAAAGGTTGCGAGCACTGAATTTATTCTCTCTGGAGAAGAGACACTCCATAGGGTTATGATTTCAATTTACAAATACAGTACTGGTGACCCCACAATAGGGGTAAAACTTTTTTGCAGAAGGAAGTTTAACAAGACACATGGCCACTCATTAAAATTAGAAGAAAAGAGGTTTAACCTTAAACTACGTAGATGGTTCTTTACTGTAAAAGCGGCAAGGATGTGGAATTCCCTTCCACAGGAGGTGGTCTCAGCGAGGGGGCATCGATAGTTTCAAAAAACTTCTAGATAAGCAACTGAACGCCTGCAACATAAGGGGATATACAATGTAATACTGACATATAATCACACACATAGGTTGGACTTGATGGACTTATGTCTTTTCAACCTCACCTACTATATGTAACTATGTTGTCTTTCACATACAGATAGACTGGTGTAATAAAAAATTCACAGCCACCATTTAGATTTAAATCTGATTTGGAGGTTTGAATGTGACTGGTGGGGCAGGATGAAAAGATAGAGAGAAGTTACACAGTTAGGCTTCAGTACAGTCCCTGGAAGGTGCTGTCTAGATTCAGGTCTCAGGGAACTCCCTGCTAAAAATAATTAATGTAGCATGCTCAGTAAGCTGTGGAAAGTTTGAAATAAAAGGATGAGGAATGTCGTGTCCTACAGTATTTGACATCCAGAACAGATCTTCTTTTTAAAGTGGAACTTTACTTACATAAAAAAAAGTTTGCAAACAGACAGACTTTTAAATGTTTTAAATATCTCATCTGCATTAAAGCATTCTTGCTTGCTTATTCTCAATGTACGAAGAGCTGCACTCATGTAGTTCGGTGTACAATTTTGGCATCTGTCGAGATGAATGAACTTTTGTGCATAAACGGGAGTGCGTTCATCTCGACCCAGCCACTTAAAATGCCACAGGATCGGAACCTGGAGAAAGACCAGCCGAAGATGACGACACCTGGCGAGGAAGCTGCTGGACACTGAAGGTGAGCAAAGTTCCACTTTAACCGCTTGCCGTTCTGTGTAGAATCACGTATATATACTTGAGTCTGCACTTCTGGGTAGGGGGTGCTGGCACCCACTGATCTTTGAAGAGAGTTTAGACAGAGTTCTGCATATGTAAACAAAAAAAGGGGCACAAAATCCATCACTTTACCCCTGTTTGAATGAAGCCTTGCCTTGTTTACATAGGCAGAGCTCCGTTCTGTGTCTCTGTCTGAGGATCTGCGGGTGTCGATGGACATCCATTCCTCAGCACCTACAGATTGGCTTCTGGTGTGAGTAATCACAGCAGAAGCGGCATGCCACCTGCAGGTGGAAGTGCAGGATCACGTATATATATATATATATATATATATATATATATATACACACATATATATACATGATTCTGCACAGAACAGCCGGCCTATAGCAGTATATTTGCTATAGAGCACCCCTGGTTAACTTCATTCACAAATGACCTACAAGTGTGGGAGTAGCATAAATGGAAAAGTTTGAAAATCTGAGCAGTTTAAAATAAGTGAATAGTGCCAATAGACTGCATAGAGTATTTAAAGTGAATTAACCCTTTTATACGCAATTGCTATAAATGATAAAATTGTTTTGAGTAATAGTCTTCAAATCAATTAATAATGATAACAACAGAAAAGAAAGCAAACAATAAAAATTGGGGTGTCCACTAACGTAAGTGATTGGTGTTCAAGTGTCCTCTTGGTGGTCAATGGAGAGTCGAAAATTGCCTCTTGTATTTGTGGTCAGTGTAGGCACTTGATCAATTCACCACAGCTCAAGGAACCCTGGTTGAGGAAGACTGGCGTAGTGAGTTTAAAACTTACAGTGGAATCTAGGATGGGCTGCTTGGTTCACCTGAGAAGTATAAGTCTTTGTACCCTAAGCTCCATACAGTGCAATGACTCCTTACTTTGTCAGGTGTACGTAAATTGCTGGTCTACTTTAAGACTGATCATTCAGAATCTTGAATAAGCCAAGTTGTCATTGGTTCTTTTTCTTGCTGTAGGTAATAAGCTGGGTTTATTATTATTATACAGGATTTACAGTATATATCGCCAAAAGTTTGTGCAGTGCTTTACAATATAAAGGGAAACAATACAGCATCAATACAAGAGGGTTAGGAGGGCCCTGCTCCTGGGAGTGTACAATCTAATAGGGAGGAGGCTGGTGGAACAAAAGGTAATAACTGTAAGGGATGAACTGATGTGAGAAATAGAAGATTCAGTTATTAGCTGAATGCAGGATAGGAATCCCTTAAGAAATTCATTTTCAGAGACCGGATATAACTGGACAGATTGGGGTAGTGAGTTCCAGAGGATAGGAAAGGCTCTGGAGATGAGCATGGGTGGAGGAGACAATGGAGCTAGAGAGCAGGAGGTCTTGGGAGGAGATTGGTGGATGGGTTGGATGATTTTTGGAGATAAGATTGATGATGTAGCTCGGGGCAGAGTTATAAAAGGCTTTGTATGGTATTGTTAGTGTTTTCAATTTTTATTCGTTGGTTATTCGTTGGTCAATGGGAAGCCATTGGAGGGATTGGCAGAGAGGGGTGGCGGATACTGAACGGGTTTGAAGATATGGCATTACTCATAACAACCAGCAACTGTCATTTGTAATGGTAAATTGTCATATTTTCGCACACACTTAAACCTGGTTCCTGATTGTATCATCAACATTTTACACTGGTAATGAGCCCCACAATGAGGGTTCGTCGGTGTTAAAATCCAAAAGTATCTATTGTAGTTTACATTTTGGCAGTGAATTCTTTTCTTTAACCGCTGAAAAAAATTGAGATATGCAACGGAAATATAGATAGTGTTGGAAAGAATGTCACATTCACATGTGCAGTAACCATAGCAACCAGTCAGAGGTTCTCTTTTATTGTCTGTCTTAGATTGTTAAAATGAGCGAAAAAACACGCCATTTCACATTTTAAAGCATTATAGTTGCTTAAGTGATGTACAGTGCCTTGCAAAAGTATTCAGCCCCTTGGCTTTTTACCTATTTGTTACATTATAGCCTTTAGTTCAGTGTTTTTTTAATCTGAATTATATGTGATGGATCAGAACACAATAAGTTGATGAAGTAAAATTAGAAAAATATATACATAAAACTATTTCTCAGAAATATAAAACTGATAATTGGCGTGTGCGTATGTATTCACCCCCTTTGTTATGAAGCCCAAAAAAAAGCTCTGGTGCAACCAATTAGCTTCAGAATTAACATAATTAGTGAAATGATGTCCACCTGTGTGCAATCTAAGTGTCACTTGATCTGTCATTACATATACACAACTTTTTGAAAGGCCCCAGAGGCTGCAACACCTAAGCAAGAGGCATCACTAACCAAACACTGCTAAGAAAGACCAAGGAACTCTCCAAACAAGTAAGGGACAATGTTGTTGAGAAATACAAGTCAGGGTTAGGTTATAAAAAAATATCAAAATCTTTGATGATTCCTAGGAGCACCATCAAACCGAATGGAAGAACATGGCACAACAGCAACCCTGCCAAGAGATGGCCACATATCAAAACTCACGGACCAGGCAAGGAGGGCATTAAACAGAGGCAGCACAGAGACCTAAGGCAACCCTGGAGGAGCTGCAGAGTTCCACAGCAGAGACTGGAGTATCTGTACATAGTACGACAATAAGCCGTACACTCCATAGAGTTGGGCTTTATGGCAGAGTGGCCAGAAGAAAGCCATTACTTTTGGCAAATAACAAAATGGCACGTTTTGAGTTTGCAAAAAGACATGTGGGAGACTCCCAAAATGTATGGAGAAAGGTGCTCTGTCCTGATGAGATTAAAATTAAACTTCTTGGCCATTAAAGAAAACGCTGTGTCTGGCGCTAACCCAACACATCACATCACCCCAAAAACACCATCTCCACGGTGAAACATGGTGGTGGCAGCATCATGCTGTGGGGATGTTTATCAGCAGTCGGGACTGGGAAACTGGTCAGAGTTGAGGGAAAGATGGATGGTGCTAAATACAGGGATATTCTTGAGCAAAACCTGTACCACTCTGTGTGTGATTTGAGGCTAGGACGGAGGTTCACCTTCCAGCAAGACAGTGACCCCAAACACACTGCTAAAGCAACAGTTAGTGGTTTAAGGGGAAACATGTAAATATGTTGGAATGGCCTAGTCAAAGCCCAGACCTCAATCCAATGGAAAATCTGTGCTCAGACTTAAAGATTGCTGTTCACAAGCTCACATCATCCATCCTGAAGAGCTGGAGCAGTTTTGCAAGGTGGAATGGGCAAAAATCCCAGTGGTAAGATGTGGCAAGCTCATAGAGACTTATCCAAACGACTTGGAGCTGTGATGGCTGCAAAATGTGGCTCTACAAAGTATCGACTTTAGGGGGGTGAATAGTTATGCACATTGACTTTTTCTGTTATTTTGTCCTATTTATTGTTTGCTTCACAATAAAAAAAAACATTTTCAAAGTTGTGGACATGTTTTGTAAATTAAATGATGCAAATCCTCAAACAATCCATGTTAATTCCAGGTTGTGAGGCAACCCAAACATGAAAAATGCCAAGGGGGTGAATACTTTTACAAGGCACTGTAGCTCTCTCCTCTCTATAATTAATGAATCCCTCCCATTAACTCCTCAAATGAAAAACACCCAAGTTTAATCTTTCCATAGGTCTATACACTTTAAATTGGTCCTAGCTTTCCTACACTACATACAATTCAGAACATTTTTAAAGCTGAACACCGGAATACATATCTTCTAAACCCAAGTGGCCCTCCTGCTGAATCAGGTGGCCCTGCAAACACCATCCAGCTCAACAAATTTTTAAAAAATCCATTTAACATAGGTCATTCTTTGTGAGGTAGTCACTGTTAGGCAGTAGGGATGGGCCGAGTGGACCCCTGTTCGGTTTGCACCAGAACTTTCGAACACTGCAAAGGGTCAGACCCGAATAACGAGCCACATTGAAGTCAATGGGACCTGAACGTCAAAAAATTAAAAGTGCCCATTTTGAAGGCTTATATGCAAGCATACAATGGTTATAGGGGTCTGGGCCCTGCCCTGGGGGACATGTATCAATAAAAAAAAGTTTGTGAAAAATACAAAACGTCATTTTTAAATGAGCTGTGATTTTTAGATTTTTAAAGTGCAAGCCTAAAAGTGAAAAATGCCTTCCAATATAGTGCCTGCGGGGGTCCCCTCAGTCCACCTGTAAAGTGGCAGATCTGTACCATGTCTAGAATCTGCTTCAGCAATAATTGCATTTATAAAACTTAAAAAAAATGTCATTTTCCCTGTAAGCTGCTTTTATTTTGCTCAGCAACTGCCATTGTGTATGATTAGGCCACAATGTAGTGTACTGGGAACAAGATTAGTGATTTTTTGGATACATTCTGGTGTCACTTTGACTTTGGATAGAAGTAATGGTTGCGCAAAAATTGGTCTTGGGAACAGGTGGAAGAGGGAGGGGCACCAAAATTGCATTGCAGCTCCCAGGGGACAGATGAGTAAACAGCTGAAAAATCCATACACACACTAAACAAACCCTACCATGTGGAACAGGATACTAGGAACAAGATATGGTGGATTGAAATAAAAAAAAAATATATATATATATATATGAGTAGGTCATGAGAATCAAGAGAATATAAAGTATAATAAAGGCCATGATTGGGTCTATCATGGATTGCAAAAATGCAATTGAAGATGCTTTGCAGACTGCTGAATGGGAAATTACACCTCTCCATCCCTATATAAATATATTAAGAACAGTTTGGAACTTAACATAAAACGCATGTACCCATGCAATTCCACCCCTATATGGGAACAAAGAAAATGAATTACTGGGAGGGATGGAGTTGTGCCACCCCTGCCCAATGCAAGTGCGCCCCTGGGGCATATGAAACATGCCATGCAGAATCTGATCCAGCAGGAACACATGCACTGTCACTGCTCACCATGCTTGTGGCCTCCTAAAATGGTGACAATACAGTGCATGCATCCTTAATGATCAGCCATTGGCGTGGGGAAAAAAAGCCGAGGCGGGCTGAGCCTGTCGTTGTGCCGTACTAGCAAAGGTACTCGTTGACGGCCTTCTGCTTCATGTATAGCCACTGTAGCATTCCCAAAGTTGAGTTCCACCTGGTGGGCATGTCCCAAATCAGGCGGTTTACGGGTAGGTGGAATTCCTGCTGAATTTCAGCCAACCGAGCACTGGCTGTGTATGATCGCCTGCAATGGCTACAGACTCTTCTGGCCTGCTTTAGTACATCTTGCAACCCTGGGTACTTACTTAGGAAACGCTGCACCACCAAATTGAGTGCATGGCACGTGTCAACTTTACATGTCTAAGGGCGGACAGGAGGTTTGAGCCGCTATCGGACACCACCATTCCTGGCTCCAGCTGGCGTGGTGTGAACCACTTCTGGGCCTGTCCCTGCAGAGCTGCAAGAATCTCTGGTGTGGTTCCTGTCCCCTAAACACACCAGCTGAAGCACTGCATGGCACCTTTTAGCTTGATTCTGGGAATAGCCCTTTGAATGCTTAGGAGGTACCTGATGTTCATAGTACAGTTCTGCAGAGGACGACAGGTGGTGGAGGAGGAGGGGGTAGAGCTCACAGGTCTGGCATCATCACCACCAGCTTTATGGAGACGTGGGGGCACAATAAGCTGCAGCACCGAGCCCTGTCCTGCATCCTTTCGAGTTGCAAGCAGCATTACTCAGTGTGCTGTGAACAAAATATATCGTCCTTGCCCATGCTTGCTGGACCACATGTCAGCAGTAATGTGGATTTTATGGCTGACTGCCTTGCCCAATGATGCCAGAACATTCCCTTCCATGTGATAATAGAGAAATGGAATGGCCTTACGTGAAAAGTAGTAGTGATTGGGAACCTGCCATTGTGGTACAGCACATTGTGCAAATTCACAGAAGGGGGCAGAATCCACCAGGCTGAAAGGCAGAAGCTGGAGAGCCAACAGCTTTGACAAGCTTGCATTCAGACACTGGGCATGCGGGTGGCAGAAACTATATATTTTTTTCCGCTGCAACAGATGGGGCAGAGAAATTTGCTGGCTAAAGTCTACAGCTGATGGTATGCTGCTAGCACCTGAGACACCCTGTGCTATACTATCATCCTTGTCAGTGGAGGCTGCTGAGAGGTAATAACTCGGTATCGTAGGGCCAGGCTGAAGTGGGTAAGGTGGAGGAGGGGAAAGAACAAATTTTAGCCCCTTTTGTGTGGCTTTTAGATGCTCTTGCCAACAGGTTGAGTGGTTGGACATTAACTGCCTTGTTAAGCATGTGGTACCCAAATCGTTGGTGTTTTTGCCACGTTTGATGTGCCTGAGACACAGTTTGCAGATAACATCTGCTGCAGATGTGCTGAAAAAGGCCCAGGCAGCTGAGCTTTGGGGAGTGGGCTGGGAGATAACAGCTGCAGAATGTGATGGAATAGGGTGGCTGGTCTCTACTCTTTCTTGATGTCGGCCTCCTTGGGGCCTCACCTTCAGTTTCCTCATCTGCTCTATCTTGCACACAAGTTACATCAGTGACCTCATCATCATCATCATCTCCATCTCCTCCATCTTCATCGTTACCATTGGAAACAACTTGGGAATACGCTGAGGCTTGGGGAACATGAATGCCAATTAGTCTACTAGTGTTCCTCCCTCTCTCTAGACTCATGTTCCAGTCATCCTCAACATCAGAACCAAAATCTGAATCCAATAATGGCTGGGCATTATCAAGGAGCAAGTGGCTGATGCTGTGGTCAAATATCTTAGCTGACTCCTCAATGGCTGATGTTGGGGCTATGGCAGGAATAGATGTGGACAAGGAGGCAGGTTTATTCACTCTGGCAACTGTAGGTGACTGCACACTTTTCTCGGGTTTGCGTGACAGAGGATGAGGATGAGGAAGGTTTAGTAAGTCAGTCCACCACCTCCTCTGCATGCTGTGGCTGGATAGCATGAGCAAACTCACTAAACAGAGAAAATGTTGCCCTGCCTGAGGACTGACCACCACGTCCACCATTGCCTGTGGACACATTTGTTGCTGGCCCCCTTACGGTGCCAAGGGAACATCTGCCTCTCCTTGTTGTCCTCAGACATTATTGGGAGGGAGGGGACGTTGCTTATAAGCAAATGTAAAGAGATGTTTGGTGCACTTTAATTTGAATACTCACACTACACAGACACAATATAATACGCTGCAATATAATGCGCCAAACGTACAGTGACGCACAAAACGATATGGCGTTAAACTGGCAGTAACGCACATAGAACTACAGTGCCTTGTGAAAGTATTCGGTCCCCTTGAACTTTTCAACCTTTTGCCACATTTCAGGCTTCAAACATAAAGATATAAAATTTAAAGTTTTTGTGAAGAATCACCAACAAGTGGGACACAATTGTAAAGTGGAACGAAATCTATTGGATAATTTAAACTTTTTTAGTAAATAAAAAACTGAAAAGTGGTGCGTGCAAAATTATTCGGCCCCTTTACTTTCAGTGCAGAAAACTCACTCCAGAAGTTCAGCGAGGATCTCTGAATGATCCAATGTTGTCCTAAATGACTGATGGTGATAAATGGAATCCACCTGTGTGTAATCAAGTCTCTGTATAAATGCACCTGCTCTGTGATAGTCTCAGGGTTCTGTTGAAAGCGCAGAGAGCATCATGAAGACCAAGGAACACACCAGGCAGGTCCGTAATACTGTTGTGGAGAAGTTTAAAGCCGGATTTGGATACAAAAAGATTTCCCAAGCTTTAAACATCCCAAGGAGCACTGTGCAAGCGATCATTTTGAAATGGAAGGAGTATAAGACCACTGCAAATCTACCAAGACCTGGCCGTGCCTCTAAACTTTCAGCTCAGACAAGGAGAAGACTGATCAGAGATGCAGCCAAGAGGCCCATGATCACCCTGGATGAACTGCAGAGAACTACAGCTGAGGTGGGAGAGTCTGTCTATAGGAAAACAATCAGTCGTATACTGCACAAATCTGGCCTTTATGGAAGAGTGGCAAGAAGAAAGCCATTTCTCAAAGATATCCATAAAAAGTCTCGTCTAAAGTTTGCCACAAGCCACTTGGGAGACACAGCAAATATGTGGAAGAAGGTGCTCTGGTCAGATGAAACCAAAATCAAACTTTTTGCCCACAATGCAAAACGATATGTTTGGCGTAAAAGCAACACAGCTCATCACCCTCAACACACCATCCCCACTGTCAAACATGGTGGTGGCAGCATCATGGTTTGGGCCTGCTTTTCTTCAGCAGGGGCAGGGAAGATGGGTAAAATTGAGGGGAAGATGGATACAGCCAAATACAGGACCATTCTGGATGAAAACCTGTTGGAGTCTGCAAAAGACCTGAAACTGGGACGGAGATTTATCTTCCAACAAGACAATGATCCCAAACATACAGCAACATCTACAAAGGAACGGTTCACAAATAAACGTATCCAGGTGTTAGAATGGCCAAGTCAAAGTCCAGACCTGAATCCAATCGAGAATCTGTGGAAAGAGCTGAAAACTGCTGTTCACAAACGCTCTCTATCCAACCTCACTGAGCTCGAGCTGTTTTGCAAGAAAGAATGGGCAAGAATTTCAGTCTCTCGATGTGCAAAACTGATAGAGACATACCCCAAGAGACTTGCAGCTGTAATCGCAGCAAAAGGTGGCTCTACAAAGTATTAACGCAAGGGGGCCGAATAATTTTGCACGCCCCACTTTTCATTTTTTTATTAGTTAAAAAAGTTTCAAAAATCCAATAGATTTCGTTCCACTTGACAATTGTGTCCCACTTGTTGGTGATTCTTCACAAAAAATAAAAATTGTATATCTTTATGTTTGAAGCCTGAAATGTGGCAAAAGGTTGAAAAGTTCAAGGGGGCCGAATACTTTCACAAGGCACTGTATATGGCATTAAACTGGCAGTAATGCATGCAAAACTATATGGCGTTAAACTGGCAGTAACGCACACAGAAGCAAATGGCATTAAACTGGCAGTAATGCACGCAAAACTGTATGGCGTTAAACTGGCAGTAACACACACAGAAATAAAAGGCGTTAAACTCGCAGTAACACACACAGAAATAAAAGGCGTTAAACTGGCAGTGATGCACACAGAACTATATGCCGTTAAACTGGCAGTAACGCACACAGAAGTAAATAGTGTTGTACTGGCAGTAACGCACACAAAGCGATATGGCTTTAAACTGGCCGTAATGCACACAAAACTATATGGCGTTAAACTGGCAGTAACAAACACGGAACTATATGCCATTAAACTGGCAGTAACGCATGCAAAACGATATGGCCTTAAACTGGCAGTAACACTGACATAAATGGCGTTAAACTGGCAGTAACACACAAAACTATATGGCGTTAATCTGGCAGTAACGCACACAGAAGTAAATTATGTTAAACTGGCAGCAATCAAAAAGACAGTGTTCCTCCATCACTACACTGGCGTTATCTGAACTGTCCCTGCTCTAGCTATACACTAATGTAAAGATTACTGACATGCTACACTACACTGAAGCTATATGAGCTGTCCCCACTCTACACCAATGTATGTATGAATGACACGGTCTCACTACACTACAGTGAAACTATCTGAGCTGTCCCTACTCTAGCTGCACACTATGCAAAGCTGAATGATGGTCCTTCTCACTACACTCACACTATCCCTAGACTGACACTAAACTAATATTCTACACTGACAATTGAAGCAAAATAACACAGTATAGCACACTAACTAATAGCACTGAACAGAGCCCTGTTCTATCTCTCTCTACGACGAAATCACACTGAAAATGGCTGCCATTGAAAGAATACTTTTATACTGTGGGGCAGGAATGAGCCATGATTGGATAAAGTCATGATGACAGTGTCCAATCATGACTCTGACAGTGCTCTGTGCCCTGATTGGCAGAAGCTTTCACTGCTTCATCCAATCAAGGCTTGCAATGCACTGTTCAGCGCCGCAATGCATTGTGGTCGGTTCAGGGGCAGAACAAACATGCCCCGTTTGTTCAGCAGCTCGCTGAGCATCCGAACAGCGAATGTTCGGCCCGAACTTATGCTCGGGCCAAACCGTTCGCCCATCTCTATCCCATTCAAGCCATGGGAGTCACAAGTTCTTTAAGTTATTTTCTGTCTCTCGTGGACTTAACAGCCAAAATGTTAGCTGTCTATGCCCAACTGAAGGCCCCTTTCACACGGACACCTCTGCTATGCGGATTTCACTTGCTCAGCAGGGGATGACAGATCCGTGTCTGCTCTGCACACAGTCCCACTCTCTTCTATGGGGAATTTGGATGGAAATGGACTGCCTATTTGTTTCCATCCGGTCCACTGGACAGATGGAAAATAGGACCACCATCCATCTGTTTTTTTGCAGGCAGGATCGTATCGGATGGTGATTGGTGTCAGCAGACATGTGTCCACTGATATCTGCCGCTCCATAGGGGAGACTGGAGGTTCAGATCAGGTCTGCCTGAAAAATTGGCAGGTGGACCTGATCGGGCAGCCTGTGTGAAAGGGCCCTTAATTAAATTTTCATATGAAGTCAATTCAGACGAAAAATATCGATTTTGAAACGATCATACGATAAACTGATGGTTAGTACACAGCTATTGAGATCCAATCACAGCATTTATCTGAAGGGACAAACATAATATATTTTCTCATACGATTCTCATTTAACCCCTTCACCCCGATCGTATGCAAATTTCATTCATGGCTTGAAGGTGTTATACTGGGGAGAAGCGTGTAGCTGCAGTCATCACCCCCCGTACCGTTTTTTAAAGCCAGTGGTTGGCTTTTTAGTGATAACAATGGATGCGGCGTCCCCCTCCCACCACCTTCCGCTGCTCTTCACGGACCTGCCGCCCCACCGGGAGACTTGAGCCACCAGCTGGCGTGTCCACCACCTAGGCTGGGACCCGAACAAAACCGAATTCAATGTGAAAAACCAGACCCAATGTCATGATGTCACTTCTGGTTTACTCGACTGCCAATGGTGCTGATTTAAAAAAAAAAAAATGACAGGATTTAGAATAGCTGATTTTGGCGATCTGAATACTTTTAAGTGCAGAGGAGGAATATGATCCCTCCATTAAGAGTACCTGTCACTGACTATTACTGTTTGCACTCCTGTATGTTGTTTACATTCCTTGACATTCCGTGACAGCAATAAAAGTGATCAGGGACAATGTAAAAAAAAAAAAAAATATATATATATATATATATATATATATATATATATATATATATATATATATATATATATTATTTTAACCACTTCCCGACCAGCGCACGACGATGTACGTCGACAGAATGGCACGGGCAGGCATATTGGCGTACATGTACGTCCAATATTCGATGCCGCCCTGCCATCGGGAGCGCGCCGCCGGCGGCGCGCTCCCGCACCGGTCGGGACCCCCGTGAGTCCGGTCGCGGGACCCGCGGACTCGATCGCCGCGGGCATCCCCGCGATCGTCTCACGGAGCGGCCGAATGGAGGAAATGCTGTATAAACAAAATTTTTCCATTCTGCCTAGCAACTAGTGACGCTGATCTCTGCTCCATGTGATTGGAGCAGAGATCAGTGTACACTAAATGAAAGCCCAACCCCCCCACAGTTAGTAACACACCCCTAGGAACACTTAACCCCTACACTGCCACCCACTGGTTAACCCTTTCACTGCCAGTGTCATTTACACAGGAATCACTGCATTTATATAGCAGTGATTACTGTATAAATGACAATGGTCCCAAAAATGTGTCAAAAATGTCCGATGGGTCCCCGACAATGTCGCAGTCACAATAAAAATCGCAGATCGCCGCCATTACTAGTAAAAAAAAAAATAATAAAAAATTATTAATAAAAATGCTATAAAACTATCCCTATTTTGTAAACGCTATAACTTTTGCGCAAACCAATCAATAATCGCTTATTGCGATTTTTTTTTACCAAAAATATGTAGAAGAATACGTATCGGCCTAAATTGAGGGAAAAAAATAAATGTTTTTTTATATATTTTTGGGGGATATTTATTATAACAAAAAGTAAAAAATAATGAGTTTTTTTCAAAATTGTCGCTCTATTTTTGTTTATAGCGCAAAAAATAAAAACCGCAGGGGTGATCAAATACCACCAAAAGAAAGCTCTATTTGTGGGAAAAAAAGGACGTCAATTTTGTTTGGGAGCCACGTCGCACGACCGCGCAATTGTCAGTTAAAGCGACGCAGTGCCGAATTGCAAAAAGTGGTCTGGTCTTTGACCAGCAAATTGGTCCGGTCTGAAAGTGGTTAAAGCACCCCCATCCCCGTGTGCTCGTGCAGCAAAGAAAACGCATCATAAATCGCGCCTGCAAATGTAAAGGTGTTTAAATCGCACATGTGAGGTATCGCCATGAACGTCAGAGTGACAGCAATAATTCTAGCAAAAGACCTCCACTGTAACTAATCTGGCAACTGTTATTTTTTTTAAAGCGTCGCTTATGGAGATTTTTAGGTAACATAGTTTGTCGCCATTCCAGGAGTGTGGGCAATTTCAAAGCATGGCATGTTAGGTATCTATTTACTCAGCATAACATCATCTATCACATTTTACAAATCATTCATTCTGTTCCCATACGAGAACAATTTTGGAGTTTGTCCCTTCGGAAATTTTCATTCGGAAGGTTGGGATCAGCTGTGGAAAGCATACATAGTATAGAGTACACACTATCAGAAAATTGTTCCACAGATGAAAAAGGCTCCATTCATGCGTGTACGACTCCAAAATCTGGCAACTTTGGAGTACAGCTTTGACGCAACTTTGGATGGATGCGACTTGGAAGTGACTTGTCCCTCTGCAAAGTCTGACTTATTTTTGCTGCAAATTAAGGGAATCTCTTGGGGCTCTCCAGGTCACCAGAACTAGTGTCCTTATTGGAAAGTTTTCCCTGTTCTGGGAACAACCCAAAATTTGTGATTTTCTTTCACGTTCACTGATAATGGTAAACAGGACAAATAGAGAGGGTGGCTCTCCATAACGGGGGCACAGACAGCAAAAAAAACAGTCAGGGGGTCCAATCCCTCTCCACTCTATCCGAAACTAAAAAAAAAAGTTGTGCCTTTTAATTATACTTTAACAAGGAGCCTACACAACAAACACTACCTCCCTATAACCTATTCTTCCTATGCAGCAATATATGAGATCCAATAAATAGGGGGCATACTTCAATCACTTTACTGCCATAACAAAGAGACAATTACTCCATGAATAGAGGATGGGCAGGGACTTTTCCTCTTTATAATAAAATGGTGGAGTGATATTAGTCACGTAAGGCAGGAAAAAAGTCACGTTCCCTCATAAATTTACTCTCCATACCCTCTTAAGGCTCAGTGTACACTAGTGCGGGCCATGTGGCCTGCGTTTGCTCGGGCACAGCAGCCCATTTATTTGAATGGGCTGCTGTGCCTGCATTTCCCGCAGGAAAAAAAAAACACGGCTGCAGGGAAACTGCATGGTCAAAAACGTGCTGCGGGCTGTCATGCGTGGGCTGCCATTCATTCTGAATGGCAGCTCTGCATGTCTCCTAAGAGCAGTGTGATTTGGTTGTGATTCCTGTACCCGCAACCAGCCCGCAGACTGCGTGCAAGTGTAAACTGACCCTAACTTACAAGTTCCTGGCCTGCCTTTCTCCTCTTCCCCCTAAAGCTAAAGTCTCATTCAGGAACCTATTATTGAGCATTGGTGGCAGTTAACTATTTTTAAAACAACCACAGAATTTTTTTAAAATCTGGGAGAATCTCTAATCATTGCTGCTCAAAAATTCAAAAAACGGAGTATAGTGGTAGATGCCAAGCTTCTTTACACAAGATTAGGCATAAACACGAATATCCTTTTGTAATAATGGATACTATTGGTTTAGAGCAGACATTGTCAACCAGGGTTCCGTTAAACCCTAAGGTTCCTCCAGAGGTTGCGTGGGGTTCCTTGAACTGTGGTGATTGAGTTACCATTTGATGCCTGCATAGTTTCAGGGCTAGCACCAGCAGCATTACCCTAAGGATATTTTAGCTGTCTGTCTGTTCTGACTGTAAGGGTTGCATTTTTCCCACTGAATTGGTTTTAGCAGAGGTCCCCTGAGATCTGAAGTTTTTTAAGGGTTCCTCTGGGACAAATAGGTTGAGAAAAACTGGTGTAGAGAATCTCTTGTAAGTGATTCCTAGAGATTAGCTCAAGAGCATAATTATCCTGTACCAGGTTAGATCATCCCGGCTTCTACCCTGTTTCCCTGAAAATAAGACCTAGCGTGATTGTCGTGATGGCTGCCCTACCCCCAAATAAGTCCTACCCTGTTTCCCCGAAAATAAGCCCTTCCCTGAAAATAAGACCTACAAGGGGTAGGGCTTATATTGCAGCCATCACCGACAATCACGCTAGGTCTTATTTTTGGGGAAACAGGGTAGCTACACAGAAAGCCAGTCCCTAACATAGATGTAGGTCATAAAGGTAGGAAGATTGGTAGGATACAATTGTGCAGTACCAGGGGGTTGGGCTGTGTATAAATGTCCACCCAGTGTGGGCTAGTTCAGCCTGACAATGCAAATTGCAACAGATCCTAGAATGCAATCACATCTCATGTGATCAGTCCAGTTTAGAGATAAAGGCTATGGGTTACTACCACTAAATTTTAAACGTATACTTCCTGATTCTTTTTATTGGTCAAGCCTGTTTTATGTATGTGGGAATTTGAGATCTGCATTGCAAATACATTCGTAAAAGTGGTTTTGAAAAGATCTCGAGTATGGTGGTTGAAATTTAACCACCTTCAGACCGGACCATTTTGCTGGTAAATGACCAGAGGTCTTTTTACAATTTGGCACTGCGCTGCTTTAACTGGTAATTGCGCGGTCATGCAATGTTGTACCCAAACAAAATTTGCGTCCTTTTCTTCCCACAAATAGAGCTTTCTTTTGATGGTATTTGATTGCCTCTGCGATTTTTATTTTTTGCGATATAAACGTAAAAAGACTGCAAATTTTGAAAAAAAATGATATTTTCTACTTTTTGTTATTAGAAAAATCCAATAAACTCAATTTTAGTCATACATTTAGGCCAAAATGTATTCAGCCACATGTCTTTGGTAAAAAAAAAGTCAATAATTGTATATTTATTGGTTTGCGCAAAAGTTGTCACATCTACAAACTAAGGTACGTTTTCTGGAATTTACGCAGCTTTTAGTTTACGACTGCCTATCTCAATTCTTGAGGTGCTAAAATGGCAGGGCAGTACAAAACCCCCCCAAATGACCCCATTTTGGAAAGTAGACACCCTAAGGAAATTGATAAGTGGCATGTTGAGCCCATTGAATATTTTATTTTTTTGCCTCAAGCGATTGAATAATGACAAAAAACATTTTTTTTTTTTTTTTTTTACACAAAGTTGTCACTAAATGATATATTGCTCACACATGCTATGGGCATATGTGAAATGACACCCCAAAATAAATTCTGCTGCTTCTCCTGAGTACGGGGATACCACATATGTGGGACTTTTTGGGAGCCTAGCCGCGTACGGGGCCCCGAAAACCAAGCACCGCCTTCAGGCTTTCTAAGGGCGTAAATTTTTTGATTTCACTTCTCACTACCTATTACAGTTTTGAAGGCCATAAAATGCCAAGATGGCACAAAACCCCCACAAATGACCCCATTTTAGAAAGTAGACACCCCAAGCTATTTGCTGAGAGGCATTTTGAGTCCATGGAATATTTTATATTTTGCCACAAGTTGCGGGAAAATTACAAACTTTAATTTTTTTTTATTTTTTTTTCACAAAGTTGTCACTAAATGATATATTGCTCACACATGCTATGGGCATATGTGAAATGACACCCCAAAATAAATTCTGCTGCTTCTCCTGAGTACGGGGATACCACATATGTGGGACTTTTTGGGAGCCTAGCCGCGTACGGGGCCCCGAAAGCCAAGAACCGCCTTCAGGTTTTCTAAGGGCGTAAATATTTGACTTCACTCCTCACTACCTATTACAGTTTTGAAGGCCATAAAATGCCAAGATGGCACAAAACCCCCACAAATGACCCCATTTTAGAAAGTAGACACCCCAAGCTATTTGCTGAGAGGCATGTTGAGTCCATGGAATATTTTATATTTTGCCACAAGTTGTGGGAAAATTACAAACTTTTTTTTTTTTTCACAAAGTTGTCACTAAATGATATATTGCTCACGCATGCCATGGGCATATGTGAAATGACACCCCAAAATAAATTCTGCTGCTTCTCCTGAGTACGGGGATACCACATATGTGGGACTTTTTGGGAGCCTAGCCGCGTACGGGGCCCCGAAAACCAAGCACCGCCTTCAGGCTTTCTAAGGGCGTTACAGTTTTGAAGGCCATAAAATGCCAAGATGGCACAAACCCCCCCAAATGACCCCATTTTGGAAAGTAGACACCCCTAAATTTAGGGGTACACTAGTGAGACTAGGTAATAAATGGCGGGTGCCCTGAAACTATAAAAAAAATAACTAACCAACCAGCGTCACCTGTAACAGTTATATGGTGATCACTGGTGAAAGGGTTAACTAGGGGGCAATCAGGGGGCTTTATGCGGTAGTATATGGGGGTCCCTGGCGCTATAAAAAGCTGCGGCGAACCTAAATACCTACCTGCCTAACAAGCGTCACCTGTGACACTAATACAGTGATCAGAAAAACGATCGCTTATTAGGCTGGGTTCACACTGGAGCGATGCGGGAACGCCACGAATCCGCGGCGGGTTCCCGCATCACATGCCTCCCGGCGGCAGTTCACACTGCCCTATGCGAACTGCTGGGAGTGTCAGTGAAATGTTAATGACACCCCCAGATCAGTTCGCATATCGCAGTGCGATCTGCAAACTCGGATCGCATGGTGTGAACACCCATGCGATCCGATTCTGCTGCGGACCAAAAAAAGGGTCCTGTGCGAGTTTGCGGCGGGTGCGGCGGGTGCGACACGAATTCAGCCATACTATCTGTATGGCTGAACTCGAATCGCACAGAGATCGGATGTGATTTGCACTGCAGTGCGGTGCGAATCACATCCGTTCTCATAAACCGCTGCAATGTGAACCCAGCCTTAGTGACACTGGCGACGGGGGGTGATCACGGGGTTAAACCTTTATTGGGGGGGTTAGGGGGGTACCTTAGAACTAAAGGGGGCTAACCCTAACTGCCCTAACAGTTATTACAGTCACAAATGACACCCGCCGGGTGATCAGGGGGTTAAACCTTTATTAGGTAATAAATGGCGGGTGCCCTGAAACTATAAAAAAATAACTAACCAACCAGCGTCACCTGTAACAGTTATATGGTGATCACTGGTGAAAGGGTTAACTAGGGGGCAATCAGGGGGCTTTATGCGGTAGTATATGGGGGTCCCTGGCGCTATAAAAAGCTGCGGCGAACCTAAATACCTACCTGCCTAACAAGCGTCACCTGTGACACTAATACAGCGATCAGAAAAACTATCGCTTATTAGGCTGGGTTCACACTGGAGCGATGCGGGAACGCCATGAATCCGCGGCGGGTTCCCGCATCGCATGCCTCCCGGCGGCAGTTCACACTGCCCTATGCGAACTGCTGGGAGTGTCAGTGAAATGTTAATGACACCCCCAGATCAGTTCGCATATCGCAGTGCGATCTGCAAACTCGGATCGCATGGTGTGAACACCCATGCGATCCGATTCTGCTGCGGGCCAAAAAAAGGGTCCCGTGCGAATTTGCGGCGGGTGCGGCGGGTGCGACACGAATTCAGCCATACTATCTGTATGGCTGAACTCGAATCGCACAGAGATCGAATGTGATTTGCACTGCAGTGCGGTGCGAATCACATCCGTTCTCATAAACCGCTGCAATGTGAACCCAGCCTTAGTGACACTGGCGACGGGGGGTGATCACGGGGTTAAACCTTTATTGGGGGGGGTTAGGGGGGTACCTTAGAACTAAAGGGGGCTAACCCTAACTGCCCTAACAGTTATTACAGTCACAAATGACACCCGCCGGGTGATCAGGGGGTTAAACCTTTATTAGGTAATAAATGGCGGGTGCCCTGAAACTATAAAAAAATAACTAACCAACCAGCGTCACCTGTAACAGTTATATGGTGATCACTGGTGAAAGGGTTAACTAGGGGGCAATCAGGGGGCTTTATGCGGTAGTATATGGGGGTCCCTGGCGCTATAAAAAGCTGCGGCGAACCTAAATACCTACCTGCCTAACAAGCGTCACCTGTGACACTAATACAGCGATCAGAAAAACTATCGCTTATTAGGCTGGGTTCACACTGGAGCGATGCGGGAACGCCATGAATCCGCGGCGGGTTCCCGCATCGCATGCCTCCCGGCGGCAGTTCACACTGCCCTATGCGAACTGCTGGGAGTGTCAGTGAAATGTTAATGACACCCCCAGATCAGTTCGCATATCGCAGTGCGATCTGCAAACTCGGATCGCATGGTGTGAACACCCATGCGATCCGATTCTGCTGCGGGCCAAAAAAAGGGTCCCGTGCGAATTTGCGGCGGGTGCGGCGGGTGCGACACGAATTCAGCCATACTATCTGTATGGCTGAACTCGAATCGCACAGAGATCGGATGTGATTTGCACTGCAGTGCGGTGCGAATCACATTCGTTCTCATAAACCGCTGCAATGTGAACCCAGCCTTAGTGACACTGGCGACGGGGGGTGATCACGGGGTTAAACCTTTATTGGGGGGGTTAGGGGGGCACATTAGAACTAAAGGGGGCTAACCCTAACTGCCCTAACAGTTACTACAGTCACAAATGACACCAATGCAAAAAATAAAAAAAAAAATAAAAAAAAGCAATTGGTGTCACTGTGACTGGGGGGGCAGGGGTAATTGGGGGGTGATCGGGGGTAAAGGGGGGGTGTGAGTGTGCCTGGCATGTTCTTCTGTATGTGGGGTGTGTTGGTGCAACTCACCGAACCTCTCTCCTCGGTGCCGGAACGAAAACTACCGACACGGAGGAGAGAATACATCACTTCCTCTCCTGTGTTTACATTACAGGAGAGGAAGTGATGTCACTGGACATTTTCATTCGCCGGGAGCGATCGAGAGGGGGTGGCCATGAATGAATGGCCGTCCCCTCGTCCGGGATCGCTCCCGAACGAATACCGACCGCCGCAGGCAAGGACGTACATGTAAGCCCTTATGCCTGCCCGTGCCATTCTGCCGACGTACATCGGCGTGCGGCGGTCGGCAAGTGGTTAAAATGCATTCTTACTGGGCGGTGTACACTGCCATTGTCACTAGCATTTGTTTTGCATTGCACTCTAATGTGTTTCTCTAGCCCAAGGGTCTTCAAACTATGCCCCCCCAGTTGTTTAGGAACTACAATTCCCATCATGCCTAGCCATGTCTGTGAATGTCAGAGTTTTACAATGCCTCATGGGACGTGTAGTAACCGCTAGAGGGCCGTAGTTTGGAGATCCCTGCTGTAGCCTGTGCTTTTCAGTTGCATATCTTGTTTTGGAGTCAATAGGACAGCAATGCAAATGCATGGCAAGCCCAGAGGATCCATTGATACAAAGTGAGTATATTCATAATGCTATTTTCTCTCTAGGTCAAATGCTCATCATAGAATGAATCAGGAAAATGCCACATTATGGCCACTAGATGTAGCTGACAATTGTAGTAAACTAGTATTTATTTTCATATGATCATCATCTCCAATTAGTGACCATTACGCAATGTTTTCCGAACTCGCTTTTTTTCTGTATGAATGAAGAACATTCAACCTGGAGAGAAAATAGCATATTGCCATTTGACGTTGCCCTCATTCACACAGAATGAATTATCATGCATTTTCACAAGACAGATAGCTTTGATACCTTTTATTTGTATTTATTTTTTATGACTACACTCCAGTGTGTTTTACATCTGTGTGTTTATTTAGCAATTAATGCTGATAGAAAGCAGCAAACTCCAGCACATCACAAATGTACTGTAAACACCCATCAGTGCTTAAAGTGATTCTAAAGGCGATATACTGTATATACATTTTTTTAAACTAACAAACATGTTATACTTACATGCTTTGTGCAATGGTTTTGCACAGAACAGCCACAGCTTCCTCTTCTGGGGTTCCCTACTGGCGCTCCTGGCACCTCCCCCCTGCTAAGTGCTCCCATAGCAAGCTGTTCCCTCTGGGGGCACTTGTGCATGCTGGGTCCTGAGCTGACCCTGTTTGTCCATTGACACACAGAGAAGGGCTCAGCCCCACCCCCACTCTCTCCTCACTGGCTGTGATTAACCATTGGCCATTGGCTCCTGCTGCTGTCTCACTGTCCAATAAGGAGACAGAGAGCCAAAAGAGTGGATAGAGCCACTGTTCTCATGCACATTGCTGGATTGGGACCAGGCTCAGGTAAGTATTTAGGAATGGCTAGGGGGAGGGGGAAGAGCTACACGGAGAAGGTTCTTTACCCTAATGCATAGAATGCAGTACGATTAAACATCACGTACCTTTAAAATCACTTTAGTAAGTTGATCCTGATTATTACATTTTTCCTAAATGCATTTAAGCAGGGCTCAAGTCCTGCGGAAACTTATGGGAATGGAGTTCCTGTACTTTTTCCACAACAGGAACTGAGTTCCCGTTAGCAGCCGCATCCTGCAAGACTTTGAAGTATGCGAGCTGTGTGGCAGGTGCTACACCAGCAGCCGCCGACACAGCTTGCAATAGTAAGTGCCGCACACCAGGGGTGGACTGACCATTCAGGCACTGCCAGTAAGGGGCCCCATGATAGCTTCCTCTTCGATCTACCTGTCAGGCTATCTAATGGGTAGATCAGGTCCCTGCTGCTAAGAGATTGTATTTAACCACTACAATACAGGGCACTTTCACCCCCTTCCTTCCCAGCCCAATTTTCAGCTTTCAGCGCTCTCGCTCTTTCAGTGACAATTGCGCGGTCATGCTACACTGTACCCAAATGAAATTGTTATCATTTTTTTCGCACAAATAGAGCCTTATTTTGGTGTTATTTATTCACGACTCCGTTTTTTTTTTTTTGCGATATAAGCGCAAAAATAGCGGAAATTTGGAAAAAAAACTATATTTTCTTTTTTCTATTTGAAAAGAAATCCAATAAAATCAAATTTTGTCATAAATTTAAGCCAAAATGTATTCTGCTACATGTTTTTGGTAAAAAAAATTCCGTTAAGTGTATAATAATTGGTTTGTGTGATCACGGACATATGTACGCAAATGATCATGTACATATGTGTGCAGGTGATCACGTACATATGTGTGCAGATAATCATTGGGACATGTGATTTTAGTGGGACATATGTGGGGGACATGTTTTTATTATTAGGGACATGTGTTTTTATTATTTGGGGACATGTATGTTTTGGGGACATGTGTGTTTTGGGGACATATGTGGGGACTGTGTTTGTACTGTGTGGTGTGTTGTGTGTGTACACTACACTGATGATCAGTGAGTAAAAAGCTGTAAAAAGCAGCCCATACTCACTGATCATCAGCCAGCTGCAGCGATCTGCTCTCTTCTCCTCAGCGGTGACTTCCGTGTGAGGAGAGGAGAGCCGATTGCCTAGCAACCGGCTGTTTGTTTACATCACATGACGGCCGTGATTGGACACGGCCGTCATGTGATCAGGAGGGCCAATCACAGAGCCCTCCTGCCGATCTGAGATGTGCCGTGTCCGGGTGACACGAGCACATCGGGATCGCGCCGCTGCGCGGGCGCGCGCGCGCGCGATCCCGCTGCTCCTGAATGACGTTCCCAAACGTCCTATCAGGAGCAGGCGGCTCCCACCCGGCCGTATATACGCATTGGCCGGGTGGGAAGTGGTTAATCAGACCTCTCGTGATGCGCTCCTCCCCGCCGGCCCCTCCTGATTTTCTGTCTACTCATCCCCCCCCCCCCCAGTCTCCTGCATACTTGCTCTGTGTGTCCCGCTGAATCCCACCCTCCTTTATCTTCAGTGCTATATGATGAGAGAACCCAGAGGAGGAGCACAGCTATTCTCCTCACGGGATAGCACAATACCTGGCAAAGTTTAATGCCAGGAGGGAAGTTTATGTGGAAATATGTGAAGGGTTGGAATAGCAGCGAGTGTGTGTTGGAGCCCTGCAGAGTTTTTCAGCCCCCCAAGCTAACATACATCTCCTAAGCAGGAACACATCACTATCTCCCCAAGCATTCTGTCCAGATAATGTGCAGTTTATGACCTTTCCGTTTAACCCTGGGTTATCCAAACTCTGTTCAATGAAAAGTGTAAACTCACCACATAAACACTCTATATACAAAATAAAATTCCCCAATAAAGATCAGAACATGATGTTCACATTTGCATGGAAGCACAATTGAATGAATGCTGATTATTCAGGGAATTACCGTATTTTTGTTTATTGAGGATTGTTTTTGTTTTTTTATCTAACAACAGTTAGGCTCGGTTCACACAGGACGCGGCACGACTTGCAGCGCCGCGACCTGCCGCGACCTCAGCGTCGACTTGCAAAACGACTTCTGTATAGAAGTCAATGCAAGTCGCCCGAAGTCGCCGCAAAAGTAGTACAGGAACCTTTTTTCTAAGTCGGAGCGACTCGAGTCGCTCCTATTAGAACGGTTCCGTAGTACAGAACGGGGGTGACTTGTCAGGTGGCGAAGTCGCCTGGACAAGTCGCCCCTGTGTGAACCGAGCCTTAAGCTTCATACACACAATACGAAAATTGGATGAAAAATACCACTTTTGAAGCATTCGTGCATATGAGCGTATCATTTTTTATTTTTTTTGGTGGTGGAGTGGATCTTGGGTGGGAGTTCCCACACTTTTTTCTCCGGGACTTGACCCCTGCATTTAATATGTTAATGTTAAAAAGTGAGAAAGAGGGACACCTTGGTACAGGGATGGCATGTGAAGTGCACAGTAAGCCACAGTGGAAAAATAGTAGGTGTGTCTACATTGCACTATAGGTCATAGCTTAATGGGGTTTGGTTAAATGGAGTCTAAACCTGCGTGCAAACCTCAACACGAAGAATCATTGTTTAATAAATCTATGTTTTTCTGCCTACGTAGTATAAACAGAAAGTTAATTGTCCCTATGTATTTCAAGGGCTCCCGCGCTATATGTAAAATTAATTAGAAGGCACAGTTCTATTCTAACGGGAGCAGCAAACACTATATGAGTTGGCTCTCAATACTGTGAAAAATGAAAAAAAAGGGGGGGGGGGGTGTGTTGCGCTTCCTAAATACCAAATAAGCTAGCAATAATAAAAAATATTAAATAATAATGTCAAAACAAAGAGGTGCAATAGTGCTTGAACAATCAAAAATTGCATCAAAAGTGCATCTGTGCATAGCATAAAATCAACTGATTCAAAGTGCATCTGTGCATAACTCCAGTGTCAACAGCAGTGATACTGTGATAAGCAAATTAAGGTGCATATAGTAAAAAACATGTACCAACTAGAATATGAAATATAAAAAATAACAGCAAAAAAAGTAAAACAATAGCAGCAAACCAGTGAATCTAGTTAAAGTGTCCCATACATAGTCCAATCGTGAAAGTTAAATGCAATATCACAATCCAAATAAAGTGCAATGTGCCAAGCCAACTCTCTTCCAGTGATTTTTTGTGTCAGTGCTGATTACACTAGGTAATTACCTCACTGCTGCGAGGTATGCAGCGGAAAAAAACCTTTTTGCAAGGAGTACTTGAAGCAAGAGGATGACTGCAGTAGGGCTGCAACGATTAATCGATATTATCGATAATAATCGATAATGAAAATAGTTGTCAACGATTTTCATTATCGATTAGTTGGTCCGCACCTTCCGCCTGTCTGTTAGTTGAAAAAAAACGGAAACAAATCCTCTCCTCCTATGTCATCCGTCCTCGGCGGTGCTCTCTGTGACCAGGCACGCACTCGCCGCTGCACGTCCGCGGCGCGCCTCTCCTCCTCGCTGATGTCACGTGACATTCACACAGATCTCAGTCCCGCCCGCTGCTGCCTCGAGGGAACAGAGAGGGCGAGAATCTGTGAGGAGGACACAGCCGAGCTGCACACAGAGTGTGAAAAAAGGTAGCAGCTATCGGCTAAAACTTGTACCCAGCGCGCGCGTGCGCGCACACACACACACACACACACACACACACACACACACACACACACACACACACACACACGGGGACACCAATGATGGGGCACTATCCCCCCCCCGGCTGAAACACCAATGTGGCTCTATTATTCCCCCCCAGAAACACCAATGTGGGAGGAATAACGTCCCATCATTGGTGTCAGTGGGGGGAATAGTGCCCCATCATTGGTGTCAGTGGGGGGGGGGTAGTGCCCCATCATTGGTGTCAGTGGGGGGGAATAGTGCCCCATCATTGGTGTCAGTGGGGGGGGAAGAGTGCCCCATCATTGGTGTCAGTGGGGGGGGAATAGTGCCCCATCATTGGTGTCAGTGGGGGTGGGAATAGTGCCCCATCATTGGTGTCAGTGGGGGGGGGGGGAATAGCACCCCGTCATTGGTGTCAGTGGGAGGAATAGCGCCCCGTCATTGGTGTCATTGGGAGGAATAGCGCCCCGTCATTGGTGTCAGTGGGAGGAATAGCGCCCCGTCATTGGTGTCAGTGGGAGGAATAGCGCCCCGTCATTGGTGTCAGTGGGAGGAATAGCGCCCCGTCATTGGTGTCAGTGGTAGGAATAGCGCCCCGTAATTGGTGTCCGTGGTAGGAATATAGCGCCCCATCCATGGTGTCCATGGTAGGAATAGCGCCCCGTCATTGGTGTCCATGGTAGGGATAGCGCCCCATCTATGGTGTCCATGGTAGGAATAGCACCCCGTCATTGGTGTCAGTGGGAGGATTGGTGCCCCGTCATTGGTGTCCCTGGGAGGAATAGTGCCCAATCATTGGTGTCCCAGTTTTTTCATTATTACTTTTAAATAAACTGAAAAATTGAACATTACGTTTTTTTTGTGATTTTATCCGATTAATCGATTAATCGAAAAAATAATCGGCCGATTAATCGATTATAAAAATAATCGTTAGTTGCAGCCCTAGACTGCAGAGAGGGACTTCTAACGGTACCGAAAATCATCCGATTTCCTCGTGGATGTTACCAACTAATGCACTCAAAGGGACAGATAAATAACATCCACCATAGTGTAGTATGTAAAACCATCAACTTTATTAAACGGGTAATTATCTACTCACAAGAGGATACGGGTTGAGCGCACAGCTAACAGTGGACCGATGAGTGTCTCGCTCGGGTGTAAACGTCACTTCCGGTTTCCTACGCGTTACGTCACACAATGACTTCGACTGGGAACTTGCTTATCACAGTATCACTGCTGTTGACACTGGAGTTATGCACAGATGCACTTTGAATCAGTTGATTTTATGCTATGCACAGATGCACTTTTGATGCAATTTTTGATTGTTCAAGCACTATTGCACCTCTTTGTTTTGACATTATTATTTAATATTTTTTATAATTGTCCCTATGACCCTTGCCATCATTGCGAGACGAAATCTTCCTATGGGGACACGTGTTCTAGGAAGTACTGTTTAAAGTCAAATCTCCCCCACAACAGGGCACTGCAAAAAAAAAAAAAAACGAAACGAAACAAAAAAGAAACACACACTGGCAGAGGATGTAAACCATGTTAGTTTTCCTTTGGCATCAGGCTGTTACTTAGCAGATATTCTCCTCTCCCTGCTTCCAAAGTTGCGATTACCAAAATTTGGTGCAAGAGGCATACTTAAAAGCTACAAATTGCAAACCAGTGCCCTATCTTATTTCATTACTTAAAAAAGGGAAAAAAACACTTTGGTGCTATTTTTGTTTTTGACTTTTTTTTTACAACTAGAAGCTCAGATAGCAGATCAAAGAAACAAAAAGATGTGACAAAGTAATTGAAATCATTTTTTTTTTTAATTTTATTGAAATTTGGTGAATCACAAAGATCAAAGTAGTAAATAGAAAGATATCCATCTAATGACAAATAACCACTTTGTTTCACATGTCTGCCAGCAAGTACATGTTTAATTGCTCATTAACCACTTGCTTATTGGGCACTTAAACCCCCTTCCTGCCCAGACCAATTTTCAGCTTTCAGCGCTGTCACAGTCATGCAATGCGGTACTCGTATAACATTTTTATAATTTTTTTCCCCACAAATAGAGCTTTCTTTTGGCGATATTTAATCGCTGCTGGGTTTTCAATTTTTTACAAAAAAACGAAAAATGACCGAAAAGTTTCAGTCAGCACCGGTGGGCACTGATGAGGCAGCACTGATAGGTGGCACTGATAGATGGCACAGATGGGTGGCATTGATGAGTGGCACTGAAGAGCATTGATAGGTAACACTGAAGGGCACTGATAGGTGGCACTGATGGTCACTTCTAGATAACACTGATAGGCAGCACTGATAGTTGTCACTGAGGTGATGAGGCACTGATGGGCACTGGTAGGTGGCACTGGTGGGCACTGGTATACACTGGCAGGCGGCACTGATAGGCACAGATACTTGGTTGATGCCTCATCCTCTTTGGGACTGCTGTCCCTCTGACAAAAGCCGGTTTACCGATCTGTTGTTTACATCATGTGATCAGCTGTCATTGCTTGACAGCTGATCACGTGGTAAGGGGCCGGGATTGCCCCCTTACTCTGATCTGTGATCAGCCGAGTCTCATTGACCTGGTGATCACAGAGTGTGCAACGCATGCCCCACAGGGGGCGTGCAGGCAGCTCATGGCCTCCCGGCAATTAAGGTTTGCGCTGTAGCCGTCATTCAGCTATAACGCGGACTGGAAATGGATAAAACACATGCAATTTGAGTCTTTATTTTTCTGTAGATTTTCATTTACAAGAAGTAGTTGATTGCCCTTAATGGTAGAAAGTTTGTAAACCTTGAAATAATAGGCATATTAGATGTATGGATAACTTTAAATTAATGCATTTAGTAAGAGTCCAACCTCAAACATTCCAACCTCAATCATTCAACCTAATGACAATAAATTAACTTAACATGTTGTTAGCTTGTTTTTTTTCTCATTATGAAATTTTGAAAGAAAAGTGTTTTATGCTTGTAGCACTGACCCCCGAAGGAGTGGCTGGTTTGATTTAGGCTTACCGTTTACCTCCTCCGCCTTTTAGCTCGTCGTTCTTGTCTAGGTGTTCCCGAGGTTGATGGCCCAATAACTGTAGAGACCGACACTTGCATTCCTTTTGGAATTTTTATTTGCTTAAAACGTTGAACAGTAATACAGTTTCTCAGTTGCGAATAGAGGGTATAGGTATGGAAGCTCAGGCACTTTGAAACTGCTGACACTTAATAAATGTCTATTTCTAGGTAATCCAGGGAGTAGCCACTCGCAGCTGGATATTTCCACCGTTGGAAGTCCTGGCTTTAGGGACTTAGCAGCCGACACATGTATCAAACTTAGCAAAGTCTCTGGCACAGACTTGGTTGCAAACTTTTAGACGAACACAGAAAGTCTCTCACAGGAACTTAGTTGTAACAGAAGGATAGGAATAGGAACTTTCTTGCGGTATCAGTATCTTGATACCGTAAGAAATGTGGATTCCATTAGTGTCCATACAGCTCAACATCCATGCTCTTACCGAGCAGCCAGCTTTGTGCGTGGGCCTCTTCTGAAGAGTCCTTCCCTGGTTGCATAACGAGTTGCTGGGCCTCTCCAAAACCCGAGACGGCACCGAGCCACCTTAGAATCCTCCTTCCAGCTACTGTGCCTCGGACTAATCAGTTCCGACACTCTGGAATGGATGGATCCGCACCCCAGGCCATGAGGACCTCTGGGGGCTGGTCAGGAGGACCAGGACCATGGCGTTAGAACATAACTTCTGAACTGGAACCCAGAACCACGTGACTTCAGCACCTTAAATACCCTATCCCGCAATACACAGAGAGACAACGCACCCACTGATTGGCTCAGAGAAAGAGATTGGTACCCAATGCGTCCAACCAGACTGCGTTCTAATGCCTGTCAAAGGTGTTAACTGCAGCTATGACCAGGCAGAACATTAGTACAGCCCAGCCAAACTGATGCCAAAACACAATTTAGAACAATTAACCCAAAGACTCATCTATAGTCTTGGGGAAAAAATAAATTTACAGACATAGCGGGTGCTCTTCAGGAGTACCGCCGCTACATGTGTAACCCAACTTCTGCTCATACATTAACTTAGGGTGTGGGCTCATTAATGATCAATTGCTTGATATTTTTTTATCATTTACATTTTTTGTGTGTGCATCGGTAAGGACAATACAAATCCAGCATTGATATATTGTACAGTAAGGATAGACTGTTTCACAAACTAATAATAGAGTAGCACCGTATGCTAGGTACATAGCGAATAGGATAATATCAACACTGCAACAAAGAGACTACATTAGTTTGAATTAAAATGCAACAGTGTGAAAACACTAAAATTGCCCAGAGGCTGGTGTACACAAACAAATTTTCCAATAGGAAAGAAAAAGGCATTACATCACAGAGGTTAGAAGACAAGAAAATGAGAGTTATGCCCTGTACACACGGTCGGAAATTCCAATGGAAAAAGTCCGATCGGATTATGTTGTCGGAAAATTTGATCGTGTGTGAGCTCTATTGGACTTTTTCTGTGGGATTTTCCAATGCACAAAGTTTGAGAGCAGGATCTAAAATTTTCCGATTGCATAAATTCCGATCGTGTGTAGACAATTCCGACAGACAAAGTGGCACGCATGTTTACAATAAACTAGACGAAAGCTATTGGCTACTGGTCCATTTATAGTCCCGACGTACGTGTTTGACATCACCTCGTTCAGAACGATCGGATTTTCCAAAAACTTTGAGCGACCGTGTATATGCAACACACGTTTTGGACAAAATCGGTCGGAAAAAATCAGACAGGTTTTGTGGTCGGAATGTCCAACCGTTTGTACAGGGCAGAAGTAAAATTACTAAGCAAGCTCAATAGGAAAGACAGGAATTGAACAGGAAGACTTAGGGGAAAAAATAAAAAAATAAGAAGGAAAAGAGGGGAGGGAGTGGTGTTAAAGAAAATGGCTGAGAACACATGTGAATTTTTTTTTTTTTGTTACTTGACCTCTGACCTGTATCTCCTAAACATCTCAAAAGAACTGTCTAGTAGTGTATATGAAGGTAGAGAGATTTGTTTGTCTTTCCGAAGAATTCAAAGTTTTGTCAATAAAAGGTAGCCAGCATTTGAAAAATCATTTGGTTTGAGACTCTCTATGTTCACCACTCCCTGATGCCAGTTTTGTTTTGTTTTTTAATATGGAGTAAGGGTCCTTTCACACGGGGCGGATCAGTTCTGATCCGCCCCGGGGATATCCGTATGCTCAGCGGGGATTACTCCGTCGATCCCCCGCTGAGCAGGAAGAGGACAGGTCCGTCTCTGCACACTGCGCAGGGACAGACCTGTCACAGCGCCACTCTCCCCTATGGGAGATCGGATGATGACGGACCGCAGTGCCCGTCGTCACCCGATCCGATCCGCAGACGGATGGAAAAATAGCTTTTTCCTCCGTTACACTTTTTCGGATCGGAGCGGGTTGGATGTCAGCGGACATGTCACCGCTGACATCCGACGCTCCATAGAGCTCTATGGAGCACCCGTTCAGGTCCGCCTGAAAAACTGACAGGCGGGCCTGAACGGAACGTCAGTGTGAAAGGGGCCTAAATCTCATAGGCCACTTTGCACTCTTGTTAGTGTTGGGGGTGGGGGAGAATCATGTGAGAGCTATTTTCGTAGGATGCACCATCTGGCTGTTAAAGGCATATATGTACCCAGTCCTTATTTCATGGAGGTTCTTGGGGATTTTGATGAGCCTCCCAGAAGCTAACTATTAACAGCATGGGGTCAGGAGGTATGGGTTGTCCTCAGATTTTTGTCATAAATGTAATATTTTTCCCTGAATGTATATATCAAGGACATTTCCAGAAGCAGAGTTATAAATTAGACCAATTTTCCAAGCACTTACTCTTAGGCCACGTACACACGGGCGGATTGTCTGCCCAACTAAGTTCGTCAGACAATCCGACAGACAGTCCGTTCAACTTTTGAATGAACGGACTTGACCACACACGATGAACAGACAGTCCGCTGAAAGCTTGCGCGATGACGTATACAGCACGTACGACGGGACTAGAAATACGACGTCCAATACACTGCAATGCAACCTTCGGCCGTGTAAATCCTTTCTGAGCATGCGCCATACTTAGTCCGTCCAACTTGCCTACACGCGAGCGGACTGTCCGCTGAAACCAAGTTTGGACGGACAAAACCAAGTTTGGACGGACAAAATTACGGAAATTCCGAAAGACTTAGTCCGTCAGACTGTCCGCTGAAAAAGTCAGCTGAAGCCCACACACGAGCGGATTGTCCGCTGAAACACGGTTCAGCGGACTAAGTTGGGCAGACAATCCGCCCGTGTGTACGCGGCCTTAGTCTGAATCTGGTCTGCATTGTTGGAATAAAATGTAAACCTTATGTAGATTTTTTTTATTGGGTTTCTCTCCATGGCTCATTGATAGCGACTTTACAGATAGTTTGCCCATTTTCTGTAAATTAGATTTTTATAATGTATAGGCTTTATGTTTATTTAAGGAAGAGTATATAGAAGGCTATAGAGACTTCAGAACTGCCTATTAGTTTGTCTAGGTGGGTTTTGGTGTATACATAGTTCGTTGGCTGGGTTACAAGTTATACACTTCCAGTATGCTGTGGCCTGAAGGTAATGTCTCTTTACTCTCTCGTGAAGAGTTGTGGTATTTTGTGTTTAGTTCAATTAATGTACATGGTTTTCCAATTTGTATTGGGGAAAGGTGATATAAATATGTGTTAGACCATTCTAAGCCCAAATTTGGAATACAAGGTTTTCTTCTCATTGTTGAAAGGCTGAACTATGTTTTTATAGGAAGGTAATTTGAGAAATATGGGGATTCTTTGAAATATTTTTCCAATATTTTTTAAGCACGAGTTCTAGTAGACACTTCCAATTTATAGAAAGTTTGTGTGGCAAGTCTTTAGCAAGAGCAAAGTCACAGTGGTAAGTCTACAGCAAGAGCTCTGCAAATCTACAGCATGAAAATTCAGCCATGGTGACCCCTGTGGTGGGAGGACTATTGCACAACATAACTGAACCAGAATTTGCAGCAGACTTGCAGAATGTTTGCAAAGAAAGTTGATCTGGTGTCATGCAATGCAAACTTGCTGCAATTGTGCAACAATCTCGTGAAGTCTGGCAAGTCTAGCAATAGTAATAGTAATTTTCAAACTTGCAGCTCAATTTTTGTTGCTATCTGGGTAGTTCTAGTTTGTCAATTTGTGATTTTATTTTTGGTCAGGTGTTTATAGAAGCCTGAGAATTTTACAAATTAGATAACAAAAAGATTTACAAGCCCAAGGACGAGTGCTGGTGTTTCAGATGGATGCATAAGTCATACAGGAGCATTTACTGCAGCATTGTTTACTGTACACAGATATCAAATCTGGCCAGGCTAAGCACAGTTTTTTTTTTAATGTGGACATTCTGTTGAATAGGTAGGGCTTATTTTTGGGGTAGGTCTTATCATGTCATGCACTGTCTTCTCTACCCCTCTGCCTCCCTGCCGGTCAGGAATTCTGAGTGGAACCGAGTAAAAGTGGTTGTAATATCTTAGAATCCACTCTATTTCAGTTTTATGTAATGTAAACTGTGTATGTTTCTGTAATATAAATATGCCAAATACCTTCTTGTAGCGACACTGATCACTTCCGTGACCTGCCGGAGCTCTCTTCCCCCTCTGAGCACTGCAGAGGGCTGGGAGAAGAGAAGGAGAGCAGCAGGAGATCAGCTGAGTGCCTAGCAGCGCTGTACTGAAGGTATTTGACACAATTAGATTACAAAAACACACACACTTTACATTATGTAATACTGTAATAGAGTGGATTCTAGGATTTTACAACCATTTAAAACTAGGGCTTATTTTCAGGGTAGGGCTTATATTGCAGCGCTCCCCGAAAATCACAGTAGGTCTTATTTTCAGGGTAGGTCTTATTTTTTCGTGCAAACAGCAGATATATGTAAATCAGATGAAAGTGAGTTTCGTTTACCTGAGATAGGAACTAACCTTTTCTGTTTAATATATTTCATAATTTTACACATTACGATAACAGAAAGGCACTAGGGTTACAGTAAAGAAATAAAACTTGGTTTTCAGATAACAAAACTTAGTCACATACTGTACAATACATCAAAATTGTCTGCAAAGGAAACCTTTCTAAGAGAGTAATCATTAGCAGGGAGTTCAAGTCAACAACAGTGAACTAGAGCATGAATTCAAGAAATGCATAGGTAGGTAAAGACAATGCTACCAATTGCGAGGATACTCAGTAAATGGTCTTACAGTTCCAAGTGCTAACAAAACTAGGGAGAGACAAGCTTGGGATTGAAAGCGAATCTTTTAGATGAAACTAAAACAAGCATGTAGAATCCTGAATCAAATGTTATCGGTTGATTTACTAAATTTGGAGAGTACAAAATTTGGTGCATGGTAGCCAACCAGCTTCTAAATTCAGCTTGTTCGATTCGGTTTTGATAAAAAAAAAAAAAATGGAAGCTGATTGGTTCCTATGCACAGCTGCACCAGATTTTGCACTCTCCAGTTTTAGTAAGTCAACCCCCTTGTCTCTATAGCTAGGGAAGACAGTGTTATTGGCTATATTGCAAACAAAGATTTAGAATAACACAAAGTACAGGCATGTTTTTCCTGTATTGTGGTTAGTAATTTTCTTCTTTGCTCTGCTAAATCAGGAAAATGACCAGTTATGTCGTTTCGACCATGATGTAAAGGTTGAACTACCTGGTGGGTTGAGAAATAACAAGGTTTTCCTTGTCAAAAGATTTTATTAAGTTCATACACAGTGATAACAGGTAAAATATTGAGATATAAAGTGACCAAAGAAATGAAGCTCAAAATTTTGTACATACATACTTAATTCGTATGGAATAACCACATATTGTCATGTATGTAAGTACAAAAAAAAAAGAAACATTTTGTAAACATGACAAATACGGTAAATTTGTTAAAAGGATTAGTAGGTATTGCAGATAAGTTGGGGTACAGAGAAAAATTCTGCAGGAGCAAGAGCTTCTAATTCATAAGAGGTGAAAGGAAGGGAAAATTAGAGAACAAAGAGAAAGAAAAAGGGTAGAGAGACCAGGAAAGGAGTGCCCATTCGGTAGGTCCAAAAGCCATTGTGTATATAGTCTGGATATTCGTAGATCAACTACCAAGGCAGGAGAACATTCTCATTGAAAGTTGAAGGGAGATGTTTTATCTATGGGTGCCAAAGTTTTTTGAATTTGGGGATTTGATCTTTTTCTATGGCTGCTATTTTAGGCTGAATCATGGAATTATGCATCCTGTGTTTTGTCTCGACTATAACCAATGAAAGGGATTTCCATGCTTTTGCAACTGTTTGTTTAGCGGCAGTAAGTAGTTGGACAAAAAGTTTAAATTGAATGTGAGTTAAGCACAGTGGTTTCAACTTGAGTAATGTGGTAGTTGGATCGGGATTCAATTTCAACCTGAACATTTTGGTAGCCAATTCAAAGAATTCCTTCCAAAAGACCTTGACAGTAGGACAGGTCCACCATGTGTGTACGAATGTGCCCAATTCCGAACGGAAGCAGAGTAGGTAGGTACATACTTAGCTATTCAAAGGTACCAGATACCATTGAGTCAACACCTTGTAATTGGCTTCCAGTGCTAGAACATTCAGGGGAAGATTATTTTATTGCCCACTAGATCTTAGACCAGTCCTCCAAGTCAAGGGTTTGCCCAAGATCTGCCTGCCATTTCTGGGTGTAAGGTGGTTTAGCTGAATCTGAATTGGGTAAAATTTGAGAGTATAAAGAAGAGATTAGACCTTTAGTATGTGGGTTATCTTTACACATTGATTCAAAATCTGAAAATTGTGTCAGAAGGGCATTAGTATTAGTATTGGGAGTGTAAACGTTTTTGATTTGAAGAGAGCAGAATAATTCTGATTGCGGTAAACCATAGGATTTGTAGAGAGTTGGGAATGGGATAAAGGACTTAACAGAAACAAAATGGTAAAATCTTAGAACGTTCAAGGAGGTCCAAATTTTAAACGATGAGGGAGAGAACCATGCAGGGTAAAAGGCTGGGTTTAAAAAAAATGAGAGACAAGGATTATGTGGAGATTGTAGATTGTGTTGAAATGTAAGATTATCCCAAAGAGAAAAAAGTGTTTAGTAATGGGATTACGTATTTTGGGACGATCTTTGGGAGGGAGCCAAAGTAAATTAGAGATCGATATAGGATCATATTTCGTGGCTTCAATCATAACCCATAGAGGAATTTCATGTGTTGCATCATATTTAGATAGACTAGCAATATGTGCTGTTTTATAATAGGATGCAAAGTTAGGAAAACCAAGGCCACCACTGGTTTTAGGGAGATATAATGTGTGCAAAGATATGTGTGGTTTAGAGCAGTGGTCATCAACCCTGTCCTCGGGGCCCACTAACATGCCAGGTTTGCAAGATAACTGAAATATGTCACAGGTGATATCATTTGCTGCTCAGTGATTGCAGTATTCTAGTCTGCATCTCCACCAAGGTAATACATAAAACCTGGCCTGTTAGTGGGCCCTGAGGATAAGGTTGATGACCACTGGTTTAGAGAGGCTCCAAACAAATGAAGTAGCTTTTTTCTGGATTAATCTTAGGTAGTAAGCTGAAATTGGTAACGGTAGTACTCTAGAGATACAAAAGTTTGGGCAAAAGTGTCATTTTTATTGCACTAATTCTTCCCAGCCATGATAGTGGGAGATGAGTCCATTGTATCAACAAGTTTGTTGCCCTTCTCAAGGTTTGCGGATAATTGGCTGAGAAAAGATCAGATATGGAGGCTGTTAGATTAATCCCCAAATATGGGATTGATTTCTCAGCCCAGGTAAAACAAAGTGCTATTTTATCAGGATCCAGTTCCATTTTGGTAAGAGAAATATTTAAAACCAGGCATTTCTTAAGATTAGTTATGAGACCCAAGAGGGCATCAAACTTGTTGAGGATAGGTAAGAGATTGGGGCCTGTAACTTGTGGGGATGATAGAAATAGTAGAATATTGTCTGCAAAGAGACAACGTTTATGCTGATATCCCACTATTTCTTTTTCGGTTATAGTTGAATTAGATCTAATTAGTTCAGCAAGAGGTTCTATTAATAGGGCAAACAAAAGGGGGGAAAGAGGGTAACCCTGCCATGTGCCTGTCCCTATATTGAAGGAATCTGATTTATACCCAGCGTACATTATGTATGCCCATGGGTTATCTCATAAAATGCGCCCCAAACCCCCATTTCTGAAGGGAATAATTTAAGTATGGCCAAGAAACAGAATGAAACAGAATGAAAGGCTTTCCTGATATCGAGTGAGAGAAAGCAAGAAGGGATGTGGCAGGTTTTTGCAATATGGGCTAACAGGACAGCTCGACAAATATTGTCATTGGCTTGTCGTGTAGGCATAAATCCTACTAATGTTTCTGAAAAGGTTTGATAATATAAGGCCAAATATCCGTCGGGTCCAGGTCTCTTATTCTTTTTTAACTCTTTCATTGTTTTGGCTACGTTGTCTACTAAAATGGGTTCGTCGAGTTGTCTTTTTTGGTCACTGGATAGCTCGGGTAGGTTTAATTGGGAAAAGAAGGTGTCAGCTGCCTTAGGGCAAAAATTGTTTGTTGCCATGTATAAGGAATCAAAGTGGGAGTGAAATTGATGTACAATTTTGACAGGGTTACATGTGTAGGTATTATTTGATAATTTAATTCTTATTAGTTGGGTTGGAGTGTGTGTTTAGATCTGTTTAGGGATTTTTCATCTGATTCTGTGAGGAATAAGTCATACTACAGGTGGGCTTTTTCTAATCGGATTTTGGATGATTGGATGGGATTATCCTGAAATGATGCAAAAGAAGTGTTAAATTCAGTTTCTAGCTTGTGAGCAAAATTGTTCGCGTTTGAATGTGGCAGGTTATCTTTGAAATACTCCACGCATTACTAGTTTGTGTGCTTCCCAAAGTGTCAGTGGGGAAATGTCCGGGCTATTATTATGTGTTAAATATTCTTTCAGGGCTTGTTCAATGGTTAAGCAATGTGATGGATGTTTGAGTAATGTATCGGGGAGGTACCAAGTGGGGTCTTGAGCTTTAGGGATAGTAGAAGCTATTGTGGTTAGGACTGCATTGTGATTAGACCAAGTAATGGGATTATATCTGAATTAAGTAGTTCTGGTAACATCCCTGTGGTTAAAAAGATATGATCAATGCATGTAAATGTTTGGTGAGGGTGTGAGTAGTATGTGAATCCACTTTTAATTTGATTATTTTCTCTCTAAGTATCAACTAAAGTGTGTTTAGAAAGAAGATGAGAAAAATATATTTTATTTGGTTTTTGGGTTAGGTGATATGGTGATTTATCCAGAAATGGGTGTAATACCTGATTGGACTCACCACACATGATAATTGTTCCAATCTTATGTGTGGTAATTACCTACATTAGGTGTGTGAGGAAAGGTGTGGGTTATTTATTTGGTGCCTAATAAGACACTATGACTGCTGAGTCCATAATATGTCCTGTGAGAATTAATGCCCCTCAGGGTCTTTAATTTCTGATTGGAGTGTGAATGGGAAGAAGCGGTGGAAAGCTATGAGGGTTCCACTTTGTTTGGTGGTGGTTGAGGCTGTGAATACTTGTGGATAAAAAGAACTCATAAATTTAGGCATAGAGTTTACCGTGAAATGTGTTTTTTGTAAGCACACAATATGTGCTTTTCGAGCCTGAAAAAAGCGTAACGCTTTAGTTCTTTTATGAGGTATATTGATACCCTGAACATTCAGGGAAAAATGTTTAGAGGTGCCATGGTAGTTGATCTAGGAAATTATACTTACCGATAGTCATGAAGTTCTGGATGGTTGAACCTGTACGAATGGAAATGAAGAGGAAGAAGAGAAAAGAGGATCTAGGAGAGATTGAAGAAAGAAGGTACAAAATAAATGTGGTTAGATAATTCATTATAAAAAGGATTCTAAAATATTAATAATTGCCCGTGAGTAGGAAAACGGTTTCCCATCAGGGGAAGTAGGGCCAACATCGAACACCCACATATTATGAGTGGGGGAGCGAGGAAGGTACAGTGGAGCACATGGAAGTACCGTGAGTGGGAGAAGAGCCTTATCAAAGAGACATTGTAAAGATGTATTATTGTATAAGCTGCCAGGCTCTCTGAAAATATAATTCTATTTTACAAGAAAAATCTTAAAGGGGAAGGATGTGGGTGGTAAATAAATCTACAATCTGAGAGCAATTTTTTATAATAAAGAACTGTTAGCATAATGGAAGGGGGAGGGGAAAGGGAGGGGGATATACACCAGGAGGAGAGCAAATTTAAGCAATCTTACAAAGTTGGCCAGAGTAGGTGTGAGTTCCCTAATCAAAGCAACCCGTTTAATAAAAACAAGGGGGTTATAGGGAGGTTATCTACAAAGAAATGCTGTTAATAGAAAGTATACCATTAAATCATTTAACAATAATGAAACGGTCTAGTTAGGGAGAAAAACGAACTGCTCTCATCCGTAAAGAGGTCAAGTGATTTAGGAGGATTATGATTGGAACAGATTATAACCTTGATTATTAAGTTTATAATCATCTGAATATTAGAAATAAAGGGCCTATGGTATGAAAATTGAAGAGTAGGCAATGTGACCCCCTTTGAATGTGGAACAAATGGACAAAACTTTGAGGGTTTATAGCTAGGTAGAGTATTATGGGACTTAGTTAGAGCCTAAAGAAGACCCTTGATATGCCCAATCGGGTTTCATAAAAACTGGCAGAGAAATCAATCTCAAAGAGAAATGGTGGAGGAATGTTCAAAGGAACAGAACGTTGTCAGTCTATGGAATCTTCTTGATCCAGAGGAGGGGATCCAAATCGAACTCTCTTGTGAGAATGTTGGTTTTCAGTTTTCCCTAAGGATTGGGAGCTCTGATACGCAGATTGGAGCGTCTGGCTGTGTTTTCAAAATCTTCCAATCTGGGTTGTAGCGTTAAATTTTCTTCTTTTAGGTTATCAATTTGAGTCATAACATCTTGTGCCATGTTTTCTATTTCTTCCACTTTGAGCGCTAAGGCTGCTGTACGGTTCCCTAGTTCTCTTATTTCTTTAGTCAGACTATTAGTGATATGTTCAGAAGTCTGCTTCAAAGCTTTGTGTAACATTTTTTCAAATTGTTTTAAAAGAGATGGGGGTGTTGAGTAGTCTTGAGAATTATCTTGTGAGAATATAATTTCTGAATCTGACTCACCTAAAGCAACGCGGCTGGTGCGTTTTCTACTTGTGAGAGCAAGCTGAGGTAAAAGGAGATGAGGGGGGGCCACACCATTTTGGCTGAAGCCCGCGTCTGGCCCTCCTTATTAGCAGTGTTTTTATCCTTAAAACAGCTTCCTCCTAACACCATTCTCTTCCAGAAGGCTGCCCTGTCATCTCAAGGACAATTAGGAGAAAGAGTATAGAAGTCGGCGGGAGTATTCGTGACCGCAGATCCTCTCCCTCACGGAGCGGAGCTCTAGCAAAGCATGACCGCCATGCTAGACTCCACGCATGCACCCTCTGACCTGAGAAATAACAAGGTTTTAATCATCGTGCTGTATTGGAGCTTTTGGACATAATAAAATATTGTGGGTCTGAATGGGTTATGTCTATTGCAACCAAGGAGAATATTGTTGGTGTTTCCTTTATAGAGTTAAAGGTTATCTTTATGCAGGAAAACTTCTCTATCCTTTTGGAAGAAATGTTAAAGTAACGTGATTAGCCTTCTAATGTTGTTGAAGAATCATTGATTTATTAACTTCAATGTTCATCTTGTGAGGAGATAGTTGATATGAGATTTTTTTCTTCTGTGTAGAGTTTGCTTTTTCTCTTTGAAGATCAGTGGATCATTTTGATGAATATCCTGTAGTAGCTGCTGTATGAAATGTGCTTTTGCATACCAAATTTATATACCAAATAAATTTGTTTTCTTTTTGTAAAGGGCAATTCCCGACTTGTTGAAAGGACTTTCATTTGTGTGTTTCTTCATCTGAATAATCAGCAAAAATCAGAAATTAGTGGCCTTCAAGGAAAAGTCTTTTACCTGCCCAGAATGCCTGTAGTATTGCTATAGAATGAGTACTGTATATTGAAAGTATCGTATGATGATGAGGTGATAAGTCTTTTCGTTCTGGGTCAAAATGTGCGCTCTTTCTACTTTATAGGGTAAAGTAAGTCTCAGAAGTTCGGGATGTTATGCAAGTAAATGGACATTAGCAGGCCTGTGGATAGGATTCTGACAAGCCTATTAAACACAGGTTTTTTCTTTGTGACTCATTTTCTAAGTCTTCAAACGTGTTTGCCAGTATGCATACCTGGTTTTTAGTCACATCCATAATGGTGTTTGGTTTTTTAACCTCATCCTCCAGTGTTGAGATTAGTTCTTTGGCTTCACTCAATTTATGAGCAAGTAAGACAGGCCATAGACGGTGCAAACTTCTTACCTGCAACCACGGGTTGCAGGAAAGAAATTCACACGGATTCCACCATCAACACAGACAGTGTTGACAGGGGAATTACTCCTACTGAGCAATTGTCTTCTCCCAGCAAGAGGTTGGGTATAGGAAGCCACCCCCCCCTCAGTAAATGACAATGATTATCACAAGCGGCTATAGCAGTTTGGCATCAACTTGGTATATTCAGCCTGCCCATTAATGATTCGAACCATCGGCCTTATTCATGTGACAGAGATTGAATACCATTAAATACCATTAAATACCACTTTATTTCTGTCTTCTGGATTGTTGATTTGAAGTGTAGTTCCACCCAAAAGTGGAAGCTCCGCTTATCTGTCTCCTCCCCCCTTCCGGTGCCACATTTGGCACCTTTCAGGGTGGGGGAGCGGGTACCTGTTTTTGACAGGTACCTGTCCCCACTTCCATCGGACCTCACCGATGCGAGGTACATCAGATGTTCGGGCCAGTTAGAGAGTGTAGCGCTTTTTGCGCATGCACGGAAAGGAAACCGGCTGTGAAGCTGCAAGGCTTCACTGACGATTTTCCTTACAGGCTGTGGTGGCAGCAGCACCCGAGAGCTGATGGAAAGATCGGCTGGGTACCATCGCTAGATTCCAGGACAGGTAAGTGTCCTATTATTAAAAGTCAGCAGCTACAGTAGCAGCTACAGTATGTGAAGCTGCTGACTTTTATTTTTTTGTGCTGAGGGTGGAACTCCGCTTTAATTAGTTTAGTTTAGTAAGTAAGTAAGTAGTAGACTACAGATGCTGTTTTCATGTGGCTTTGATACAGATTGGTTTCATCGTTGGAGGACAGAGGTTCTGGGTTAGTGGAGTGTGATGACTTCAAGGTTTTGCAATCATGAGCAGAGTTATAGTTTTGCTGTTGTGCTTGTTTGGTCCTGGAGCATGATTTTCTTTGTGTTTTCTCTAGAAATCCATCCATTTGGCAGATGATTGGGTTGCAGATATATAAGGTTCTTCTAGGTATAGATGGCATTATTATCCCGGTAGTGTGGGAGCTTTTCTAATCTGCATCAGGCACCAGAACTGAAAGTTATAAATCAGGTTTTGTTTTTTTGGCTGGGCCCCCTGTATTGTTACAATTCGTATAAGTAACAAGGGGGTGGTAAAACTGAGGCTCAGCATTCTCAAACAGCCCACAAGGGTTGATTTAGTAAAGGCAAATAGGCTGTTCATTTTGCAAGGGACTTTTCCCCAGAATGTGATAAAATATAACTTTGCAAAGACAACCCAATCACATGTAAGAAATAAAAACAGCATTTTTCCTTGCACATGATTGAAATATGGAAGTCAGCAGAGTTTACCTTATTTACTAAGCTCTGGGGAACATTCCCTTGCAAAGTGAGCAGACTATTAGCCTTTAGTAAATAAACCCCATAATTTATGTGCCCCAGACTTGTGGGTTTCCATAGCTAACAGTTCCACCCAAAACCTAACCCCGACCCAAAACCTAGCCATGGTTGAAAGTCTATAGTTTATGCTGTTGGACTTGTTAGGTATTTTTCACATATTTTATAGATCATTCTTGACTTTATGAGCTGCATGAATTTAATTTTGCAATAATGGAAATTGTGGAAGGAAAGGAGCAACATTAGTTTTCCTCTAAAAGCAGAACGCCACATGTTATCGGTTAAAGTGATTGCCATAACATGTTCCATATTACACAGCCTTTCTGCTTGATTTGTAGGAAACTATGAAAAAGGAGAACACTGGATAATATTGCAGAACTGGGATGTCCAAAATTGTATTCACCTTTCTCCATTTTCCAACCTTAGGTTGTCCGAGAATGGATCCTGAAAACAAAGACAACGTTGTCCTAGTGGAAGAGAAATTCCGATACTTCTGTTTAGAGTTTGTGAAACATTCCCAAAGTGTAGGAGATGGCTGGGAGTGGAAACATGTCCAGGTAATGTGTGCGTGAGTCACAGTCTATACATTATATAATTGCCTTCTATGCTGTAAGTCGCATAAGACGTTATTCTTTCATCACTTCATTTAGTAATTACTGTTTACTTGTCCAACATCCGAAAGGATAATCGAAAACATCTATAGCTAAAAACAAAGAGGACTATTTATAATTGGTCAAATAGGTAATTTGGTACTATGTTGCCACCTTTTCTGATGCATTCTGCTCACGTTGTATTATTAGAGTTCGTTCAGACGTGACTGGTGTTTTGCTGCACTTCATTGCTAGGGGACATAGAAAACAATTGTTTTCTATGTGTCCCTTTCACACTTCAGTTGGGAGGTACTGTACAGTGAGCATTTTGTAGCATATTACCACAGTTTATAGGTAGGCACTGTGGGGTTGGTTTACTAAAGGCAAATAGACTGTGCACTTTGCAGTTGTCCCAGAGCTTAGTATATGAGGTAAAGCTTCACTTAGCATAGTATACCCAATCGTGCAAGGAATAAAAAACAAAAAACAGCATTTTTGCTTGCACATGATTGGATGATGGAAGCTAACAGAGTTTCTGCTCATTTACTAAGCTCTGGAGCAACTGCACTTGCAGAGTGCAACAGCATCTTGCAAAGTACACAGTCTTTTTCTCTTTAGTAAATCACCCCCTGTATGCCAGCACACAGCACTGCAATGTACCATGCTGCTGTGTGGAGACACAAATGAAGTTTCACTTTGTGCACTTCCAATAAAGTTAAAAAAAAAAAACATTTTAAACTGCTCCCTCACCATGGCTCACTGCAGCCGAAAACAGAAAGCTGCCCAAGTGCTAACACAGAGGGGATGATTTACTAAATCTGGAGAGTGCAAAACCAATCAGCTTGCAGTTTTTTTTTTTTGTTTTTGTCAAAGCTGAAGTTAGAAGCCGATTGGCTACCATGCACAGCTGCACCAGATTTTGCACTCTCCAGTTTTAGTAAATTAACCCCAGAACGTTTAGTGTGTGCAGGCAGTGTGAACCAGCCCTTAAATGTTGTTTCAGCAATTGTGCTCAGTAAATGAAATCAGTGATTTGGCACTTTGCAGTGTGTATTGTAACCAAAACTTAGCTGGGTACACACTGTACGAATTTCCGCAAGTACCTTTGGCCGCAGTGACCATTGTGTTCTGCCGGCAAGGAAGGCTGCCAACCCGCAGGACACAATGTCGCTGCAGGAGGGATTCAGTGTTGATGAGGAAGCAAACCCATGGTGGAAGGAAAGGAATTTGCATAATCTATGGCCTGCCTTACTCACAGAATATTTGGAGAATCAGGTCACCGTTATTTTGCAATACTTATGTAAAAGAGAACATCAATCTGCAAAACAAATATGTTCACAAATGAGTTTTGTTTCCTCATTGTGCCCCCCATTTCCTGTATGGATGTCATAGGGACAAGAAGAACCACGGGTTGCAGGAAAGAAAATTGCTTGATTACCACCAGTGGAGCCATTGTGTTCTCCCTGCGGGGGAAGGGAGCACCGCTGCCGGGAGAACACAGTGATTACTCTTAGTGGCTATAATAGCTGCTAGCAATAACTGCATGTAAAATCTGACAGGCTGGTTGTACCCAAGTTGATCGATCGATGAACCTGGGTACATTCAGTCTGCCTATACATGGTTTGAATCTTGGTCGGTCCCTGCTGAACCAGCCAAGGTTCAAACCGTCTATGGCCAGTTTTAGTTTTTCATTGCTTGGCTGCCTGAACACTACAGTACCCAAAGGGTGGGCTAGCATTTTTCCAGGGCAGTGTCCATGGCTGAGAGGTTAGGGGTGTGTAACAAGTGGGCGCCAGCCACTATATTTGATTTTTTGAAGATTTGATTGCTCAAAGCAACACATGGGAGAGAGAGGTAGGGGATTCAGATCCCACTAACTGACTTGCAGACTCAAAATCTGTCTATAGACCTCAGTACAGGGAAAAGGGGCTTTTAGGCTGAAAACATCGACCTGTACCTTTTCCAGGAGAAACAGAATCTCCATTATGAACAGTAGCCTCAGTAATCCTCTTGATGCTTTCCCAAGCGCTCCGCGAGTTTCTTTTCTTCAGGATCTCCAGCAGCAGAGTCACCTTTGGTACTCCTTCCTAGGCATCACTTCTCCTTCCAGACTCCTGTCCTCTGTGAGGCTCCCCTGGGCACAGGACCTCCAGCAGTAGGACTATACTGGACAGGCAGGCTTCTTCTGTTCTTAGGCATTTTCACCAAGCACATTCAGAGGCCTCCAAGGCCCCAGGCCTAGTAACACAGTTTTACCTTATACATCCTCCCGAGGCAGCAGCCCAAGGGGAGGAGAATGTTCACAATATCCACTCCAAATATATATGCTCTCCCCCAGCATGCACCAGTGGCAATACTCCTTTTACTGATAGGCCAAAGTGAGCATAAATATTAGCATTATCTCTTATTCACAGGTGCATGGCCCAGAACGCAGACAGTGTCTGTTCTGGGTTGTGCATCGGCACCCACACAGATGTCAAATTGGGAGCAGCAGCTGTATCCTAATTGACATGAATGGAACTGCCTGCATGGGGATGCAGGGAACACCCATGTGGGTAGACATAGCCCTTGCATGGGCGATCGCTGTAGCATGCCCATGTAGATGAGGCATTTCTGTGGCATCTCATTCTATTGCCAGAGATTCCATTAACATCTATTTGCAGCAGATAGAAACAGCAGCAGCATTGGATTTAGGGGGAAAATCTAATTACAAAATAGACTATAAATCATCTTGGGATGACTATGACCCAGCAGTACTAAATTTAGCTAGTCACCCCTAATTAGGACAGGGTAGCTACGTGTCCTAAAGAGGACATGTCATTTGGATAGTAAGATCACAGTGCTGTAGAGTATATTTAGTTAAAGCAGCCATTACTAGGACATTCTAAATCCAGTGTTAATTTTGGCAGAAAATTTCGATTTAGTTTCAGTCATAGTCTTTTGACTAAAAAGCAATTTTAGTTTCAGTCGTATTTTAGTCATCTGAATTGTTTTAGTCATATTTTAGTCGACTAAAATCGCATACGTTTTAGTCAACTAAAATCTAGTGGGTTTAGTTAAATTGTGATGCATTATTTAAACATTTCTCTGTAATTTTCAAACCAATTATATACTCCTAAAGTAAAAATCTAGTAATATGTTATTATTTATGGTATTAAAGTGGTTGTAAACCCTAGGACAAAAAAAATAAAAAAATCCTGCAAGACAAAGGCATAACGAGCTAGTATACGTAGCTTACCTAGCTCATTATGAATTACTTACCTGATATTGAAGTCCCTGCAGCCGTCCTCGTACACTGCTCCGGCGGCCGACATCGCTACCAGAGTTGCTTCCGGGTATTGCGGGCTCCGGCGCTGTGATTAGCCAGAACCACGATGATGTCACTCCAGCGCATGTGCCACCGGTAACTGCATACTTGCTGAAGCAACGGCACGTACAGGCTTACCTGTAGCAAAAAGTGTGTTGTAAGAGTTTACAACCACTTTAAGGTTTGAACATGGACTACAATCCAAGTTTCATAAACAAACAATAATATTGCTTTTTGACAAACAGAGGTTCAACTTTAACATGAAAAAAATAAATAAAAACTGTAATCTCTATTGGCTGTAATTCTATTGCACGTATTACGTATTACCTGAATATATTGCCAACATTAAATATTAAGAAAAAATATAAGAAAATCCTTTCTCTTCATTTTTTTCTCTTTCAGAAGTTTAGTAGATGCCCCTTTCTAAAGCCCCATACACACGGTCGGACTTGTACAAACTTTTCCGTGGACTTTTGTACAAAGTGTGTTGTCCACAAGTTTGTATTGCATACACACGGTCGGACTTTTTGACAACAAACACGAACGTAATGACGTCACAACGTACTGACGCCGCTTCAAAAGAGGACGTTCAATGACTCCAGCGCCACCTTTGGTCAACTTCTGTATTGTAGTCTGATCGTTTGCAATGGTTCTGAGCATGCGTGTTTGTACCTTGTACAAAAGTCCGATGCTTTTGCATACACACGGTCGGACTTTGCTCCATCGGACTTCTGTTGTCAAAAAGTTTGTCCGTTCGCAGAGCCAACAAAAGTCCGATGAAAACAGAAAAAGTTTGTCCGATGGAGCGTACACACAGTCGGATGTTGCTCCAAAACAGCTAATTTGCATGTTTGTTGTCAAAAAGTCCGACCGTGTGTACGGGCCTTTATCCTCAAGTAGTGGAATAGTACAATACGTGTTTAAACTTGAATGTGCTATTATTATAGGTTCTGACTGGAATTGTGTTGCCAATTTAGAAATGGCCAGCAAAGTAGTGTTCATTTTGATGTCAATTTTCGATTATAGTTTTCTTTCGACTAAAATGCCATTTTAATTTTAGTTGTATTTTAGTCATCTGAATTGTTTTAGTTTTAGTCTACTAAAATAGTGTTAATTTAGTCTATGAAAATATTTCAGTCGACAAAATTAACACTGTATAAAACTCATGCTGCTAGTACTGAACAATTAGCACTTTCTATGTCTGTGTCTTTTTTTTTTTTTTAAGACAATAAAGTTGCAGGAATTTAAAGCAATAAATAACTGTGGAAATAAATAATTTGGCTGCAGCCCAGAGTAAAATTTTTATTACATTGTAAGATGAACACTGGCAGATTTGGTGGAAACATGCAATTTAGCCTAATAATTAGCAAATTCTTGCATGTCCCATCTCTCTTCTCCTTGTGACAGCAGTTACCGAACTAGTATTATTTCTTTTGAAATATTTTACAATGGAAGTTACGATTTTTCTACTATGTTTTTCGGCATTGTAAATCAGTTTTATTAGGTGTTCTTCTAAATAGCAGGTGCTAAGTGATCAATAGCGCCTGTTTTGACATGACATAACTTGTCAAAACAGCCCTTGTTTGTATAAGTGTTTGTCTGTCAACTTTAAAGTGACAATAAACAATATCCCAATTCTCCAAAAATAAGGCATACTCATCCACTACTGGCGCTGTAATCTATTTTTCATTCACTGTGTTTTTCTGCTGCCTTGTAATATCCTCCATGGGCTCTCAAACCTCTCCTTTTCCTCTCATTTCTGTTTGTTTGGAATGAGCAGTGCATGTTAGTTGTGGTCATGCGCACTGCTCTGTGCACACTACAACTCCTATAGTCTATAGTTCATCTTGGGGACTTGCAAAAGAGGGTGACTACGTTCCTACACACAAAGTTACCATGGAGAAGGAAGGCAGCCATCCTCTAGCAGGAAGGCAGATAAGAAGTCAGCAGCAAAAGAAGAGGAATTTGGAACTTAGAGGAGGCTGAGGGCAATAGGTACTTTTTGAGTTAAGAATACATACTTTTTTTTTTTGAAAACCAGAGTTTTGTGTCACTTAAAATCAAAGTAGTGGCTGTGAAATTTTGTAATGCTACTATGGAGTGCACAATCGTGCAACTGTTTTCTGAGATATGGAGTAATACGCATCACAATTTCATCAATGGTCCAGATTGACTGTGGTTGAGGTGATGGTTTTGTTTTTGAGGTTAATTTAGGGATGAAGGAATAAGGTGCCCCCCCGGTGTCTTGTAACGCTTCACTGCTCCCCAGCTGGTGCAGGCATTCCACCCTTCTGGGAGGGACACATACTTGCCCCCTCACCGTATGCAGTGGTTTCTTCCTCTGGCTTGTTTGTCCTGTACTGACATAAAAGCCAGCAGGAGGAACTACTTTGTGCAGCAGGAGGAACAGCTATTCAAATTCCTGGAAGTGTAGAATAGTTGTATAACCTGGGGAGCAATTAAGGAGCAAATGTTTAATAGAAGGGCTGCCAGACAGGTAAATTAATCCTGTGGTGGTGACAGGGTTACTTTAGGTTGGGTTAAGGGTTTAATTTAGGAGAGGGTTTAAATTAGGTCAGGGGATGGCTTTAACGACTTCAGCCCAAGAAGATTTTACTCCCTTCCTGACCAGAACACTCTTTACAATTTGGCACTGCGTCGATTAAACTGACAATTGTGCAGTTATGCAATGCTATACCCAAACAAAATTTGCATGCTTTATCCCCAAAAATAGGGCTTTTTTTGGTGGTATTTGATCATCACTGCGGTTTTTATTTTTGCACTATAAACAAAAAAAGAGCGTCAATTATGGAAAAAAAAAAAAAAAGTTACCTTTTGCTCTAATAAATATCCCCAAAATAAAAAAAACTAAAACCGAATTTCTTCATCAGTTTAGTCCAATATATATCCTTCTACATATTTCAGATTTTTGGTAAAAAAAATCGCAATACAGATATATTGATTGGTTTACGTAAAATTTATAGCGTCTACAAACTATGGGAAAGATTTATGGCATTTTTATGGCATTTTTATTATTATTATTTTTTTTTTACTAGTAATGGCAGTGATCGGTGATTTTTAGCAGTACTGCGACATTGTGGCAGATCAGACACTTTTGACACTTTTTTGGGACCATTGACATTAATACAGCGATCAGTGCTATAAATATGCACTGATTACTGTGTAAATGTCACTGGTAGGGAAGGGGTTAACACCAGGGGCGATCAAGGGGTTAAATGTGTGTTCCCTAGATGTGTTCTAACTGTGAGGGGATAGGACTAATTAGGCAAGGAGACATATCGTTGTTCCTACTTAGTAGAAACAAACGATATGTCTCCACTGACAGAACAGGGATTTGTGTGTTTACACACACAAATCTCTATACTGGCTCTCGTTCGCGCGATCACGCCCTCTGACGCACATTAAAGGGAACGCCCTACCCATACAGGGTTTCACTCCGTGGTGCCATTGTGCCGGTTGGGAACCAGTTAAGAACTGAGTGTTTTGATAGTCTGTACTCAGTTTTAGATAAAAGAGATGGATAAGTAAAGTGTTACAATTTGGGTGGGGGCTATAGGTATTTACAGTGAAATTCACATTTGTTCCCAGCACTTTAAGTTTGACTTCAAAATGTTCTAAATGTCCTACAGTGAGGGCAAAAAAGTATTTGATTCCCCGCTGATTTTGTACATTTGCTCACTGACAAAGAAATTATCAGTCTATAATTTTAATGGTAGGTTTATTTTAACAGTGAGAGACAGAATAACAACTATCCAGAAAGATGCATTTCAAAAAAGTTATCAATTGGGTTCTATTTTATTGAGGAAAATAACTATTTGATCCACTATCAATCAGCAAGATATCTGGCTCCCAGGTGTCTTTTATACAGGTTATGAGCTGAGATTAGGAGCACTCTCCTAAAGTGCGTGCTACTCTACACAGAAGGATATCAGCTATCCCTGACCCTGGAGGTCACCATTAGGCCTCTAATGCCCTGTACACATGAACAGTTTTCCCATCGGAATAAACTCTGAAGGTTTTTCCGATGGAGTTCCGACGGAATTCTGCTGAAACTGTCTTGCATACACATGATCACACCAAAGTCCAATCGTCAAGAACATGGTGACGTACAACACATAGGACAGGACTAGAAAAAGGAGGTTCAATAGCCAGTAGCCAATAGCTTCCGTCTCATACTTGCTTCAGAGCATGCGTCATTTTTGGTCCGTCGGAACAGCATACAGACAAGCAGTTTTCCCGATAGGAATTGGTTCCATCGGAAGTATTTAGAACATGTTCTATTTCTAGGTCCGTCAGAATTTTGGAAATATTCTGCTCGTGTGTACGTGGCACTACTCATTACAGTATTCATCTAGGAAGACAAGCTTCACACTTCGATATACAAGGAACCTACTGACAAATGCAGCTATCGCCACAGTTCCAGTTTTCATCCCCAGCCCACTAAAAGGGCCATCAGATACCACCGAATATGTTCAGACCCAGAAGACAGAGATAAACGTCTGAAAACAATAGCAGACTCTTTTCATAAGATTGGTTACAAAGACAAAACCATCAACAGCAATACAGCCTTGAAAACCAGAAGAGAAAATCTACTTACAATACAAAGAGAAAAAAAAACAAATAACGGTGTACCTCTAGTCACCACATTCAATCCAGCACTAGAAGGGATAAAAAAAGATACCTCATCCAGTGCAAGAGATGTAGCGAAGGATCTTATTTTGGTGAAACAGGACAGATGTTGCAAAAACAGGACACTATGAATTTGCACAGACATGCCATCAAGGAACATAAAGAAGATAGTTTCTGCAAACCTGTGGGACATCATTTCTCACAACTGGACCACAACTGGACCACACTATAGAAGACCTCAATGTTTTAGTTCTTAAAGGGCATTTCAGAACTATTCAGGAAACTTTTGAACTAAGAATGATACCTCTATTTGACACAAAAGATAACGGCCTAAAATTAGTTTCCTTACTCATTATTCAACAATTTTATGACTGACCCTGTAACTGTCATGCCACCCCCTGTTAAAAAATGTTGAATCAGTGCTACTGGGACCTTGAAGAAGGGGACCTACCCTGAAAGCTTGTCCTGCAAAATTGTATGTTAGTGCAATTAAAAAAAGTATCACGCCAACCGGCTTGTTCGGCCCTCCTCTGACTGCTTCCAGCGGCCTTTTTCCTTCCTTTTTCTCTTTCTTTCTCTAGACTCTGTCTTTTCTTACTCCCTCCTACATTCTTTCTGGTTCTTTTTTCTTCTTGTTCTTACAGACTCCATCCTTTGGGGTTGGTCTCAGGAATGGGACCACCTCTAGGAGGACTGTGAGTAGGTTGTTGTATATGGCCTTTTTCCCTTTCCTTTCCATTTCACCTTAATTATCCTTCAATATTATTCCATTCGCAAGAAGGTTTAACTATGATTGTTATGTTTGTATTCCTTTTGGATTCTTCTGTAATATCTGATCATTCCTTAGCCCCTGTGAGGGTGACCTATAGGCTCTCTTTTGATTTCTTACATTGTGGCTTAAAACCAATAAATACATTGAAACAGAAAAAAAGTATCACAGACTGTACTCAATTGTTTTACGATCGCAAGTGCACCTATATGGCTACAATCACCTCAAGTAAAAAAAAATCATTGTAACAAATTATCTCTCTCTTCTTCTTAAATGGTCATGGTAAATGACTGGCCTTTCCTCCTTTGCCGTGAACTAAGTGAACCTTTAGTAAAACAAACTTATTGTGTCACTAACCCACTAATATAAGAAACCAAGAGTTTCTTATCTTTACTAGTACTCGCTTATGTGTAAGTTGAATCCTTTCTATATCTAGGGATGTGACCTACAGAAACATCTCCTGTTTTTATCACTTTTACTTGAACTAAAAGAACCCCCCCCCCCAAAAAAAATAAAAAACATTAAAATTAAAGCCTTTCTTCAAGTTAGTATAATTTCAATCACCAAAAAAACTCCATTGTGTTGTTGTTTATATAGGCCTGTTGCTTATTCAGGCTAGTTATTACCACATTATCACTATTATACTGCATGCCAAGGCAGCTTTGATGTAAATATATAAAGTATGTGTAGATAGATAGATAAAAAAATGATTGTATTAGAACATTTTACCTCTTTATATAGGTCCTGGAAATTCATCAGTTTTGCTTGAAGCTTCACACATTTTGTTTCTATTTCTGGAACTCTGAGCCTCCAAGTCAAAATTCTATTATATATTGTATCTAATGAGATCTTATCAACTTTTGATCAAATGAAAACTAAGATTCACCTCCACAATAGTATGCTCTTTCTGTTCATTCATCTAAGACATGCCATGGCATGTTCTCCAACTGCATTTTATAGAGAAAGTAATAATACACCAAAATGTCTTCACATTCATTTAATATGTGTTGAGTATGTGACAATTTTTAGAGATTATCAGATATAAAATATATCTGCACCGCAATACAGTGGAAACTGTCAATACAGTATTAACATATAGATCACACAAAGCGGTTTTATGAAAAGAAGAAAGCGAGATTCAGCATAATCGAAAAACTCTACAATAACATTTGCCAAAGGGCAACTTACAAAATTGTGAAATCTGCACTGTACTAACTGTATATAATATTGAAGCATTACAGATGACAACAACTTGTAGCACAACATAATATAAACTCTATTATAATATGTGTGCAAACATAGAATAGTAAAGTATGAGGCAGCAATCAATATCATACAAAACATAGAGGATGCTAACCTCTAACTTTTCAGGGACTACACCACTGTCAAAGAGTGTCAAACTAATGTCTAAATGCACAGGTCCCTTCCGTGGCTAGTCTTATGTGACAATGTCAGAAGCAATGCTATACATATGACACACACCCCATCCTTCCTATGCATTCTAGGAGGCTTTAAGGCTACCAGGACTAGAAGCCAACTGCCTTCAGAATCCCTTTGTTTTTAAATTGGGTTTTTAAAGCCAGTGTGCCCTTGCCATAGAAATTTGTAGTTTCCAGAAATATGTCATTGCTAAAGACAGCCAGAGTTGCTAATAAACAGGCAGGAACCATGCATGATAAAAACATGAAATATGCAGTGATATAAAGAAAAGCAGGGCAAATCTCTAAAGCCGCGTACACACGGGCGGACTGTCTGGCCAACTTAGTCCGTCGAAACACATTTCAGCGGACAGTCCGCTCGTGTGTGGGCTTCAGCGGACTTTTTCAGTGTGCAGTCTGGCGGACTAAGTATTTCGGAATTTCCGTAATATTGTCTGTCGTACTTTGGTTTCAGCGGACAATCCGCTCGTGAGTAGGCTAGTTCGACGGACTAAGTATGGCGCATGCTCAGAAAGGATTTACACGGCGAAAGGTTGCATTGCTGTGTATTGGACTTCCTATTTCTAGTCCCGTCGTACGTGCTGTACACGTCATCTCGCAAACTTTCGACGGACTGTTTGTGCATCCGTGTGTGGTCAAGTCCGTTCATTCGAAAGTAGGACGGACTGTCCGTTGGATTGTCTGACGGACTGTCCGTCGGATTGTCTGACGGACTAAGTTGGCCATACAGTCCGCCCGTGTGTACGCGGCTTAAGGGTTGATGTAAAAAACAGTCCACAACTATAATAACTCAAACAAAGTACCCTACAACCTGCTGGGAAAGGAGATAGCAATGTCTATCCACAAATCGCAGCCTCTAGACAGTCCTCCGTGATATCACTGGACCTGTGCAATGTGTTTCCGAACATGCGCACTGTGGTTGTAGCAGCAGTCACACTACAAAAGCTCTGAAAACGCGTTGCACAGGTCCAGTGACGTTACCACGCTCTACGTCCCAGCCGCCTCAAGTCTCATTCCAGGATCCTTCCACCTGCATAACTTCCTGGATGCGAGGAAGAGGAGAGCCATGGCTGCAGCCGGCATATATGGAGGACTGTCACTGCTGACAGCTACATAGGCTCTATATACCTTTGAAATGCCTTTTCCATGCTGACTCCATGTGGGTTCCCACTTGTCAGACCTTTTAATAAATTTTAACTCCAAGCCCTTGTACACACGGTCGGATTTTGTCCGACGGATCTTGTCCGAAACTATTGCATACACACGGTCGGACAAAGTTGTCGGAAAATACGATCTTTCAGAACGTGATGACGTAATTTCGTTATGATGGGACTACGTTCAGGCTAGTAGCCATTAGCTTTGATGTAGGAATTTGATCTGAGCATGCGTGGCACTTTGTCCGATCGGAATTCTCTACACATGATTGAGTATGATGAGTATGTCCGATCGGAGCATTTTGTCGGAAAATATTTCCGGCAAGTTGTAAAAGTTGGTCTGACGGATATTACGATGGAAACAGTTCGATGCAGACCACACACAGTCGGAATATCCGACAAAACGCTCCGATCGGACACATTCCGTCAGAATCTCCGATCGTGTGTACAAGGGCCTACACTTAGAGGCGCCTCTCTCCTTTCTGTCTCCAAACCTTTTTGAGCCTGTTTAGGTTTCTTTTGTCATGTTCTGTGCTGGTTGAACAATAGAAATGAATTTATCATCCTTGAATTGAGCAAGTCTTGCCTAGGTGTAGTCAAAATATTTGCCATTACCTTTATTAGATAGAAATCCCTGTGTGGTGGAAAAAGGAATCCACCCCATTGAGATATTGTATTTTGGCAGTGGGGGCTGTCTGCTGTTAGAATACATCGGCTAGCCCATTGGATGCAGCTGCTGATCAAGAATACATTTCATACAGAAGAAGTTCCCCAATATGTGATACATGCCTGTTCACCAAACTGCATTAGTTTAATGATAGAGGTCTGCAATAGAAATTACCATAAAGGAAAATGGACTTTGAAGGTACCATAGCTACAACTTGATTAAAAGTCAACTGTTTTTATTTCACATATAATTAAAACACATATTGTATGGATAATGCAACTATACATAGATAATAATAATAATAAAATAGATCTGCCCTGTATATGGTTGTCTGGACCCCCAATATAGCTATTAAATGGTATGTAAACAGACTTGATATAGAACAAGTGTGTCCTTTTGTAATCTTATTGGTAGTTTTTTACAGTCATGTTTACAGCAGTTCACGAGTCAAAATACAAATCTTTGCTAATAAGTCAAAAGATAGCTTACCAGAGTGTCAATTACGTTTTTCTATGTACTGTTTGGTTAATAAGCATCAGTTCTAGGCCAGTGCACAATAGTCAGCTGATGATATGCAAACAAATTCCTAAAAGGATTCTCCTCTTTGTCTATTCATAGTTCTTAGATGAGGAAAATGAATTTAACTTTTAACAAGAAGTATTTCTTGACCTCATGTTTTACTAGGGGACTGACTTACCCAACTCTTTAGATAAACTTCATCCAGTTGCCATTACTTTGTCCAACAGCTCTTCAGGGTCAACTAAGAGGTCTTATTAAAAGAGGGTTTACTGTATGTCACCACAGGGTGAAACAGTGGACATATGATTGTAAATATGTGTCATGTCCTAAATTTTTTTTTTTAAATTTAATTTCTTGTCAAATTTGTTTATTGAATTTTAACAATTAGCATACATACAGTAAGTACATATGGTGGCAAAAAAAGAAAAGATCACATATAGGGTAATAATATTGAGTTGTAGTTCCAACATAAAATAAAAGTAGTTTAACTAAAACAATTTTAGCATGGATCTAACTGCTTAAATTATTATGTCATACATTATAAAAGAAAGGATAAAACTAACAAATAAAAAATGACCTCAGATTAAAAAAAAAAGGTCTTAATTATTATCATGAGCATAGTTTTTAAATAAAAATATAAAAATAAACAATTTATTAGAATCTTAAATCTTATCCTACTTATTGGAATTTTGTACAATTGGTATAATGATAACCAAGGAAATAAAAAAGTATTAAAGTAATAAAATAAGTAAAAAGTCTGCTACCAGAACTATATAAAGAGTAAATTGAAAGAAGAGAGAGAGAATCGGGGAAAAAAGTAGAAGAGAGAAAGAAGATAAAAGAAAATGTAATCTTAGGTAGGAGAAAAAATAGATAGGGAAGAAATAAATGAGAGGTAGTAGGGGTCCCCGGTGTAGTACATGGTAATAAACACATACCATAAATGCAGAGAAATGGAAGTATAAATCGAGATTACCAAGGTCTTAGTAGGGAAGCATCAAAATTGGAAGGCAAAAAGTGAGTCACCCAGGAATTCCATATATTCTCAAAGTTAGATATTTTATCTTGAGTTATAGCCTCTGCTTTGGCATGGATCATTGCTTGATTGACTCTATTTTTAGTTTGAGTAATTATTAAGGATGGGGATTTAAAAAGCTTTGGCTTTGCGGCTGTAGTGATCTGTAATAGGAGTATGAATTGGCGGTAGGAGAGAGTGGCCGGTTTAAGTTTAAAAGTGCTATTGTAGGATCAGAATTGATAGGGATTTCAAACAGTGTTGAAATCATAAGAAATACATATTTCCAGAATTTTTGTGCTATCCAGAAATCCCACCAAGTATGGATATCACTACAGCCACAAAAAAAGGATGGGGAATAATTTGGAGAATATTTTGCAATTCTGACAGGGACCAAATACCACCGTGTGAGTACTTTGCAATTTGTCTCTAAGGCAGATATATTTTGTGAGGATGACTTGGTTGTGATCCAAATCTTATCCCAATCGGCTGCTTCCAACGAAAACCCAAGAAGCATCTCCAACTTAGCCACATATGATGGTGGGTCTGAGTTGGGTTTAGTAATAAGGTGAGTGTAAAGAGTTGAAATATGTCCCTTAGTGTGTGGGTCACGTTTACATATATTTTCAAAGCAGGTTAATTTATCTAAATTAATTCTTCCTTGTATATAGGGAATACCATTTTTTTAAAATCTGAAGATATCAAAAGAGCTCTGAATTAGGAAGTTTGGGACTTTCACATAAGTCAGGGAAAGTTTTGAATGAAGTAGAGGATGCTAGTTCACAAAGTTGAGTTAGATTAGTGGAGGTCCATGTTTAAAAGACTTAGGGGAAGACCAAGCAGGATAGAAAAGTGGATTTTTAAGAAATGATAAAAGAGGTATTGTATTTATTGGCGTATAACACGCACCCCAAATTTAGGAGGGAATGTTAAGGAAAAAACTTTTAGGAGGGAAGTTTAAGGAAAAAAACTTACATTTAAATGGCCATCAATGCAGCCTTATCAGTGTCCATCTTCAACATTGTCAGTGTCAGTTGCAGCCTTGTCAAGCAGCCTTGTCAGTGTAAAATGCAGCCTTGTCATGTAGCCTTGTCAGTGTCATTTGCAGCCTTGTCATGCAGCCTTGCCATGCAGCCTTGTCAGTGTCATATGCAGCCTTGTCAGTGTAATTTTTGGCATTTAAAAATGGCACCGCCAAGATACAGAGCCAGATGTCCTGTGTATCACGGCAGCGCTCGTTAGCTCTCGGCCATTATCAGCGGCTTTCAGCAGCTTTCGGTCGCTCTCTGCGACTTTCGGCCGCCGAGAACAGCTAAAGGCCATCAAGAATGGCTGAAAACGGGCGAAAGTAGCAAAGAAAGGCCAAAAGCAGCCGAAATCTAGCAAGAACGGCCGAACGCAGCCGAAAGCCGCCCAGAGGCTCACAATCGGTGGAGGATTGGCGTATAACACGCACCCACGATTTCCCCCTAATTTTAAGGGGAAAAGAGTGCGTGTTATACGCCGATAAATACGGTATATGGGGAGATTGTAGTCCATTTACTAATTTAAATTTATTCCAAATGGCTAGAGTATGTTTAGTTATAGGATTATTGAGTTTTTTACGGTCGGAGGAATTGGACCGTATGAGGTTGGTTATTGAAAGCGGGTCGCAATCTATTGATTCCAGCACAACCCAAAGCGGAATTTCACATTTTGCGTGATATTTTGTAGTATTTTGTAGTATTCTGAGAAAGTATGCTGGAACAGAGAAAGGTAAAATTTGAAAAAGATAAAAAGAATTTAGGGCAGTATAGCCATCTTTATTACGTTAATTTTACCTATCCAAGATAATGGTAGAGAGGACCTTTGTGTCTGACGATTAGATATTTGACGCAAAATTGGAGGATAATTGTCAGTGAAAATATCAGAAAGTTTGGGTGTGAGCGTTATCCCTAGGTAAAGAAGGCTTGAACTGGACCATGAGAAAGGGAGGGACGTTTGCGCTTGTAAAATATGAGGAGGTAAAGATATATTTAACCACTTTCAGACCGGACCAATTTGCTGGTCAAAGACCAGACCACTTTTTGCGATTCGGCACTGCGTCGCTTTAACTGACAATTGCGCGGTCGTGCGACGTGGCTCCCAAACAAAATTAACGTCCTTTTTTTCCCACAAATAGAGCTTTCTTTTGGTGGTATTTGATCACCCCTGCGGTTTTTATTTTTTGCGCTATAAACAAAAATACAGCGATAATTTTGAAAAAAACACATTATTTTTTACTTTTTGTAATAATAAATATCCCCCAAAAATATATAAAAAAACTTTTTTTTCCCTCAGTTTAGGCCGATACGTATTCTTCTACATATTTTTGGTAAAAAAAATCGCAATAAGTGATTATTGATTGGTTTGCGCAAAAGTTATAGCGTTTACAAAATAGGGATAGTTTTATAGCATTTTTATTAATAATTTTTTATTATTTTTTTTTTTTACTAGTAATGGCGGCGATCTGCGATTTTTATTGTGACTGCGACATTGTGGGGGACCCATCGGACATTTTTGACACATTTTTGGGACCATTGTCATTTATACAGTAATCACTGCTATATAAATGCAGTGATTCCTGTGTAAATGACACTGGCAGTGAAAGGGTTAACCAGTGGGTGGCAGTGTAGGGGTTAAGTGTTCCTAGGGGTGTGTTACTAACTGTGGGGGGGTTGGGCTTTCATTTAGTGTACACTGATCTCTGCTCCAATCACATGGAGCAGAGATCAGCGTCACTAGTTGCTAGGCAGAATGGAAAAATGTTGTTTATACAGCATTTCCTCCATTCGGCCGCTCCGTGAGACGATCGCGGGGATGCCCGCGGCGATCGAGTCCGCGGGTCCCGCGACCGGACTCACGGGGGTCCCGACCAGCGCGGGAGCGCGGCGGCAACGAATATTGGACGTACATGTACGCCAATATGCCTGCCCGTGCCATTCTGTCGACGTACATCGTCGTGCGCTGGTCGGGAAGTGGTTAAGGCTATAGATTTTTGAGAGTTAATAATTAGACCAGATACATGGGCCAAGTGATCAAGTTTACTTATAAGATTAGGAACAGAAATATGAGGGGATGACATAAAGATTAAGATATCTTCAGCAATAGGCAAAGTTTATTTTGGTGATAAGCTAGATCTAGACCTTCAATAGAGGGGTCAGTATGGATTGATTGAGCAAGGGGTTCAATAAGTAGGCAAATAACAGTGGGGAAAGTGGACATTCCTGAAGCGTACCCCTACAGATGTCAAATAGGTTTGATTTATAGCCATCATATTTAACATAAACTTTGGGATTTTTGTATAATGAGGAGACTCAGCTAAGAAAATGAGCACCTAGTCCCCAATGCTGCAGGACGAAATGTAGATAATGCCACAAAACTGTATCAAATGCTTTTTTGATAGCTAAAGAAGATAAGAGACAGATAGATATTTGTCGTGATTTAGCTGCTCGAATTAGTAAAGTAGTCCTGCATACATTATCTGCCGCTTGGTGCTGTGGGATAAAGCCGACCTGGTCTTTATTAAAGAACCTATTACACTATTTAAGTGGGTCGCTAAGACTTTCGCTAGTAACTTAATGTCAAGGTTGATTAATGATATGGGTCTATAGTTAGAACAAGATGTATCGTCTGACTGAGGTTTGGGGATCATTGAAATTATAGCCGTTAATTTTTCGGGTGTTAAGGAGAGAATTAAATGCATCTGTTAACATTGTGCAAGGATATGAGGTAATTTCTTACAGTATAGGGCAGAGAAGCCATCTGGGCCTGGACGTTTATTTAGTTTAAGGGAGTTAATTTAATTGCGATAGCTGTAATAGGGCTTTCAAGACAATCATGCTGGGCTAAAGGAATAGTAAGAAGTTTGATTTGTGAAAAAAAAAAAAAATTCTGCTAAAGTTTGATCAAAAGATCCTACCTTTTTTATATAATGAGGTAACATGTTTTTGAAAGGTGTGGATGATCTTTACCGGATTACTAGTAAATGTATCATGAGATAATTTCAGTCAAATCAGTTTAAAGGGGCGATTTAGTTTTTTAAGTGATTGGGTTAAAAGAGTGTCTGGTTTATTCGCTTTAAGATAAAATTTATGTTTAGACTTGCATAACATTTTATGTACAGATTCTGATTAAAAGGTCAATATTTAAATGTGCTTTGTCAAGATGTAATTTAGGAATAGGTTTATGAGCTTCCCATAGGGTCAGTGGGGATATATCAGAGGGTCTCATTATTGGCCAGGTAATCTTTTATGGCTATTTCTAGATCAGAGGAGTGTGATGGATGAGATAGAATTGAGTCATGTATATGCCATGTAGAATGTAGAGTTTTGGGTATTAGAGAAGTGAAAGTTGAAAGTACAGCACAGTGGTCAGTCCATGTAAAAGGCATAATAGATAAAGAAAGGAGTTCCGGGCTCATGCCTATTGAGATCAAAATGTGATCAATACAGGAAAATGATTTATGGGGATGAGAATAAAAAGTAAATTGGTGCCTAGCAGGATTGATTGCATGCCAAGAATCTGATAAAGAGTGTTGTTGAAGAAGTTGTTGGAACTTACGAGATCAAGAACTAGATGCAATAGGAGCTGGGGATTTATCTAAAAAAGGATCAAGGACTTGATTCGAATCTCCACAGATTAAATGTGTGCCTGTTTTATGAGTATCAATTACCTGTAATAAATGGGAGAGGAATGAGGATGGAGTTTTGTTAGGAGCATAGTAGGGATACCACTGCGATTAGAGAATCAAATAGATATCCTGTGAGTATAAGATAGCGACCTTCTGGGTCTCTGATCTCTGTCAGTAGTGAAAAGGGTGTAGTATGATCAAACCCTATTAGCACCCCTCGTTGTTTAGTTTTAACAGAGGCTGTGAAAACTTGGGGATAAGCTGAACCAAAATATTTAGGAGTCGCCTTATCTGTGAAATGGGGTTCTTGGAGACATACATGTGCTTTTGAGGAAGCTAAGGAGCGAAAAACTTTAGTTCACTTTTGTGGGATATTTAGAACTTATACATGGTGTAAGGACATTTAAGGGGGCCATCAGTAAATCTTAAAGCAAATATTTTAGTATACTGCATTCATAGATTGTGGGTCTACAATTACCCCGGGGGGGGGGGGGGGGACAAGAACCAGGAGGGGAGCAGAGACAGAATAAAGAGGAAGAAAGACAAAGTCATATAGTCAAAATAATAATCAGTAAATTGTGCGAACATGAAAAGTAAATAGACGGCGTACTAAGTGCGTTAAAAAACGCTAACTCAGAGGCCTAGTATCTATCCGAGGAGGTCTTCCAATAATATTAGGTCAGAATGGAGGTTTATCCTAGGACAGAAAGATAGGGGGAGCATTGACAATCTCTCGAGACCCCAATGGCCTAGATCTATGGGCACCCAAGTTCAGCCATTAAAAAAATAAAAAAATAAAAGAATTAGCAAGGGTAGAAAACAATAAAAGGTTAATTAGCTATTAACAACTATACTGTGAGGTGAGTATAAATACCTACAGGTAACCCTAGGGAAAAATTAATTTAAAATAAGAAACTGTATGGTTTGAACAGCAATATTACTTATCATAGGCTTGCCAGTAATGAAGAAGGAAAATTGTGTTATTAATAAACAGGATCATTAAATATAAAACAATAGAAGTACTTCAATTTAAAAAATAACAAGATATTTCTCTAATGCCGCGTACACGCGATCGGAATTTTGGTCGGAAAAAGCTCTGATGGTTTTTCCTGATGGGATTTCGCTCAAGCTGTCTTTCTTACACAATGTCACATCAGATGCCGACCATCAAGAAAGCAGTGACGTACAACATGTACAACGGTACTAGAAAAAGAAAGTTCAATACCTAGTAGCCAATAGCTTCCTTCTCATTGAATCTGAGCATGCATGAGTTTTTGCATGTCGGAATTGCATACACATGAATGCATTTTCGGATAGGAACATTCCCGACTGAAAAATTGAGAACATGCTCTCAGTCTTTTGCTGGCCAAAATTCCGCCAGCAAAAGTCCGATGGAGCTTACACGCGATCGAATTTCCGATCGTGTGTACGGGGCATAAAATAAATATAAGTAAATAAGGTTATAATTGAGACAATATGTATCTAACTGGCTTGGGGGGGGGGGGTATAAGTAGATAAAACATAAAATATGTTTATCTGAGGTCATGGAGGATAAAGGGGAAAGTTCAAAACTTAATAGAACAGTATTATTTTAAATAAGTTTAGTCAGATTATACTGAAGGTGGTAAATTACTTAGTGGCCAAAGAAAGCTGAGCCTTAAGATTGAATACGCTTCAAGATGAGGAGTAAAATTAATTCAGTCCATTGTGTCTACAGGATCTATATCGGGAGAATTGATTTGACTTCTCTTATGCCTTGTACACATTTCGACCACAAAATCCGTCAGATTTTTTCTGATGGATTTTGTCCGAAACTGCTGTAGCATACACAAGGTCGGACAAAGTTGTCGGAAAATTCGATTGTTCGGAACGTGGTGACGTTCGTTGCGTATGACGGGACTATGTAGAGGCTAGTAGCCAATAGCTTTGTTCTCGTAATTTGATCTGAGCATGCGTGGCACTTTGTCCATCAGAATTCTCTACAAACGATCGGAAAAAGTCCGATCGGATTTCTTTGTCGGAAAATTTTAGATCCTGCTCTCAAATTTTTCCCGTCAGATTTTCTGACTGAAAAAGTCCGATAGAACCCACACACGATCGGGTTTTCTGACAATATAATCCGATCGGACCTTTTCCATCGGAATTTCCGACCATGTGTACAGGGCATTAGAGGAATTTTGTTGGCCTCTATCTTTTTCAGATTTGGAGGATTCTTGAGGAAAGTTGGATATTGTGCATCGACAAGGGCTAATTGAAGATCTTTCGATAAGATGTAGTTCTTGTAGAGTGTTTTGTAGTTTGAAGATCTACAGCAGGGGTCTTCAAACTACGGCCCTCCAGTTGTTCAGGAACTACAATTCCCATCATGCCTAGTCATGTCTGTGAATGTCAGAGTTTTACAATGCCTCATGGGATGTGTAGTTTTGCAACAGCTGGAGGGCCGTAGTTTGAGTATCTCTGATCTACAGGAATGTTTGACACCTTGATAGGTAAAGCGGATAGAAAATGGGAATCCCCAATGATAAGGGATCTGGTGTTGCTGTAGATTATGACGTAAGGGTTTCAGTGTACCTCATTTAGCCACAGTAATTGGGGAAAGGTCAGCAAAAAACTGATAAGGATGATCTTGAAAGATGAGGGAATCTTTTCCTCTAGCTGCAGCCATGAGTTCTTTGATGCGATAGAAGTGGAATTTCACAACACTAACATGAGGGGGACCTTCTGGTTTGCATTGTGTTAAAGGTCTGTGAATCCTATCCATCTACAAAACGATTGACCAGGATTGAAGGTAATAGTTCTTGGAAAAGTGCGGTCATAGTAAAATGAAGGTCAACAATAGCCTCAGGTATTCGTAATATACTAAGATTTGATCGACGTGCTCTATTTTCAAAGTCCTCTAAGCGTGCTTGCAGAATACGATTTTCTTCGTTAAGAGTCTCTAATTCATTATCATGGGACAGTACATTAGTTTCCATGTCATCCACTCTGATTTCTAGGTCAGAAGTGCTCTGGCCTAACACACGGATTTGTTTTGTGAGACTTTCTGTTATATAGTCTGAGGTCTGCTTTAAGGCTTTCTGTAAAAAAAAATTCTATTTGTTTCAAAATATTTGGATATAGGGAATCTGTTTGTTTTTCTTGTGCGGCACTGTATTCACAGTCAGAGTCATTATAGGCATCCTGAGGTAACTGCAGTTGCTTAGCAGCGAGAGATGTGCCTGTGCGAGAAAGGAGGCTGTGCCATTTTACAAGGGCCTCTAGACTGTGTATCCTTGGGACTCTTTAGTTTATTTTTACCTTGGGTGGCACCAAAGACCATTTTATTTATCCAAGGGTCACTGAGGAGGCTTATGGTAAGATTATTTTCAATTTACCATGCCTTGCTGGTGTCTTTATCTGCCAAAGAGTCCCAAGAGATGTGGAGCTTCAGCTGGACATGTCTGTCGCCAGCGACTCCGCCTCCTCCTCTTGTCACGTGCTAAATTTCAGCCACAATAGAGATTACTACAAAGGAAAATGGACTTTGAAGGCAATGTAGCTACAACTTGATTAAAAGTCAACATAGATAATAATAATAAAATAGAGCCGCCCTGTATATGGTTCTCTGGGCCCCCTGATGTAGCTATTAAATTACACCTGAACAGACTTGATATTGTCACTTGGTCGGGGAGTTGCAGCAGCCTCTGGCCTTCATATCCAGCTTGACATGTTTCGTGACTAATCGCTTCTTCAGGAGCTTATAACAATATCTAAATGGATAAAAAATGTTGGGGCAAAGTTTGTCCATATAATATTCTCAATAATTATTAAAAACTTACAATACATAAAGTATGGACAATGCAACTGTACATAGATAATAATATATATTTGTGTAAGTTTTCAATAAGTATTGAGAATATTACAGTGCCTTGAAAAAGTATTCATAGCCCTTGGAATTTTCAGCATTTTTGTCATGTTACAGCCAAAAAGGTAAATGTATTTTATTGGGATTTTATGTGATAGACCAACACAAAGTGGCAATAATTGTGAAATGGAAGGAATATAATAAATGGTTTTCAAAATCTTTTACAAATAAATATCTGAAAAGTGTGGCATGCATTTGTATTCAGCTACTCACCCACCCCCCGAGTCAATACTATGAACCACCTTTTGCTGCAATTACAGCTACAAGTCTTTTTTGGTTATGTCTCCACCAGTTTTGCACATCTAGAGAGTGAACCTCTTGCCCATTCTTCTTTGCAAAATAGCTCAAGCTCTGTCAGATTGGATGGAGAGCATCTGTGAACAGCAATTTTCAAGTCTTGCCACAGATTCTCAATTGGATTTAGGTCTGGACTTTGACTGGGCTATTCTAACACATGGATATTCTTTGATCTAAACCATATCATTGTAGCTCTGGTTGATTGTTTAGGGTCGTTGTCCTGCTGAAACATCTCAAGTCTTTTGCAGACTCTAACAGATTTTCTTCTAAGATTGCCCTGTATTTGGCTCATTCCATCTTCCTATAAAGTCTGACCAGCTTCCTGGTCCCTACTGAAGAAAAGCATTCCCACAACATGGCTGTAACCACCATGTTTCACAGTGGGTATGGTGTGTTCAGGGTGATGTGCAGTGTTCGTTTTCTGCCACACATAGTGTTTAGCTTTTAGGCCAAAAAGTTAAATTTTGGTCTCATCTGACCAGAGCACCATCTTTCACATGTTTGCTGTGTCCCCTACATTAGCTTCTCACAAACTACAAACGGGACAACTTATGGCTTTCTTTCACCAATGGCTTTCTTCTTGCCACTCTTCCATAAAGGCCAGATTTATGGAGTGCACAACTAATAGTTGTCCTGTGGACAGATTCTCCCACCTGAGCTGTGGATTTACTATGTGCCTCTTGGCTACTTTTCTGATTAGTGCTCTCCTTGCCAAACCTGTCAGTTTTGGTGGATGGCCATGTCTTCATATGTTTGCAGTTCTGTCATGCTCTTTCCATTTTCGGATGATTGATTGGACAGTGCTCCGTGAGATACTGTATTACGGTACTTCTCCACAACTTAATCCCTGAATTGTCTGGTGTGTTACTTGGCCTGGTGGAGACATACCCAAAAAAGACTTGCAGCTGTAATTGCAGCCAAAGGCGGTTCATAGTATTGACTCGGGGGGTGGGTGAGTAGCTGAATACAAATGCACGCCACACTTTTCAGATATTTATTTGTAAAAGATTTTAAAAACCATTTATTATTTTCCTTCCATTTCACAATTATTGCCACTTTGCGTTGGTTTATCACATGAAATCCCAATAAAATAAGAATACTTTTTCAAGGCACTGTATATGGTATATATGGTTAAATGTTCTTATGGATAGATGTTGACCCAACATTTTTTTATCCACTGGACAATATTGTGCCTAGGCTTCAGTTTTACTTCTTTTAGTCTTCTCATCTGACACAAGACCTAAAATAAAGAGATGCCATTGCAACCAAGATCACCAGTCCTAAGCCATTAATATTGTCTAAAATGGCCAATTAGTTGTGGAGGACAGATGACATTCACAAAATGTTCTTTTCGAAAAGGTTAAAGTGTGCTTTACAATGACTAGACAGTTTTTAGAGTATGTAATAGGAAATCCTTTTAGTATTGTGTGGACAGTTCATGTTCACAAATACTCGGTTTGATGTCAACTAATTTGATCTATAAATATTACCGTCTTTTTCTCAGCGGTTTATCAGTCCATTTTTAAGTGAATTTTGTCAGGCAGACAATCCAGTTTTAACTTTACATTTTATCTGACAATGAATGTCAGTACAATAAGAGATTATAAAAGATATATAATAGATAAGATTATGGAGTGGCACAGAAGCTGCAGAGGATAATTTTTTATTACTACTATATATTTTTATACTGATGTGTGGTGAATGAAACTTAAGCACAGACTGAAAGGAGAATGTAACCTCACACAGCTCTTGTCAGGAATATGCTTATAGTAATGAGCTTAATATTGGCCTTACATACTCGTATTTCTGTTTGAATGTACAATTTCCTTAAAGCAGATGTAACCCCACCTAGATGGCACTTAGTTTATATCAAAAACAATTGCAAACTTTTTTAAAGAAAATAGTTTTTGCACATTTTTTATTATTTGTTGTAGCTTATTGCTGCTGATCCCCTGCAGCCTCTTTTCAGGCCCTGTCTGTTTGCAGGGATGAGCTTTATGTTCGAGCAAACTCGTGTTTGACTCGAACATTGGCTGTTCGCCGTTTCGCCGAACAGCGAACAATTTTGGGTGTTCGAGGCAAATTTGAAAGCCACGGAACACCCTTTAAAAGTCTATGGGAGAAATCAAAAGTGCTAATTTTAAAGGCTTATCTGCATGGTATTATCATAAAAAAGTGTTTGGGGACCTGGGTCCTGCCCCAGGGGACATGTATCAATGAAAAAAAAGTTTTAAAAACGGCCATTTTTTTGGGAACAGTGGTTTTAATAATGCTTAAAGTGAAACAATAAAAGTGTAATATTCCTTTAAATTTAGTACCTGGGGGTGTCTATAGTATGCCTGTAAATGGGCGCATGTTTTCCTTGTTTAGAACAGTGTGACAGCAAAATTAAATTTCTAAAGGAAAAAAAGTAATTTAAAACTACTCACGGCTACAATGAATTTTCGGTCCGCAATACACATAGTTCATTGATAAAAACGGCATGGGGGAACCCCGAACCAAAATAAAAAAAAAATGTGTGGGGTCCTCCTAAATTCCATACCAGGCCCTTCAGGTCTGGTATGGATATTAATGGGAACTCTGCACCAAAATTTAAAAGAAAATGGCATGAGGGTCCCCCTCAAAATCCATACCAGACCCTTCAGGTCTGGTATGGATTTTAAGGGGAACACCGCACCAAAATTAAAAAAAAATGGTGTGGGGTCCCCCCAAAAATCCATACCAGACCCTGATCTGAGCACGCAACCTGGCAGGCTGTAGGAAAAGGGGGGGGGGCGAGAGAGCGCCCCCCCCCCCCCTCCTGAACCATACCAGGCCACATGCCCTCAACATTGGGAGGGTGCTTTGAGGTAGCCCCTCAAAGCACCTTGTCCCCATGTTGATGGGGAGAAGGGCCTCATCCCCACAACCCTTGTCCGGTGGTTGTGGGGGTCTGTGGGTGGGGGGGCTTATTGGAATCTGGGGACCTGAGATCCTGCCCCCCCCCTGTGATTGGTAATGGGGTACAAATGTACCCCTACCATTTCACAAAAAAAGTGACAAAAAGGTTAAAAAAAGAAAAGAGACAGTTTTTGACAAGTGCTTTATTAAATTCTTCTTCTTTCATCTTTTTTCTTCTGGTCTTCCTTCCGTGTTCTTTTTGTTTCTCCAACTTCTTCTCCATCTTCTTCTCAATCTTCTTCTACAAGTAGGCACAATCTATATGAGAAGGAAAACTCTGCTTTGAACTGCCCATCACAGGAAGCTTCATTAGGTGTACTTCACTGACAGGATCAACGGGTATTTGTGGAACTTTGCAGGAGGATTAAGAGAAAATGGCGATGCAGTGATAATTAGGGGAAGTTAATAAACTAATGCCATTTCACAAGAGATTTTAATTTTTTTTTTGATCTGCATTTTTACAAGTAATATTTGCTCATCCTGCTATGACGATCTTTGCTCACTTCCTCTTCCTCTCTCCCAAAGCATTGTTACCCTGTCAGATGGGCTTCCAGTAGGGACTATAAGCGGCTGTGCCAGTGCTCATTGCACAGGCATGGTCCATCGTTCCATCAGGATGCCTACCCTGAGTAACGAAGTAATGAATTTAGCCACCCAGGTTTAGCCTTCAGTCTCTTATATTTGTTGCCCTTTGGAATACAATGGCTAATGCCATTATCTAAAATTGTCTTAAAGCACGCCCACTTTTCCTCTGTGTTCCTTTATCTTTCCTGGCCAAGCCAGACCCCCTTCATTTGTGTCTCACATGCTCCCCCTCCCAGACACTGAACCTCACAGTAGCAACAGAGGCAGTATTGTCAATCCAGAAAGCAATTGCCAGAAACAGGTGTGGCTAGGTGATGATTGATAAGCATCAGTGACAATGCTGATAACCATACCCCCTACGACATCAACTCATCCCACTGAGTTTTATGCATTAGGATAAATAGCTAAATAGCCTTCTGCGTGCAGCCCCCCTAATGCTTACCTGAACCCTACATTCAGCAATGTTGAACAAGAGACTCGGCTGTCCAGGACTACCCTTCTCATTGGCTGAGACAGCAGTGTGGCTCCATTGGCACCCACTGTTGTCAATTACAGTCAGTCAATGAGGAGAGAAAGGGTGCAGGGCTGGGCCGCGGCTATGTGTCTGATTGGACACAGGGAGCAGTGGCTCGGCTCGGGTGCCCCATAGCAAGCTGCTTGATGTGGGGGCACTCAACAGGAGGGAGGGTCCAGGAGCACCAAAGCGGTACCCAAAAAGAGGAGGCTATGGGCTGCTCTGTGCAAAACAACTGCACAGAGCAGATAAGTGTAACATGTAACATGTTAGCTATTTTTAACTAAAAAAACGAGACTTTACAATTACTTATGAACAAATCACCAGGACCAGATGGAGATGGCTTCTACCCAAGAGTCCTCAAAAAATGTAGCCCTGTCATTGCCAGGTCATTATTCGTATACTTTAAGGAAAGCATTTGAACTGGAATGGTACTAAGGCCGCGTACACACGCGGGGACTGATCGCCCAACTTTGTCCGCTGAACAGTGTTTCGGCGGACAGTCCGCGCGTGTGTGGGCTTTCAGCGGACAGTTTCAGCGAACAGTCCGCTGAACAAGGTTTTTCGGAAATTCCGAAAAACTGTCCGCTGAAACTTTGTTTGAGCGGACAGTCCGCCCGTGTGTAGGCTTGTTCGTCAAACTAAGTTCCGCGCATACTCAGAAAGAATTTACAGGGCGGAAGCGCTCGGTCTTGTAAAACTAGTGTTCGTATTGAAGCTAGCATATTCGTCATGCTGCTCATTTTGTGTTTTTTTAATATAGCCCGTTCTTTTCTTCTTCGTAATGCAAGAAAAGTGAAGTAGCATTGCTGCTTATATTCACACAGAGTTATACTACATGTTTTTATTCATCCTCATCCTATGATTAATCTTCCAATTATAGAAAAAATATATTCCAAATTAAAAAACAAAACATAAAAAAACCCTCCAAAAAAAGACAAAAAAAATTATATATATATATATATATATATATATATATATATATATATATATATATATGTGTGTGTGTGTCTATCTTAAAAATATATATATATATATATATCAAATAAATAAAAAAAAAATTATATATATATTTTTATTTCTGGAAAAAAAAATAGAATTTATCTATTACTATATATTTTTGGAACTACTATTGTCATATATTTTTTTTTTTTTTTTTGTGGGGGGTTTGAAACAAGATGGACTTGCATTTTTTTTTTGGGCCAAGCAGGACTATGCAAGTAGAGATAGATAGATAGATAGATAGATAGATACCCAAACCAGCATTTTAGCTTACACATGATTGCATGTTCAAAATCAGCAGAGCTTCCCCTCATTTCAAATGTTAAGCCTCAAATTTACAGCGACTGCACTTCCAAGTGCACTTGCAGTGCTTTAAAAATTGCACTTGAAGTTAGCATATTTATATTAACATGAACGTGTGTTTTGTAAATAACCCCCAGAGTCTTTTGACGTGTATCTGCCTACTCACAAATAAACTTTGTTTTTTAAGCCAAAATAAAAAAAAAAAAAAAAAACATACAATATTTTTTTGAAATAATAAATTTTTATTTTTCCTCAGAACAAAAATAAATCAAGAGGGAGGCAACACTGGAGACAATTTTGACGTTTGTGAAGCCTTTTGTCCCCCAGGCACACATCAAGTGAGTGGCCACCAAAATTCCGAACCTGTGTAACATGTAAATAGGGAGCACAACCAGGTCCTAGAATCCCAAAGACCAGGAACAGCAGCAGATGAGATCTATGTCCCCAGACTGTGGTACTACAACAGCCTGCGTCTTCTTTCAGAGCAGACTGAAGCCAGGCAGTCACTTGCGACTCTTCCGTCCAGCCTTCCCTCCACGAGTCGCTGGATGCTGTGTCTCTGGTGGTGGACATGTGGTAGGAGGAGGAGGAGGCGGAGGAGGAGGAGCAGTAGGGTCTGCGTTATAAAGCTTGGTGGTGGGTGTGAGCTCACCCTTCAGACCCCGTTGGATGGCATCAAAAAATATTGCTTCACACAAGTTTTGCTGTGGTTTGTCCATTTCAAGTAGCTTACTAGCCAGATAAGTGGCATAGGCCTCCTCCGGATTGGGGGGTTTGGACAGAACTTGTGTGGCTTGGTGTATAAGCGCCAAGGACTCCTCCTCTATACGGGTCATCCTCCTGGGCCTTTTGCTGGCTAGGCGGAGGGGAGGGACCTGGCTTTCAGTCCGACTCCTGCTGGGCCCAGCTAGCTCTTGTGTGTGGCTGGTCCCGGCCTCCTCCTCCATACCACTGGTCCCGGCCTCCTCCTGGGTGAGCTCATCCTGTGTAAAAAACAAAGAAATCAATAAATAAAATATGTCTATATTTTGAAATCATCAATCACTAACAATTTTACAGTTCTCACTTGCAAATACATTTGTCTTGAAATACAAAAGGCTATCATTTTGACACCACCATTTTTCCATCAGTTCACCAAGATTTGAGCCACATTTGTGTAAACTACTGTATCCTTCTATCTAATTTAATTTGTGATGAAATCCTAGATTTGGAAGCAATTCAAACATTGAACTTTACAGCATTAATATTTGAGCAATCCAAACTTTAGAAACGAAAATATACCTGGCTCCAGCTGGGTGCATCAACTTCTTCCAGCAAGGAAGGGTCTGGATCTTCCAGGGATGGCTCACCTGAGGCGGAGGGAAGGGTGGAGGGACGGGTAGACGGAAGAGTCGAAAGTGACTGCCTGGCTTCTGACGTGTCATCCAGAATACGCAGCCTGTCATAATACCACAGCTTAGGTACATAGACCTGACCTGCTGCTGATCCTGATGTTTGGGACTCTAGGATCTTTCTGCGCTCCCGCCTATACACGCTACGCAGGTTCTTAATTTTGGCGTTCACAAAGTCAGTGTCTGCCTGGGGGAGTCGGGTTTTCACAAACGCCAAAACTGTCTCCAGTGTCTTCTTCCGGGCAGCGCGGCTTGAATATTGGGGGTGTTTTGAATCCCAAAGACTACTGTGCGACTCAATTAAGTCCAGAAATGTTGAGAGGAAGGCCTCCTCCTTAAAGGGGTCTGGGGTATACCTTTGCATTTTCTGGACAAAAAAAAAAGTCAGACCAAATGCACACTATATTGTGACAATGTAGGCGAGACACACACTACCACACACGCTACCCCCCCACACACACACTACCCCCCACCCCCCCCCTATACACCCACCTCCACCCCCACACTACCACACAAAACACCAATCCCACTCAACCACCAACCCACATAAAAATCAATTAAACATCAATAAGACTAAATTTCAATATACACATTCCTAATGCAGACTTTAAATTAAACAAAAATAAAACGACAACTATCTTACCGTCGCGTGTAGCACTCGCTGATTCCGTTCGGATAAGCGTACGGCCTCGCGGTAACGCTTTATATACAGTACATGCGCTCAGGCTCCGCCTGCGTCGCCCGCCCCTGACGTTCCTTGTGACCGTATTTCCCCGCCCCTTTTACCCTCGTTCCGCTGTGGGTGAATGATAGGAGAAGATGGCGGACGCAAATTCAATTAGCAGCGTGAGCAGCGCAGAGGAAAGCCATGGACCCCATGCTTCTGGAGCAAGGAGGAGATACAAGGCCACCAATATGGCCTTTGAAGAGATGGTGGAGATGGTGGCTATATTAAGAAGGGAGGACTACGATGGGGAAAATGGCCCGTACCCCAAGCCCAATGTCCGGAAAAGCGGCATCTTGGATGAGGTTGTCACAACTTTATTCCACAAATTTGGGGTACGAAGAAGCAAGGACCAGCTGCGTAAACGATGGTCGGACATCAAGTCCAGGGAGCGGGAGCAATATCATCGGATCATGAAGGCCCTGAAAAAAAGTGAGTAAACTGCGCTTTTTCCGTGACTGTCGGACATAATCGTTCGTGTACATACCGTATCTGAATCCGGCGGATTTGATCCTAATCATTCGTGTAGGTACCTTATGTTAATCCGGCGGGTTTTATCCTAATCGTTCGTGTAGGTAACGTTTGTGAAACTGGCGGATTTGATCCTAATCGTTCGTGTACATACCGTATGTGGATCTGGCGGATTTGATCCTAATCTTTCGTGTAGGTACCGTATGTGAATCCGGCGGATTTGATCGTTCGTGTAGTTAATAGTTCATGTAATGAGTTCATATGGTTGTTCGTATATGTGGGCGTAAATAGCATGAATTTGTATATGGTGTAAATTTATCTGGTGTTGGATTAGATTTTAATTAGTTATTATTTTTTTCGTATTGTTCATGATAAACTGAATTGTCACGCTCAGTTTATAGGAAATGAATTTTTACTAAAGTTTCCTAAATTTATTCAGTGCAATGTAGACTCAATAAAAAAAAAAGAAAAAAAAAAAAGATAGATAGATAGATAGATAGATAGAATGCTGGTTCAACATCTGGACTGGGAAACATCTAAGTGTAGTTTGGGACATCATAGAACATTTTTTGACATAATCACACACAGGTACTCCAGGGGATGATTCGAGTGTGTCCGTCTGTGAAACTTGGACAAAAGATATAAAGTATCACAGTTTGGTTAAAGGCTAGGTTCACATTGCTGCAATGTACGAGATCAAATGTGATTTGCACCGCACTGCAGTGCAAATCACATGTGATCTCTGTGTGATGCGATTTCAGCCATACGTATAGTATGGCTGAATTTGCATCGCGAAGGCCCAAACTTGTACATGGCCCTTTTTTTAGTCCACAGCCGAATCGGATCACATGGGTATTCACACCATGTGGTCCGATTCCTGTCCGAGTTTAAAGATTGCACTGTGAAATGAGAACTAATTCGGAGGTGTCAATAAAACTTTACACTGATACTCCCAGCAGGTCACATAGGGCAGTCGAACTGCACATGCGATGCGTGAAACCACAGTAGATTTGCTGCGTTCGCACATCGCACCAGTCTGAACACAGCCTAACTAAAAAAAAAGTCATTTTAAGGATGTATTAAACTAGGATCTTGTAATAACCAGCTAATAATTGTACACCACTTCAAACCAATGTTTCATATTCACATTTCGGAACTCAAATATCACTATGCTTAAAAGTATCTTTTATTTTTTTTTATTTTTATTTTTTTTTTCTTTTCATTCTCATAGGGGAACAAAGACTCAGACAAGAGGCGGAGCAGCCCATGACCCCCCGACCTCGCCAGCCTGATTGGGCACTTAGCCCCAGCCCTGCGTCGGTATTGGAGCTGCCCAGTCCTGTGTCTGCGAGGGAGCAGCCAAGCTCGGTATCCTCCGCTGGACCAAGCTCCGTAGCTCCACTGGATGAGCCGAGCCCAGGGCTAGATGTGGAGGAGGAAGAGCAGGTGGAGTTACACACCCCACAAAGTGAGTGTCTGACAACCCAGCTTAAGGTAAACAATTAATGGCTGTATATTTTAACCAATTTTTTATCTACACATGTTTTTAGGTGATCTGGTTGTGGTAGAACAAGTCGCGGACCCATTTACCAGTGATAGTGCCCAGAGGATGATTGGTGACATCATGGCCTGGAATGGGCAGATTGACCGTATGGAGAACCAGATTCTCAACATACAAAGAGAACTGATTACTATGAGGCAGGGAATGAAGTACATGATCGATGTTTTAGGGAGAATCTAAGCCCCTTTTCCCTAAAACCCAATCGATCATGTTCTTCATTCCCTTGGAACAACGTTTTTAATGTTTTAAAAACATAGTTTTTAGAGGCCAAATTTTGAAGATGCACACGGTGTGTCAACATGTGCTATGTGCCATCAGAGGATCGCAATGGACGCATTTGGTGTTTGCAAACCCTTCCTCATTCTAGTATGTGAGAGGAAGGGATTGCACACACCAAACACGTCCATTGATCACTCATGATGGTACATAGCACATGTTGACATTACCATTTTTTGGTGTGCATCTTCAAAATTTGGCTTTACCCCTTGTTTTATGTAAATAGTTAAAAATCTGATTTTATTTTTTTATTTTTGTGATAATTGTATTTTAGATATTTCTATATATATTCTATGTTTCCAAAAAAAAGAAAAAAAAAAGAAAAAAAAAATTTCCCCCAAAAAAAAAAAAACACAAACAATTTATAAAAAAAAAAAAAAAACACCAAAAAAATATCTAAAACAGAGGCACTAGTTGGCATGTGCACTATTAAAAAATCAAAAAAAGATGTGTGTGTGTGTGTGTCTACTTCTTTCAATACTCAATACCAGTTTGGGAAGTCATTTTGTGTTTTCTGTCACAAAGGGCCTTATTTCCTATTGTCAAAAACCACTTTGCAATACAAATGCACTAGGACAGGAATATGCAATTAGTGGAAATCCAGCTGTTGCAGAACTACAAGTCCCATGAAGCATAGCAAGACTGACAGCCACAAGCATGAGACCCAGAGGCATGATTGACTTGTAGTTTTGCACCAGCTGGAGGTTGGCCAATTGCATATCCCTGAATTAGGACAATGTAGGAGACAAGCAACGTGAAAAGCAAACAAGAACCAAACTTAAAAATTTGAACAGACAAGACATATTTCTAGAAAAATACATTTTTATTGCTCAGCTGGCATTGGAATAGCCCCCTACCATTAAAATAGCTGACATAGCGGTCACACACCTCACGTGTTGTTTGGGGGGCTAAGCCAGGAAGGGCATGATCCAGCCCTGTCAGTTCTGGAAATATGAGTCCGGCCTCAGGCCCAATAGGCTGCAGGTACTGGTTACCTGAAAATTTACGTAGAAAATTGTGCAGAATGCAGCAGCACAGAATCACATAGTTCAGTTTATATTATGCAAGGTTGATCGCTGTCAGTAACAGACGGAACCGGCTGGCCATAATGCCAAAGGCACTCTCCACAACCCTTCTTGCTCTGGCCAGCCGGTAATTAAAAACCCTCCTCTCCGGGGTGAGGGTCCTTTGGGGGAAGGGTTTCATAAGATGTTCACTCAGACCGAGCGCTTCATCAGCCAGAAACACAAACGGTAGACCCTCCACATTCTCGGCATCTGGTGGCAAGTCCAGGCCACCAGTGATGAGACGGTGGCAGAACTCGGTCTGCCTAAAGACTCCTCCGTCAGACATCCGGCCGTTCTTCCCCACATCCACATAAAGAAAGTCACATTGTGCCGACACCACCGCCATTAGCACCACACTATGGAACCCCTTATAATTCCAATAGTAGGACCCCGAATGTGGTGGGGGCACAATCCTCACGTTTCCCGCCGATCGCCCCTCCACAGTTGGGGAAGTCTCAACGGGCAGCGAATTGGGAAGCCACAGTCTGCCATTCCTGTGGCGTGGAAGGACACTGGGGAGTCAAACACAGGGGGGAAAAAAAAAAAAAAAAAAAAAAAGTCATTAAATAAAAACAATTCATAACAACTAAAACACCAAGCCCCAATATAGCACGAACTCGTTCCCGAGTACGTCCACTCTCCATGGCTTTGAAACGGTCGGCTGGACAGACAAGCTCAACTGAACGCACTGAAGAACAGCCAGACCTATGAAGAACGACCTGAAACACAGAAACGAGCGGACCAGAAGCACCTAATAACAGGTACAACTGATCCACGCGTACCGAAAGGCAGATATAAACCTCACAGGTAGACTGCGCCGCAGTGAACGGACAAATTAAGCTGAAGTCTAAAAATCGCGAATCGTCTCTAACCAAACTTCTACTAACGCAAAATCAGCAGAAGGAGCCCAAAGGGTGCTTTGCTGTGTCTTGTACTTCCTGTTTCTAGTCCCGTCGTACGTGACGTACGTCATCGCGCACGGTTTCAGCGGACTGTTTGTTCGTCGTGTGTGGCCATGTCCGTCCATGCTAATTTTGAGCGGACTGTTTGCCGAAACTGTTTGACGGACAAAGTTGGGCGAACAGTCCCCGCGTGTGTACGCGGCCTAACTGATTGTTAACATGGTACAATATTCAGGAAAGCCTGGAAACTACAGGCCAGTCAGCCTTACATCAATAGTTTGTAAACTTTTGGAAGGGATGATAAGGGAGCATATCCAGGAACTTGCAGATAAGAATAGTGTCATTAGTAGTAACCAACATGGATTTTTGAATGATCGTTCTTGCCAGACCAACCTGTTAACATTCCATGGATAAGAGAAGTCCTGTGGATGTAGTGTATCTAGATTGCGCTCAAGCATTTGACACGGTACCCCATAAACGCTTAATCCACAAATTGAGGTCTGTGGGCATTGACGTTAGTATATGTACCTGGATAGCACATGGGTTGCAGGAGCGCGCCCAAATGGTGGTGATAAAAAAAAAAAAAATTCTGAATGATCTGCACTTATAATTTGGGCTACCCCAGGGCTCTGTCCTGGGACCAATTCTGTTTAACTTGTTCATAAATGGTTCAGTCTCTGTTTTCTGATGATACAAAGTTAAGCAGGGTAATACCTTCACAACAGGATATTGAAACTGTACAGGTATACCTCAATAAATTGGAGAAGTGGACAAAAACATGGCAAATGAGGTCCAATGTAGGAAAATGTAAAGTAATGCACTTGGGGATTCAAAATATGAAATAGAGTTACACGCTAAGGGGAGAACCTCTGGGGAAATCAAGGATAGAAAAAGATCTGGGGGATCCTGGTTGTTGATAAACTCAGAAAAACTCAGAAATAGCATACCATGACAAGCTTTAGCAAGCAAGGCCAGCAGAATATTAGCATGCATTAAAAAAGTATTTACTCAAGAGATATGTCCACCACTTTACAATACTCTGGTTCGGCCACATCTTGAGTATGCCATCCAGTGCTGGCCACCAGTCCTCAGGAAGGATGTACTAGAACTGGAAAAAGTCCAGAGAAGGGCAACAAAGCTAATAAGATGGCTGGAGGACCTCAGTTATGAGGAAAGATTATAAGCATTAAACGTATTCTCCCTGAAGAAAAGACGGTTAAGAGGGGATATGATAGCGATATACAAAAATCTTAATGGCAATTCCAGCATTAGGAGGAAACTATTCAGTCTCAGGTCACTTGTGACAACACGTGGCCACTAAATGAAGTTGCATGAGAAAAGGTTCAACCTTAACCTCTTCACACCAAAGGGTAAAACCAATCTAATGCCTAAGCACAATTTTGCGACATTGACATGTGTTAGTAAAACGATATACTTAGTGTATCCAGGTGGATTATACCTTGCTTTTTTCAGAATGAATTGGGCTTTCTTTTGGTGGTAAATGGTAATCGATATCTCCTGATTTTTATTTTTTTTATTATCAAAGGAAAATAAGCCCAAATTAGTGAAATGATAAACAAAAAAAAATGTTTTATTAAATTTAGCCCAAAATATATTTTCCTGCTCCTGATGATCGCAGCGATGCCACATATGTGTATGTTAGTTGTTGTTTATATCCATAGTACAGCCCAGAAACAATTATGCACATTAGTAAGATCTTCTACGTTTAATAACGTAATCGATATCTCCTGATTTTTATTTGTATTCTTTTTATTATCAAAGGAAAAAAGGCCCAAAATAGTAAAATATTTAAAAAAAATAATGTAACACTGACTCCGGAAGGAGTGGCTGGTTTTGATGGGCTTACCGTTACCTTCTTCACCTCGATTTGCGTCTAGGGGTTTCCCGTGGTAGATGGCCCACAAATTATAGAGACTAAAGACAGAGCCGCTTAAAGGGATTTTTATTTGCAAGAATGTAGTTAACAACAGTTTCTCAGTATAGGATCAGAGGGTTAGGTGAAAAGTCCAGGTAGTCTTAGTGTCAAAGTCAGTATATAAGAACTTTCTTACTTTGAATAAAATCCTGAGAATAGCCATTCACAGCTGGATCTTCACCCTAGCTTGGATAGTCCTTCTCTCACCAGACCTTGCAGCTAACAGGTTGCTTGAGTCAGGAACAAGTCTTTGCCACAGACTTTGTTGTAGAGCATGAACAGGAAACTAGAAAACTTGTAGAACACTCGTGTGGTACCAGTATCTTGCAGCCGGTCCGGCGATACCGCACGAGATTGGATTCACTTAGGTCCTTCAGCTTTACCAGGCTTTTGCTAATTAGCCAACCCATGCGTGGCCTTCTTCTGAAGAGCCCTCCCCTGGATAACTACAAAGTTGCTGGGCCTCTCCACAACCTGAGATGGCAACGGACCACCTCCGAATCCTTGCTTTAGTTTCCTTGCCTCGGGCTAGCCAGCCCCGATACATAAAGTCGGGTGGATCCACACCCCAGGCCATAGGCGTCCTGGGGACTGGTCAGGGACCATGGAGTCAGAACATACTTCTGGACCAGAAACCCCAAAACAAGTGACATCCGCATCTTAAGTACCCTCTCCCAGAAAGCACAGCAAGAGTGACACTCCCACTGGGCTGACTCCGAGAGAAAGTAACCTTAAAGCAATCAAGCACCCAACCAGACTGTGTTTTCATGCCTGCCAGAAGTGACAGCGCCCCCTATGGCCAGGCCGAACATCCTATAGTCCAGTCAGACTGATGCTGAGGTCAAAATTTTAAATAATTATACCCAAACCAAACTGCAGTTTAGGTGTAACGTTAAATTTCGAAAACACATAGCGCGTACTTTTCAGGAGCCAGTGCTACACAATTTTATTAAATTTAGCCCAAGATACATTTTCCTGCTCCTGATGATCGCAGCGATACCACATATGTGTATGTTAGTTGTTGTTTATATCCATAGTACAGGCCAGAAACAATTATGCACATTATTAAGATCTTCTACCTTTTGGTATGGATATTCTTTTGAGATAAAAAAAGAGTGGGTTTATATCTGTTTTAACCAACCTCCATGTAAAAGTATGCATTTTTTGCTAGAAAATTATGTGTATATTTTTTAAATAGAGGCCCTAGAGAATAAAATGGTTGTTGTTGGAAATTTTTTTATGTTGCACTATATTTGCATAGCAGTTTATCAAACCCAAATCTTCAGGAAAAAATGCACTTTAATTATTATTAGTGCATTTAAACACAATATAATACCCAACTTGTGGGTAAACTATAAAAGATAATGTTATGCTGAGTAAATAAAATGCCCAACATGTCAAGCTTTAAATTGCGCAAACCCATGGAATGATGACAGACTACGATACATTAAATTATTCATAGGCAATATTTTAAAAGCTTCCTTTACAGGTTACCAGTTTAGGGTTACGTGGGATAGAAATATTGCTATCACTCTGACATTTGCGGTGATACCTCATATGTATGATACGATCACAGTTTACATATATGTTAAACATGATATCTGGATCATAGCTGTAGCCATGACCCAGATATCACTGCTCCCATCTGAGGACATACAGGTAAGTCTTAAGAACGTGAAGCAATTAAAGCGTATTTCCAACTTTTCAGTCAAATTTAAGAAACTGTATATTTATGTGTTCCCATTCACGCAGTATTCCTAAAAATAATTTAAAAAAATGATTCTTACCTTTTTTTAACCATTTCTTTTGGAGCAGATTTACAATAGAACTCTATAAGCAAGCCTATATTGTGTTGGGAATATGCATAGCAGGGACAGACAGAGACAGTTTTTTGAAGGATGTTAACATACAGTGTAGAAATCAAGGCCTAAGAACATTCACATTTATGATACAAAAATGTGATGCTGCAACCCCTCAAACTTGCAACAGAAATGAAAGAGCCGCACCTGTGTCAAACATGCTGTCAAACAGAACATCCAAAGGAAAAGATTGGCAACATGGTCTCCAATGCTCATAAAATCTTCATTCTTATAAATCCATCAGGAGTAAAAGAAACCGATACACAGAAAAATGTCAACACTTTTAAGCCCTGGTAGGCTTTAGTCATAAATGACGTCATTAGCTGTCCAAAATTGTTTCTAGTATATGAATGTGAGTTGGGGACCTTGGATTGTGGACTCCTTGAGGGTAGGGACCGATGTGAGTGTGTGATGTATGTGTGGAGCGCTGCGTAAACTGACAGTGATATATAGTTACCTTAAATAAATAATAATATAATAAATGAGCATCTTAATGGGACACAATGTACAGGGATAAGGGAGAATTGTAGACACACACCCACACTCCCTCAGGTTGAACTGGATGGACAGGTGTTTTTATTCAACCTTACTATGTAACTATTTGTTAGGATAGTGTACAAATCTAGTTTACAGCTCATATTGAAATCTGCCAGCACAGTACAGACATGTTAATCATGGTAAATATAACTTCCTATATCCCCCACCTGCTCCTGCGTCATAGCCAGCAGAAAAACTAGCTCAGCCATAGAGAGTAAACAATCTTTTTTGACACGTTACCATAGAAAGACACATTATACATTTATGACAGCAGTTTTCCAAAATTTTCTCTTTTTTGCTTATTTTTCATTTACAGCCCTTCAACGTATGACTTTTCAGAGAAAGAGAAATCAAAAACTAAATCTAGACAGCTATGTTATTTTGTAATATTTTAAGTGTCATGTTGTTTGCAAACAGTATGGCTCTAGCGTTAGATCATTGTAGTTTAGGACCTGTGGAAGATGTAAATATACCATCTGTTGTTTTTGCTCTAAATTTAAAGTTTAATTCCAGCCAAACTTTATTTTTTTCCATTTTCTGTAGAAGAAGAAGGAATGGAACCACTGTTTCTATTAGTAAGAATTGGGCTTAATTTGTGATTTATTTATTTTTTTGAAAAAGCTTAAAGATTCATCTTTGTTCTGCCAGATACAGTTGTTCTCATAAGTTTACATACCCTGGCAGAATTTATGATTTCTTGGCCATTTTTCAGAGAATATGAATGACAACACAAACTTTTCTTTCACTCATGTTTAGTGTTTGGCTGAAGCCATTTATTATCAATCAACTGTGTTTACTCTTTTTAAATCATCTTTTTAACGGAAACTACCCAAATGACCCTGTTTAAAAGTCTACATACCCAGCTCTTAATACTGTGTATTGCCCCCTTAACATCAATGGCAGCTTGAAGTCTTTTGTGGTATTTGTGGATGAGGCTCTTTATCTTCTCAGATGATAAAGCTGCCCATTCCTCTTGACAAAAAGCCTCCAGTTCCTGTAAATTATTGGGCTGTGTTGCATGAACTGCATGTTTGAGATCTCCCCAGAGTGGCTCAATGATATTAAGGTCAGGAGACTGAGATGGCCACTCCAGAACCTTCACTTTATTCTGCTGTAGATAATGACAGGTCGATTGGCCTTGTGTTTTGGATCATTGTCATGTTGTAATGTCCAAGTAGGTCCCATGCGCAGCTTCCTGGCTGATGAATGCAAATGTTCCTCCAGTATTTTTTGATAACATACTGCATTCATCTTGCCATCAATTTTGACCAAATTTCCTGTGTCTTTGTAGCTCACACTTCCTCAAAACATCCGTGCTTCACAGTAGGAATGGTGTACCTTTAATTATAGGCCTTGTTGACTCCTTTCCAAATGAAGCGTTTATGGTTGTAGCCAAAAAGCTACATTTTGGTCTCATTACTCCAGATAACAATTCATGGGGCCCCCATGCAATTGGATATCATGGGGCCCCTCAGTGTTCCTGCCACACTGCCCCCATTACATCTGTTGGTCCCTACCCCTTTAGCTGCAGAGGCAGCAGCTGAGGATGTACACATGCTGCGGCAGGAATTATACCCCCTTTTGCTTTTGGTGAGTGATCGTGACCCAATCAAGTGAATAGGACCACTCTGCAAACACCCTGCAACCATGTGTAATCCACACAGTCGCACAATGCTAGTGTGGGATCTAAGTGTTTAAAGCAGGTGATGTGATGAGGCAATGCAATGCCAACTTATCGCTTGCTTTAACCACTTGGTCGCTGTACTGCATAAGGTTGCACGGCCTTTGCAGAGCAGCCCCATGCCAAGCATGACAGGGTGTATAATTCCTGCTAAGGCTGAAACATGTGTACACCCCTGGCTACTGCAGTTAAAGGGAATGTGGTTGGGGTGGGGGTAAAAACAGGCATAAACTATGAGAAAACAGAAGAGGTACACTAGACTTCGGGACTTTTTAGGTGTTTGATTTTGTGTTTAGCACATTTATAGCAAGAAATTCACCATACATTACATATTACAATTTTTATTACAAAATTTACAAAAAGAAAGCATTACAAAAATGTTTTCTTATTGCACTTCCAAGGACTTTACACATAAAATATCAATACCACTCTTTTCTCAACATGTTTCGCTCCAAAAGAGCTTCCTCAGGAGACAATGCGTAGTGGCTATTGAAAATACAAGCAACAAGAAATATATTAAAGAGGAAGTAAACCCTCAGATACATGTTTAGCTTGTCAGATACTACTTAACACAGGCAGCTGATCGCTGCCTAAGAAAGTGCACTTACTTGTTTAGTTTTGATAAAAATCGCCTTTTTATGGTCCATGACGTCATGCGCGATTGCGCAGTATGGACTTTCAAATGTGGCATGTATCCTTTGCCGCGTGTGTTTTTTCGGCTTGCCTGCATTGTAATGTAAGTGAGATTCTCCTCTGACTGGCACAGAGGAGAAGTCTCGCGATGTAGATATCATTCTGCTCTTTCTGATACTCCCCCTTGTGACTGAACAAGACGTCACGCAGGGGAGTGAATCAGAGCAGAGAAAATAGAAAACCAAATTTTCTGCCTTGATCGGCATTTCATGTGATGAAATGCTGTTGCCGTAGTAACGGCAATCGAGATCGAGGCTTGGTTATGACGCTATGGCGCATGTGCGAGGTTTCGTGAGGGACACCAACTAAGGGCGGAAATGACGTCGGCAAAAGCTTCTAAAATCAGCACTAACAATGGCGCGGGCGATACCCGGAAGATAGTGTAATAAAAAACTTCTAAAAAAGGTATTTATAACGCTCGTTTTTGGATTATTTATAGATATTATGATTGCTGATGTTAATAAATATCCAAACATTTGAAAATTAGAATTTTTTTGGCGGGGTTTACTTCCTCTTTAAATATTTGTAACAAATTATTTTGTATAAAAAATTTTTTGAAAAAATACTAATTGTGCATTGTATATGCAGATTATACAGATCATGCATTTAATTATACAAAAATAAATGATCATAATGAATATAATAGTTATAGTAAATATAATAAATTTGGAAAAAAGGAAAGGGAAGGGGAGAAGGAGAGAGGAAACAAAAGGGGGAAGGAAGGGGAAGCCATTACCTGATCAAAACGTCTATGACAATTTGTTGTTTATGACGAAATTGTCATAGAAGTTTTGATCAGGTAATGGCTTCCCCTTCCCCCCTCCTCTTTTTTTTCCCCTCTCTCTTTCTCCCCTTCCCTTTCCTTTTTTCCAAATTTAGGCATGGCAGTCAGTGTTACAACGGCTACTGTGGTCACTGTAAATACGTTTTCCGGCCAGAAAATGGTGCAGGTAGAAGGGGAGTGGGCACCCTCTTGTATTTAGAGGGTGGAAGTGCAGGTTGTGCCTGCTTGCTCACCTGCTGCCCACCCCTCGGCATGTGGCCCAGCCCGGCACCGGGGGTTGGGGACCTCTGCAGTAGGTTATTTCCATTCGAAACTACCCTGTCCACTGGGTGACAACAGTTCTGTGCAAATTCATTACAGAACGAACAGGGTTGTCAACTTAATATAGTTAGGGGAAAAATAGAGGAAGCACTATATGATGCACTCTGTTAGTGACTCATATATGTCATTTTTTTTAAGTAATCCCATATATATGTAGACTTACTGTATGTATATGTGTATATAGGAATATCTCATACTTCAGAAAATAGACCCACATTTAGATGTGTGCTTTGCAATATTTTATCTTCTAGGACTCATCTATAAAATGAAGTCTCTGTATCTGTACAGTAGACTAGCATTGAGGCACTTAATGTGTGTGTATAGGCAGCCAAAACAGAAATGCAGAGGTAGCAGTAGGTATTGACACTTTTTATGTCCTGTGATTTTAAATGCAGGGAAGTGATGATGGATATTTGAGTAAAACTTGCTACCAGACAAGATCTGTCAGTCCAGAGAGCAGCCAATGGAAGAAGAGCGAAGAAGAGGATGAGAAAACTTCTGCTGTTACTGTGGATGTGAGTTTTAAGTTAATTCCACTATACTTACATATAACCGTTTATATGTGCCTCCGGTTGTACTGCTGGGACCACATGTTGTGCTGAGCTTTGAACATTTTGGAGGTTGTAGAATCATTGATCCCACTGTTCCTGTTTCTGTGAGACTTAAAAAAGTTCCTTGCATACTTTTGAATTTTAATGACTCAAAGATTCTGAAGCCTACAAGGAACTAAGTATATGACAGCACACTGTCGTTGCAATATATCTACAAGAATAATATCGTGTACTTCCATAGGACCAAAGTGTACAAAATAAGACAGGATTCAGGCAAAGATCAAGACCAGTGGGAACTTGTAACATGGACGTGCCTGGGAACACCACAATCCTGCCTTAACCATTAACCACTTGCCGACCGGCTCCTGTACATATACGTCGGCAGTTTAAAGATGAATATCTCGGTAACGGCAGCAGCTGCTGCCACAGCCAAAGTATCCATCTTTTTGGCTAGCGGTTCTGTTTACGATAATGGTGGTCTCTGCAGCAGATTCGCAGTGAGATCACCATTATTGGCGGCGGGAGACGGGCCACCCACCCCCTCTTCCCGCTGCTCTCCTGCAATTGTGACCTGTTCGTGGCTGGGTATGGAGATGAGTTCGGGGAAAATGGAAAAAATAGAAGCAAAAGAAGCATCAGAAAAATAATAGCTAAGGAGAGAAGGGGAGTAAGGAGTTAGCTAACTTTAACAAAGGGTCAAATAGGAATACATTTTATTTAGCACAGGAGCAAAATCATTTTGACAGCCCCTCCTGCTTTGCCACACAGTACGTAAAAATCCCTGCCTTAAATTTTGACAGCTGCTAATAGCATCAGGGGGAGTGTAGCAGAGAAATAGGAACAGAACCTCAGAGAAATATCTTAGAAATTATATTGAAGTTTTCTTTTTAGGACATAACTCCTACGTTTAAAATCCTGACAATACCCCTTCAGGTAAGTGATCACCCCCCTCCCCCAGTCTTTCACTAGCCCCGCACTTACCCCATCTAGGTCATGGGTAGCGATTCTTCCATGCGGTGGGAATCTCCTCCTCCTGGTTCTTCACCTGCATCTCCTCCCTCCTTGGTGGCCAATAGGATCGCTTTTCCTCTTGGCCAATTAGGTGGTGGGAGGAGAATCAGGACGATAATAGCAAATATTAATTTGCTATTGTCACACAACTGGGTGCACTCACCCCTTTTTGAAGCCTATTAGATCCTCTGGCTCTAATCACGTGCTTCTAAAGGGGGGTGACACCCCTGCGCCCTGCATTACGGGCCGCAACAGACACCAAAAGCCTGTTTTATTTATCATTCTTTATTAAACTTGTGTGCATTATAGGGCAATGGTAATGATATTTTTCTGTGACTCAAAAAGAATGTAGAATGTATGATCGTTCTTGATCCCACTGCAATATTTGTGATGTGGGACATTTTTGCCAGATGTCTGTGTGTTGATTTTTCTGTAAAACGAATTAAAAAGACAGTGGATAAAGAAGTGGATAAAGAAATCCTGCTGCTTTGCTCTAATTGAGCAAAACGGAGGGTTGCTTCTATAAAGGGGTTGTAAACCTCTTGTAATGCTGCAGGCCCCCGAACCCCCATTTTACTTACCTGTACCACCTCTATCACGCCCTGGGGACAAGCACACCAGCAAAAGCCAGTGTCTCGGGTCCTGATTGGATGGATTGATAGCAGTGCAGCCATTGGCTCCCGCTGCTGTCAATCAAATCCAATGATGCAGGCGCCGGGTGGCAGGGCAGGGGCGCCATTAGTGTCTATGGACGAAAATGCTGGACTCGGGAGTGCGCCCTCAACCATCATCCCTGTCAGTGGAGGCTGCTGAGATATCATAAGATATAACGGGGGTTAGACATGAAAGATGAGGCGTAAGAAGGAGAAGAATTGTGTCCCTTTTGTGTGGCTTTCAGGTGCTCTTGTCAACGGTGTGCGTGGTGGGAAGTTAAATGCCTTGTCAAACATGTGGCTGGTGTTTTGCCAGGTTTGATCTGCTTGTGGCAGAGATTGCAGATTGCAACAGTGCGATCGGCTGCACTTGTGCTAAAAAAAGGTCCACAAAGCTGAACGGTCCACAAAGCTGGGAGATAACAGCTCCAAAATCTGATGGAATAGGGTGGCTGCTCTGTACTGATCCATGATGGCTGCCTCTGGAGGACATCCTGCCTCATTGGGGGTGTGCCTCCCCCTCACTTTCCTCCTTTGCTCTATCCGGTGTTCTGGCATATAGTGTCCTGGCATCGGATACTGGCCGCCCCGTACTGCGCATGCGCAGCACGGAGCAGAAGAAGCTTCGGAAAATCTCTGAAGATGAACGGCGCCTGCGCTGTGAGTCGAAGTGGTAGCCCCACCATCCAAGCGGACATAGGGCTGCCGATATTAGAGGACCCCTCGCGGGCTTGCTTCGCTCGCCACGCTTCACTCGCCACGCTTCGCTCGACACGCTTCGCTCGCCACGCTTCGTGCTCTGCTCTTTTTATTCCAACTCTATGTCCACTTGGATGGTGGGGCTAGAACCTGGACTCGCGCGCAGGCGCCGTTCATCTTTGGCTATTTTTGGAATCTGTGTGTGCTGTGTACTGCGCATGCGCAGTACACAGCAGACACTATACGATGGGGGACACTATATGATAGGACACCGGCACCCAAAATCGTGTCAGTGACCTCATAATCATCATCCCTTCCATCTTCATCATCACTGGAGCCAACTTTGCAATACACTGCAGCTGGGGAACATGACTGCCAATTTGTTTTTTATTAGTGTTTTCCCTCTTTGTAGGCTCATGTTACTCCCTTCCTCTACCTCAGAACCAACATCAGAATCAAGTAATTCCTGTGCATCCTCAAGAAGCAAGTGACTGATGCTGTGTTCAAATAATTCAGCTGACTCCTCCATGCATGATGGTGGGGCTAAGGCAGGAATAGCTGTGGACAAGGAGGCAGAATAGGCTGCTTTGGCAGCTGCAGTGGACTGCGCACTAGTGCCAGCTTGGGTCATAGAAGCTGAGGAGGATGAGGAAGGTTTAGTAAGCCAGTCCACCTCTACATCCTCCACATGCTGTGGCTGGATAGCATGGGCAACATCACGAAACAGAGATAAAGGCGCCTTGCCTAAGGACAGACCACGTCCTCCTTTGCCTGTGGACACAGACACTGCTGGTCCCCTCATGGTGACATGGGAACTTCTGCCTCTCCTTGTTGTCCTTCCAGACATGAGGGGCTGGGGGGCTTATTACCCAAATTGAATAAAAAATGGGAAATGTGTGGTTGGTTGCACTTTATTAAATGAAAAGTGATGTTTGGTGCACATTAAATCGAGGACTGACGCTGACAGAAATGTAAAAACTATACAAAAAAATAAAAAAGGGGGAACACCAGAGTTGCAGTCAGAAAATCTGTGGCTGACAATTAAAAAAAAGAGGGGGCAGGCAGGGGACAAAAAACAAAACAAAACACGCAGCAACCAAAATAAAAGGATATACAGGACTAACTGTTATGTAATGCTGTGTTAAACACTGCACTACACTAACACACTACACTGACGCTACACTATACTCACACTATACTTACACAATGGGGGTTATTTACTAAAGGCAAATCCACTTTGTACTACAAGTCCACTTGAAATTGCACTCATCCAAGGGAGACATGCAAGGAAAATAAAAAAAACAGCATTTTAGCTTGCACATGATTGGATAATAAAATCAGCAGAGCTTCCCCTCAATTTAGATCTACCCCTTAGATTTACAGCAACTGCACTTCCAAGTGTACTTTCAGTGCAATTTCAAGTGCAAAGTGGATTTGCCTTTTGTAAATAACTCCCATTATACTCACACTACACTATACTGACACACTATACTAACACTACACTAACACAATAAGTGAACACATTAACTCGCTGGCAGCAAACGTAGCCCTGTTCTATCTATCTCCACCCCAAAAACACACTGCAAAAGCTTCATGTGGAAGGAACCTTTTATAGTGTGGAGTGGGACTATGAGCACTGAGCTGTGATTGGATAAAGTCATCATCACTTTGTCCCATCGGGGCTCTGACAGTGCTCTGTGCCCTAATTGGCAAGGCTTCATCCAATTAAGGCCCTAGAATGCACTGGGCAGTGCGCAGTGCATTGTGGAGAACTCAGCGCGAGAACATCCTGCCGAGTGCCCCACTAATTTGGGTGTTCGTCAAACAGGCGAACAAGCAATGTTCGGGCCGGATTTTTGCTCGGCCCAAACCATTCGCCCAACTCTACTAAGTAACTTGCATTTAAATACAGATGTTAGCAAAATTCCCCATTAATATGCTACGATGGATTGGTGATGGGTCCTTTATAAGTAGCCAGGGAAGATAACTGATATGGATCGTTCTCTACTAGAAGCTATTGTTGTTCCTTGAATAGTTTGCTGTTGGAAATTGTGTCTCATAAACATACACACTACATCTTGAATGTGACATTTCTTCTTTTTCTTTTCCTTCTTGGCTGCTCCTCTGAGGGGAAAGCAATGATCTTGCATTGACGCAGTCTTTGATCTCTCCTCAAATTCTGTTTTATATCCCCTAAAGTATATGTTTGATTGACTGTTACTACAATAAGTAAATCAAACCAAATTTATAAGGAAGCTGCAGGGAGAGCTTAAAAGATGACTTCCCTGACCTCCTGCAAATCTATTCCTCTGTCCCGTCTTGTTGCATTGTAACCTTACAGAGCTGATTATGTGTGTCAGTGAAATTGGTTTTGTTATGGATTGCTAACAAATACACTCTACACTCTCTGGAAGTGAATGCAAAAATATGGCTTTGTGGCCAAAGTGTTCCATTATTGGATTTAAAGAATGTAGGAATATAGCCTGCGCTGAGAGATAAAGTACATTAATAAGAACAAAACTGTGCACCAATCACAACTCATAGATATGGCTGAAGGATGGTATTTACGACCATCTCCTCCATCAACTGAAGACCCTATGAGATAAATTGGGCAGTTAAAGTGATTGTAATCCCTCATCGCCTATTCAGGGTAAAACAGAAATGAAAAGCACAACATTTTTTTTAACACATTTTTAATAGGAAAGCAGAGGAACTGGCAGGAACACAAAACAATCTCCTGCGCTCAGGAGCTTAGTCCATGGGTAAGTGGTGTAGCCAACCCTTGGATAAAATATGGAAAGTCAAAGGTCTTGCTGCCCTCCTCAGAACAATGGGTGTCCTTAGAGCTGAAACATATAGAAAAACAGGGAGAGGGCGCACTGGCCTTGTGCATTACGAAAGATAACATTTATTTAAAGAGGAAGTAAACCCTTCCAAACAACTTGGACCTATAGGTAAGCCTAGATTAAGGCTTACCTGTAGGTCCAAGCAATATCTCCTAAACCTATATGGTTTAGGAGATATTTGCCCGAAAATGGAATGGATTTGCCAAATTTGTCGACTCCCGTGCGCATGCGCGGGAGTGACGTCATCGCGGCTTCGCCGCATGACAGCGGCGGAGCTGCGAGGCGCGACTCCCGTGCGCATGCGCGGGAGTGACGTCATCGCGGTTGCGCCGCTGTGATTCGTCGGAGCTGCGAGACGCCACAAGCAACATGGATGCGGCGGACTACAGGGGACAGCGGCGACTTCGCTGGCTCCTGTGTCAGGTAAGTGACACATAATGAGCTACTATGCGATGCATAGTAGTCCATTATGCTTTACCTTTGCAGGGAAAAAAAGAGGAAGTAAACCCATCAGGGTTTACTTCCTCTTTAAATAATAAAAACAAAAGTTATACTCACAAACAAATGTTAAAATTTAGCTTAACATTGCTCCAAGAATTTCGGAATCGTGTCTTCTAGACACCTGTAACCAGGACCGGGTATTAGGAGGAACCAGATGGCATCACAAACAGCTTACGCGTTACCAGGGCGTACCCTCTTCATCAGAGCCTCAGCGATAGCCAGGCTAGGCAGATTTACTGCAGAGAATGGCATGGCTAGGTGAAACCCTGTGTGGGTACGGCTTAGCTTTTAACAGCTCCCGGAGGCATGCGCGGGGACCCGATGCACATGGCTGGTGCGATCGCCACTGGCCATGCGCTATCGCGTGCATGAAAGCCAGCATGGGGATTTTTGTGTGTAAACACACAAATCCCTGTTATGTCAGGGGAGAGAACACATATTGTTTGTACCTACTAAGTAGGAACAACCATATGCCTCCTCTCCCAGTCAGTCCTATCCCCATACAGTTAGAACACATCTAGGGAACACACATTTAATACCTTGATCACCCCCTAGTATTAACCCCTTCCCTACCAGTGACATTTACACAGCAATCAGTACATATTTATAGCACTGATCACTGTATAAATGTTAATGGTCCCAAAAATGTGTCAAAAGTGTCTGATGTATCTGTCACAATGTCGCAGTACCGCTAAAAATCGCATTTACTAGTAATAAATAAATAAAAATACCATAAAAATGCTATAAATCTTTCCCATATTTTGTAGACACTATAACTTTTGCACAAACCAATCAATATATTTTTTCTTATTGCAAGTTGTTTTACCAAAAATATGTAGAAGAATATATATTGGTTTATACTGATGAAGAAATTAGTTTTTTAAAAACATTTTTGGGGGTATTTATTATAGCAAAAAGTAAAAAATATTGTTTTTTTTTTCAAAATTGTTTGTATTTTTTTGTTTATAGGGCAAAAAATAAAAACCGCAGAGGTGATCAAATACCACCAAAGAAAGCTCTATTTGTGGGGGGAAAAGGGACGCAAATTTTATTTGGGTACAGCATTGCATGACCACGCAATTGTCAGCTAAAGCGACGCAGTGGCAAATTGTAAAAAGTGTTCTGGTCAGGATGGGGGTAAAATCTTCTGGGACTGAAGTGGTTAAACACGCAGTGCACATTACTTGTGCTCATATGCACTGCTAATCCCATAGTCCATATAGCCCTCAGGAGGGAGCAAGAGAGGGTGGCTATACTTACATGCAATGGGACAGTGGGGAATGAATGTAGCTACCCTCAAACAGGAAGTTACAGCAACAAAAAGACAAAAACAAAAAAAAAAAAGAATTTGGAGATTTGGAGCAGGCTGTGAGCAATAGAATAAAAATGTATCTTTTTAAACCAGTCTAGTCGTATATGATTGCTGAGCTTTAGTCAGGCAAGCACTCCAAAGTTGTTACTTTCTAAGTGTCTTGTGAGTGGCGGATTCCCAATGGTTGGATCGCAGACAAATAGCGCTTTTACCTTCTTTTTTGGAAATGCACTTTTAGGCTCAGTTTATGTTTTTAAAATTGCATTTTGTTCCTTCTTCTTTTATTTCTTTTTTTTGTATTGTTTTTATGCCAAGTATAAATTAATACACAAGCTAAACTCAGCAATTGTCAATCCCTGGAATCTCGCATAGGGTAAATACTTTGGCGGACCCTTGTACATCGCATTGTTTTTGATGGCATTCATTATCCTAGTTGTTGATGCCTATGGTAAGTTAATATAAGCCATCATGCAGTAAATAATGACACATTGCCTTACTTTTGGACACGACATGTTTGTACCAGGTGCAGCAGAGCATAGCCTAATGTAAAACTGCAGCCCTAGATTTGTTACTTTCACATTTTCTATTGATGTTTCTTAGATTAACTCGGAGTGAGACACGAGCGCTGCTCAGTAGTGACAGTCAATCAATAGAAATATGAGGACATGAGTCATGTTTCTTCATCAGTACCTTGCTGTAATGTTCAATCTGAAATTGTTTTCTTTTCTCCTGAATGAGATGGGGTAATGACTGTACAACCAGTCCTCGGAGGATGAATCCATGATGATGTCTAGGATGGATGCATAAAATAGAACACTAAGCGACTCATCTGTTATCTGGGGGAGAGATGGAAGATAAACCACTACAGAATGTTCTATTAACTGCGACTTCTGATGTCTGCCGACTGAGCGTGTGCTGGCCAAAACATTGTCACTGGCTGGAATAATAATCATTTCCTTATCATTATCACTAAAAAACATGTTTAGTACAGTATTTTATTTTTTTGTCAAAATAACAAAAGTAACTAAGGATAATACCTTGAAGCTGAACTACAGGAATGATCTTTTGATCCAGCTTGGTTACATCTAATTGTTCATATCTCACATCTAAAGGGTCGCTGGGGAGCAGAGACGTGCGGTGAGGTCAATGGCTGGGGGGCACTGGCTACTATCAGAGCCAGATACACACAGATTACATACGAACGTTAAAACGAGAGCAATAATTCTATCATTAGATCTCCTCTGTAACTCTAAACATGTAACATGTACAAAAAATCTAAAGCGTCACCTATGGAGATTTTTAAGTACTAAAGTTTGGCGCCATTCCTAAAGCATGACATGTTAGCTATCAATTTACTCTGCATAACATCATCTTTCATAGTATACAAAAAAAAAAATCAGGCAAACTTTAGTGTTTGATTATTATTATTTTTTTAATTCATGAAACAGTTTCTTTCCAAAAAAAATGCATTTGGAAAATTGCTGCACAAATACCGTGTAATATAAAAAGTTGCAACGACCGCCATTTTATTCCCTGGGATATCTGCTAAAACAATATGTATAATGTTTGGGAGTTTTGAGTAATTTTCTAGCAAATCAAATATGATTTTTACACGTAGGAGAGGAGTGCCAGAATTGGCTTGGGTAGGACAAGGGCTTAAAGGGGTTGTAAAGGTTCGTTTTTTATTTTCTAAATAGGTTCCTATAAGCTAGTGCATTGTTGGTTCACTTACCTTTTCCTTCGATTTCCCTTATAAATGTTTTTTTTCTTTGTTTTCTTTGTCTGAATTTCTCACTTCCTGTTCCTCCTCAGTAAGCTGTTCAGTAATCTGTTCTGGCTGACTAACCACCACTGGGATGATGGTGAGAAGTTTACTGAGGAGAAACAGGAAGTGAGATATTCAGACAAAGAAAAAAAACATTTAGAAGGGAAAACGAAGGAAAAGGTAAGTGAACCAACAATGCACTAGCTTAGAGGAACCTATGTAGAAAATAAAAAACAAACCTTTACAACCCCTTTAATTAACATAAGTAATATACAAATAATTATTATATATTGTTTTTAAGGTAATTTACTAGATTTTCAAAATCTACTCAAGCAAGTGGCTTAACGCACAAATTACTGAAGTTTTAACTTTAAACCAGTAATTTGACAGTAAATAGATAAATAATAATTATCTTATAACATATATATAGCATAATAATATATGGTTTAGCTTGTACCTTTTCAGCAGCAACAGATTCTCATTCTCCCTCTTAACTGTGTGAGAAAAAACATGGGATTGTGGTCAAATCCTTTACCCATAAACACGTTTTTTCCTTGTAGTTAAGAGGGCTTGGCTGGAAGAGAGCATTTGTCTTTTAGACACATGCCCCTTCTATGACACTGCAGTGAGAGGCGTGCCTCCACTGCAGCATTTTTATTGGACAGCTTGGACCAATGGTACTTTACCATTGATTCAAGACTCCAAGCCATCCAGTGAGTTCAGTGCCTCTGACAAGAAGTGAGAGGCACTGTGAGCTCAACCTCTCAGTCTGCTGCAAACAGAGTGTGCCAGCTTGTATTTAAACTGGCCACTCTGTATGTAGCTTCTGACTGGCTGTGCAAGGAGCCCAGTATCTCCAGAACCATAGATAATATGAGCCTCTGATTGACCAGTGGTGGGGTAGGACTTCAGCTACCTACCCTCCAAATGTGGGGTCTCTGTGACCCCGCTCACCAAGCTATGACCCTCGAAGCTCGATTTTCTTTTTTTTTATATTCATGGTAGGTGAGGCTCTGCCTTACCTGCCTCCCCTGACTGCACATACCTGCTGGGGATGCAAAAATTCCCAGTAGTAGCCTATACTACAGTCAGTTCTGGGCTCATCCAGGTGCTGCTGAAGCGACTTTCCATCTCTCCACTTAACACAGGGGGCCGTTCACTTTGCACCTCCACCATTCTGAAAACGTCTTAAATTTTTTTCAATGAATAAAAGGCATTCTGTCTGCCTTGTCCTATCAGTGAATTCTTTGTATTCACTGAAAATAATACATAGGTTCTCTAAATGGTAGAGGTGCCAAATGTGTGCCCCCCCCCCCAGTCAGTATACTTAAAGTGGTTGCAAAGGCTAAAGATTTTTTTGTCTTTTTAGGCTTAGTCAGCATCGGGTGTCAATTACAGCCAGCGAGCCAATGAAAACTGCTGGCTCTGGGGGCACTGGTCAAGGGGGAGGAGCCAGGAGCGCCTGCAGGGGACACGTGAAGAGGAGGATATGGGCTGCTCTGTGCAAAACCACTACACAGAGCACGTAAGTATGACATGTTTGTTATTTATTTTTTTAAATCCGAACCTTAACCACTTAAGGATGGAGCCTCTTTCTAGGATTTGTTGTTTACAAGTTTAAAACAGTTTTTTTTCGCTACAAAATGAATAAACTGACAGTCATTGCAATACTTTCTGTCACGCTGTATTTGCGCAGCGGTCTTACAAGCACACTTTTTTGATTTGAAATTTTTTTTATCTTATGAAAGATAATGTTACACTGAGTAAATTGATACCTAACATGTCACGCTTCAAAATTGCACCCGCTCGTGGAATGGAAAGAAACTTTTACCCTTCAAATTCTTCATAAGCCACGCTTAAAAAATTCTACAGGTTGCATATTTTGAGTTACAGAGGAGGTATAGGGCTAGAATTATTGCTCCCGCTCTATCGATCGCAGCGATACTTCACATGTGTGGTTTGAATACCGTATTCATATGCGGGTGCTGCTCACGTATGCGTTCGCTTCTGCACGCAAGTTCGTCGGGACGGGGCACGTTTAAAAAAATAAAATAAAATCTTATTTATTTTACTTTTGATTTTTGATTTTTAAACAGTTTTTAAAAAAAAATAAAAAATGTCACTTTTATTCCTATTACAGGGAATGTAAACATCCCTTGTAATAGAAAAAAAGCATGACAGGTCCTCTTAAATATGAGATCTGGGGTCAAAAAGACCTCAGATCTCATATTTACACTAAAATGCAAAAAAAATTGAAGTTGCTCCATTGTTATGGAGATACTCGTCTCGTCTCCATACCTAACAGGAAACAACACGCGATCGTCTCCACCGCTGCCAACGTCTCCGGTAAGCGGCAGAGGGCACGGGATCGCGGCGGGAGGGGGGGCCTTCTCCCGCCACTGATAAAGGTGGTCTCGCGGCGAACCCGCCGCAAAGACCACTTTTATCTTGTAGCGGACCACCCGCTGAAGAAGAGGATACTGAGGTTAAGGCAGCTAGCTGTTGCCATAAAACTGTGGCGGGCGGTTCGTAAGTGTTTAATGTCACTTTAAAGCAAGTTGCTTAAGCAGCACTCAGAAGAGGCCAGCAATGACTTAGGGGTTGATTTACTAAAGGCAAATAGGCTGTGCATGTTGCAAGATCAGTTGCACTCTTTTTTCCTAATTTAGTATAAAAACCCTGCGCTATTATTTATACGAATAAAAACTATAATAAAAAATGTAAAAATAAATTAGCAAAATCATGAAAGAGCAGATACCACTCCACAGTACAATCATTACACTAATATCAATAAATGTATCCTTACTAACAGTGAGGCGATCCTTAACCACTTAATGACCGCTCGTTTGCAGTACAATGCTGGTACCATGTTCCCCGAAAATAAGCCCGGGTCTTATATTAATTTTGGCAACAAAAGACTCAGTAGGGCTTATTTTCGGGGTAGGGCTTGACATGTTCTGTCTTCTCTCCCCATCTCCCTCCCTGCCTGTCAGGCCAGTGGAACTGAGTAAAAGTGGGTGTAAAAAATCCCAAAATGCACCATATTACACAATGCAAGCCGTGCATTTCTGTGCAATCTATCTGTGATAAACACCCTGTTACATCACCACGACCCGCGGAGAGGAAAGCAGCGGGGATCAGCTGAGCGCCGCTCGGTGCTTACATGGCCTGCCGAAGCTTCCTTTCTTGCTTCGAGCGCTGCAGAGGAAGGGGCCGAGATCCCCCACTGAGAGTTTGTAGAAGAGGAGGAGAGAAGTGGGGATAAGCTGAGTGGCGCCGCACAGAAGGCATTAATCAAACATAGCAATGAGCGGAGCGGGTGCATGACAGCCCACTCTACTTCCTTTTTTGTGGATTGGATTGGAGGTAGGCGTTTGTAAACGGACACAAGTCTATTTACATCTGCTACTCTTTAGAGGTGAATGGAGGGTCCAATTGGGTCAGACAGATCGTGTGAAAGGGGACTATGGCTCAGTGCAGGTAACCCTTAAGTTTGAAAGCAACCCAGTAACCACTGCAGGACAGATATGCCCATATATACACTGTGATTTTAGTAATAAACTTACTATTAATAACTGTATTCTATTCCATCACAGAGCAGGAGGTCGCAGACCACATCAAAGGGTCCCGCGGGCCACACGTGGCCCCCGGGCCACTGGTTGAGCACCCCTGCCATACACAGTTCACACATAACACTGCAATAAAGAATTTTACAACCCTTTTAAACTAGGGCTTATTTTTGGGGTAGGGCTTATATTGCAGCCCTCCCTGAAAATCAGCGTAGGACTTATTTTCAGCGACACAGGGTAGGTTACTGCATACTTCCAGGCTTAGTGCCCCCCACCCCCCAGCTGGCTCCAGCAGTGATTTTGTTGTACACAGCAAGTCCCGGCCAGTGATTCATGGCCAGAACCTGCTGATTGGCTCTGTATATTCACAGCCAAGATCTCTCTACAAAAGGAGCAGCAACCTGTCAGTTTCTCATGACATGGTCAGGCATGAGAAACTGAACAATCATTAGTAAAAAGCAGCACACTTTACACATTACACATAGTTAGGCACATATTTAACCCCCTGATCACCTAGATGTTAACCCTTTCCCAGCAAGCGTCATTAGTACAGTGATAGTATATAGTATTATCACTGATCACTGATGATGCCAGTGGCATTTCCCCCTACAGTTAGTCAGTTTCCCCCAGCATCAGCTAGTGTCAGATTGGCACAATCCCATTATAAATCGTTGATTGCCACCATTAGTAATAAAAAAAAATATTCAAGTATATATACCATAGTTTGTGAGCACTATAACTTTCATGCAAACTGATCAATATACAATTATTGGGATTTTTTGTTAATCAAAACCATGGAGCAGAATACATTTTTTGTCAAAATTTATGAAGAAATTAGGTTTTTTACATTTCTTTATTTTTTTATTTTTTTTTGCAGAAAGCAAAACATTTATTTTTTCATTTATATCGCAATAAAGAATAAACCTAGTGGTGATCAAATACCACCAAAAGAAAGCTCTGTTTGTGGGGGGAAAAAATGACGGTATTTAAATTTTGTTTGGGTACAGCATTGTAATCGCCAAAAATCATGTGCAGAAGTAAAAAAACATGAAAACAATGCCAAATATCAGCCAATTAGGTTGTAAAAAGAAGAAAAGAAAACCCGAGAACAGTCCCATATATCCTCCCATTAGATTATAAGTGTCCAAAAAAGAAAACACCATCACAGTTTATATGCCACAATTAAAAGTAAATCATCCATAGAAGCATCTTCCACCATGGACTGCCACCAAAGATTAATACTTACAATCTAATTGGATGATTTATGGGACTGTTCTCAGGTTTTCTTTTCTATTTTTACAACCTAATTGGCTGATATTTGGCATTGTGTGGTAAAGCAAAAATATATATAAAAAAACTTTTTTTCCCCTCCGTTTAGGCCGATACGTATTCTTCTACATATTTTTGGTAAAAAAAACGCAATAAGCGATTATTGATTGGTTTGTGCAGAAGTTATAGCGTTTACAAAATGGGGGATAATTTTATGGCATTTTTATTAATAATTTTTTTTTATTACTAGTAATGGCGGTGATCAGCGATTTTTATTGTGACTGCGACATTATGGCGGACACATCAGACATTTTTGACACATTTGTGGGACCATTGTCAGTTATAATATATATAAATGCAGTGATTACTGTGTAAATGACACTGGCAGTGAAGGGGTTAACCAGTGGGTGGCAGTGTAGGGGTTAAGTGTTCCTATGGGTGTGTTACTAACTGTTGGGGGCTGGGCTTTCATTTAGTGAACACTGATCTCTGCTCCAATCACATGGAGCAGAGATCAGTGTCACTAGTTGCTAGGCAGAACGGGGAGATGCTGTTTACAACGGCATTTCCTCGTTCAGCCACCCCGTGAGATGATCGCGGGTATGTCAGCGGCGATCGAGTCCGCGGGACCTGAGACCAGACTCACTGGGGTACCGACCAGCACACGAGTGTGCCCGCGGCGGCACGCTCACGTTGGCAGGGCGGCAAATTTAAAGGGACGTACAGGTACGCCCATTTGCCTGCCCGTGCCATTCTGCCGACGTACATTGGCGTGCGCTGGTCAGGAACCGGTTAAAGTCTACGGGACTTGAACGTTCAAAATCAAAAGTGCTAATTTTAAAGGCTAATATGCAAGATATGCAACAGAGAACACCAGCAATAAGGGGTATCTTCAGGTGTATACTGTGCTGGAGGTACACAACACCCACTAACTCCTGCAGATGCCTGTATTAGAGAACACCAGTAAAAATGGTAGACACAGGTGTATACTGTGCTGGAGGCACGCAACACCCAGTTTAACTCCTGTAGATGCCTGAGAAAAGAACATTGTCCCTGCCTATCTTGCTCTTTCCCTGCACGCTAGAACACACTACACAAGGCCGCCGTGCTGGCGGCCTTATATAGTGTTGGGCGTGTACTAAACCCCCTGAGCTATAATTGGCTTCCTGTCTGTGGCCAATTATTGCTCTCCTCGGGTTACAGTGCATGCTTGGCCAATCATGAGCCAGCAATGCACTGCATTGGCGTAGTGCATTTGGTGCGAACGGTCCACAAAGTTCTGAATTCGCGAAACAGAGGAACGGCCGATGTTCGAGTCCAACACCAAGCTCATCCCTAGTCTTGATGATCTCAGGACCTTAGACTGCTGGAGTGTGGGGGAGAAGACACTGGTGTAGCAGCGGATAGGACAAGAGGAGCAGGTAAGTAAATTTACTTTAACAAGTCCTATAGACCCAAACAAACAATTAACCCCTGCAGTGGATAAGCTGGGCTTTAACATGTCTACTTACTCTTACTTCCCCTCCTACCAGCATGTTCTTTTATTGCGCAAATAAATGCTGCACACTTGATTGGCTACTAGTCCTGCCCTGCCCTCTTCAAGCTTGTGCACTGCGGTATAGGGGTTTGTAAGAGTCAAATTCCGGTACGTCCACTAGTTGCGTTAAAAAGTATTTATTAATGAATATGTAGCTACAGTATTTTGTGACTTTTGTGTCTGCCTGGAGTTTGGCTCTAAATGGCTAATTGCAGCTGAAATGAAAGCACATATTGAAGGCAAAGGACCCCAGGTAGTCATTTATTCAAGCTACTGCCCTCAGTTTTTAGTTCGTTTTGCAAAAAGTACTATGCCAGATCTGTTTTATAGCTATTCTTCCACTAAAATGATGCCATTGATGCCATTATTGTGAGCAAACCATTATTTCTGATATTAAATAACAATTCCACAGCAGGGAATTTTCCTTTTAAGAACATACAGTATACATGTTCTTATGTAAATAATTATTCTCTGAAAAATGTTAATTTTAACTTGGGGTATGCTCTCCTCCTTTCTGCTGCTTCTCTCCCTCTTTTTTATATGACCTATTAATCGCTTAAACCCTGGAAGATTTGGCTGTTCAATGACTAGGCCATTTTTTGCGATTCAGCACTGTGCCGCTTTAATTTACAATTGCGCGGTCCTGTGTTGCTGTACCCAAACAAAATTGACGTCCTTTTTTTCCCACAAATAGAGCTTTCTTTTGGTGGTATTTGATCACCTCTGCGGTATTGATTTTTTGCGCTATAAACAAAATAAGAGCGACAATTTTGAAAAAAAAAAATTACTTTTTGCTATAATAAATATCCCACATTTTTTTAATCAAAAAAACATTTTTTTCCTCAGTTTAGGCCGAGATATTTTTGATAAAGAAAAATCACAATAAGCGTATATTGATTGGTTTGCGCAAAAGTTATAGCGTCTACAAAATAGGGGATAGATGTATGGCATTTTTATTATTATTTTTTTACTAGTAATGGCGGCGTTCTTCGATTTTTATCGGATTGCTACATTATGGCAGACACGTTGGACACTTACTATAAAAACGCACTGATTACTGTGTAAATGTCACTGGCAGCGAAGGGGTGAACACTAGGGGGCAATCAAGGGGTTAACTGTGTTCCCTATGTGTGTTTCTAACTGTGGGGGGATGGGACTGTCTAGGAGGAGAGAGAGATCGGTGTTCTTACTTAGTATGAACACAAGATCTGTGTCCTCTCCCCTGAAAGAACCAGGATCTGTGTGTTTATACACACAGATCCCGATTCTCGATCTGTCACGACTGATCACGGGAGCTCGGCGGGCATTAGGCCGGGCACTCACATCGGCCTCCGGACACACGCTGCGGGCGTGCCTAGTGACCATAATGGCAAGATAACGTCATTTCACCCAGCCGTGTAAAACTGAGGCGGCTGGTCGGCAAGTGGTTAATAATGTTAATGGCCTATTGATTTAAATATCCTACGTTGAACCTATGAAAATGCAATAAATGAATCTACAATTTGGTAGAAAATATTAATACCTGTATCGTAGTAACATAAATAGTGAATACAAAGAAACTCGGAGCTCTTGTGTGGTGGGCATGTAGTGTATAAAGGTCACATTCATTACACCCAATATCAAAATAAGCAATCCAGAAACAGAAATGTCATTGTAAAACGATTCTGTAGTGGTCAGTTTCTAAATTTCTAAAGAGTAACAGCCCCTTTAGTATCAAGCACGTACATTTGCGTGGAGTTTCAGCTTTGTTTTCCTGTAGAAATCGACATGAACTCAGCCTTGCTAATCCCCAAGCCTCTTTATTGATCATTAAGGCCACCCATCACATTAAAAAGCCTGTAGAGGAGATTGGACTATAAGCAGGGCAGGAACAAGCTCGATTTTTAGCCCCCGTTTACACTTGAGTATGAGGATTTTCAGATGATTTTAGAGCATTATATGTGCATTTTTTTTTTGTTGCATGTTCTTACACATTTTTTTTTTTTATATGTTTTCAGGTTTAACATTTTCTTTTAGGCTGGGTTCACACTTAATACAGATGTGGCTCACAGCGGGGGTCCGGCGCCTCCCTGCTCTGCTTTTCAAGGATGAATCAGGTCCAAATTTGTGCCTGAATTTAGACCTGAAATGAAGCCAAAGACGCACAGGACCTCTATGCAATCCGCATCTCGGCTGCTCGGGAGATGTGTGAACTGGGCTCCATAGACAGCCGGGCACAATCCCCTGCCATGCGAATTGGATGCAGGGAAACTCGCTTTCAATTTGCATGAGTGTGAACCCAGCCTTAACCAGTGCAAAACTAGAAGGAGAAAAAAGGATGTGCATTTTCAGACATTGTTCATACACTCTCACTGAAGTCTACAGAAGGGGTCAAAAACATGCTGCTCTGCCCCAAAAATCTCCTATACTTTCTCAAACTTTGAGTGCAAAGCTTTAAGCAATGCAATGGGGTTGATTTGCTGAAACTGAAAAGTACAAAATCTGGTGCAGTTCTCCATATAAACCAATCAACTTCCATTTTTTTTTTTCTCAAAGCTTAATTGAACAAACTGAAGTTAGAAGCTGATTGGCTACCATGCACAACTGCACCAGATTTTGCACTCTCCAGTTTTAGTAAATCAACCCCAATGTCAGATGTGAACAGGCACCACTAAATGTAAATTGGAATTGTGAATGTAAATTGTAAGCGTTAAAGCACCTTGGGAAATGCGCTTCAAAGTGCTAAGGTGTGCTTGGGGTCTAAGAGAAAAAAAGTCATGGTTTGCACATAGCTTCACCTGCCTATATTTATGAATCTATTGATCACTTTGACATGCTGTCTTACTTATCTTATGTTACCGTATCTTAATTATCTCTGCTTATTCAGTCTGAGTTGCCCGGTTTCCAAATAATGCAGCATTTTTTTATTACATTTATTTTTATTCTTTTTTTCCATTTATTTTTATTTCTAAATAAAAATAAACCTTTAAGCCTTTTCATGTATGATGTAATCATGAAGGCAGTCCAATTCTCCCAGTGTCCTTTGTCCAGTATGAGATCCTGTGCATCTCAGTTGCCCAGGATGACCCTGTGGGCTGGTAAAGCATGGTGTCTCCTGAGTTCTATCAGCAAGGTTATCTAAAGCGATAACAAGTGGCAGTAAGTTTTTTTTTCAAAGTTGAGGTTTGTGTATTTCTGATCGCCATGGTAGTCGCTTAGACAGAAAATAAACCTGTGGAGTTTTGTGCTTTGTGTGCAAGAACACACAAATGTGCTTACAACATGTATCAGCATGTGCTAGAAAAAGCTTTTTAGCTAATATTTGGAAGAAACACAGATTTCTTTCAACAATCCCATTCAGATTTATTAGTTACGATAAATCCTTGGATATACAGTGGTGTGAAAAAGTGTTTGCCCCCTTCCTCATTTCCTGTTCCTTTACATGTTTGTCACACTTAAGTGTTTCGGAACATCAAACCAATTTGAACAATAGTCAAGGACAACACAAGTAAACACAAAATGCAATTTGTAAATGAAGGTGTTTATTATTAAAGGTGAAAAAAAATCCAAACCATCATGGCCCTGTGTGAAAAAGTGATTGCCCCCCTTGTTAAAACATACTATAACTGTGGTTGTCCACACCTGAGTTCAATTTCTCTAGCCACACCCAGGCCTGATTATTGCCACACCTGTTCACAATCAAGGCATCACTTAAATAGGAGCTGCTTGACACAGTAAGGTCCACCAGAAGATCCTTAAAAGCTACACATCATGCCGAGACCCAAAGAAATTCAGGAACAATTGAGAAAGAAAGTAATTGAGATCTATCAGTCTGGAAAGGGTTATAAAGCCATTTCCAAAGCTATGGGAATCCAGCGAACCACAGTGAGAGCCATTATCCACAAATGGCGAAGACATGGAACAGTGGTGAACCTTCCCAGGAGTGGCCGGCCGCCCAAGAGTTCCAAGGAGAAAACCACTGCTGAGCAAAAAGAACATCAAAGCTCGTCTCAATTTCTCCACAACACATCTTGATGATCCCCAAGACTTTTGGGACAACATTTTGTGGACCGATGAGACAAAAGTGGAACTCTTTGGAAGGTGTGTGTCCAAGTATATCTGGCGTAGAAGGAACACTGCATTTCATAAAAAGAACATTATACCAACAGTAAAATATGGTGGTAGTAGTGTGATGGTCTGGGGCTATTTTGCTGCTTCAGGACCTGGAAGACTTGCCGTGATAAAAGGAACTATGAATTCTGCTGTCTACCAAGAGATCCTGAAGGAGAATGTCCGACCATCTGTTCGTGTACTCAAGCTGAAACGAACTTGGGTTCTGCAGCAGGACAATGATCCTAAACACACCAGCAAGTCCACCACCGAATGGCTGAAGAAAAACAAAATTAAGACTTTGGAGTGGCCTAGCCAAAGTCCTGACCTGAATCCTATTGAGATGTTGTGGTATGACCTTAAAAAGGCCAATCATGCTCGAAAACCCTCTAATGTAACTGAATTAGGACAATTCTGCAAAGATGAGTGGGCCAAAATTCCTCCAGGACGCTGTAAAAGCCTCATTGCACGTTATCGCAAACGCCTGGTTGCAGTTGTTGCTGCTAAGGGTGGCCCAACCAGTTATTAGGTTTAGGGGGCAATCACTTTTTCACACAGGGCCATGATGGTTTGGATTTTTTTTCACCTTAATAATAAACACCTTCATTTACAAATTGCATTTTGTGTTTACTTGTGTTGTCCTTGACTATTGTTTAAATTGGTTTGATGTTCCGAAACACTTAAGTGTGACAAACATGCAAAGGAACAGGAAATGAGGAAGGGGGCAAACACTTTTTCACACCACTGTATCCCATTTATACGAACTATCTTTTAATTTCAGCAATTGCTGCATTATTATCATTAGCGATAGATAGATAGATAGATAGATAGATAGATAGATAGATAGATAGATAGATAGATAGATAGATAGATAGATAGATAGATAGATGGACATTGTTAGGTCCATATATATATTTGGACACAGGCATACTTTTCATAATTTTGGCTCTGTATGCCACCAGAATTAAATTAAAACAAAGCAATCCAAATAAATTTGAAGTGTAGACTTTCAGCTTTAATTCAAGGGGTTGAGCATAAATATCAAGTACAAATTTTAGGAACTGCAACCATTTTTTATACACAGTCCTCCATTTTTAGGGGTGCAAGTGTAATTGGTCAAATGAATATGATCATTAATAAAATGTTCATTTTTTATATTTTGTTGAGATTCCTGTACTGGCAATGACTGCCTGATATCTGGAACCCATGGACATTACCAAAGACTGGGTTTCCTCCTCTGATGCTTTGCCAGGCTCTAACTGCAGCTGTCTTCAGCTCTTCTTTGTGGGTATTTCTGCCTTTAGTTTTGCCTTCAGCAAGTGAAATGCATGCTCAATTGGGTTAAGATCAGGTCATTGACTTGGCCATTGCAGAATATTCCACTTCTTCCTTCAAAAACTCCTGGGTTGCTTTTTGCTGTGTGTTTTGGATCACTGTCCATCTGTACTGTGAAGCGCTGTCCAATCAACTTTGCTGAATCTGGACTGACAAAATATCTCTAAACACTGCAGAATTCATCCGGCTGCTTCTATCTTCTGTCATATCATCAATAAACACCAATGACCCAGTGCCACTGGAAGCCATGCATGCCCATTCTATCACACTGCCTTCACCGTGTTTTACAGATGATATTGTGTGCTTTGAATCATGAGCTGTTCCAAGCCTTCTCCACAATGTATTCTTCCCATTATTCTGGTACAGATTATTTTAGTTTCATCTGTCCATAAAATGCTTTTCCAGAACTGGTCTGGCTTTATTAGATTTTTTGACAGTCTAATCTGGCTTTTTTTTATTCTTCAGGCTTATGAATGGTTTGTACCTTGTGGTGAACCCTCTGTATTTGCTCTTGTGGAGTCTTATTTTGATTGTAGACTTTAACAATGATACGCCCACCTCCTGGAGAATGTCCTTCACTTGTCTGGATGTTGTGAATGGGTTTTTCTTTACCATAAAGAGGATCCTGCTATCATCCTCCACTTTTCTTCTGTAGATGTCCATGCCTTTTTACGTTGCTGAGCTCACCAGTGCGTTCTTCTTTCCTCAGAATGCACCAAACTGTTGATTTGGCCACTCCTATGTTTCTACTATCTCTCTGATGAATTTGTTTAGTTTTGAAGCCTTAAATGGGCCTGTTTTACTTGCATGGACAGCTCCCTGTAGGATGTATGTGTGATGTAGGTGCACAGCATTATATTCCAAATGCAAATATCAGACGAAGGAGTAGCCCACACCTGGCCACGAAACAACTTTTGATTCAATTGTTCAATTACTTTTGGTTCCTTGATAAAGGGGGGTGGCTATTCTTAAGAGCTGTAATTCCTAAATATGTAAAAGGAAACAGTGGTCATGGGACTTTAAATGAGGCATGTAACTACCCTAGGTCTGGAGACATACTTGGCGAGTCCACCACCTTTACCCTCAGCTGCTTTAGCAAGGCAGTGGTTGTCTTGGAGGTGTTTTGGGGTCGTTATCGTGTTAGAATACTGCCCTGCGGCCCAGTCTCCAAATGGAGGGGGTCATGCTCTGCTTCAGTATGTCACAGCCCGTGCCACTGTTTAAAATGGAAATCTAGGCCAGGTTTTCTGGGAAGCAAGCACACTGATGATGCAGGTATGTGCATTAATGTTTGAGGTCAGTAGCCCCACCTTCCTGAGGGGGTCAGTGTGTGAAGGGAGCTGTGAGGTGCATGTCGCACGATGCTGTCCAGGTCAGAACAAACAAAGGCCCAAGCCTGTGAGTATGTAACAGCTGCAAGCTGCAGGAAAAAACAGTCAAGCTGACAAAAGTATAGCGTTTTGTGCATGAGCACTGGGCCTGAGCAGTGAAGCTGCAAAGAGAGCCACAAGGGTGAAGTCTATCTTTGTTGCATTAATGGTAAGATCCCCCTGTGTGGGAAACAATTCATGTGTGAACATTTTGCTTTGTTTTAAATACAATAGGGCAGAAAAAACCCTGAAATGTACTTCTGGCATGTTTGGCGCTACCAATGAGCTACAAATCCCAAAACTTTTCACAATATATATGTGTCCCAAAAAATCGCAGCCCAAGGGAAGGGCTGACCACAAAGACATTAAACTTTATCACGTCAGCAAGCCACTCTTCCAGATGTTCAGCACTCCTTGCACACAGCTGGCACCTGCTGTAGTAAAGTTGAAGATGGAGCAAGTGGAAAAAGAAGGAAAAAGATGGATCCACACTTTTTCCTCACTACCACAATCAGGGAGGCAGAATGGCATTTACTCTCTCGGAAAGGAGTGTCATTGATCAGTCAAAAAGTGTGTTGGGCACTTTTAGCACAGCCCACATCCATGTCATCCATTGAGAACACGTCTGCTAAATTCGACAATTGCTTTGTCAGCTTCTGGCTCCAAGCCTCTGGTAGGGTTGGATCACTCAAATGAAATTTGAGGTTAGGAGCTGCATTCCTGACCTGAACTCTACACACTTCAGCATAGGGGTTCATGCCAAGCACTGGGTAACAGTGGACAACATCATTGCGAGGATCAATTACAATGGAATGAGGGGAACAGTTTCTCACCGTTACAACCATAAACAGTGCCAATCTAGTTCTTTAATCCTTTCTCTCAGGGATCACATTCACCCTCCTTGAGCAATCATTTCTTTGGGAGTTTCCATCAGGACATAAATCCTATCTCCAAGCAGTTCTGGGGGACTACTAGAGGCTACCCTTAGCAATCTCTCTACTCCTGGTGGAATTTCCAATTGGTGTTCTCTAATGTGATATACCACTCCAGGGCGATGGCCAACGGAAAGGGCCTCACAGAAATCTTTAATATCAGAAGGTAGGTTATCAGAATCAAATGAAATACCGTATATACTCGAGTATAAGCCGAGATTTTCAGCCTCTTTTTTGAGGCTGAAAGTGCCCCCCTCGGCTTATACTCGAGTCATCGCTGTCTGCCTGCTCGATCAGCGTGTCGAGCAGACAGACAGCGGACATTCTAAAATTCAAAAGCCGCGCCTCCGCCTCCGCCTTCGCCTGTGATAGGCGGAACACTGAATTTCCCAGCAGTCAGTGTTCCGCCTATCACGGACATCCGCTCATCCTCGTACTACGGACGAGGATGAGACGATGTCCGTGATAGGCGGAACACAGGCTGCTGGGAAATTCAGTGTTCCGCCTATCACAGGCGAAGGCGGAGGCGCGGCTTTTGAATTTTAGAATGGCCGCCGAGGCGCCGACGAAGAGCGGCGATCCTGGCAAGGCACGGGACGGAGGCAAGGCAAGGCACGGCACGGGACGGAGGCAAGGAGGCAAGGCACGGCACGGGACGGAGGCAAGGAGGCAAGGCACGGGACGGAGGCAAGGCACGGGATGGAGGCTCGGGACACAGGTAGGCTGGACACACACACACACACACACACACACACACAGGGATGGATGGATGGAGACACACACACACAGGGATGGATGGATGGATGGAGACACACACACACAGGGATGGATGGATGGATGGACACACACACACACAGGGATGGATGGATGGATGGACACACACACACACAGGGATGGATGGATGGATGGACACACACACACACACAGGGATGGATGGACACACACACACACAGGGATGGATGGACGGACACACAGGGATGGACGGACACACAGGGATGGACGGACACACAGGGATGGACGGACACACAGGGATGGACGGACACACACACAGGGATGGACAGGCATGTCTCACCCTCGGCTTATACACGAGTCAATAAGTTTGCCAGTTTTTTTGGGGGTAAATTGGGGGCCTCGGCTTATATTCGGGTCGGCCTATACTCGAGTATATACGGTAGCCAAATTTCCTTCAAGAAATTTCTGGAAAGCACTATGTACTGCTCTAGAATTAGTGCCTAATATTATGGGGGCTGTGCGGGCATCACCTGTGTCAGGGCAGACCAGAGCTATGATCTCCATAGGGGAATTACCCTTGTTCTCTAACTTAGGTACAGTCACAATCACTTGCAAACTTCCATCGACGGGGTATGAATCAGAGTTTAGCCCCATAACTCCATCTGTCCGGTAAACTGAAGAGGTATGCTGCTTAGATACTTCTGGTAGAATGAACAATAAATAAGAGTAACTTAGGACCCGGTGTCAAATAAAGCTTGAGTGGTATGGCCATTGACAGTAACTTTAACAAGGGACTTAGACCCTATAATATATCTTCTTAGTTTTGCTTTGAAATGTCTTCTTCCTTGTTTCTGCTTTTGTACAGGGAACACCACACTTTGCACTGTTTCCCCAATGTCCACAACAAGAGACATCGTCTGGTTCCCCAACTGAGAATAATGCTTCTGTAGGCTCATCACTGCTTGGGTAAGGGCTACGACTTGCTGGCACAGAACCTTGAGCGGGGAAGCACCTCCATCAGCCTCTGACATTACTGGCTGCATGATACTGTCATGTACCTGGTCGGAGGCTGAAATGCTGGGAGGGCTTCCCTTGTGACTAAATGCAGAGCGCCCCCTGAAAGTGGCACAGGGAGTGCTATACTGAAAGAAGCAGGGGTTGCCAGCTGCGACAGGCTGTGGTGGTGAAGAGAAGTCTGCTGGAAGGCAGCTGACGAGCAGGGTAGACTGCTTGGCAGGAGTACCTCGGAAGTACCAGATGAGACCGTGCAGCAGAGAGAACCAGAAGCGAAGTCAATAGAACAAGCCAAGGATCATACACATGGCAGCAGGCAGAAGCGGGGTTAACAGGAACAAGCCAAGGGCCAAGCCGGGGTCATACACAGATCAGACTGGTCAAGGCAAGCTGGGTCGATAACAGGTAATCCAAGACAACAGGAACAAGAACTCAGGAATACACAGGGAAGCTGACGATCCTGCAGCAGTTAATGACTGCTGCAGCAGGCTTTAAATAGGCTACTGGGTGCCTAGAGTCTCTCACGTATTGCGTGCACTTTGGCACAGGAGCAGGCGCACTGGTGAATATAATGTCCTGATCATTCTCGCCCGTGTGCGCGGATTGTTCCCTGACAGAAATTAACCTTTAATTGCCATTTTAAATTGTATGTGCCACCTTCTGTGTATGTACCAAGGCCAAACATTCCAGGGTATGTAAACCTTTTATCAGGGCCATTTGGGTGATTTCTGCTATCATTATGATTTAAAAGGATCCAAAAAACTATGTGATAATATATGGCTTCATGTGATTGCTATCCTCAAATAAAAGACAGTTTTTTGGCATGATTAGTCGTATTTTCAATATTAATGCCAACATTTCACAATTTCTGCCAGGGTATGCAAACTTTTGAGCACAACTGTATATATCTGCATAAATAACTAAAGGCCTTTAACACCAATACCTCCAATTAGGCCCTGTGGCACAGTTTGGTTGCAGGGGCCCATGATAAACTGACTTGCAAGGCATAACACAGTCTGGCTTGGGAGGATGAATGCTGATGCATCTGTGGAGTGGTGGCTTCCTGGGGATGCTTGTACAGATGAACACACCGATAGCAAATAAGTTGGAACCTGCAAGGCAAAACAGGCCAATCTAGCCTATCTCTTGGTCCTTAACCTAAACTATAGGCTATTAATGCGACCAGACCGCTACCTATCTAAGTGGCCATTGGAAGCCTATCCTGTCGCTCGTTGTTTACCATTCCCTTGGCTAATACTAGCTAGGAACCCCCAGACCAAAAAGGGACCATGTTGGTTTAAATAATTAAGTGGCAGATATACACTTCAACACAAACCAGTGACTTGATAGGTTATAATCAAATGAGCTTTGCTCATACACTTGAGAATAGCCCAAGTATATTGCAGTATGCAAATAGAATTTCAGTGAATCAGAGAAGCCTCTAATAGATATCTCTGATTTGCACACAGGAATGCTCACAAAGGAGTGACAGTAATATAACAAACAGAGAGCTACACGGTGCAGTAACACTTGCCTATTGTCCGTTTTCAGCCTGGAGGGATAGATGGCTGGATGGATACAGCACAAAATCAGCCTGCAGCACCTTCTCGTCTGCATAGCATGTGTCTGGCCACTCCCTCTCCCTTCTCTTCCTGTAAGACATCCACATATATAGCCTTTACGGGTTTCCTGACCTTTTTAAGCAAGGGCAGGAAATAACCTTTTAACAGGAAGAATCCGTTTATCATCAAGAACTCTATGGTTATAACCAGGCATGAATGTAAACAACTTCACAGGTAGTGTACATGAGAACACTTCCCTACACTTCCCGGTTTCTTATCTGTCACTATAATATGTAGTTGTGGTTTTATTAATAAGATGGGGCTGTTAGAGTGTAATCTCCTCTGGAGTAGGGACTGCTGTAAATAGTTCTAAATATTCTGTAAGGTGCTGTGTACTTTGCCCTGTATATATATATGGGGAAAAAAATGATAAATTACATACATTCACTTTTCTGCAGTTATCGAACATATTGACTACGAACAGCCAAACACAGAAAGTAAAGATTATTTTTCTAACTGGAAAATATTTCTCTAACTGGAGAAAATCCAGATGCCCAAAATGAGTTGTTGTATTTGTAAGGTCTGGCTCTGGTTAGACATGTTTTGCTGCCAGGAATGTTTCTGCACTAAGTGGGCCTATTAAGTCAGCTTGTCATAATCAAGGTTGACAATGTCAATTTTAGGCCTGATAAAATTCTATAAGATATTTATTTTCTTTTTGTTGTCAAAAAATATTATTATAAGAGAAGTATTGTGCATTATCAGTGAGCACATACTGAGTTATTATTGCATTTTTTTACCTTGACTGTATTTTTTGAAATTCTTCATTTTTTACATGAAAATGAAAAAGAAATAGTGAGCGCTTAACACTAAGCAAGTTATCAAAGAGCAGCTGGCACTAAACAGGTGACCACCCTGTCAGACAATAAATCAAAAAATAAAGTGCAGCGCTAGAAGACAAATTATATACTTCATAAAACTACTCCTGGTAAAACCATATGTGTATAGATGCTAGAAATGTGTATTGTGCCCAATTGCAAAGGGTTATTAATAAATAAATTGTGTTCAAATAAGACATCAAAATGTGCTAGTCCATAATTATAGTGCAAAAATGTAGTAATCCTAAAAAGTAGTTAATAATCCCAACTGTCAACTATAAGGTCTCATGCACACCGGATGTTATAAAAAGGCCAGTAGCGTTAGCTGTAAAAAGCTGTAGCTGTAGAATGCGTTTTTTTTTAGCATTTTTCAGCATTTTTTTTTTTTTTTAGCTTTTTTCAAAGTTAGAGTGTGCATGGACACATGGGATAACATGCTGGGTAGTTTATTGGCTGCAGAAAAAAACATCTGAAGCAAAAAACAGCAGCTGTAAAAACTTCCAGTGTACATGAGGCCCAAAGCGTATCAGTGCAAGAAGAAGACAAAGTGCATATTCAATCCACTCCTCTGCTGGTGCAAATCCTCCACCACATTGCACTCACCAGAAAACTAATGTTAATTAGCCTGTACAGATAATCCACCCTCTCAGGGACTCTCAGGTGATGTCTGTTGCTCTGAATAAAAAGGGCTGTGTGGCATCCCTCCTATAGAGGAAATGCTCACCACCTTGGGAAGATATGCAGTGAACAGCCTGTCGTCAGAGAGTTAGGAAGGCATGAAGTGGACATCCTGCCATCAGAAAGTTAGGAAGGAATACAGTGGACAGCTTTCCGTCAGAGAGTTATGAAGGTATGCAGTGAACAACCTGCCATCAGAGAGTTAGGAAGGAATGCAATGGACATCCTGCCGTCATAAAGTTAGGAAGGAATGCAGTGGACATCCTGCCGTCAGAAAGTTAGGAAGGAATGCAGTGGACAGCCTGCCGTCAGAAAGTTAGGAAGGAATGCAGTGGACAGCCTGCCGTCAGAAAGTTTTTAAGAAATGCAGTGGACAGCCTCCATCAGAAAGTTAGGAAGAAATGCAGTGGACAGCTTGCCGTCAGAGAGTTATGAAGGTATGCAGTGAACAACCTGCCATCAGAGAGTTAGGAAGGAATGCAATGGACATCCTGCCGTCCGAAAGTTAGGAAGGAATGCAATGGACAGCCTGCCGTCAGAAAGTTAGGAAGGAATGCAGTGGATAGCCTGCCGTCAGAAAGTTAGGAAGGAATGCAGTGGACAGCCTGCCGTCAGAAAGTTAGGAAGGTATGCAGGGAACAGCCTGCCATCAGAGAGTTAGGAAAGGACAATGCAGAAGGTTCGTATTTTGCTGGACTGTTTTGCCCAGATTTTCAGGAAAAAGTCTTATTCACGGTTTTATGCCTTTTGTTCCTCTAAAGAAAAAGATGTTTGTTCTTATGTGTTTTTTCGATCTAAAAAAACAATTTAAACTTTTTAGGATTAGTGATTCGATTATATTGCAGGCCTGGTACATCTGCTTTTATAATATGTATTATTCACTATGTATACTTTCCTTGTGACATTATTACATGAATATATTTGTTTGCTTTGATTGCTTCTTCTGTCATGTGCCTTGTTATCAGTTAATGTTAATACTACTTAACTTAAGAGTCACGAGGACCCATACAATCTCAAAATCAATTGATTATAGTGGGTTCTTGTAACCCATGTATCGCCTCAATTTCCAAACGCACAGGCATTATCAGGTTGGCAGCCTTAGGCCGCGTACACACGGGCGGACTGTCCGTCCAACTAAGTCCGTCAGACAATCCGACAGACAGTCCGTCCTACTTTTGAATGAACGGACTTGACCACACACGACGAACAGACAGTCCGCTGAAAGCTTGCGCGATGACGTGTACAGCACGTACGACGGGACTAGAAATACGACGTCCAATACACTGCAATGCAACCTTCGGCCGTGTAAATCCTTTCTGAGCATGCGCCATACTTAGTCCGTCCAACTTGCCTACTCACGAGCGGACTGTTCCGCTGAAACCAAGTTTGGACGGACAATATTACGGAAATTCCGAAAGACTTAGTCCGCCAGACTGTCCGCTGAAAAAGTCAGCTGAAGCCCACACACGAGCGGATTGTCCGCTGAAACACGTTTCAGCGGACCAAGTCCGTCAGACAGTCCGCCCGTGTGTACGCGGCCTTAGTCCTTGGTTGTGCTGGAAGACTAGACAAAGAAATACGCAGCGTATAAGCCTACATAGACTTCTGTCAGCCGATCCCCTTAACCGGCTTGTGTCCAGAGTTAATCAAAGCTTTCATGACCAGAACATTCATTGGTGTTTCTTTTTTTTTTTAATTATTGACAATAAATGGCTTCATGTGATTACTATGCTTAAATAAAAGACAGTTTTGTTGGCATGATCAGTCATATTTTCAATATTAATGCCAAAATCTCACAATTTCTGCCAGGGTATGCAAACCTATGAGCATGACTGTGTGTGTGTGTATATATATATATATATATATATATTGTGGCAGCACGCAGGTCAAGTCACCTGGTTGTATCCAGGATGGGAAATATGTGTGCCCTAGATTCAGGCTTTATGCAGACTTGTACAACTAGAGGGGAAGAGTTAATGAGCCCAGCTGAAGTAAGTGGGCTCATTAAGACCTCTACAAAAAACCCCAGCATGCTTAGGGAGATGCTCCAACCTGGAACCAGTTTTGTGTTGTATAGACTGGGGAGTGTGACACTTGTTCTGTGCGGTGAGTTAACGCCTGTGTGGCAAACCTCTACAACAGAGACAGGGACTGGTGCTGCACAAGGCTGCACTCAGTTGATAGACAGGGAAAATAAGTGTGTAATTAGAGGTCAAGCTGACCAAGGATTTATTTTCATGTTTTATTTTTGTTTGGCTGTTATATGTTTCACTGCATGAATAAACCGCATCTTTTGTTTTTTGCACCTACAACGCTGTCTGCTGTGCCTGATTTTGTGTTGTGAACCCATCCAGGGGGTCGCACACACCCGCTGCCGAGCTAACCCCTCACAGTTGGTGGAGAATTTTGGCAGTTTTTTTTTAAGGCCAGCATGGAGGAGATACTGAGACAGCTGGCTCTAGCAAATGCAAATCAGCAGCAAGCAAATGCAAATCAGCAGCAAACAAATGCGGGTTTACAAAGGAGCCTTGCAGCTCAACAACAGACAAATGCAACTTTGCAGCAGAGTCTGGAAGCTCAGCAGAAGGCTCACCAGCAGAGTCTGGAAGCTCAGCAACAAGCCCAGCAGCAGACAAATACAAAATCAGGCACAGCAGACAGCGTTGTAGGTGCAAAAAACAAAAGATGCGGTTTATTCATGCAGTGAAACATATAACAGCCAAACAAAAATAAAACATGAAAATAAATCCTTGGTCAGCTTGACCTCTAATTACACACTTATTTTCCCTGTCTATCAACTGAGTGCAGCCTTGTGCAGCACCAGTCCCTGTCTCTGTTGTAGAGGTTTGCCACACAGGCGTTAACTCACCGCACAGAACAAGTGTCACACTCCCCAGTCTATACAACACAAAACTGGTTCCAGGTTGGAGCATCTCCCTAAGCATGCTGGGGTTTTTTTGTAGAGGTCTTAATGAGCCCACTTACTTCAGCTGGGCTCATTAACTCTTCCCCTCTAGTTGTACAAGTCTGCATAAAGCCTGAATCTAGGGCACACATATTTCCCATCCTGGATACAACCAGGTGACTTTACCTGCGTGCTGCCACATACCCCCCCCTCTTGTTTCAACCTTGGGGTTGTAACACAAGCAGTCAGACACGCATGTATCCGAGACAAAGCATCCACATTCCCCATTTTAGCACCAGGGCGATGCTTAACTGTAAAGTTAAATTCTTGTAGGGCCAGGAACCACCTATTTACCCTTCTATTAGTCTCCTTGTTCTGAGCCATCCACTTTAAAGGAGCGTGATCAGTCACCAGGTCAAAGTGCCTACCTAGCAGATAGTACCGAAGGGAATCTAGAGCCCACTTCACTGCTAAACATTCCTTCTCAATCGTGGAGTAATTTACCTCATGGGACTTCAACTTCCTGCTGAGGTAAATGACTGGGTGCTCTTCCCCGTTCCAGACCTGGGATAACACTGCTCCTAACCCAACGTCTGATGCATCAGTTTGTACAACAAAGTCCTTAGAGAAGTCTGGTGAGTACAACACTGGCTGGTTACATAAGGCTGTTTTTAAGGACTGAAATGCTTCTTCAGCCTCTGGGGACCATTTAACCATGACCGACTCTTTCCCTTTTGTCAGGTTGGTGAGGGGCACAGCCTGAGAAGCAAAATGGGGAATGAATCGTCGATAATAGCCAGCGATTCCCAGAAAGGCTCGTACCTGTTTCTTGCTGTTGGGACGTGGCCAACTCTGTATGGCCTCGACTTTATTGACTTGGGGTTTTATCACCCCCCTCCCAATAGTGTACCCAAGATATTTGGCCTCCTCCTGTCCAATGGTACACTTCTTTGGATTGGCTGTAAACCCAGCTTCCCGGATAGAGTCTAGGACTGCTTGTACTTTTGGCAAATGTGAGACCCAGTCTGTGCTATGGATAATCACATCATCCAGGTAAGCTGCAGCATATTTCTGATGGGGCCTCAGAATCTTATCCATTTTCCGCTGGAATGTTGCCGGTGCATTCTGTAACCCAAACGGCATTCTCTTATATTGGAATGCCCCATCTGGGGTTACAAACGCAGTTTTCTCCTTGGCCGACTTGGCCAGGGGAATTTGCCAATACCCTTTGGTGAGATCAAGAGTTGTCATATATCGGGCTGTTCCCAGCCGGTCAATCAACTCATCTATACGCGGCATGGGGTAGGTGTCAAATTTTGTAACTTTATTCAATTGTCGAAAATCGTTACAAAACCGCCAGCTCCCAACAGGTTTGGGCACTAGTACGATAGGACTGGACCAGTCACTCTGGGACTCCTCTATCACACCCAATTCCAGCATCCTTTGAACCTCCCCACATATTGCCTCCCGTCGGGCCTCTGGTATTCTATAAGGTTTTCGTTTTACCCTTTCTCCTGGCGGGGTGATAATGTCATGCTCTACGCCAGATGTTTGTCCCGGCAGCTCAGAGAAAATCTCTTTGTTACGAAGTACAAACTCTTTAACCTCCTGTTGTTGGGCTTTCGATAAGGTGTCTGCTATTCCAACCTCAGGAACTAAGCAATCAGGCTGTGCTTGTGACAAAGTCTCTGCGACTAGGGATTCCCTATCCCTCCAGGCTTTCAGCAGATTGACGTGATAGATCTGCTCCGGCTTTCGCCTTCCTGGCTGTCTAACCCTGTAGTTCACCTCACTAATTTTTTCAATTACTTCGTATGGACCTTGCCATTTGGCCAGAAATTTGCTTTCAACCGTAGGGACTAGCACCAAGACCCTATCCCCCGGGGAAAAAGTACGGGTCTTGGCCCCACGGTTGTACACTCTCTGCTGTGCTAACTGCGCTTGGGTAAAATGTTCCTTTACGATTGGCATTACCTGTGCAATTCTATCTTGCATCAGGGCGACATGCTCAATCACGCTCCTGTGAGGAGAACTCTCATTTTCCCAAGTTTCCTTGGCGATATCCAGCAGCCCTCTTGGGTGTCTCCCATAGAGCAACTCGAAGGGTGAGAAACCCGTAGAGCAGGGGTGTCCAAACTTTTTTCAAAGAGGGCCAGATTCGATGAAGTGAACATGTGTGAGGGCCGACCATTTTGCCTGACATTCTTTGAACCATTAAAATTCGGTCATTCGAGCACTCATACCTGGCCCAACAAAAATTCTTGTGCCTTTGTCGCGCTCGTTTGCCCGACACACAGACGAATGCTCTGTTCTTTAGGGGTACCGTTAAGTCTTAATGGTACCCCACACATTGGAAACATGGGGTGCTTTTGGTGCAGCGCAATAAAAAAAAAAAAAAAGCTCTGGGACTTCTTTCCCTGCATTTTTGTGGGTATGGAAGCCCATTGAAATGCATGGGCTGCCCTACACACAGCATGCAGCCATGCAGATGTGAGCCAAGGGCTTATTGGAGGGGCAGTAAAACTACATGGTTAAGCTGTTTTTACCACCCCCAACTTCTCCCCCTTTAGCTGCAGAGGGAGCAGCTGGGGGTGTACACATGCTGTGGCTGCAGCTGGAGGTATGCTCAGGGTGAATGGGCCTGCACTGCAACTACCTGTGCGGTATAGTGATGCTACATTTACGGGCTTAAAACAGGTGGTGAGGAGGCAACATAATGCCTCTTTACCACCTTTCAAATGCCTCTGAAAAGCGATCTGTATATGGATTGCTTTTCAGAGGAGCAGCAGTCCTGGCTGCTATCACACACACAAGCACCACAAAAGCAGTTCTGATGGTACAAGAATGGGGGGGGGGGGTCTGGATTAAAAGTAACACACATGCATACACATACACACAGACATACACACATACAGACACATGCATATACTTACATACATACAGACACATGCACACACACACATACAGACACATGCACACACGTACATACATACATACATACAGGCACATACATACATACATACACGCACATACATACACGCACATACAGACATGCATACACACACACACACACACACACATACATGCACACAGATACATACAGACACACATGCTGCACACACATACAGACACACATACATGCACACACATACATACAGACAGACATACACGCACATACATACAGACACACATGCACATACGCATACATACAGACATACATGGACACACACACACATGCAATCATACATGCACAGACACACACACACACACGCACACACATGCACACACAGACACACATACACACACACACATACATACAGACAGACATGCACACACACACACATATAGACACACATGCACACACATACATACAGACATGCACACACATGCACAGACACACATACATACAGACACACATACATACAGATACACATGCACACACACACATACACACATGCACACATACATACATACATACAGACACACATGCACACACATGCATACAGACAGACATGCACACACATACATACATACAGACATGCACACACATACATACATACATACATACAGACATGCACACACACACATACAGACAGACATGCACACACACACACATACAGACAGACATGCACACACACACACACACAGACAGACATGCTCACATACAGACACACATGCACACATACACATACAGACAGACATGCACATGCACACATACAGACACACATGCACACACATACATACATAGAGACACACATGCACACACACACACACATACACATAAATAAAGCCTTTTTAAAACGAATCTAGCTTGTAGTACAGTACCTTTCCATTCCATTTCCTCATTCAGCCGGGTACTGCACTGTAGGGGGAAGCAGAGAGCACAGCACGCTCCTCTGCACTTTACTTTCACTTTTGAAGCCGACGGAGCTTCACACAGTGCCGGGGATCGGCTCATTTGACAGCCCTGATCCCGCAGCACACCAGGCGGGCCGTTCAAAACCGGACTGCGGGCCGCGATTGGCCCGCGGGCCGGACTTTGGACATGCCTGCCGTAGAGGATTGGGGTACCTCCCTAATGGCAAACATCAGATAGGGTATTAGACAGTCCCAATTCTTTCCATCTCTATCCACCACCTTCTTTAACATTTGTTTTAGGGTTTTGTTGAATCTTTCAACCAACCCATCTGTTTGGGGGTGATACACAGATGTACGCAATTGTGTCACTTTGTACAACTTGCATAGTTCTTTCATAACCCTGGACATAAAGGGTGTACCTTGGTCCGTAAGCAGTTCCTTACAAATACCCACGCGGCTAAAAACAAGAGATAGCTCTTTGGCTATGGTTTTGGCCGAGGTATTTCGAAGAGGAATTGCTTCCGGATAACAGGTGGCATAGTCCATACGAAGTAATTGAAAAAATTAGTGAGGTGAACTACAGGGTTAGACAGCCAGGAAGGCGAAAGCCGGAGCAGATCTATCACGTCAATCTGCTGAAAGCCTGGAGGGATAGGGAATCCCTAGTCGCAGAGACTTTGTCACAAGCACAGCCTGATTGCTTAGTTCCTGAGGTTGGAATAGCAGACACCTTATCGAAAGCCCAACAACAGGAGGTTAAAGAGTTTGTACTTCGTAACAAAGAGATTTTCTCTGAGCTGCCGGGACAAACATCTGGCGTAGAGCATGACATTATCACCCCGCCAGGAGAAAGGGTAAAACTAAAACCTTATAGAATACCAGAGGCCCGACGGGAGGCAATATGTGGGGAGGTTCAAAGGATGCTGGAATTGGGTGTGATAGAGGAGTCCCAGAGTGACTGGTCCAGTCCTATCGTACTAGTGCCCAAACCTGATGGGAGCTGGCGGTTTTGTAACGATTTTCGACAATTGAATAAAGTTACAAAATTTGACACCTACCCCATGCCGCGTATAGATGAGTTGATTGACCGGCTGGGAACAGCCCGATATATGACAACTCTTGATCTCACCAAAGGCTATTGGCAAATTCCCCTGGCCAAGTCGGCCAAGGAGAAAACTGCGTTTGTAACCCCAGATGGGGCATTCCAATATAAGAGAATGCCGTTTGGGTTACAGAATGCACCGGCAACATTCCAGCGGAAAATGGATAAGATTCTGAGGCCCCATCAGAAATATGCTGCAGCTTACCTGGATGATGTGATTATCCATAGCACAGACTGGGTCTCACATTTGCCAAAAGTACAAGCAGTCCTAGACTCTATCCGGGAAGCTGGGTTTACAGCCAATCCAAAGAAGTGTACCATTGGACAGGAGGAGGCCAAATATCTTGGGTACACTATTGGGAGGGGGGTGATAAAACCCCAAGTCAATAAAGTCGAGGCCATACAGAGTTGGCCACGTCCCAACAGCAAGAAACAGGTACGAGCCTTTCTGGGAATCGCTGGCTATTATCGACGATTCATTCCCCATTTTGCTTCTCAGGCTGTGCCCCTCACCAACCTGACAAAAGGGAAAGAGTCGGTCATGGTTAAATGGTCCCCAGAGGCTGAAGAAGCATTTCAGTCCTTAAAAACAGCCTTATGTAACCAGCCAGTGTTGTACTCACCAGACTTCTCTAAGGACTTTGTTGTACAAACTGATGCATCAGACGTTGGGTTAGGAGCAGTGTTATGCCAGGTCTGGAACGGGGAAGAGCACCCAGTCATTTACCTCAGCAGGAAGTTGAAGTCCCATGAGGTAAATTACTCCACGATTGAGAAGGAATGTTTAGCAGTGAAGTGGGCTCTAGATTCCCTTCGGTACTATCTGCTAGGTAGGCACTTTGACCTGGTGACTGATCACGCTCCTTTAAAGTGGATGGCTCAGAACAAGGAGACTAATAGAAGGGTAAATAGGTGGTTCCTGGCCCTACAAGAATTTAACTTTACAGTTAAGCATCGCCCTGGTGCTAAAATGGGGAATGTGGATGCTTTGTCTCGGATACATGCGTGTCTGACTGCTTGTGTTACAACCCCAAGGTTGAAACAAGAGGGGGGGGGGTATGTGGCAGCACGCAGGTAAAGTCACCTGGTTGTATCCAGGATGGGAAATATGTGTGCCCTAGATTCAGGCTTTATGCAGACTTGTACAACTAGAGGGGAAGAGTTAATGAGCCCAGCTGAAGTAAGTGGGCTCATTAAGACCTCTACAAAAAACCCCAGCATGCTTAGGGAGATGCTCCAACCTGGAACCAGTTTTGTGTTGTATAGACTGGGGAGTGTGACACTTGTTCTGTGCGGTGAGTTAACGCCTGTGTGGCAAACCTCTACAACAGAGACAGGGACTGGTGCTGCACAAGGCTGCACTCAGTTGATAGACAGGGAAAATAAGTGTGTAATTAGAGGTCAAGCTGACCAAGGATTTATTTTCATGTTTTATTTTTGTTTGGCTGTTATATGTTTCACTGCATGAATAAACCGCATCTTTTGTTTTTTGCACCTACAACGCTGTCTGCTGTGCCTGATTTTGTGTTGTGAACCCATCCAGGGGGTCACACACACCCGCTGCCGAGCTAACCCCTCACAATATATATATATATATATATGTTTGGGCGTTCTACGTAATTTCCTAGCAAAAAATACAGATTTTTACTTGTAAATCAAAGATGTCAGAAAAGGCCTTACATGGTTAAGCAAGAGCAAGCATGTGTGACTCTTTCCTATTGAGGAAGTTAAAGAAGGGCTGAGCACATTCTGCAGGCTACAGATTGGTGGCTCCTGGGACAAGCGCTGAAAATTATACCTGGGTTGGCTTCTAGCACTTCTGAGAGTCATATAGATACAGCTTGTGGGTGCTGGTTGACTGGAAGGCTGTGTGTGACCTGGGAGAAACAACCCCGGTATCTGAGGTATTATAATGAAAGGCTGAACACTGTATAACCTAAGAAATAAAGTTGAGGAAAGAGAGAAGCCTCTGGCCAGGAAATGAGTGAACAGCAAAAATTGACCTAGGAAGGCTTGGTTTTTCTGGGTTGTGGAGTGGCAGTGACCTTTGTTTTATATAAAAGGGTTTATTTACTAAAACTAGAGAGTGCAAAATCTAGCCCAGCTTTGCATGATAGCCAGTCAGCTTCTAAGTGGAGTTCCGCCAAAAAAAAAAAAAAATTAAAAGTCAGCAGCTACAAATACTGCAGCTGCTGCCTTTACTAAGGGCGTCATATGACCTCCTTGACATTGAGTGTGGATGTCTGAATGATGCCTGCAGCTACAGGCATCATTCAGGTACATTTTTTTCAATCAAGCGACTTCAGCTGGAGGAGTCTCTTGTAACTCCGCAGTTGCCGGTGCTGGGCAGAGGTTGGTAGCACTCTGCCCTGTTTCCAGCACTTCTACTGGGGACTCCACATCCTCCACTCCGGTTAACTGTTGTGGCAGGAGGCTGGCTTCCTCCACTCCCAAATGGTATAGCTGCCATTGGGGAGGTGAGCCGGCTGCTTCCTTTTCCGTTCCCTCATCTGGCTGCTGCAATGACATTTCTCTGTCACTGTCTTTGGGGTACATGAATCCTTGTTGGGGAGTGACAGTTACCTTCTCACCCTGGACCTCCAGAACTGCCGCAGATGTAGGGCAGAGGTGTTGGATCCTCTGTCCAGTTGTCAGCGCTTCAGCTTTGGAGACGATAATCTCCGGAGTTTCCACTGTGCAACGCATTCTAGCAGTTACCTGTATGCCCTTTCCAGATGCTGTTCCTTCCTTAGCAAACAGTCTAGGTCAGGTTTAAACTCTGAGACCCCTGCACGACCGAGCTTAGCCTCTCTGTATTCTCGCAGGTCTTCAAGGGCAGGTTCCCCTTCAGCGCCATGTACAAAACAATCTGAAAGGCTCTTCCACAACAATCCAGGGTCACCAAAGTCATATCCCTCCGGAGAGCATTCTGTTGTCTCCTCTAAATATTCCTGCTATGTGTGCCATTGCAGAGCCTGATACCGATTGTCCAGTTCTATCTCCTGCTGGACCAGCCTGTCCAACTCAGTCACCCATTGCTCCTGTGGCCGCTCTCCCAGGAATTGCATCCGTAACTCCCGTTGTTCACTGGCCTGCTGCTCTGGGATTGAAAAGCACTTGCTGCATGCCAGCAACCTGGAGGGCTCTAATCCAGTGTCTTACCTGAATCTTATGTCTGAGCTCCATGTACTCTTCAGACACAGTCCTGGGGATTGCTGAAAGGATGATCTGCAGCAGCCCCGGGAACCCTGATGCCAGATCCATATCTCAGCTGGGGTGACTGAAGTCTGCTATGCCGATCTTGGATCCAGGTGGAGGTTTGGACATCTTCACAGCCAGGAAGCACGATCCCACTGCTGCCACCAATGTAATGAACTCCCGTACTCAAGATGTCTACCGTAAATGCTTCCTCTGTCCAGTGACAAAACAATCCAAGGCCCTTTAGCCCACCCAGATAACACCAGTGTAGAGTGGCAAACAAACTAATTTATTATCACACATGGACACAGCAGATAAAATACTCAGAGACTCTTTCCTCCCACCCTTGGAAAACAGGGCGGGGGTAAACTGTCCAATGACAACAGACACACAGGTCAGGTGTGTTCAACTTCTCATCAGTAAACAGGCTTATCAGGTGGGCTGCTTGAGGAATCCCCCCTCCCTCTTTCCTCACAGCAAACACACTTACAAATCCCATAATATTTGAGGCAGACAGCCACAATAGAACAATAGAATACAGTGACACCCCAAACGATCACAGCAAATAGTACACAACAGCATGAGACAATATAAAATATATACATATATACAAGATTAAGTCCGACTGGATTTCTCATTCACCTCGCAACGAGTATTGTTCCCTTAAAATCCAGGTCCCCTAATCAGAAGGCTAGCATTCAGTCCCCCCCAAAAGCCTCTGTCACGTCTAGGTCTGTTTACACTAACCTATTTAAAAAATAACAATAAACTTACTAACCAGCTAATATAATATATCAGTGAATAATTTTTTATAAGTTAAATAACTTAAAAAAAAATCTATTTTTAACATTATTTTTCTCTTTTAACATGGGTGGTATGAGCAAGACCACCTGTCAGTTTTTCAGGCGGACCGGATCCATGTTAGTCTATGGGCAGGCTGGTATAAACACCCATGCATCCATTTACATCCAGCTACCTCTCAGTCTGTCCAGGTCCAGGAAAGAAAATAGAAAAGGTATGCATCCCTTTCTGGTTTTTTTTTGGACTTAAACATGATGTAAATGCAATACGAGTCCCATAGATTCAGCAAGGGCCCGGACAGCTCTAGTGTTTAAATGTAGAATAAAACAAAGTAAAAAAATGTAACATCTTTACCATTCTGCTCTGGTGCTGCTTGGTGATGTCGGTGACATAGACTTATAATTTCTGTACAGCACATGATGCCCTAAATGATTCAGTGGGGAAAATTATTTTTTGATCCCACTGCAGATTTTGTAAGTTTGCCCACTTACAAAGAAATGAAGGGTCTATAATTTTTATCATGGGTGTATTTTAAATTATAGAGACAGAATATCAGCCAAAAATCCAGAAAAGACACACGATACAAATGTTATAATTTGAGCTGCAGTATAGTGCGTAAAATAAGTAGTTGATCCCCAAGCAAAATATGACTTAGTACTTGGTGGAGAAACCCTTGTTTTCAAGCACAGAGGTAAGACGTTTCTTGTAGTTGGTGACCAGGTGTGCACATCTCAAGAGGGATTTTGGTCCACTCTTCTTTACAGATCTTCTCTAAATCCTTAGGGTTTCTTGGCCTATGCTTGGCAGCTTGAAGTTTCAGCTCCCTCCATAAATTTTCTATAGGATTGAGGTCTGGAGACTGGCTAGGCCACTCCATGATCTTAATGTGCGTCTTCTTGAACCACTCCTTTGTTGCCTTGGTGGTATGTCTTGGGTCATTGTCATGCTGAAACACTGATCCACAACCCATCTTCAGTGTTCTGGCTGAGGAAGAAGGTTCTCTTCCAAGATTTTACAATACATGGCCCCGTCCATTAGCCCCTCAGTGATGCAAAGTCGGCCTGTACCTTTAACCAGAGGTCTTGGACTCTCTGTCCGGTGGCCAGCACTTCAGCTGGAGGAGTCTCTTGTAACTCTGCAGTTGCCGGTGCTGGGCAGAGGTTGGTAGCACTCTGCACTGTTTCCAGCACTTCTACTGGGGACTCCACATCCTCCACTCCGGTTAACCAATGTGGCAGGAGGCTGGCTTCCTCCACTCTTAAATGGTATAGCTGCCATTGGGGAGGTGAGCCAGCTGCTTCCTTTTCCGTTCCCTCATCTGGCTGCTGCAATGACATTTCTCTGTCACTGTCTTTGAGGTACATGAATCCTTGTTGGGGAGTGACAATTGCCTTCTCATCCTGGGCCTCTAGAACTGCCGCAGGTGTAGGGCAGAGGTCTTGGATCCTCTGTCCAGTTGTCAGCGCTTTAGCTTTGGAGACGATAATCTCCGGAGTTTCCACTGTGCAACGCATTCTAGCAGTTACCTGTATGCTCTTTCCAGATGCTGTTCCTTCTGAGAAACAGCCCCAAAGTATAATGTTTCCACCTCCATTCTTGACTGTAGGGATTGTGATCTTAGGGTCATAGTCAGCACTTTTCTTCCTCCAAACAAGTGAGACGAGTTAATACCAAAGAGGTCAATTTTGATTTAATCTGACAACAGCACTTTCTCCCAATGCTTCTCTGAATCATTTAGATGTTCATTGACAAACTTCAGAGGGGCCTGTATATGTGCCCTCTGAAGAAGGAGGACCTTGCAGGCACTGCAGGATTATAATCCATGCGGCATATTGTGTTTCCAATGGTTTCTTTGGTGACTGTGGTCCCAACTGCCTTGAGATCATTCACAAGCTCTTCCCATGTAGTTCTGGGCTGATCCCTCACTTTTTTCATGATCATCCTTACCCAATGAGGTGAAATCTTGCATGGAGCTCCAGACCAAGGGTGATTGCTGGTTATTTTGTATTTATTCCACTTGCAAATAATCGCTCCAGCAGTTGTCTCCTTCTCACCAAGCTTCTTGCTGATGGTCTTGTAGCCCATTCCAGTCTTGTGCAGGTCTACAATCTTGTCCCTGACGTCCTTTGACAGCTCTTTGGTCTTGCCCATGATGGTTAGGTTTGAATGGAAGAAAGATTCTGCGGACAGGTGTCTTTTATACACATAAGGAGTTGTCGTTAGGAGCGCCTTCTTAAATTGGCAGGACTAATCTGTGTACCACATGAGCACATACTGTAGCTAGCCTGCGGGAGCCAGAATTATTGTTGGTTGGTAGGGGGACAAATAATTATTTCACTTACTGAACTGCAACTTAATTTATAACATGTATCACATTTGTTTTCTGGATTTTTAGTTGATATTTTGGCTCTATCATTTAAAATACACCTATGATAACAATTATTATGGACCCTTTATTTCTTTGTAAATTGTCAAACTTACAAAATCTGCCGAGGATCAAATAGTTATTTTTTGTCATTGTATGTCTGACAGTGGCCAAAAAGATTTTTTCTAAGGGGAACAGGCAAGAAAGGCTGCTGTATATGTGAGATAGCAGTATATGTAAATTCCTCAGGAACCAGCCAAAATTTGTACTCAGCTTTAATCTCTGGCATGGTGCAGAGTGAAAATGCAAGAGCACAATTGGGGGACAGTTGTTGCCCCATACTATTGCTTTAACGATGACCTTCATGGCAGGATATGCTGGTATATTTTCTTAAACAAAGTTGCAGATTTAAAAATATCAAAATTATGTTTTAGCACATGTAAGATTTTAATGATGGGTTTATATCTACTTTAAATACATGATGCATTCAGCTAGAAATGTAAATAACAAATAGAGCAATTGTCCAGGAGCATGCTGGGCATAATGGGCATCCTGCCAAGGACATAATGAGCACATGGCCCTTCTTCCGCGTACATACTAAATACATGGAGGCAGTCTGCCAGGGACATGCGGAGCTTGTGGAGTATTTTGCCAGGGACATGCTGAGCATATACAGCACTTTGCCAAGGACATGCTCAGCGCAGTGCTCTGTAATGACATACAGATGAGTGCTGATAGTGCTGTCTTTTGACAGATCAATATGCTATGAAGATATTTGGACAGAATGAGGGAATGAGACACACTCTTTTTTTATTTTTTCTATTTCGAAATTTTTCTCTGTTGAACAACTGGTCACACTTAGGAAAGTCTAATTTAATATAAGATTATGTGTAGTTGATATACATTGCTTAACCACTTAAAGCGGGAGCCGTTTTTTTTTTTTTTAAAAGCCAGCAGCTACAAATACTGCAGCTGCTGACTTTTAAAATAATGACACTTACCCGCCCAGCGCGCCCGCGATGTCGGCACCCGAAGCCGATCTCTCGATCGTCTCTCGGGTGCTGCCGCCGCCATCTTGGGTATGGGAAGTGGAGCCTTGCGGCTTCATTTCCCGGTTCCCTACTGCGCATGCGCGAGTCGCTCTGCGCAATAAGGGCGGTCCCCGCTGTCCCTGGGATCCATGTGTTTCCCAGCAGACAGCGGGGGACCTTTGGAAAGGGGCGTAGATTCTGCGGAAAGGGGCGTAGATTCTGCAGATATCTTTGCCGGAAGTGGGTGCAGATACCTGTACTGTACAGGTACCTGCACCCCCCTCCCCCCTGAAAGGTGCCAATTGTGGCGCCGGAGGGGGGGAGGGTTCCAATGAGCGGAAGCTCCACTTTAGTGTGGAGCTCCGCTTTAAGCCCCGGACCAATTTGCAGCCAAAGGACCAAGCCCCTTTTTGTGATTCGGCACTGCATCACTTTAACTGACAATTGCGAGGTCGTGCGACATGGCTCCCAAACAAAATTGGCGTCCTTTTTTTCCCACAAATAGAGCTTTCTTTTGGTGGTATTTGATCACCTCTGCGGTTTTTATTTTTTGCGCTATAAACAAAAATAGAGTGACAATTTTGAAAAAAATGCAATATTTTTTACTATTTGCTATAATATATTTCCCCAAAAAACATCTAAAAAAAACTTTTTCTTTTCCTCAGTTTAGGCTGATTCGTATTCTTCTACATATTTTTGGTAAAAAAAAAATCACAATTAGCGATTATTGATTGCTTTGCGCAAAAGTTATAGCGTTTACAATATAGGGAAAAGTTTTATAGCATTTTTATTAATATTTTTTTTTTTTTACTAGTAATGGCGGCGATCAGTGAATTTTAAAGCTATTTAAATGCACTAATTCCTGTGTAAATGACACTGGCAGTGAAGGAGTTAACCACTAGGGGGCAGTGTAGGTGCTATGTATGACGTTATGTGGTTTTTTTTATTGTAGGGGGCGTGGCCTGGCATGTGACGTCACTGATCGTCCTTCCCTATAAAATGGAAGAAATGATCGGTGATGGCCACACAGGGAAGAACGGGGAGAGGTTTGTTTACACAGACCTCTCCTCGTTCTTCAGCTCTGTGCCCCGATCGCAGTCCGCTGGTCCCGCGGCCACAATCGCGGAGCACAAGGCACTTAAAAAGCAACGTACAGGTACATGCTTGTGCCCAGCCGTGCCATTCTGCCAACGTACATCGGCGTGAGGCGGTCCTTAAGTGGTTAAACTGTGAGTCCTTAAAAGTGGAAGAATTTTTTTAGAGGCAGGATCTTGGTACTGTGTGATTTGTCTGCAGGATCTGCATGATCTCCCCACAAATGGTCCAGTTGCAGGATGAGGTAAGTAGGCAGCAAGTTAAGGGGAAAAGATTATGGACTCATTGACAGGGGCACAGAGCCCCATACTGCATGAATAACCGTTTGTTTAACTTGATTTGTACTAGTGTTTAGTTGTGTGCAGGCAATAAGTGATATTGGACACATCTCACAGACTTCCCTGCACAACCAAGTTTTATAGGTATGCGTGAAGAGGCATGCTATGGGGGCACTTGATAGGAGGAAAAAGCCAGGACCGCTGGCAGGAGACCCAAAAAGAAGAGCCTCGGGGCTGTTCTGTGCAAAACCATTGCACAGAGCAGGTGAATATAAGATGTTTGTTTTTTGGGGGTTTTTTTTATTTATTTTTTTAACAACTTTAGAATCACTTTAACTTTTATAGGATGCCTGTGTGCAGACATATAGCAATATATATTTAAAAAAAAAGTCAGTTCACACAGTACAAGGCTCTGTGCCTGCATGAATGCGCCCTAAATGTTCAAGGTTCACCTCACAGATTGACATTTGGGGCAGGGGATTAAAGCAGAGTTCCAATTAAAAAAAATAAAAATAAAAGTCAGCAGCTACAAATACTGCAGCTGCTGACTTTTAATAATCGGACACTTACCTGTCTCAGAGTCCAGCGATGTGGGGGAACAAAGCCCCGCTCATCTTCCCCTCCTCGTTGTGGCGCCGTTATTGTCAGTGTGGGCGCCCCGCTGTGGCTCCACAGCCGGGCACGCACTGCACATGTGCGAGCTGCGCTGCTCTCTGTAACTAGACGGGCAATCATCTAGGACCTGTGACATGTCCTAGATGATTGAGGGAGGGGGGCAGAGGTGAACTTACTTCTGGCGTTGCGGTGCCCCGGGAGGAAGTGGGAGCCGGAACCCTCTAAAAGATCCCCCCCCCCAAAAAAAAATGAAATGCCAAATGTGGCATGTCATGGAGTCACCTTCCCTTAAAGCGGAAGTTCCATTTTTGGGTGTAACTCTGCTTTAAGTTACCTGCTAGGGTGTGGGGTTAAAGTCAGGATAAAGCTGAACTCTGCAATATGCATGCGGGCGGAGCATAATCAGTGTACTTGAAAAGTGGGAGGAGTTAACACATGTTGGTTTCAGGAAATGAAGTCCTGTTAGATTACTTCAGGGTGGCCCCTTTAGCTACAGTATGTAAAACATTAAAAATAAATGGCTATACTCTTTAAAATCCAGTAATACACTATCTTGCCCACTCTGCACATGCTTAGTTGCTCTCCTTTTTTCTTTTTTTTTTGCACTGCACCGGATTTGTAGAGACAGATCTGCTGACAGCCTAGATTTACTGCTGTTCAGGGGCTTCAGGAAAATGGCAGTCTCCAGGAAGAAGAAAAACTAGGGAGGCTATTTACAGCACACACTCATTTTAGTAGCATAATTATTAATGTGGAATGTATGTTCCTTGCTAAAGAACATTATTTTTATGGGTAAAGTTCCAGTTTAAATGTTAATTTATATTGTAAGAATTTGAATGATTACAGTACAGAAATAAGGTCATTTACAGAAATGGCATCACAAATGTTGCAGGTTCTACACTTCTTAAAGCAGAAAGGTAGTATCTGTCAACATAGCACTTCTGCAATATAATATTACAGACCACAGAATACCCTAGGTCAGTGATGGTGAACCTTGGCACCCCAGATGTTTTGGAACTACATTTCCCATGATGCTTATGCACTCTGCAGTGTAGTCGAGCATCATGGGAAATGTAGTTCCAAAACATCTGGGGTGCCAAGGTTTCGCCATCACTGCCCTAGGTGCCCTTCGTTTAGAGGAAGTATCCAGGTTACAGGGTCTTCCTGAGCTCCCCATGGTTTTTAAAATTGATCTGGCTGTTCGTGGAAGACAGTTCCAAGAAACTGGCAGAGGAGATACCCATTCCCTCTTCATCAGGTACCCTAACACTGCTCCTACTTGCTTCCTATGAAACAAATCTATCCCTGACCTACTGGCACACTTAAAGTGGAATTTCACCCTCTCAGGCAACATTGGCTATTTTTGATCCTTATGCTGCTAGCATTAATAGATGGGAAAGTATATCATATATACTTGTTTAAAACTGTTTTTACATTTCTTCAGTTACTTCCTGGTTTACAGGAAAGGCAAATGAGGTCAGACATCCAAGTCAAGTCAAACTTTATTGTCATTCTTCTACACATGAGGGCATACGGTAGAACGAAATGTCGTATCTCACAGGGCCACAGTGCTACAATTATGTTTTAAAATTGTTTCCAGATGACTTTGTGGTAAGATAAGACTATTTGAAGACAACATTAAAAAACATAAAAGCTCTGTTTTTTCGGACCCAGAGTAGCCTCTGCGTCTATCCACCATCTGTAGCTGGAGGTGATACACACTGCAGAGACACAGACTGCCAGAATCCCAGTAGTCTTCAGGATGGGAGGAGTGGTTTTATTGGCTAAGCACACCCTACTGCTTGCACGCCAGAGCTAAGGGCAGATGGATTCCAGGAAGAAAATGCTGCATGAATCTTCTGCCCTTACTCAAGATGGCCACGGCCAGAAATGCTGGGGGGGGAGGGGGTGTTTTTGCAATGTGATTTCTCAGCAAAATAAAGCATGGAGGCAAGGATGGATGAGGGAGTTTGCTTTAAAAATTATTTAAACTGTGTTTTTGGTTTGTGGTGCTCAGATACAGTGAAGTTCTGCTTTAATGATGCAGAAATTAAGCATTTCTGTGTCAAGATGGCCATCCAAATCTCACAGGGTTATGTCATTCAAGAGGAGATGCTGGCCTCCCCAAATTGGCAGCCTGGTGCCCATAAAAAGGGACACATTAGTCCCCAATGGTTTCCTGCTTGCCTGAAGAAGTAGCATAGTGCCATTGTCATGATAGCAGATAAACTGCAGCCCAACACTTGCCTACACTCAAATACTGTCTATATACAAGAGCCATGTGTATTCCTTTTTTTAGTCTAATGCAGGCCACACATGAGTCGAATTCCGAACAAGTATTCTTTCGAAAATCAGAAAGTGTGTGTGTATTGTGATCTGATGGGGCCACCATTGATTTTGAAATGCGATCAACCAAGCTTTCAATTTCATCTCATGTTCCTACAGAAAATCATTTTCGTGGCCGGAACCTTCTTTTCTTTTTGGGAATTTTATTTTTCGATTATATTTCTCACATGATTCTCCCATCATTGATTAGAAAATTGTTTGTTTTTCAAAAAATTTCCAACATGCTCGATCACTCAAATTCGATTGCTGCAGGAAAATCAGCCATTGCAGCGGCCCACAACTGGTGCAAAAATAGAACGAAAATGCTTAGTTACGATTTTCGAAGAACGACTTTGATTTTCGAAAGAAAAAGAATTTGACCCATGCTGGCTTTAGTGCGCTTTCTGTATTTCTTTCAGATCTGTGCATAGCTGTAGCTGCAAGGAACTGAGATTTTTTTTGGCAGTTTTTATAGAATATAGCTGGTTACAAATTAAAATCGAAAGGAAATCATGAATAACTTTAAGTCTCAGAATGGCTTGTGTTAACCGTTATATATGATAGATCAAAATTCAACTCTTGCTCTAGATAATACTGGATAAGGAAAGAATTTTTAGGACTGCTCGCTATTATTTCTCTTGGTGACCCCTTTGAGTAAATTTTCCTCCCTTCCTGTTCTGGTGACAACATTTTCAGCAAAGAAGGTCTCCAGTAGGGACTCAGCCAATAATAGAAAACAGACAAAGGTTCTAGCTGCCCTCTCACTCAAAACCCCACTCCACTTTTCATTTTCTTTTGCTAGTCACTTTTGTTAATTTGCATAGCAAATATAAGTGAAGGTCACACATTCTATAAGCCTTCTCTGAATTCTTTTATTATGCATTAAATGTTCTCTAATTGGAAAATTTTCATTTTGTGCTCATTATAAGGCAATGTACATCTTGTTCCTGTTGTAGCAGAAAGAAGAAGCTGAGTGTTTACTTAGTGTAATAAATCTTCTTATGGGCCCAGCTCCATCTCTTATGTAAAGACCCGATTGATGGTCATGAAAAGTGTAGCCCCTTCTATTGGAGGATGCCATAGTGAAAATATAATGATGTGTTTTGGTGTTTGTGGTTTTCGGCAGTACACAGCAGTCTCCAGGCTATGAGATTTTTCTTTTGACTTTTCAAAACCTCTGGCATTTTTTTCTTTTTTCTTTTTTTTATGGAGACAGCCCATTGTTCTTTGTAGCATGAGTCATATTGTTTGGCTGCCACTGCAATTGCAATGGATTTAACTGGAATGCAGAGATGTTGTCTCCTAAAGTTATTGAAAGAGTAGTGTAAACAGGAAACTCCTAACTTTGCTGTAACAAAATCCTAACCCATAGCTCTACCATGTGTCACATGGCCTTGTTTGGTGTAAGAATTTACAATTTAGGTTTACTTGCTGTAAACCCTTAAGTGAATGACATTTAGTTTGACAAATATTTCTATCATAAACCACTGCCATTTTTTAACCATTAAATATTGTTTTCAACTTTTCCTTATCCTTTTATTGGATCTCAGTCCTGCCGATCTCCTAAGGCCTATTTGCAGTAATTTCCTGTTTAACCACTTCCCACCCGGCCAATGCATATATACGGCCGGGTGGGAGCCGTCTATTCCTGACAGGCCGTTCAGGAACGTCCTTCAGGAATAGCGGGATCGCGCGCGCGCGCGCTCGCGCAGCGGCGCGATCCCAATGTGCTCGTGTCACCCGGACACGGCACATCTCAGATCGGCAGGAGGGCTCTGTGATTGGCCCTCCTGATCACATGACGGCCGTGTCCAATCACGGCCGTCATGTGATGTAAACAAACAGCCGGTTGCTAGGCAATCGGCTCTCCTCTCCTCACACGGAAGTCACCGCTGAGGAGAGGAGAGCAGAACGCTGCAGCCGGCTGATGATCAGTGAGTATGGGCTGCTTTTTACAGCTTTTTACTCACTGATCATCAGTGTAGTGTCAACACACAACACACCACACAGTCCCCACACATGTCCCCAAAACACACATGTCCCCAAAACATACATGTCCCCAAATAATAAAAACACATGTCCCTAATAATAAAAACATGTCCCCCACATATGTCCCACTAAAATCACATGTCCCAATGATTATCTGCACACATATGTACGTGATCACCTGCACACATATGTACATGATCATTTGCGTACATATGTCCGTGATCACACAAACCAATTATTATACACTTAACGGAATTTTTTTTACCAAAAACATGTAGCAGAATACATTTTGGCTTAAATTTATGACAAAATTTGATTTTATTGGATTTCTTTTCAAATAGAAAAAAGAAAATATAGTTTTTTTTCCAAATTTCCGCTATTTTTGCGCTTATATCGCAAAAAAAAAAAAACGGAGTCGTGAATAAATAACACCAAAATAAAGCTCTATTTGTGCGAACAAAATGATAACAATTTCATTTGGGTACAGTGTAGCATGACCGCGCAATTGTCACTGAAAGCGCTAGAGCGCTGAAAGCTGAAAATTGGGCTGGGAAGGAAGGGGGTGAAAGTGCCCTGTATTGTAGTGGTTAAATTCTTACATTTTTTAGAGTGGCTTTTCCAACTGGGACCACAATGGGCCATGCCCATAATGTGAGTTAAAGTGGTTGTAAACCCTCTGCCACAACTTTGTCCCATGTAAATCAGCATAAAAAACCCAAATCAACACTGCTTGTAGATATCGCCTTACTTGCTTAGTATTGTTGTAATCCTTTTTGTTCTTTACAATGACGTCACTGAGCATGCCCAGATCTCCCCTGATTTATGGCACACTCTCTATGTCTTATCTATCTGTTATCAGGACTTCCTACGGCACCACATTGAACTCCCAGGAGGCTGCTAATCACTCAGAGCTTCCTCCTACACACCATGTGACCTCACATACAGTGTAAAGCAGGGCACCGGACAGCATTACTGCAGTCTTATCAGCTGAAGCTGAAAGGACTCATACAGGCAAACACTAGGTAATCAGCACAAATAAATACCATGAAATAAAACAAGTCAGCTATGAACAGGGAAGCAGGGTTGCCATAGAAACGTTGGATTGAGAAGGAGGCTTGGTTAACAGTACAGGAAGTGCTCCATGTAAGGGCGGAAATACACTCCACTGTGAACTCAGAAAACAATACTTAAGATGGTGCTGCCTAACCCCTGGAAATAAGATTTTTAAAGTTTCTTTAAACAATAGGTAATATGGGATTTGGGCTGGATTACAGTGGCTATAGTTTGATGATTACTTATTATAATGGACTAAATGAAAAGAAGCATCAGAGTGGGAGAGTTTACTTCCTCTTTAAGACGGGCACTTGTAGTCTCCATCATAGGCCCATGTGATACTGTGATAGCTATTATTATTATACAGGATTTATATAGGGCCAACAGTTTGTGCAGCTCCTTACAAAGTGAGGGCAGACAGTACAGTTCCAATACATTAAAGAATTGAAGCAAATTTGGACTTTCGTGATACAGTATAGACTTACAATGCTGAAACAGCTTTATATAAAAACACAAATTTATTAGAATTTTTTTTTTTTTTTAAGAACATATCCCTACACTGGCAGACATATAACAAATACAAGGTGCCAAAAATCCCATAACGGGAAGCACCCTTAAACAAAATCCTCTGACATAAACTGGAATACAATAGATGAATCAACCCACAATATGGAATATGGTATTCATCTTTATCCAGTTGTAGACTCTACATGTTTCGCACTTCTTCAGGAGTATAATTCAGAGAAATATTTTTTCTAAAATAAAACATACACATAAGCAATCTTTATATATCAAAACAGGGTAATATGATAAAGCTGTACAATGTGGGGCAAATCAACTGCCACAATGCCGAGATGCAACACAAAATAAATAAATAAAAAATCAATGAATCCTCTAGCCTGAAAAATTTACTAAATTAACTACCAGCTGTTTCGTCCTTAGGACGGGATACCTGCCCTATTAAAGCAAAGAACTATATGTGAGAATAAAACTGAACGGGACAAAAAAAGAAAAATTGTCCCAGGAATGCCAGATAAGGGAAGGGTCAACCACAGCTTTATGAAGAAATTAATTCCATCATAAAGCCAAGAGGTGACACAGCCACAGTTGGAAACATTTTCATAATATAAATGTTTCCGACTGTGGCTGGGTTGCATCTCGCCATTGTGGCAGGCAATTGGTGATTTGCCCCACATTCTACAGCTTTAACATATTACCCTGTTTTGATAAATAAAGAGTGCTTATGTGTATGTTTTCTTTTAGAAAAAAATATTTCTCTGAATTGTACTCCTGAAAAAGTGGGTCTCCGTGAAGTTCTCAACCAGGGTTCCGTGGAACCCTAGGGTTCCTCCAGAGGTTGCTAGGGGTTCCTTCAGCATTGGGAAATCTCTGCTTCTCAGATAAGTTCCCACTCACACCATTGATCTTTTTAGCTATCTGTAAGGAGGTAATTCTTCCCAATGACCACAGGTGTAAGGACCATTCTTCTCACTGACCATCACACTAATGTATCATGAGCCGTAGATTTCTAATTTTTAGCAGGGGTTCCCCAAGACCAGAGAACTATTTCAAGGGTTCCTCTGTGTTGATAAGGTTGAGAAAGGCTGATCTAGAGTCTACAGCTGGATAAAGATGAATACCATATTCCATATTGAGGGTTGATACATCTATTGTAGCGCAATGATATTTTTTTTTACAGTTCCAATACAATTCAATACAAGAGCTTACAATCTAAAAGTGAAGGCCAAGGGATACAAAAGGTAAAAACTGTGGGGAAAGAGCTGATGGAGAAAATAAATATATTTGTTAGGTGGAGGCAGGATAGGCTTCCCTAAAGAGATGGTTTTCAGGGATTGCCTAAAGATAGTTGGAGCGCTTGGGGTAAGGGGTGCCAAAGGATAAGAGAAGTCCTGGAGCTGAGCATGAGAGGAGGTGATGAGGGAGCTAGAGAGCAGGAGGTCTTTGGAGGAGCAAAGACTAATGGTTTGGTTGGTATTTTGATACAAGTTTAGTGATCTAGCTGGGGGCAGAGTTGTGGGTGGCTTTGTAAGTGATTAGTATTTTGAATTTTATTTGTTGGGTCAGCAGAATCCAGTGGAGGGATCAGCAGGGTGAAGTAGGAGACACTAAATGGTTAGTAAGGTGGTTGAGTCTGGCAGCAGCATTCATGATGGACTTAAAGGGAGATAGTAAAGTAATCCAATGAGAAAAGAATTGAGTAATTGAGGCAAGAGATAACAAGGGAGTGAAATAGAAGCTCTGTAGTGTCATTGGTTAAGAAGGGGCGTATGATGTTGTGAAGGTTGAGGTGACAAGATTTAGACTGTTATTTGATATAGGTTCAAAAGTAAAGTCCAGGATTACACCCAACACCCTGGCGTGTGCTGGCAGACTGATAGTTGTGCAGACAATGCAGCAGCACAGTTGGGAGACAGGCACAGAGGGTTGTCACGCCAAAACAGGAAGTATCTGACTTATGGCAAATCACCATGCATTTTTTATAATGAAAGCTGCAAATTGAAAAATATTTGAAATTACAATTACATGTTAAAGCATATATAATTGTAGTGCTTAGCCCTGGAAAAGCTCTTGATGTTTGGGTTCCTAGTGACAACAAGTATTCAGGCAATACCACACCCTCTGACACACCAAGACTAGAGGAAAATATATTTCTCTTTCGTTCACTGACTGACACAGCTCCATTAATCTTGACCGTAGGATTTTTACGCCACCTTCAGGAGAGGACTAGGCAGAACATATCATGTAAAAAAACAGAACTTTACGCTTCCGCCCAGGGGGCTCTAGTAATAACCCCTCAGCCTGCTTCCTGCAGCTCAGTTTTTTTCTGCCTAGTGAGGGAGATGGACCTAGGATCCCTGCGGGACCATTGGTCCTGGGATTTTTTTGCTGAATGTTTGCCTTTGCGCAAGTTTTTAAGATCCTGTGATCTGCAATCAACAGCCGGCTGGGTGACAGGCTGGATAATCTAGATCCTTGTAGTCTCCCCAGCCTGGCCATCGAGCGTGTGCAGACCCTAGCTACGAGCTGGGTCGGCCATGACATGCCCCTCAGGCTCCAGGGGTGGCCGGTGAGCTCAACGCTTCGGGGCACATATATGATCGGACTACTGATGTCCTTGTCACAGTGTGCCGTGGCCAGCAGCCACCCCGTACTGTTTGGAGAGTGGGTCTGTGATGGGATGTCCCCAGCTCGTCCGGATGGTAAGTACAGCTCTCCCTGCCTCGGTGGGATTGAGCAACTGGGCATTCCCTGGGATTTCGATTAGGGGGTCCCTCTCCTCCCTCTCTTCTCTCCCTGTCCCTACCCCCCCCCCCCCCCCCGTGGGGGATGCTGCATGATGGGCTGCTGGGCGGCGTGGACTTGTAGCCAGGGGTCCCCTAGGGATCTCTCACCTTAGATGAGGGGCTGCGCAGGGTGTCTGTGTCCCTGGGTGTCTGTGGTCTCCCCGCTGGATGTCTGGAGGTCTGCATGTGCTGATTGCCATAGCGCTGTTCTGCCGCCATTTTCACTGTCCTTTCACTGTGTACAGTTGTTTGTTGGCCATTTTTGGTGTGCCTCAGTGGAAAGCATGGTCAGAGGCCATTTTTCTGTAGCTCGGCGGACATTTTCTCTGTGATTATGTCCTTTATACAGTGCGGCCGGGGCCATTTTGTTGCAGTCCAGCACGGTTGTTATGCTCAGCGCTGGTCCCTGCTGCTCAGAACAGCGTGTTTTTTCACTCAGGACATCTGGGAGCTGATACTGGACACAGGCACTTGTAACTGAACGGAGCAGAACTCGGTCAGGGTGGTGAGTCCTGCGGTGGGAGCCCCTCAATCTGCAGCAGCTAGGAGGGTGGGACTGTGCACCTGTCCTAAGTCCCCAAAGGTGACAGACAGGGTGGGTCAGCATGGCTTCAGAAACTGGTGTTTCTTCCCCAGAACTCCCTGCAATTGCAACCGGCTCATCTGCAAACAGTGCAGTGCCTTTGGACGCTTTGTCGGCGGTCCTTGAAATGTTCGTTGCCAGGGTGGAGGCAGTGTGTGGGCGCATAGGTGGTAAAAAGCGGCCCCTGCCCCCCCCCCCCCCCGTTCCTTGTTTACGGTTGTGGGGTTAGCAATACGACCAGTACTGGCCACAGCATTTGTATCGCAGACACTTACTGAATGGGCAAAACTTTTGCACCATGAATTGGAGAAGCAGCAGGCTACTCCTGTCTGCGTGGAACTAGCAGACCAGTTAGTGCACAGCCTTAAGTACGTTTGTGACACGGCCCTGGATACGCATCTTCTGTTATACAGGGCTTCAGTGTCAGCAGTGGTGCTGAGGCGCCTGATTTGGCTAAAATGCTGGTCTGCGGACCAGGCATCTAAAAAAGCCTTCACGGATCTACCCTTCCTTGGTGAGAGGCTCTTTGGAGCCTCGTTGGATGACATTATTAAGAATGTCGCAGGTGGCAAGAGTACCTTGCTCCCACAGGCCAGGAAGACTAAGGAGCCACACTGCAGGAAAGGGTCCTAATTTTCTGCTCAAAAGAGGCTTTTTTTGTCCATCCAGGACTTGGGCTAAATGCTCCCAGTCCGACAGGATAACCTCTGAGGGACAAAAGCGTCCCTGGAACCGCAAGCCTACGAGCAAAAGTGCTACCGCATGAAGGTTTGCCCCCATCCGTCACATGGGTGGAGGGTTGCCTTCGGGATGTGTAAAAACACAAATCCCTGTTCTGTCAGGGGAGAGGAGACAAATTGTTTGTTCCTACTAAGTAGGAACGACTATATGTCTCCTCCCCCAGTCAGTCACATTCATATACAGTTATAAAGTAAGGTCCCCCAGGGTTCTGTCCTGGGACCAATCCTATTTAATTTATTCATAAATAATCTGGAGGATGGGATAAACAGCTCAATCTCAGTATTTGCGGATGATACTAAACTAAGCAGGGCAATAATTTCTACACAGGATGTGGAAAACTTGAAAGAAGATCTGAACAAATGAATGGAGTGGGCAACTACATGGCAAATGCGGTTTAATGTAGAAAAATGTAAAATAATGCATTTAGGTGCCAAAAATATGAATGCAATCCACTCACTAGGGGGAGAACCTCTGGGGGGGGGGGGGGGGAATCTATGATGTAAAAGGACCTGTGGGTCCTATTAGATGACAGGCTCAGCAATAGCATGCAATGCCAAGCTGCTGCAAGCAAAGCCAACATATTATTGGCATTCATTAAAAAGGGGATTAACTCCAGAGATAAAACAATATTTATCCCACTCTACAAGACTCTGATCCGGCCGCACCTGGAATATGCTGTCCAATTCTGGGCCCCAGTCCTTAGGAAGGATGTGCTGGAACTGGAGAGGGTCCAGAGAAGGGCAACAAAGCTAATTAAGGGACTGGAGGACCTCAGTTATGAGGAAAGATTATGAGCACTGAATTTCTCTCTGGAGAAGAGACGCTTGAGAGGATATATGATTTCAATGTACAAATACTGTATTGGTGACCCCACAATAAGGATAAAACTTTTCCGTGCAAGGGAACATAAAAAGACATGCGGCCATTCACTAAAATTAGAAGAAAAGGCGGTTTAACTGGTTTAAGTAAAGCTGTTCTTTACGGTAAGAACAGTAAGGATGTGGAATTCTCTTCCACAAGCAGTGGTTTCAGCAGGGAGCATCGATAATTTAAAAAACTATTAGATGAACACCTAAACAACCACAGTATACAGGGATATACAATGTAATATAAAAAAAGGAATGGCCTATATATTGGGAGGAAAAGGTGCTGCTCATCCCGAATAATACAATATGGGAAGGCTCCCCCAATGCGGTTTATAGGCAGTAATATTCAATAATTAACAAACAATTTATGATAAAAGGTGTTTAATTGTATAAGTTTATGATAGAAACATGACAATTAAGATATAACAATTAAGATATATATACTCTGGTAACAAGGACTATTGAAATTCATACACAAGGTGAAAACACAAAATTGTTTATACAACTTTACTTATTACATGCATCTGTGCATAGACAAAACACTGATGCGTTTCAACCCCTAACACTGGGGTCTTCTTCAGAGGTTTTGGTTTGCTGTAAAAAATTACATATTAGATTCCAAATCTTGCCCTGGTGTCTTCCAAAATGGCAAAACATACAGTGCATAGTTACCAACTCGCTGTGTATAAAAGAAAACAAATCCTTCCAGAACAGAGTTTCCACTAAAAAGACTTTAAAAGATCCTGATAGGCACAGTGCATACCCCTTGGGGGCCCTTCTCCATACTGCGACTCCTTGCAAGTTGCATGCGAACGGATGACACTACACCTTGGGGTGTCCAGTGGCCGGGGAGTCTATCGGGATCTTTCCAAACTCTGGTTTGAAACGATTTCTTTTCTTTTATACACAGCAAGTTGGTAACTATGCATTTTATAAAGGGTTTTGCCATTTTGGGAGACACCAGGGCAAGATTTGGAATCTAATATGTCATTTTTTACAGCAAACCAAAACCTCTGAAGAAGACCCCAGTGTTAGGGGTTGAAACGCGTCAGTAATTTTGTCTATGCACAGATGCATGTCAAGTCGTATAAACAATTTTGTGTTTGCACCTTGTGTATGAATTTCAATAGTCCTTGTTACCAGAGTATATATCCTAATTGTCATGTTTATATCATATACTTATACAATTAAACACTTTTTATCATACATTGTTTGTTAAGTATTGATTATTGCTGCCTAAAACCACCATTGGGGGAACCTTACCATATTATACAATGTAATATTGACATAAAAACACACATACCAGGTTGGACTTGATGGACTTGTGTCTTTTTTCAACCTCACCAACTATGTAACTTGCATATGGTTATTCTTTATCTGTATATTTCAAAGTAGTAAAAGCATAGACCTGTTATAGCTTAAAATGAACTTCAGGACAGAAATATAGGGGTTGAGCTAAAGAAACATTTTCACCTAGCAGTCAATACTCAATCACATGATAAGGAAAAAAATTAAAAATTTGCTTGCACATGGTTGGATGATTGAAATTGGCAGGGCTTCATCTCATTCACTAAACTAAGAGAAATTTGCCTTGCAAAGTGAACAGCCTATTTGTCTTTAGTAAATCAACCCCATAAGATCTGTCTTTGCTGACATGATTTTAAAGGTGCAGGGTTGTCATTTTTATACCTCCTTCACTTGGAGAGTCACTGACCTGGGACAAGCATTTGTATATCAGTTGTTAAACTTATTAAAGTGGTTCTAAATTCAGAAGTTTTTTTTTTTTATCTTCATGCATTCTATTCATTAAGATAAACATCTTTCTTTGTGTAGCAGCCACCCTAATACATACCTGAGCCCTATTTTGATTTTGCATGGGAGCCTTGGCTGTCCGGGCTCTCCCTCCTCATTGGCTTAGACAGCTGAAGGTGCCATTGGCTCCCACTGAGGTCAATCAAAGTCAGTGAGCCACTGAGGAGAGCGAGTGGGCGGGGCCAAGCCACAGCTCCGTATCTGAATGGACACACAGAGCAGTGGCTCGGCTCGGGTGCCCCATAGCAAGCTACTTGCTGTGGGGGCATTCGGCAGGAAGGAGGGGCCAGGAGTGCCGGCGAGGGACCCAAGAAGAGGAGGATCCAGGTTGCTCTGTATAAAACCACTGCACAGAGCAGGTAAGTATAACATGTTTGTTATTTAAAAAAAAAAAAAAAAACAAGACTTTAATATCACTTTAAGCAGCCAAGGAAAAAAAACAACTTGTATGTTGTACTTTACAAATTGAAAGAAAAATCAGGCCCTCTTCCCTATTTTTACAGTATCCTGAAATATTAAACCTATTTTTTTTGTTTTAGACAAAAATAAAAACAGTTGGCACATAGATTTACAAAGAAATTTATCCAAGTTGACCTCTTCCAATCTTATATTACCCACTTTGAATTGGCATTTTCAAGCTGGTGAATAAAATGTGTTTTGTTTTTCTTGGATACAATTCAAATCATCTTCAATCCACTGTGAACTGATTTGAAGAGAGCACTTGACTTTCTGCAAGAAGGAGTAGAATTGTGGAGAATGCGGGAGGTCATTGCAGTGCTGAGCAATCATTATGGCTGACCTTGGGATTGTCTAGCATGTAGCTGCTTAAGAAGTAAACAAGAGCTCTATAGAGCCAATTTATTGCTCAGAACAGTGGTGAGATAAAAAGCATTTACTACATAACCTACGCTATTAACATCAATAAACCTGTAATTGATAATGGAATCATTGATCTAATTACCTGCCTAATTCTCAATCTGATCTCTTACACTGTATCTATATGTATAATGTAACTGATCTCCTTACATACAAAATGTAACAAGCCAGGTAATACACTTGTAAGTGAAATGATCTTAATTGTATACTGTACCTTCCAAGTAGTGGCAAGTAGTAGAAATGCTAATCTGATACACTACAGGCTATGTTTTTTAGCAATGAAGATTTGAGTATCTTCTGCAGTAGATATTACATCTATTATGTCTAATTACTTTCAGAGTAGTCCATGAAGTCCCCAAGGGACTAGGGATCCAGGAAGCGTAGCGAAGGGTTCTAACCTCTTTTTCCATTGGTCAGATACAGACATGCCGGCTGTGTATGCAAAATCTTTCCATACCTAGACCATACATGTAATGTACAGGCCTTAAAGAAAGGGTGGGCAGTCTTGAATAAGTAGAGAATTTAGTTTAGTACTCCAGTAATTTAAAACTCTGGTGACCCTGGGATCTACTTTGGTTGCCTAGCCTGAATTTAAAGGAAGCTATAATGAGAAATATACAGGGTGTGATTGTTGCTCTTTTTAAAAATACCAGTTGACTGGCTGCCATTCTTACGAGTTCTACATTTACTTGCTTTATGCTTGTCCCAAGTAAAGAAGAATCAAAAGATCCCTCAGCCATAAAAGTAAAATTTAGAGTGTGCTTCTCTAATAATGAATAGTTTTTCGATAGGAAGCACCAGCAGAAAACCCAGATCCTGAGCCACCACTTGACTATTAGTACGGAGGTTTCAGCAGACCCTTCTTTTTTTTTTTAATAACCCAAAGGTCATATGGTGATATGGTGGGGGCTACTGCTGTGAAACCTGCAGAACTGTTTTTTTATGCCTGAATGCCAATCAAGTCTTTATACTCACAGCCTTTCTATGTACTACTTTTTGTCCTTGGCTAGTACACAACACATATGGCTAATAGGGTACTTCTAAACATTATGAGAATTGCACCTGCTTGTACACACAGCAGGAGGAATTAGAAAATACTGGAGGAAAATGGGATATGTTTTGTTTGTCTTCTTTCAGAGTCCATTGAAGTCTTGTTGGTATGGGCAGATGGGCTTCCATGGTTCAGCAGAATCCTATCCTTTGTAACTTCTTTGTACTTTGCAACACCTATCTTGTGCTAAGCTTGAGCATAAGTTCTTGTTCACATTGAGTGCAGCTTTAAAATTGTGTGACTTTATCTGAAATCGCACAATGGCAAAGACGCATGTCAGTGTGACTTTGAAGTCATCTTCATACACAGATGTCTATGCAAGTCACACCTGAAATCACCAAAAGTAGTGCAGGAACTACTTTTTCAAGTCAACGCGGCACCAAAAAGTTGGCATTGCAATTTTAACACATTCAATTTGAACAAGGCCATTGCTGACAATAGGGTGCAACTTGACCTGTCAAATCTCATGACAAGTCTCTCCAATTTGAATGAGGACTGAGTATGCAGAATGCTAAAAAATTGCAATTTGTTCAGTGGGAGTAAATTTAAATTATAGGATCTTCTGTTATCTGAGTTTAACGACTTACCTGTTTAACAACCACTCGGACTTATGACCAGTTCTCCCCACACGAACGGCATGCTGTACATCATTGTATTGTACAGTACTGTACAGAATTTTAATTAGTATTCTGTACTTATGCAAATTAAAACAACGTTATTGAGCTGGAGTTGTGTGTTTGGACCATTTTTTCATAATACAGTATATTACAGTAGATAAGAATGAGGAGCCACATTACTTGTGGCTCCTCATTTAACGACCAATTCGTTTAACGACCTGGTCATTAAGTGAGGAGTACCTGTATATCCATATAAGTTGTATATAACTGAAAGTTGTGTTATCAAATAGTGCTGGAACCATACCATATAAGTTGTATATAACTGAAAGTTGTGTTATCAAATAGTGCTGGAACCTTACCATATAAGTTGTATATAACTGAAAGTTGTGTTATCAAATAGTGCTGGAACCATAGAACACAGGCTGAGCCTTTCAAAGGCTAATGCCTAATACAGAAGATAAAAATATCAGACGAATGATCGTCCATTTTTTTTTTTTTTTTGCATTCTAGTCTAATATCGAAAACTAATAGGTTACTAAAGTTACAACAATTCTCATACGACAGAATATACGTTTAGAAGTGAAGCAATGTATTGATGTGTATTTTAATGTATTTTCTCATTTTTGAGCACGTGTGGTCTTGGTCACACAATTTATTTTGTACCAATACTATACTAATTATATTAAAATCGTTCGTCCTGTTATCATATGAGAAAATCTGTCATGGTCGTCACTCGAAAGCTGTGTACTAATGATTAGATTGTCCTACGATCAGTCTGAAATCTGCATTTTTCTTCCAATTATCTTATTGTGTTTACTAGGCATTGGATTACCAACTATGGAAATTTGGCTAGTAGTCAGCAAGGCAAAAAATAAATAAAAATGCCCAGATGAAAATTCAAGACATTAAGCTGATATTTGTTTTTAGGGAACCAGTTAGAAAATAGGAATGTGTAGGAATTTGAATCTCTATTCTTAACCCTTTCAACTCTCACGTCTGTATATCCCCTATGGACCACAGCAATTTTAACATTTCTGCTATTTATGTATTTATTTATTCCATGTATTAATGTATTACTTTGTCATTACCTCAGATAATAAAGTAATATAAAATGTATATCAGACAAACAAAGTACAGTAATTCACCCTATTCTTCATCCCTAGACAAAATGAGCACTTAACCTTTGCAGTGCAGAGGGGGACCCACTGCATTAGTAACTTTATCTTTAGCCCTTTTACTGACACCACTGTAAGACTTGCAGGGGATTTTAAACATACTCCTCAAGCTGACTGTCGGATTTCTAATTCTAATGATCCTGCAGCTGTCCAATCACGTGCTTGTTTTCTGCGACTCCTGGAGTGTGCCCTCCCTTGGTGCAACCCCCTCCTCCCTGCCAAGCTTTCTGGGTTCTGCTGTCCCACCTGTGGTCCTGGGACCCACATGCAGGGCCAGACTGGCCTAATAGGATAGCGGGAAATCTCCCGGTAGGCCGCCTGCCCTGGGGCCGCTTTGAGCTGTGGCTGCAGCAGGGCTAATCCTGGGGGCAGCCCGGGTGCCGAAGCTCAAGTGCCAGAGTCTTCCCCTCCCTCCTCTCCTTGTTTTACATCACAAACAGTGGGAATCTCCCACTGTGTCACATAGCTTAGGTCTGAAATGTTCGGCGGCCGCTGTAACAAAGTCCCGCCTCCTACACTGGCTCCTATGATAGACGGAATCAGTGAATCAGTGTGACATGTATCATAGGAGCCAGTCTAGGAGGTGGGACTTTCTTACATTGGCAGCCGGCATATTCAAATCCAAGCTCCGACTGTGACACAGCAGGAGATTGTCATTAAATGTGTGATGCATCCAGGCACTTGTAGGCTGCATGGGGCCGGCACTGGTAGGCTGCATTGGTGGGCACTGTTAGGCTGATTTGGTGGGCACTGGTAGGCTGCATTGGTGGGCACTGGTAGGCTGCATTGATGGGCTTTTGTAAGCTACATTGGTGGGCACTGTTAAGCTGCATTGGTGGGCCCTGGTAGGCTGCATTGATGGGCCCTGGTAGGCTGTATTGGTGGGCACTGGTAGGTTGCATTGGTGGGCACTGATGAGCTGCATTGATGGGCACTGGTAGGCTGCATTGGTGGGTACTGGTAGGCTACATTGGTGGGCACTGATGAGGCTGCATTGATGTTCACTGGTTGGCTGCATTTGATGGGCACTGATGAGGCTCCATCGATGAGCACTGATGAGGCTGCATTTGATGGGCACTGGCGAGGCTACATTGATGCATTGATCTTTTTTATCATGTCAGCAGTCTCTGACCATCTCTTGTATCATGTTTGCAGTCTCTGACCATCTCTTGTATCATGTCTGCAGCCTCTCTACAGTAACCATCTTCTGTATCATGTCTGCAACCTCTGACTATCTCTTGTCTTTTATCATGTCTGCTGCCTCTGTGGGGGAGTCTGGAACGGAGTCAAGAGTGGGACTGCCACCGGGATAGGGGTCATGGGAAATGTCAGATGGCTGTGGACCTATGTGCTTTCATATCCGTCTTATCTATATATATATATAACACTCTTCAAATGGGCTTTAAAATGCATGGTTTTTCCTTTTATGAACAAGAAAATAATGGTGTAATACTGTTGGGCTGGTATAATAATGCTATGGGACTGGTACGAAATAATTTCCATGGCTGATTTTTATTTCCTAGTCTGGCCCTGCCCACATGGCAGCCATCGCTGGGTGGAGGGGAGAGTGGCCAGTGAACATTCGTTCGCTAAACTTCCCATTCTAGGATGAGTCTGGAAGCAACATGTGAACATAGTTTTAGCTGCGTTTTACCATCGTTTTAGCTGCACTTTTCGGCCGATAGTAGGGCACTTTAACCCCTGCTAGCGGCCAAAAAAGCAGTTAATAGCGCCCGTGTTGCGGCACTTCTGAAGTGCTTTTCAGGCGCTTTGGAAGCACTGCCCATTCATTACAATGGGTAGGGGCGGTGTAGGAGCCGTGTGTACGCCGCTCCTGCACTGCCCCAAAGATGCTGCTTGCAGGACTTTTTTCCCGTCCCACAAACGCACTGCCCCGGTGTGAAAGCACTTGGGCTTTCACACTGGGGAGGCATGAGAGGCAGTTTTCAGGCACTTTACAGAAGCTATTTTTAGTGCTAAAATGCCTGAAAGCTGCCTCAGTGTGAAAGTGCCCTTAAGAGAACCCGTCTTAAGAATATTATATCATGTAGGCTTTTTGTCCCCTATGTAATATACTGCAAATAAAGTTTTAGTGAAAGTAAAAAAATAAAGTTACGCCCAAACGCTTAAACCTCCCCCCCATAAAATGTTTTAGCATGCCCCACCCCCATGATGCACAAGCACACATGAACATAAATGTACTAGTCTGGGGAGTCCACGTTTTAAAAACATTTCTTGTGATAAACCTTACAAAAAAGTTGCGCACAACAGAGTGAAAGCAATGATTCTAGGCCATTATTCACAGTTAACTCTAAAACTTTTGACCTGTAGGAGCTTTTAACCACTTCAATACCAGGCACTTCCACCCCCTTTCTGCCCAGGACAATTTTTAGCTTTCAGCATTTTCACACTTTGAATGACAATTACGTGGTCATATAACATTGTACCCAAACTAAATGTTTATAACTTTGTTCACGCTACTCAAGCTTTCTTTTGGGAGTATTTAATCACTCCTGGGTTTTTATTTTTGTTAAATAAACTAAAAAAGACTGAGACTTTGGGGGAAACAAAAGTGTTTTTTTTTTGTCTCTGTTATAACATTTTGCAAATAAATAATTGTTCTTCATAAATGTAGGTCAAAGTGTATTCTGCTATATTTCTTTGGTGAAAATAACCCAAATCAGTGTATATTATTTAGCCTGAGTGAAAGTTATAGTCCATAAACTATAATATATACTTTCCAGTCCAATGTATTTAGTAAGAGGCATGGCGAGTTTTTTGAGGTTTACATACTGTCACCAGTGCAGTACAGCATTATCATATAACTGGTGTGGCGGTGATCAGGGACACTGACTGGTAACAGCATGAAAAAATAAAATTATAATTATAAAATTATAATTTTTTATATAAAAAAAAATATATATATATATATATATATATATATATATATATATATATATATATATATATATATATATATTACATTTTTATTTTTTATTTTTTTACGATTTTTTTTTTTTTTTACACATTATGTTTATTTATAGGAGTTAATTACATTGTTACAAGAAAGCATTTTACTGGATGAAACTGATTAATTGTCGGTTTTGGTTTGATTAGCTGTGATTGGCCAGAGCTAATCACATGGTACAAATGGACTGTGATTGGCCCTGTCTGTATCATGGGATCACTGTGACCAATTACAGCTAGCAACACAGTTGTACACAATGGATGGCTGAAAGGAACCCATCTATTCTATACAACTGTCATGTGACCTGCTGTGATTGGTCACAGCGGTCACATGGTACCCTCAGCAAGCCAGGGTTCTGTCAAAATAGCCAATTCAACAAGATCTCCTATTACGTCACTTCCGGTTAGTGTAAACCATCAGTAATTGGAGATTTTGATGTCTTGCTGTTTTGACACAACAGTGGCTAAGGAGGAAAAAGTTGTCGCTGCCATGGAGGTGGCCATTTTGTTGGTTAGTATCAAAGCGGACTAGCAATATCTGCTCGCCGTGTACCAGAGTGTAAACGGTTACTGATATTGTGCAAAAACAGCAATTCATCAAACTCTCCAATTACTGCCGGTTTACAGTAACCGGAAGTGACGTAATTGGAGATCTTGATAAATCGCCTATTTTGACGGAAAATTGGTAAACTGATGAGTCATCGGCTGTGACGTCCACACGGATCAACTAGAGGCCCGCCCAGCCGTCTTCTTGTTATAGGATGGGTGGAAGGTGGTTAAAGTGTTACCTATGAAAAATATAGGGTACCAAAGTTTATTGTCATTTTGTGCATGCAAAATTAAGGCTTGACATTTTGGATATCTATTCTTCCTATCCCCCAATCTCTTCTTCTATTTATCTTTACGTCATCTTTTGTATTTTAACCCAAAAATATGGCAACATGTTGTATTTGTGAGCCCTGAAATTAACTTTACTGAAATTTTGGGCTTGATAAACTGTTGTGCAAATATCATGTGACATAAAAAATTGGAACTACCACCATTTTATTCTCTGGGATGTCTGCATTCAGAAAATATATAATGTTTGGGAGTTTTAACTAATCTTCAGGCCTAAAATGATTTTGTAAATGTGTGCAGAAAAATAGTTTTAACCACTTCATCCCCAGAAGATTTGGCTGCTCAAATGACCAGGCCATTTTTTTGCGATACGGCACTGCATCGCTTTAACTGACAATTGCGCGGTCGTGCAACATTGTACCCAAACAAATTTGACGTCCTTTTTTCCCACAAATAGAGCTTTTTTTTGGTGGTATTTGATCTCTGCGTTTTTTATTTTTTGCGCTATAAACAAAAAAAGAGCAACAATTATGAAAAAAAACACAATATTTTATCATTTTTGCTATAATAAAAATCCCCAATTTTTTTTATTTTTTTAAAAGCTAATTTTTTCCTCAGTTTAGGCCAATATGTATTCTTCTACATATTTTTGGTAATAAAAATCTCAAAAAGCATGTATTAATTGGTTTGTGCAAAAGTTATAGCTTCTACAAAATAGGGGCTAGAGTCATGGCATTTTTATTATTATTTTTATTTTTTTACTAGTAATGTCAGGATCTGCGATTTTTATCTGGACTGCGATATTGCGGCAGACAAATTGGACACTTTGGCTCATTTTTGGGACAATTGACAATTATACAGCGATCAGTGCTATAAAAATGCACTGATTACTGTATAAATGTCACTAGCAGTGAAGGGTTTAACACTAGGGGGCGATCAAGGGGTTAACTGTGTTCTCTAGGTGTGTTCTAACTGTAGGGGGGATGGGACTGTCTAGGAGGAGCGAGAGATTGGTGTTCATACGATTTGTCTCTACTCCCCTGAAAGAATCGGGATTTGTGTGTATACGCGCACAGATCCTGGTTCTCGCTCACGAGCGATCGCGGGTGGTCGGCGGGCATCACGCCCACCGGATACTTGCATCGACTCCAGGCACACACTGCTTGCCCATAGTGGTCAAAAGGCGAAGCGGTATAAGGTAACATCGTTTCGCCCAGCCGTGCCATTCTGCCGCATTAAAACTGTGGCGGCTGGTCGGCAAGCAGTTAAAAAAATTACTCTGACAGTGAAAGGGTTAAAAACATAATTTTGTGCATAATTTTGTGCATGCTTTTTAGTACACTTCTACATTTGTTAAAGGGCAAAACTATAAATGAATCCTATTTTACTATAGACTTATTTAAAAATGATAACAGTAGATTGCTGCAAATCCTGGCAGCACATCACGTCCATGTTCAGCAGCTTAGCATGCTCTAATTAATGAAACATGCCTTTTGTTGGTTGCTATAGGCTACTGCGTCTGTCTGCCTGTAAGATATTAGCCTCTAGATTTAGTATTTGCAAACCCTTATCAATTTCAGATTAAATAGTAGGTGCATTGATTTTACTTAAAGTGCTGTTTTTACCAGTGGTTCTCTCCCCGGGTCCTTTTTATGGGCAGCGAGTTAAATATATTGAGTGTGCCTCATGTCAGCTGCCAATTATATCTATTTCTCACCTGCAGAGTGAAATTACTGTCCTAATGATGGACTCTGAACACAGTGTCAGCAGTAGGTTCTACTTGACTATTATAGTTTGCACTTGATTGCTGGCTGTGCATGGTGAAAGAGCAACCAGTCCACGTACGGTAATGATATAAGGCTGTTTATATAGCGACTTGAAGTCATCTATACTCAATGTAAGTATATAAGTCGCTCTGTAGGAAATGATTGTTAGAAGGAACTATGTATGTAAAAAGTGATTAGACTTAATTAACTCTGGGGTGTTAGGGAACACTGTAAATTCAAATTATTGTATTAAATGTAATTCTCTGCCGTGAACTACCACCATGCACCTTGTTAGCTGGCTTTGGAGTTATAGTAGAAAACATGACTTGTTTCATTAGAATAAAGAAGTAACTTCAATTATTGAAAAATGGCTAAATTGAGTACAGTCGAAAACGATTCAATTGCTTTGGCTTATGGCAGAGGTGCCAAACTCAATTTCATCGTTGGCAACATCAGCAGTATGGTTGCAATCAAAGGGCCAGTTGTGTCTGGAATGCTCTACGTACAGAGTGCAGGGATCAAGTGTGCATTACGTACAGAGTGCAGAGTTCAGGTGTACGCTATGCACAGAGTGCAGAGTTTAGGATTACGCTACATACAGAGTGCAGAGTTCAGGAGTTCGTTATGTACAAAGTACAGGGTTCAAGGGTGCACTATGTACAGAAAGTAAGGTTTATGGGTGTGCTACTTACATAGTCCAGGGGGTTGCTATCTACAGAGTGCAGGGCTCAGGAGTGCTTTATGTAACAAGTTTAGGGGTGTGCTTTTTACAGAGTGCAGAGTTCAGGGATGCGCTATGTACAGAATGCAGAGTTCAGAGGTGCCCTGTGTGCAGAGTATAGAATTCAGAGGTGCTTTGAATACAGAGTACAGGGTTTAAGAGTGCGCTACTTACAGAGTGCAGTGTTCAGGGGTGTGCTGTGTACAAACTGCAGGGTGTGCAAGCCCAGATATCCCCCCCCACCCCAAAACTATGTACAGAATGCAAGGTTTATGAGTGTGCTACGTACAGAGTTCAGGGGTGCTCTGTCTACAGATTGCAGGGTTCAGGAGTGCACTTTTTACAGAGTGCAGGCTTCAGGAGTGCACTTTGTACAGAGTGCAGAGTTCAGGGGTGCGCTGTGTACAGAGTGCATAGTTCAGGATGTCAGGGCTGGGCCTTTAGCAGCTCTCTTCTCAGTGCTCAGGCTGTTCAGCTGTCTGATAATTACCAGCCACTCATTACTTCCACAATGACTCACCTGGTTACCTGCCTCATTAGTCCAGCCTACAGCCAGCCCTTTTTTGGCTATTAATGCCGGCCATACACGGTTCGAATTTCGAAAGAATTTTCTTTTGAAAATCGTATCTAAGAATTTTCGTATAAATTTCGCACCATTAATGGGGCTGCAGCAACAGCCAATTTTTGTGCGGAAATCAAATTTGAGGAATCGGACATGTTGGAAATTTTTTGGAAAAACTAACGATATTCTAATCAATGATGGGAGAATCGTGCGAGAAATGTAATAAGAAAAGAAAATTTACGGAGAGAAAAGAAGATTCCCGGCCACAAAAATTATTTTCTGTAGCAACATGAGGTGAAATTGAAGGCTTGGTCGGCCAAATTTCGAAAATCAATGGTGGCACCATCGGATCACAAAAAAACAACTTTCTGATTTTGAAAAGAAAATTCGAAATTCGGTATGGCCTGCATTAGGCTGGGTTCATACTAGTGCAAATTGGATGTGGGATGTGGGTTTCCCTGCATTCAATTCACATGTCAGGAGACTGTGACCAACTCTCAATGGAGCCAGGTTCACACATCTCCGGGACTGTAGTGGTGCGTTTTGCAGTAGAGTCCTGTGTGTCTTCTGCACTGTCTCAGGTCTGAATCCGGCCAAAAATTCGGGCCTGATTCATCCCTGAAATGGAGAATGGGGACGCTCCTGAGTGAAGTGTCACCCCTCATGACAAAAAAGGACACAGTCTTCAGACCTAGCATCACAGCGGATCAGAGATTGGTAGCAAAACTACGTTTCCTGGCAACTAGATGAAGTTTTGAAGACCTCAAGTTCACCACTGAAATCTCTGCCCAGTCGCTAGGCTGCATCATACCTGAGACCTGTCAAGCTAACATAACAATCAAGCAATACGAATACTTAAAAGGTAATGACACAGTGCTTTTATTTTTAACTCTCAAACACTGCACAAGAGAGCTTTTTTTGGTAATCTTTGCATTTTGAAGCTGTAAACATATGAGAAAGCTCAAACTAGTTCATAACATGTCAAACTGACAAACATAAAATTTTTTAAACCAAATGTTTTAAATCAAGTGAATTTTCTGCACTTGTATAACCGTTAGTGCATTCCTTCCATTTGAGATGCTAAATGTATTTTTCTTGCAGCAAACTCAGCCTAAGTAGACCCCAACTGCAGAAACCCCAACTAAAATGGGTCGAAACAGTGTATGCCAAAGATGGTCTCAATAGTCTTTGGAGCATACTTTCCATAAACATGAAAGATCTCGGTACATATGAATAAATTGGGGCAGGAAATGTGGTGAGGTAAATTTGTCCACCATTGCTCCTGAAATATAAAACAACTCATCATTGTACAGCTGCCAAACTACACTAAACAATACCCTAGAACAGGTGTGTCCAAACTTTTTTCAGAAGGGCCAGATTTGATGAAGTGAACATGCCTGAGGGCCGACCGTTTTGCCTGACAGTCTTTAAACCATTAAAATTTGGTTTAAGTGTGTTCGTCCGAGCACTAATACAATGCCCAACAATATTTCTCTTGCCTTTGTGGCTGTGTGTGGCAAAGAGATGAGCTTGGGCATATTATTTGGATATACCATATTTATTGGCCTATAACACGCACCTTAACATTTGAAAGGAAGTCTTAGGAAAAAATGTTACATTCTAAATAAGGAACTGTGAAGCAAAATCATCAATGCAGCCTAATCAGTGCCCATCAATGCAGCCTAATCAGTGCCCATCAATGCAGCCTAATCAGTGCCCATCTGCAGCCCCACCATTGCCATGAATGCAGCACCCCCATTGACATGAACGCAGACTTCCCATTGCCATGAATACAGCACCCCTGTTGCCATAAATTCAGCACCCACGTTGCCATGAATGCAGCACCCACATTGACATGAATTCAGCACCCAGATTTGCCATGAATGCAGCCCCACCATTGCCATGAATGCAGCACCCACATTGACATGAATGCAACACCCCCATTGACATGAATGCAGCACTCCCATTTAACATGAATGCAGCCTCACCGTTTCCATAAATGCAGCACCCACTTTTGCCATGAATGCAGCAAATCCCTTTGCCATGAATGCAGCACCCACATTGCCATGAATGCAGCACCTCCATTGTCATGAATGCAGCACCTCATTGACATGAATGCAGACTCACCATTGCCATCAGTGCAGCCTGATTCATGCCCATCTGCAGCTTTGGAGGAGGCAGGGAGGGGGCAGGACGAGTGTCAACAAACATACAGGAGAAACTCCTGTTTTTTCGGTGGCCTCTTTAATAAAAATTCCCACCTTCTATGATGGACAGAACAGTTGTCCAATGGCAGTGCAGGAGATGGGACTTCCTTTTACACAGGCAACCGTGTAAACAGGAAATTCTCCAGTAGGTATAGCACTTGCCCCGCCCCCTCCCCGTTCCCTCCAAGGCAGGCAGCATATATATCCCTGAGAGCTCAGGGATTTGTTGGGGGCCACTAAAGATATACATGTCAAAATTACCAGGTGGGCCACCCAAAACCAGTGCTGGAGTTTGGACCTGCCCTAGAACTATGGAAAAAGAAAAGGAAATACCCCTTGGTGGAACTTTAAAGGCACTACTTCAATAACGAAAAAAAATCGTATGAAAAGAATAATTTTATTACAAAGAAAATTAAAAACCGTCATTGAACATGTGGTAAGATCTTCCTGAACCGACGCGTTTTAGAAATTCTTTCCTTCATCAGGATTCATATAGAGAAAATTACATCTGAGAAACGACAAAATACAGCATGGTTAGTAATTAATATCACCATCACCAAAGTGAACCTACCGCATTACCACATATATAATTCACTTACTTTTAATTCATTGACACTGCATAGGCATCCATATAGTTAAAAATAGGAGTTATGCAAATTCACGCCTGGTCCCTCACAGGCATCCACTCAAGGGTCTACTTAAAGTCTCCTGGGCTGATGGAAACAATGCCCCCCCAAATATCCCAAAGTGGTGCCGAAAAACACTGTATCCTGAGCCCAGTCACAGCGCCTGTGTGTGTGCTGGGGTCCAAAATGTAAGTGACCTGGAACACCATTCAATAGACTCACCAAAAAAACAAGTATATATCCCTAAAAAAAAAGGGGGGGGGGACTATGTGAAAAATAACCTACCGAAACACAAAGATAAACTATAAACTTCCATTTTAGCCACATTTTAAATTTGTGTGCTTGGATTTTTAAAGGCCAATGTTTCATGATTTTCTATTATCCTAAACCTAGAAAGACATAGGCCTGCCTAGAAAAAACCTGGTTTAAGCAAAGCTGTCTTTAAAGTTTGTGCAGCCAGTCACCTCTACTATAGTTTTGTGCAGACACAACAAGGCAAATATGCATGGACACATATGGTGGTAGTGTTTTCATGCACCTAAACATCCCATATGTGGACATGCACTCAATGCACTAATAGTAGGGGTGTCTGCCATCACAAACTTTAAAGATAAACTCAAACCAGGTTTATTCTGCAGGCCAAAATCTCCAGGCCTACTGATAATGCTTGTCAAAAAAATTGTTTTGAAAACCATGAGAGATATTTAAAAATCATTGTTTGATGGATGTATAATGTTATGTAAAATGTGACAATAATAGTTAACATTTTTGGAGGCCATTAAATAAAAACATGTACAAAAAAAGTTTGTAAAACTATTTCTTTACTTTATCAAAAAAAAAAACAAAAAAAAAAAAAACAATTGCAATAAAGTTTTAATATTGCATATTTGGTCTGTTGTACTAGTTTTTTTACAAGATGGGTATATCATGATTGACGAGGTTGCAGGTTATATAGTTGGTGGTGTGTACTATTTGGCATGACCTTTTGACGTGAACGTTCTTTGGCACGAATATTTACCTTCCGGGTTAAATGTTTTCCAGCCATGCGCAGTAGCAACCATTTGTTTTTTCATGGACGAATAATGCATTAACCTTGCAATTTATTGTTCATACAGCAGAAGTTTTCCAAACTTACCAATCGTTTTTTTGCTACAAATGCATCACAACCGATTAACGATTTGTGCCCATTAACTGGCTGAAAAACTAACAAAAGTGTCTTACTGACCGATTTTCGGTCTAGTTTATGGCCAGCATAAGTTTAATTTAGTAATCTATACAGCTCAACCACTAGAAACTATAAAAAAACAATGCATGTTTTGGTCAGAGTTCTGTTCTAACTTCTCTAATTCATCACTAACCTTAAGTTAGTGACAAACATTATACAGTAGACACAAAGATAAGGCTGCACCATTCCAAGTCCCAAGTGTGTTCCTCCAGTTCCTCTCAGCATCGAACATTGGCTTCAAAAGCTGATCTTGCTCAAGCAAAAATGAAGAGCAAAGCTGCACTTCCATAGAGTCTCACCATGCAGTTTGGCTTCCGACATAGTCTCTGTCCTAGGCCATGCCCTTATGACACTTTTCACTCATTTGGGCTTATTCGTAAAGGTAGCCTAGGGTGGGGACTAAGTTGGAAGCCAACTGTTTTGATTAAACTTCATGGTGAGACTTTATGGAAGTGCAGCTTTGTTCTTTTGCCTTACATTCTACAGATTATACATGCAATAAGAAAACCTCCTTGAAAGGGTCATTCCCCCTAAAAGTGATAGATGTGTTATAGATAGTTCTGATGGTTTCCCAGCTCCTCCTGCACATATCTATTGTGCCAGTGGGTCTGCCAATAATAATAATGAGCCAATTAGAATGTGTGAGCAGAGGTAGCAGCTAGCTCCAATACTGCCCAAAAGTGTCAGCTTCATCAGGACTCAATCATCTCATAATAAATATAGATAAAATGGCCAGTACACCCTGCAATTTACAGCTTCCTAGATCTATTTTTTCTGAGTAAGGCTCAATACTTATCGGCACCCCCTCGTAAAAGTGTCTATACACATCTGTCATTCTTCTAAGCCAAGTTAAAGTGTTTTTGTGAGCAAAAAAAAAATTGCGTAGGAAAATACTTGTTGATCTTGCAGAATTCTAATGAGCTCCTAACATTCTGCTGTTTGCAGACAACCCTACCTCTGCTACTCTGAAACCATTAAACAAGTTGTCAGCCATGCCTGAGTACTCCCTTGCTGGACTACAGGACTCCACCTTCCCCTGCTCCTCACAGGTCACTTTCCCTGTGCATACATTTATTTATTTTGCAGTGAAAAAATGTTGCTACCTTGACTTCCAAGAGCCTGTCTATACCCGTATATGGAAAGGACTGTTAGGAGATGCAGTTTTGGTATGGGTGTGCCCACATCAGTAGGAACTGACATGGGACACCCTGCTGATCTCCCCTCCAAGCAACTGCCTCTGTTTTACAAGCCTTGTGATGATATCACAGGCAGTAACGCTGTTTCTCATTACATATGTAGAAAAATATGGTGTATGCTTACTGTGCTTCAGACTTTAGGGTGGGCAGACCATGGCCAGTTGGAGTAGAAAATGTTCCGGCATCACTTGGAGCCAATCATCGTTGATGCTCCATCATTGGTGTCAGTTGGAGAAATAATGCTCGGCCCTCGGGCTACAGCTTGAAGATCACTGCTCTAAAGGGGTAGAGGGAGGTTTGGGAGTGAATTTGGTTAATGGCTGGAGATCACCTTTAGACAGCTGAAGAGGCCACATTCTTTACCCTGCACACTCCCTCCGTCACTGTCCACCTAATCTTCTGGCACTTCGAGCTATTGCCAGTCTCTTGGAGCCATCTGCGCAACATCTCCCACAAAGCCTCCCCTCTAAGGCATTACCAACAGCAATCACGCATCTGCTTCCCCCTCAAACAATGCAGCGTTAATACCCCCTCAGTGTACATGGAAGAGGCAGATGAGTGACTGCAATCAGGAGTGCCTTATAGAGGAGCCACTCCTGTACTGAATGAGCATTTAACTCTTGCAGTGTGGGGGAAGAAGTTGCCTAATTCCTGGAGTTGGGCTTTAAGACCAGAATGCATAAGTCATCCTAGCATTGCATGTAGGCTCCCGTAATATAAATCCACCCCTGCATAGTCATCATGTTGTAGTAATAAATATCCTAGCAGAACTTACAGCTCACCAAGTAAACACTGTCAGTTGTGTAAATTACTTTTTTTTTTTTTTGCTATGCTGAAAAATCAATTGTGTTCCTGGAATTCATGGGGATGTTGAAATCACGCTGTGCTTATGATATGTCAGGAAAATGCTTTTGAATGAACGTAATTGAATATATTCTTCATTCTGTTTTGCAGGGTTTCCACGAGGAAGAGGATGAGAGCTTGGTTATACCACAGGAAGCTCAGGAAACAGAAGTGATTCACTATGAATATCACGTCCTCTACTCCATCAGCTACCAAGTCCCTGTACTCTACTTCAGAGCCAGCTTCTTGGGTATTAGTTATCTTCTATTACTACTGCTAATATTAATCACAATCCCCCTCGCTTTATTATTACCCACAACCTTTTTACTTCCTTTTTGACCTACTTATGGAAGAATGGAACATCTAATTTGATTGCTGCTGGCAACAGAAAAACATTTCTTTACAATAGGCATTTTCATACGGTGCCTAGTATATGCATTACAATACATGTATTCTCTAAGGCTGGGTCCACAGTGGTGTGAATTGGATGTGGGTTTACCCGCATCCAATTCGCATTTCAGGAAAGTGTGACCGGCTCTCAATGGAGCCAGTTCACACAGCTCAGGGATGGATGCAGACTCCTGTGTCCTGTCCTGTGCGTTTTCTGGTCTGTTTCAGGTCTGGATTCAGCCAAAAATTTGGACTGAATTCGGACCTGAAACAGTGAACAAGGACGCACCGGACCCCCTGATGCGAGCCGCTCTGCACAACAGTGTGAACCCAGCCTAAGCCCTCTTTTACACTGAGGGTGGGTTTGAAAGCTGCACTTTCACGATTTCAAAGCGGCATTTCAGTCCACCTTCGGGGTGATTTGACAGACATCTGTGCAGGTTCATGCACAGATGTCTATTAAAATTGCCCCTGAAGTCGCCAAAAGTAGCCCAGAAACTATTTTTGTGAATCGGCGCAGTGCCGCAATGTTGGCAACGCACCAATTCCAATTGTGCTATTGCTGGCAATAGGCTCCCATTTGACATGTTTGCATGCCAAATCGGCCAAATGTGAACGTGGCTAAAGGAATGACATTTAGGGGTTGATTTACTAAATGGAAAAAGACTGCACTCTGCAAGTGCAGTTGCTCCAGAGCTTATTAGATGAGCTGGAACTCTGCTGACTTCCATCATCCAATCATGTGCAAGCAAAAATTATGTTTTTTTTTTATTTTCCTTGCATGTGATTGGGTACTTATTGCAAAGTGAAGCTTTACCTCGTTTACTATGCTCTGAAGCAAATGCACTTGCAGAGGGGAACTACACTTTGCACAGTCTATTTGCCTTTAGTAAATCAGCCTCTAATGCCCTATACACACGGTCGGATTTTACGATGACAAAATCCGTCAAATTCTTTCAGACGGATTTTGGCCCAAACTTGTCTAGCATACACACGGTCGCACAAAGTTGTGTGGCACTTTGTCCATCCGAAATTGTCTACACATGATCGGAATTTAAACGATCGGATTTTGTTGTCGGAAAATTTTAGATCCAGCTCTGAAAGTTTGTGTGTAGGAAAATTCAGACGGGAAAAAGTCTAATGGAGCCCACACACAATCGGAATTTCCGACAACACGATCCGATCGCACATTTTCCGTCAGAAAGTCCGACTGTGTGTACAGGGTATTAGCGTTTTAAGGTAGTACGCTTTAAAAATTGCCATAATTTTTTCAAATAAAATACAGCTTTCACTTTTTTGAATCCTTTATTGCATCTCAGTGCTGCTGAATGTTTGCAGCCTCTTTGCAGCCACATCATGTTTAACCAGTTGCTGACTGCCTTATAGCACATTTACTGCTACAGGGTGGCTGCACGTGAGTATTGAGCATGAGTGCGTGCTGCAGGAGGCTCGCTCCTGCTGTGATTCTATACAGCGGTAGTTGTTCCGCAGGTCTGCGGACCCAATGTCTGCAGTCACCTGCTGATCGTTCAGAACACAGGCAGGTCGCCGTTCTGTCAGTAGGGAGGGCATGGATCCCGTGTTCCTGCAAATCAGGGACAGGGATCTATGCCTTCCACTAGTACAAGCACTTCCCCCACTACAGTAGAACACCAGCTAGACACACAACCTTTTGATGGCCTCTGATGTTAACTCCTTCCCAGTAAGTGTCTTTAGTACAGTGACAGTGCATATTTTTAGCACCGATCACTCTATTAGTGTCACTGGTCCCCAAAAAAAGTGTCAAACGTGTAAGTTCGTGTCCAATTTGTCTGCTGTAATATCGCAGTCTGTGATCGTTGCCATTACTAGTAAAAATAAATAAAAATTCCTTAAATATATCCCATAGTTTGCAGATGCTATTGTGCAAACCAATCAATATACGCTTATTGGGATTTTTTTTTACCAAAAATATGTAGCAAAATACATACTGGCCTAAATTGATGAAGAAATTCAATTTTTTTTTCACATTTTTTATGGGATATATTTTAAAGCAGAAAGTAAAAATGTATTTATTTTTTTTCAAAATTGTCGGTTGTTTTTTGTTTATAGCGCAAAAAAAAATATGTAGAGGTGATCAAATACCACCAAAAGAGAGCACTATTTGTGGGAAAAAAGGTAAAAAAATGTATTTGGGTACAGCGTTGCACGATCGCACACTTGTCTGTTAAAATAATGCAGTGTCATATAGCAAAAAATGGCCTGGTCAGGAAGGGGGTTAAATCTTCCGGAGCTGAAGTGGCTAAATGTATGCACTCTAGCAGCTGCTGTATGTCATTTATCGGGACAAGTTTCCCTCAGAGGAATAAGTCCATGTTACATCAGCATGGCCACTTATAGTTCCCATTGGTAGAGCATGTGAGGGGACTGCACAGGACCAGAATTAGAAGACAAGGACAGAGAGTTGTTACCCTATGACAAGACGTGCCTGAACAGACCTTAATGGTCTGATATTACTTAGTCATTGAAAGTGGCAGATTGAAAATTACTTTTGAAATTACATTAACAAGGTAAAGCTTATATGAGACTTTAGTGGCTGGATTTACATATGCTTTAAAGATGAACTCCAGAGTCCAGGAATATGTAAAAGGCACACATAAATGTATCTCTGATTTATAAGTACCTGAATTTGACTTGGTATTAGCCTCTTGCAGTCCCTGTACAGTCTGCGCAGCAAAGCTCAGAGAGGGGGTGGGAGAAACTGCACAGGCATGCTGCATTGCAAGAACTTTTCTGATAGGAGGATAGAGCAGAAGGACAGAGAGATGAGCGCATAAGTATGCTGCTTCTCTTTTCACTGTGCAGTCATAGTATGGGGAATGAGAGGAGACCTGTATGTGAAAGTGGGATTGCAATAGAGAAAGATCATGTCCCCTCTCTGCTAGACTCGGGTGTGCTGTGGAGCAAAGCTGTGTAAATCTCAGGACTGGATGGACATAAATAGTAATCCTTTAGCAGTTAAAACTGCTCTCAGTGAAGCTTAAAACATCTAAAAATACATACAAAAAATTGTGCTGGTAGGTGCAAAATTAGCTGCTTGCAAAAAACAGTCAGACGAACTGTGTAATAAGATCAAAAGTAACTAAATTGCCAGGCTGTAAGTGATGCTGTAAATGCTGCTATTAGAAAACAGAAATAATCAAACTACTAACAGTGCAATACAAAAAATATAAAAAAGTCCAGTGACAGATGGATATAAAAAAAAAGCATAGATATTTCAATGGTATAGCAGTCCCAATTGTATGCAAAGACACCACTGTGCTGTTGAAAATGTTATGTTGAGCGAGTACTTGTGATCACAAAGTGTCACCACTATTGAAAGTGGACTCTTTCTTGAACACATAGACCCTACAGAGTCAAATTAGCCTGTAAGCTGAAATCTCATTATAACAGGGGTTCACCAGATGCCATGTAATAGGAATCCTATGGTATCACACAATCTCCGATGTATGTTGTCATCCATGCGTTTCCAAAATTCACCATAAAATTAAAATAAGGAGACCCACATAATGTAAAATTGCATTTTAATAGGATCCAAGAATACATAGAGCTACTCACAATGTTAAAATAGATATGCAGAGTACATGCAGAGTTAATACCTGGGAAATGTTGTAAGTAATCCAAATATTAATCAGTACAGACAGATGTGGTGAGGTTACATGTGTTAGCTCCACCCCCAAATGTGTTTTGTCATAACTGATGTCATCAGGGGCACAAAGGTCACGCTAGTCTCCATGGCAGTATATATTCTATTTAGGAGGGGAGGTCTCACTTCTGCCTCAGGCTATCCGAGCTTCAATTTTATTTTAAAGTTGTTGGACCGGCCTGCCCAGCCTTTAGCTTAAAGCAGTGGTTCTCAACTCCTGTCCTCAGGACCCACTAACAGGCCAGGTTTGAAAGATAACTGAAATGCATCACAGGTGATATAATTTACTGCTCAGTGGCTGCAGTATTCGAGTCTGCATCTCTCCAAGGTAATACTTAAAGTATTGCCCGTTAGTGAGTCCTGAGGACAGGAGTTGAGAACCACTGGCTTAAAACAACTGGAGTTTAGGGTAAAGCCTATCTTTGTGACACTGCAAGACACTGGGGAATTGTAAAAATATATATTAAAGATGTGTGCTAAAACAGTGCTTTTATTATTATTTTTGTTATACATCATTTACATAGTGCCAACAGTTTGTGCAGAACTTTATAAAATGCTATAGTGTAAAGGCTGTCCATGGCAACGAAATCAAATCCTGCCACTGGATGTCCAAAGGCATAAATAAAGTCCAGAGGGTGATACCACAATAGACTTATAACTGAATTATCACTTTTTGCGTGAACTGATCCTTTAACCCCCCTGACAGTCTTCCCGAGGTTGGCTCGGGGTGGAATTGTTGTACCATTAGCGGTAACCCCGAGCCAGACTCGGGACCGCATCGCTGGATCCAGGAGGAGGTTTACTTACCTTCTCCCTCAGATCCAGCGTTGTCTCCCCGCTGTACAAGCGAGCCGTGCCTCGCTCGATCTATCACGGACCCGATCTCCGTTCCCTGCGAGCGTTAAAACAAACAAAGATTTCACCGCTCCAAGTCAAAACCACTGACAGGCTGCTAGCTCTCCAAATGAGGTTCCAGGTGCAGGCTGATTGCATAAGCCAAATGTGTAGAAACAGAACGAAACTCTGGATAGCCGCACTCCGGATTGTGTAAAAATTAGATGCCTTTATTTCTTCAAAATGCAAGTGCAAAACTTCATTGAACAAAACGTCACAGCAAAAAGGAACAAAAAAGGATTTTTGAATAAAATAGCTAACGCGTTTCACGCTACAAACAGCACTTACTCATAGCTGATGGCTATGAGCAAGCGCTGTTTGTAGCGTGAAACGCGTTAGTTATTTTATTCAAAAATCCTTTTTTGTTCCCGTTTTGCTGTGACGTTTTGTTCAATGAAGTTTTGCACTTGCATTTTGAAGAAATAAAGGCATCTAATTTTTACACAATCCGGAGTGCGGCTATCCAGAGTTTCGTTCTGTTTCTACACACCCTGCGAGCGTTGCGACGCACGGGGACGGAGATCGGCGCCAAATTAAAAAAGTGAAACATACAGTATAATGTAATCTTACAGATTACATTGCTGTATGTAAATATTTCACATCCCCTTTGTCCCTAGTGGTCTGCTCAGTGTCCTGCATGCAGTTTTATATAATAAAAACTGTTCTTTATGCCTGGAAACTGGAGATTGTCGATAGCAACCAAACTGTCATTTTACATCAAAAATGGTTTTAGACCAGCTAGAAAACAGCGATAATAAATTAGAATCACTCGCAGAATTGAGCGATAGTGATTTGTGGGGAGATCCGTCATCAAATGCTGAAAAGTAATGACAGTGACAATTCTGCAACTGAGCAAATTTCAGTGTTTTTGATTTGATTACATTATTGAATAATTTTTATTATTGTTATATTATTATTTGGTACAATTATTTATAGTTATTTATTATATTATAATTTATGATTTAATTTTTCAAACTTTATCATACCCGGGATGTCTGCTAGACTCTGGTTTGGACAGATTTAAGAGAGTTATTCCTAAGAATTACAGGACTACAATATAAAACGCCAAATTTTCATGCAAAATAATGGTACCGCTTTTAGCACCTAAAATCCGAAATAATCATACCGCCAGGGAGGTTAAAGGCCAATGTGCACAGACATCAAACTCAAACGTGTCAGAAACCATGAATCAGACCGAGACAGAAGTGAAGTAAAAATCACACTTGTTTAATAATAATAATAATAGTAAAAGGTAAATATAGTCAAAACATAGCCAGAATTCAGTAACCGGAATGGATAGTCGGACAAGCCAGGACGCCAGGGATCAACGTACTTCAGGACAAGCCAGGAAATCAGGAAACCAGGGAATTAGTGTAGTGGAACAGCAAGCAGGATCAGGAACCAGAAGGGACGTCAGCCAAGCAAGTCTTTAACAGGTATACAGGAGAGAGTTCCTGGATGTGTTGACAAGGCAAAGACAGAGAGGATCTGGACTGAGCAGCCAGCAGGACTTGACAAGCAGGATATCATCATCAGGTGAGTCACTGTGGAAAGATTGGAGCTGGCAATTAACAAACAGCTGAGTGGCCTGCTCTGAGAAGGAAGGGCTGAGCCCAGCCCTGAGAGCACCCCCTCCTTATCGACCCCTCCCCCTTGGAGGACCACCAGGCTTGAGGGGAAAACATCTGTGGAAAGCGCAGAGACTGGACCCTTTCCAATGCACCAGGTACTGTATGCACCCACAGAACCCATAGGAGTCAACAATGGACTGTACTTCATACCCCTCATGGTTCTCAACCTGTACTGGGTGAGGGCGTGGCACTGAGGTGGTAAAGCAGTTGCAAACCAAAGGTTTTAATAAGGAGACATGGAATACATTTGAGATACGCATATTAGAAGAAATGTCTAAAGTGCAAGCCACTGGGTTAATCCTGCGGAGAATACAGAAATGCCCAATAAACTGAGGTGCCAACATCAGTGAGGGAACATGAAGTCGGAGGTTACAAGATGACAGTCAGACCCTGTCCTCAACCTGGTAGAAAGGCCACAGGCAGGCGTCTGCATTCAGCATGGAGTGTGTACCTATAACTGGCATGTCACAAAGCCTCCTGAACTTGTGCCCAAGTGGAAGGAAGACCACGGAGATTCTCCTCTAATGCAGGAATGCTCTGTGGAACAAATGAGTCAGGCAACATGGAAGGTTGAAAACCATTGTTTGCCATAAACGGGGACAATCGGGAAGCAGAATTCAAGGCATTATTGTGAGCAAACTCTGCCCAAGGTAAGAGGTCTGACCAGTCTCCCAAGCAAAATTGGAAGCTAGTTTCTTAGATGTGGGCAACTTCTTAAGTGGAATGCAATGAGACATTTTCGAGAACCAATCAACCACAATAAGGATAACTGTGCCCTGAGAGTTGGGAAACTCCACAATGAAATCCATGGACAGGTGGGTCCAAGGTCTCTCTCCGTTGGGTATGGGTTGTAGGAGGCCCACTGGAAGGTTACATAGTTAGTCAGGTTGAAAAAGACACCACCAAGTCCATCCAGTTCAACCGCAAAAAAAAGGTGTCGTGGTGTCTTACTCTGAGCACGCACAGAACAAACAGCTACAAAGGCGTCTACATCAACACGTAGACTAGGCCATCAGAATTGTTGGGAACTGGCCTAAAAGAGTTGATTCTTCCCTGGGTGACCAGCAGCCTTGGGAGAATGGTAAGTCTGGAGCACGGCAGTATGGAGGCTCTCAGTGGCAAAGCAGCGGTCACAAGGTTTCTGAGCAGCAGAACCATAGCCAGAATACAATCAGGAAGACTCACTGGAGCAGGAACCGATTCCAACTTGGAAGTGGAGGAAAACTGTAGCGACAAAGCATCAGCCCTTACATTCTTAGTATCGGGTAAGAATGAGACTGTGATTGAAATGTGACAAGAAAAGAGCCCATTGCGGCCTTCTGGGAGAGAGGCATTTAGCCTCAGACAAGAATGTGAGATTCTTATGGTCAGTAAGAATGAGAACCAGCACAGTGATACCTTCGAGGAGATGCCTCCATTCCTTAATGATCGCTAACAACTCTCTGTCCCCGATCTTGTAATTGCATTCCACAGGTGACAATTTCTTGGAAAAGTAGCCACAAGGATGCATAGCGCTCTCAGAGGTAGGACGTTAAGACAGAAGGGTGCCAACTCCAGTCTCAGAAGCATCAACCTCAAGGATAAAGGGTAACGTAGGATCAGGATGTGCCAATACAGGAGCAAAAACAAAGGCAGCCTTGAGACTCTCAAAGGCCTTAACGGAGTCCGGAGACCAACTCTGTGGGTTACCGTCCTTTCTGGTCATATCAGTCAGGGGTTTAACCAGGGACGAGATGAATAAACCCCCGATAACAATTGGCAAAGCCAAGAAAACGCTGCAGAGGATGTAAACCCACGGGTCGAGGCCACTGTAGGACTGCTTAAAGCTTCCCTGGGTCCATCGAAAAACCAGCAGTGGAAATGATCAGCCCAGGAATTTAACCTGTTCACGATGGAACTCGCACTTCTCCAATTTACAATAGAGATTGTTTTCTCTTAGCTTCTGAAGCACATGACAGACATCTGTGTGGTGGCTCTCTAGGGACTTGGAAAATATTAGGATATCGTCGAGGTAAACCACCACACATAGCTGAAACAAATTTCGGAGGACAATGTTGATAAATTCCTGGAAAACTGCTGGAGCATTGCAAAGGCCAAATGGCATTACGACGTACACATAATGGCCTTTTCTGGTATTAAACACAGTTTTACATTCGTCGCCCTCCTTAATCCTCACGAGATTGTATGCCCCTCTTATATCAAGCTTTGTGAAAACCGTTGCTCTCTTGAGGCGGTCAAATAACTCTGTAATCAATGGAATTGGATAAGCATTCTTAATCATGAGACGATTGAGACCCCTATAATCAATACAAGGTCTCAGTTCACCACTCTTCTTCTTCACAAAGAATAAACCAGCACCGGCAGGAGACAAGAATTTGCAGATGAATCCTCAAGAAAAAGTGCCTCTGCAACATACTGGGCGGCACAGTGGTGTAGTGGGTAGCACTCTCACCTAGCAGTAAGAAGAGTTACTGGTTCAAATCCCAACCAGGACACTACCTGCTTGGAGTTTGCATGTTCTCCCTGTGTCTGCGTGGGACATGCAGGTAGGCTAATTGGCATCTGTCCAAAATTGGCCCTAGGATATGAATGGGGACCTTGGATTGTGGGCTCCTTGAGGGTAGGGACTGATGTGAGTGTGCAATGTACAGGGATAGGGACAATTGTAGACACTCAGGTTGAACTGGATAGACTGGTGTCTTTATTCAACCTTACTAAATAACTATGTAACTATACTCCTCCATAGCCTTATCCTCCGAGACTGACAAAGGGTAAACTCAGCCACGAGGGGGTATGGCACCAGGTTGAAGGTCAATTGCGCAATCGTACTACCGGTGTGGAGGCAAACTACCAGCATGACCTTTGTTAAAGACATCGCTAAACTTGTGGTCCTCCTCCAGCAGGGAGGAGAGTGAAGAGGTGCACAGGACCTTGGCCACCTTCTGAAAACATGTCTTGCTGCATTGTGGCGACCAGGAAAGAACCTCAGCATGAAGCCAATCAAAAGAGGGGTTGTGCCTCTGTAACCAAGGATAACCAATAGCCACTGGAAACCTAGGTAAGGAAATTACTTGGAATTGGATTATCTCGCGGTGAAGAGCCCCTACGGCAATGGGCAATGGAACAGTCTCATGAGTTACATGGGCAGGCTGTACAGGTCTCCCATCAAGAGGCTCAATGGCAAATGGAGTGGCACAAAGCTGCAGCAGAATCGAGTTCTTAGATACAGAGGCAGCATCAATGAACAGGCCTGAAGCCCCAGAGTCAATAAGAGCCAGTATCTCGACGGACAAGTCAGACCAAGAAAAGATAACTTGGACCAGGGGTTTATTCTTCTGGATAACTGGGGACAAAACAACGCTACCTAAGGTCTGTCCACTACAGGACCTCAAGGTTCGGCTCGGTACCAGGAGGAATGGGGGGTGGGACTGCAAAGCTCGGAGTCTTTCTCTGAGTCTTAGTCAAAGAGGATTGCAAACGTGATCAACCTCTCCAGCTCAGTGGGTATATCTCGGGCTGCTATCTCATCTTTGATGATATCCGAGAGACCATGATAAAAAGCAGCCAAGAGGGCCTCATTGTTCCAAGCAACCTCTGCTGCCAGAGTACGGAATTCAATGGCGTAATCAGCAACAGTTCTCGTACTCTGTTTGATGGACATGAGGCACTTGGCAGCAGAAGCGGAGCATGCGGGAATGTCAAATACCCTTTTAAAAGAAGACCCATACTCTGGGTAGCTCAGGACAATGAGTTTTTGCATCTCCGATAGAGCGTTTGCCCAAGGCTCTCTCAGAAAGCAAAGATATCATGAAACTTACTTTTATTCTGTCCATGGGAAACGCCTGGGTCAGCATCTCAAAGTATATCTCAACCTGGTTGAGAAACCCTCTGCATTAAACTGGATCACCCGCAAATTGCTGGGAAAGTGGAGCGGAACCAGACATACCACTTATAGAGGTAATACTCGAGGCGGTGCCTGCACAGAGACTGGAGCAGCAGCAGGGACAGCCTGCAACACAGGTTGTACTGGAGCAGCCACAGTGGGAGATTCCAGGTGAGCCGTGCGATTCAGGAGCATCTGTAACGCTATGGCAAACTGATCCATGCGGTAATCTTGCTCATCCAATCTGCAAAAAATATGTAAGTGGATTGACTGCATCTTCTGAATTCATGGTCTTCGCCTACTGTCAGAAACCATGAATCAGACCAAGACAGAAGTGCAGGAAAAATCACACTTGTTTAATAATGATAATAGTAAAAGGTAAACAGAGTAAATATAGTCAAAACATTGCCAGAGTTCGGTAACCGGAAAAAAGATAGTCAGACAAGCCAGGACATCAGGGAGCCAGGAATCAGCGTACTTCAGAACAAGCCAGGAAATTAGCAAACCAGAGAATCAGCATAGTGGAACAGCAAGCAGGATCAGGAACCAGAAGGGACGTCAGCCAAGCAAGTCTTTAACAGGTGCACAGGAGAGAGTTTCTGGATGTGTTGACAAGGCGAAGGCAGAGAGGATCTGGACTGAACAGCTTAAATAACCAGCAGGACTTGACAAGCAGGATATCGTCATCAAATGTGTCACTGTGGAAAGATTGGAGCTTGCAATTAACCGACAGCTGAGTGGCCTGCTCTGAGAAGGAAGGACTGAGGCCAGGCCTGGCAAAAAGCGAATCAAATGGTGCATGCTTTCAAGTACTTCGGAATTGCTTTGAATTTAGTTGCTCATGGAGTAGCCTTGAGCTGCTTCTGAGGTGCTAGGAGTTGCTTTTGCATTCACATTAACTTATTTGGACAAGAAGGGCATCTTGATGATGAGGATCATCTAGATGAAAAAATAAAGCCTGTGTATTCAGGATTGCATACAATATGTCTAATGCTGCTCATGTTGGTGTTCTTTTCAAACGCAGTGTTTGACAAGAAAAGGCTGCATGTGACCTGCTTTACCTGCAGTTCAAATTCACCTCTGTGGGATATGTTGCATCCAAAGAAAAGCATGGCAACACAAAGCTGGTCAAAAGCAGAACTGTCATGTCAGTGCAATTCCCAAACACCCATCAACAAGTTGAGCTTTTCTATTGCCTTGTTTGTGCAGGCTAAAGAGCAACTTCATTCCCCCCTCCCCCCACAGCGATAAATATTCTTTTAACCACCTCTTACATTGTATGGTGAGTTACGCTCAGTTAACATACTCGCACACCCAGCAAATCCAGTGTTATTCTGCTGTGAGAGCTGCTTGCTATGGGGCCAATTGTGTAGGCCTGTTCCCGAGCTGAGCTGTGTACATCCATAGACATACACAGCTCAGCTCTGCCCCCCACTTTTTCTTCACATGATTTGACTGACAGCAACAGGAGCCAATAGCTCTAGCTGCTCTCAGTAAAGCCCTAGAATTTAAGAGGAGAGGGGAGGCCGGTGGGGACAGCACTGGATCAAGAGTGGTTTCAGGTAAGTGTTTGGGGGGAGGGGGTCACAGACATTGGAAAGTTTTTTTTTACCTTAACCACTTGCCCTCTGGAAGGTTTACCCCCCTTTATGACCAGGCCATTTTTTTAAAAACAAAAAAAATGGACAATTTTGAAAAAGAACAATATTTCTTACTTTCTGCTATAAAGCATATTCAATAGCTTATATTGATTGGTTTGCGCAAAAGTTATAGTGTCTACAAACTGGATAGATTTATGGAATTTTTATTTTTTACATTTTTTTTACTAGTAATGGTAGCAATCCATGACTTATAGTGGGACTGCGAGATTACGGCAGACAAATCAGACACTAATTGCCATTTTGTGCTAAAAATATTCATTATCACTGTACTAATGACACTGGCAGGAAAGGGATTAACATCAGGGGAGATCAAAGGGTTAAATGTGTTCCTATGGAGTGCTAACGAACTGTGTGGGGGAGTTGCTTGTACTGTGGGGAGGCAGAGGTCTGTGTTCCTGCTTAGCAGAAACCCAGGATCACTACCTCAGGAGTTAGAGAGAAAGAGAGCGGCGCCATTCTGAGTGCAGTAAGTTGGTTAAAATCCAAGTTTAATAAGCGTTGGTTCAACTCACATTTCAGTAGATAAAATCAAGCATTGTTGTAGGCTTAGGCTCCTAATGTCCGATTGATGAAGGAGCACGCATGATTCGAACGCGAGCTCGACTACGCCTCCTGTCCACCAACGCTGACTTGCCTGCCGTGTGATCGTCCTCAGCCTCGGAAACCACCGGAGCCACCAGGGACTGTAAAGGCACCTGCCCAGCCGGACATTGGGAGCCTAAGCCTACAACAATGCTTAATTTTATCTGCTCAAATGTGAGTTGAACCAACGCTTATTAAACTTGGATTTTAACCAACTTACTGCACTCTCTCTCTCTCTCTCTCTCTCTCTCTCTCTCTCTCTCTCTCTCTCTCTCTCTCTCTCGCTCACTCGCCCCATACATACAGAGTTACTTCTGCTCGCTACAACTGGCTACCTACACTGATGCAGACCAGAACCTTTAATACAGGTCTGGTTCCAGCAGCACAAAATTGCCTTAGGGCCTTGGAACTGTCTCATATTGCACTAGTTGAATTTCTAGCGCTCCATTTTTATCCTAGTATCACTACCTCCCCTTCTCACAGAACAGTGATTTTACATAGGCAGACCACCGTTCTATCTCTCTCTGGAACAATCAGCCAGTCCCAGCAGACATCACGTCCACCGAACCTGCTGATTGGCACACACATCCCAGACCTGGAAGTGCAGGATCACGTACAGGTTCTGCGCACAGGAGCTGCTTTGCCATTGTATATGTACAGTAAACGATCAGCAAGCGGTTAATGCAGAAAATGCTTTAAGGTAAAAAAATCTTTTGTCTTTAGAACCGCTTTAAGGACTTTTGCTCATGGGTGTGTACGTTTCTGGTGATCAGACTGAACTGTGTGTTTTCAATAAGTGCGCCAGTCCAAAACTGTATTTTTAAGGGCAGAATGGAGAAGTTCACAAAAGACATCGGTAGCCCACACAGGGGGTTCCACCATTACTGTATCTTGCACAGAATATTTCAGCCTCCTGGCTTACTCTCTTGCCACACGGCTGGTTCAAGACTCCAGTCTAGGTCTTAGGTCTGCTCCCCAGACCGAAAGAGTACCTTAGAGTCAAGCTCTCTCCTAGCTTACTCCCAATCAGCTCCTTACTGCTTTGTCACAGACTACATCTGCCTCCTACAGACATGCAAACTCTGGCTGCCCCATGCAGCCTATGACTCCTGCAGAGGAATTGGAGTCCACATGACTCCCATGCATAGACCTCCTGTCTGTTGGGTGGGGCTCTGAGCCATAGTCAGGTCACAACTAAATAGCCCAGCATACAGCTCTGCAATCAGCATGTCTGTCTCTCCAAAATCTGGCGTAAATCAACAGTCCTCCAAGTCGCACAAGGTCCCACTGCCACAGGTGCCAAAAAACGCCATGTTTTTAGGCATTAAGGGATTATTGTTTTACTGACCTGAATGCATACCTCCCAACTTTCTAAGATGGGAATTAGGGACACCTATTAGCAAAAGTATGTAGGCATAGGACACACCCCCTGTCACGTTCCCCTTAAAGGAAAATTGTACAAAAAAAAATATTGGTTAAACCCATAAGGGCTTTTTTACCACTACTGTTCCTTTTATATTGGCTTTTATTTTGGTTTTTTGAATTTACAAATGCAGCAATTTAGAAATTGGATAAAAGGTTTAGCACTGGAAAACACTTTTTGATAGATAAGTAGTACATTTTATATACAGCTATATAGATCAGGCCAAAATGAGGGACAAAGGAGGAGGAAAGAGGGACAGAGGGACTTTGTTCCAAATGAGGGATAGTCCCTCAAAATCAGGGATTGTTGGGAGCTATGAGAATGCAACCCATGGCCTTCAATGTGCCTGTACACACAGGGTCATAAATATCAGTAAACTATTGATGCGTTTAGGTCAGTAAATACAAAAAATTCCTCGATTAACCCTCTGCACACTGCTATAGCCTTTCAAGCAGTGGTGGATGGTGGTATATTTTCGGGGTGGGGGGGATGCGGGAAACAATGCACCCCCCGATCAGTCTGTTACCAGCACTTACTCCATCTATGGCGTGGGCAATGGGCAAGGGCTTCTCTTGCATCTACTCCTAGGCATCACGGCAGCCGTGCATCTCCTCCCTCCTCCTAGGCCAATAGAATTGCTTCTCCAACAATAGATAGTGGAGAGAAAGAGTAGGCAGAGGAGGAGATGATCCTGGACTGAGCCCTAAGCCCACCTTTTTTTGAAGCCTATAAGAGCCTCTGGCTCTAATCACATGCTACAAAAAAAAAGAAAAAACCCATTGGAATCCATGTGTCCGGCGCCCCACATTAAGATTAGGGGGCCGAAGGTATGGATGGAGGGGCAGCACCCCTGCGGGCCACCACTGTTTTCAAACAAATTTTGTAATAAAAAATACTAGATTAACCCTCTGCACATCGCTATACCCCTTCAAGCAAACTTTGTAATAAAACAAATGGGGATATTCAGTTTATACACATTGCAATACATGTTTAAGCTGGCCAACTGCGTCAAAGTAATCCCTCCTTAGCCCTTTAACACCTGGTAGAATATCTGCATGTACAGTCTATTGGGATCTGAGCACAGGTATATCTTGTTTCTATTTTTTTGCAGGTCAGTGGCCAGACCTAAACCATGTAGCTCTCCCCCATTTTGTTTCTGATTGTGTCCACAGTAGCATTTGCAGTGGTAAAGCAGAGTAGGACTGGCTAAAGAGGGATTATTTTGATGCAGTTGGCCAGCTTAAACGTGTTGCAATATGTGTGAACTAAATATCCCAATTTTTTTTTGTGTTAATGTGGTCACACCCCTTTAGCACCTGGTAGATTATATGCATGTACAAGCTATTGAGATCTGAGCACAGATATATCTTGTTTCTAGGTCAGTAAATAAATACAAAAGGTCAGTAAATAAATACAAAACTCTGTATTACTGCTCAGTATTTTCTGCACAAGCATATGCGTGAATCATACCTTGAAAAGGTAGATTAGAATAGATTATTTGGGTGCTGGAAGAATTTTTACATGCATATGTATGTGTGTATTTGTTTGTACTATACAGACCATACTCATGTTTTTAATCCTGCCAGGAAGATCGAGCGTTCATACATCAGTTTTCTGTGCAAACGTGGTATTTAAGTTATATTAACAAATGTTAAATTACAATGTAAAGGTCTTTCTTTCTCATTCTACACTCAAACAGTAATGCCCTTTTACACAGGATAGGATTTTCCAACCACAAATGTTGGATGTGAGCTTGTTGTCAGAAAGCCTAACGGTGTGTATGCACCATAGAACATTTATTGTCAGAATTTCCGCCAACAAATGTTTGAGAGCAGATTCTCAAATTTTCCGACAACAAAAGTTGTTGTCGGAAATTCCGAGCGTGTGTACACAATTCCGACGCACAAAAGTTCACGCATGCTTGGAATCAAGCAGAAGAGCCGCACTGACTATTGAACTTCATTTTTCTCAGCTCGTCATGCATGTTGTACGTCATCGCGTTCTTGAAGTTCAGAATTTTCCGACAACATTTGTGTGACCGTGTGTATGCAAGACAAGTTTGAGCCAACATCCTTCGGAAAAAAATGCACGGTTTTGTTGTCGGAAAATCCTATCGTGTGTACAGGGCATAAGAGTTAATAAAAAAATTTAAAAAATTAAGGGATATTAACACAACTGCCAGATAAAGACCTAAATGTATAATAAATAAGAATAAAATGAATAATAATTAAAAGCATGATAAAATAGGTGAAAAAAAGTGTAGAAAGCTCAAATTTGATGTAAGTGGGAGTCTTTCATATAATTAGTATACACTAGAAGCAGTTAATCATGACTGAAAAGCTCCCAGAGACAAAACAAGTTGTTTAGCTTGTCAGCATTGGGGAGTCAGAGGTGTTGAGACATGACTGCTTGTATGTAGATCCCGGAAACCTGCGCCTGTCTGTCTATTGTGTGCCAACAGCTCCACTTACCGTACACTCCAGCAATTGTTCCTCCCGTCTGTTTACTGCTTGCACAGCTTAGCAAGCTTTGCTTCTTCCCAGCTTACACCTTTCCAGTGTGGCAAGTGAGACTCCCCATGGAAGATGCACAACATTAATGTTTACACATAGATTTAATTATAGACATCTGTAGGCCAAAAGGGTGCAGCAAGCTCGCTTTAGAGAAATGGCGAGAGCGCCTTGTTATGACAGGTGCTGACTGACTGGCTTTGAATTTTATTTTGTAAAACATGTACCTGCTGAGGTAAAGGCAAGTGCCAATTTCACATCAAAAGCGAAATAAACCTTGTTTCCCGGTATGCAGGAGCAAACAAATGGTGTGGGTCGGATTTTTAGAAATAAGTTCAGATTTCTACCACCTGTCTCATTCTGTGAAAGGGAAACTTCAGGCAAGAAGGGAAGTCAGCTTGTGAAGGCATACAGAAAACACTGTAAGGCGAATGTCAGAAAAAGCACTCCATTTACTCAATACATAATCCACGGCAGGCAAACTGAAAGCAGACCTACGCTTTTTCAAACTGGATAAACATGGGTCACTGCTAGGGCACATAAAAAAAAAAGTTGTATTTCATATGTGCTATTTACACCACAACACTGGTGTGATATGCAATGCAGAAATATGCAGCATGTCTGTATTTTTCTGCAGCACACTGGATGGCACCAAATGTGACCGCACAGCAGCACAACATACTTTAAATGCAGTTAAGAAATAATAAAATTCTGCATTTTACTATGCATGCTACCCTGAAGGTGGACTGAAAGCTGAGGTCCAGGTATAGATTTTGTTTGCATAGTTACATTGGTCCAGCTTGGGCCAATGTGAGTATCCAGTACAACTTCCATACCTGTGGACTGCTGTGGAAGCAAAAAGTTATAGTAGTAGTCAGCTGCATTACAGTGAGCACATTGAAAAACACATTTTGACCATTTGAGAGTGTGGGGAAAGTAGGCAAAAAGGGATTTGCCGCTGGACTGGAAAGTGTAGAGAGAGTGGGCAGAGAGAGAGAAAGCAGATCCTGGACTGGAGGGTGTAAAGAGTGCAAAGTGTGTGCAAAAAGGAGGTTAAGCCTGGACTGGAGAGTGCAGAGAGAATAGGCAGAGAGGGAGCTAATCCTAGACTGGAGAGTGTAGAGAGAGTAGACAACGAGGTTAATGATCCTGGAGTATACAAAGAGAGTGGGCAGAGAAGGAGATCATCATGGACTGGAAAGTACAGAGAGTGGGCAGAGAGGGAGCTGATACTGGACTGGAGAGTAGAGAGAGTAGACAGAGAGGGGGAAGAGAGGATGATGATCCTGAATTGGAGAGTGTACTGAAAGAGAGTAGGCAGAGAGAAAGCTGATCCTGGGCAGGAGAGTGTAAATGAATGTACAGAGAGGGAGCTGATCCTGGCCTGGAGAGTGTAGAGAGAGTAGGCAGATGGAGATGATCCTGCACTGGAGAGTGCAGAGAAAGAAGGCAAAAAGGATGATGATCCTGGACTGGAAAGTGTGAAGAGAGTGGGCAGAGAGGGAGATGATCCTGCACTGGAGAGTATAGAGAAAGTAGGCAGAGAGAAAGATGGCCCGGACTAGAGTGTGTAGAGAGAGTAGGCAGAGAAGGAGATGATCCTGGACTGAAGAGTATAGAGAGAGTAGGCAGAGAGAAAGATGGCCTTCACTGGAGAGTGTAGAGAGAGTGGGCAGAGAGGGAAATGATACTATACTGGACTCAAGTTTGTACAGAGAGTGAGCAGAAAAGGAGATTATTCTGGATTGGAGAGTTTAGAGAGAGTGGGCATAGAGGGAGCTGATCCAGGAGTGTAAAGTGTAGAGCAGTAGGCAAAGAGGGAGATGATCCTGGGATGGAGAGCTTAGAGAGTGTGGGCAGCGTGGAAGATGATCCTGGACTGGAAAGTGTTGAGAAAGTAGACAGAGAGGGAGGTGATCATGGACTGGAGAGAATAGAGAGCATTGTCAGAGAAGGAGATTGAGGGCAGAGAGGGAGATGATCCTGGACTGGAGATGATCCTAGAGTCTTCCCCGCCGGCAGAATACAATGATAAATGTTGCTGGCTGTAGCTGGGGGCACCTATTCAGGAAAACCCCAACAAGCTGGTTGTACACCAGTGATCTCCAACAGCCTGGAGTTGTGAGCAGCATTGCAGGCTCTCCTAGCCTTCAAGAATCTGTGCTAATGAGGCTAGTCAATATGACAGCCATGGCTTAAATACAGAAAACAGAGACTCACAGTCTCTCCCTCTTGAGAGAGGTCACGCCAAATCTGAAATGGGCTCAGGTCAATTTACAGCAGCTATCAGCAGTCTCTGGGCCCAGCCAGAAGAATAGTCAAGTGGAATACCTGCCAAGGATAGCCCTGAAAAAACAATGAATGGTCACTATTACTGCAGGTTTTTTTGGGTCTTTTCTTCTGGAGGTGATCCTGTTTGCCTCCCCATTTAAAGTAAAAATTAAATTGCCACCATTCTACTCCTGACCACACTGACTGCGAAATGGAAACAGCCTATGCTGTTCCTCCAGTCTCGCTGATTCTCAGAGATCATGGCAGGGGAGAGTGACAATTGTGGTAGTTATTTTGGATTGATCAAAGAGGCCTTGGTACCGTCTGTTCCTCTTGTTGAGTGGTAAGAAGCCATTCTCTCTGCCAGTGAGATTAGACTGTTGACCCAAGGGCCCATTCATCATCCAGCACTGGAAAGGCTCAGGCTGATCGTCTGGATCATGAAGAGCAGACTGTTGGATCTCGGGTTCTCTGCTAGGGTCCTGAATACTTCAATGAAACTAAGAAAAAACAAAACCAATAGTGCCTATATTAGATTATGGAGTAAATTCGCAGAGTTTGCAGCTGTTCAAAATTTTCCACCAAACTCCCCACAAGCATGCCACATTCTGTAGTTTCTTCAGGTGGGGCTTGAGTTAGGCCTTTCATATGCTAAAGGCCCATGTTTCAGCTATCTTCTTCCCCGGCTGCCAATGGGTGACTAATGCCTTGATTACACCGTTTTTCAAAGCCACAACTCTTCTGAAAACTGCCTAAAAGCCTGATGTTCCCAAAATGGGATCTCTGATGTCAGACACCTTCAATCAGCATAACTCCCTGTGGTACCTATCGCTGAAGACAACTTTTCTAATTGGCAATCACATCAGCTTTGAGAGTGTCAGAGTTGGCAGCCCAAGGGTTTAAAGAACTTTCTCACGTTTTCTCCAGACAGGACTTGTACTTAAACCAATGCTTGGGTTTGTACCTGAAGTAGCCTCCAGATTTCACATCACACAAGAGATTTTCCTCCCTATGTTCCCTTTGGGAAATGCCCAAGAAGTAAGCCCGCTGGATGTGGGTTAAGCTTTGAGAAGCAACAGCTGATATAAGGAAGGCAGAGCACCTGTTCCTTATTCCAAGTGAAATATGTAAGGCCTAAAGGCTTCCAACAGGATTATTGCCTCTTGGTTGGCAGAGCTCATCTCCTTGGTCTACAATTTGAAGGGATTGCCTGTACCAGAAGGGGTCACAGTGTACTCCACTAGAAGCCTCCCAACCTTGTGGGCGTCAGAGGTTGAGTGTCCCCAGAGACAATCTGCAAGACAGCTACGTCAGCCTCAATACATACATTCATGGTTCATTACTGTATAGAGCCAGCGACAGTTGAATTTGGCAGAAGCATCAAGGCTTTGGCTTCTACCCAAAATTAAAGTGCATTTAGCATTATCCCCTCCTCATGTGGCTAATTGTTTCCGGTGTGCTGATATGGAGCTGTCAGGGAAAATAGAAAATTGAAAGCCAAATACTAATTTTCCATTTCTACTGAGCTCCATGGCAACACAGCTCCCACCCAGCTTGGTAGGATTAGTTATGGAACATCGAGCCGCGGGTGAGAGACAAATTTATGAGTTAGGGTCCTGATGGTGGGAAGGGGCAGGGCCCCTACCCAGTTGTGCTGCCATGAAGCTTGTCAGGAAAGGAAAAATTGCGGTAAGTATTTTACATTAAATTTCCCCATATTTTGTCTGAGAGATAAGCCCTATCAACAAAAGCACAAATGCTGTGAGGCATTTCTACACAGCCTGGAATGTTATGAGTAACTATGTCTGTGTACACCTCTGTAAATTATATTTAAAAGTTATACATGTAATGAAAACCATGGTTCCTCTAAAGTTGGCATTCGCTGATCATATTTACACCTAATCGTTTTGCAGCTCAAAACTTGAAGACCCAAAACGATTAATATCCAAGATCCCATGGTTTGTAGAATGTGCCTGTTCATACCTGAGTGTGATGTCGCTTGAGGATTGTAGCTCAAAAGTATATGAGCTTCTTTTGAGCTAAAAGCTTTAAGCATTTTTTGCCTCAATAGACTTTAATGAGAATGCCTGAAAAATTTGAAAATACCTGCGAAAACAAAGGCTTTTACAGATGATTTAAAAAAAAGCCTGTAAAATGTCCAAAAATTCTCAGCACAAGTGTGAATGTAGCCTGAAGGACCACAGACTACCTAGAGGTGTCTACACATGGCAATGCATTCATTTCTAACTGATATTCATTATTCTAACTTAGTGATGAGCTTGATGTTCGGGTCGAGCATAGTGTGTTCGTCCGTTCACAGAACAGTGAACATTATGGGGCATTTGCGGCAAAGTCGAGCGCCGTGGAATGCCCCATAATGCACTGCGAGATCGCATTGCATTGCTGTATGATGATTGGCCAAAGCATGCACCTGACCTGCATTCTTTGGCCAATCACAGCGCCCTCTGCTAAGAGAGCCATAATTGGCCAAAGGCAGGGTGCCTTTGGCCAATCATGGCTCTGGGGGACTAAGTCCATGCCCCACACTATATAAGGCAGCTTACATGGCGGCCTTGTGTAGTGCTGTTGGCATGGACAGAGAGATAGCTTGAGTTACATTAAGCAGGCAGGTTATTCAGTTAGTGGCAGTGTATTTGATATATACATACAGTCAGTCTAATATATATATATATATATATATATATATATATATATATATATATATATATATATATATATATACACATACACACACACACTCTGCATTTAGCATAGCCTATAAATTCAGTGTTTATATTCAGTACAGGCAGTGTATTAACCACTTCCGGTTGGCTGCACGCTGATATACGTCCTAAGTTTGAAGAGGAATATCGTTGTTATGGCAGCAGCTAGCTGCCATAACACCAGTATCCTCTTTGTCGTCCGGCAGTCTTATTTCCGATAATAGTGGTCTGTGCGGTGGATTCACAGTGCAATCACTTTTATCGGCTGCGGGAGAGGGCCCCCTTCCTGCCGCACTCTGGTGCCCTCTGCTGCTTACCAGAGCCGTCGGCAGCAGCAGAGGCGATCAGATTCTCTCACGTCAGTGGCATGGAAACGAGTGAGGGGAAGGTGGCCCCCACCCGTCTCCATACCATTGCAGGGCGGAAGCGAAGTCAAAATGTCACTTCCGCCCATAGCTCTTAAAGGGCCATTTTTTTATTGCATTTTAGTGTAAATATGAGATCATAGGTCTTTTTGACCCCTAGATCTCATATTTAAAAGGTCCCGTCATGCTTTTTTTCTATTTTTTTTTTTTTAAAAAGAACAGTGTAAAAATAAAAGGTAAACTAAATAATAATAAAAAAGTTTTAAACGTGCCCCTTCCCACCAAGCTCGCATGCAGAAGCGAAACGCATAAGTGAGTAATGCCCGCCTATGAAAACAGTGTTCAAACCACACATGTAAGGTATCGCTGTGATCGGTAGAGTGAGAGCAATAGTTGTAGCCCCAGACCTCCTCTGTAATTCAAAACATGCAACCTGTAGAATTTTTTAAACATCGCCTATGGAGATTTTTAAGGGTAAATGTTTGTCACCATTCCATGAGCGGGCGCAATTTTAAAGCGTGACAGGTTGGGTATCATGTATTTTTTCCCAAAAAAGTGTGCTTGGAAGACCGCTGCACAAATACGGTGTGACAGAAAGTATTTCAACAACCGCCATTTTATTCTCTAGGGCAGTGATGGCGATCCTTGGCACCCCAGATGTTTTGAAACTACATTTCCCATGATGCTCAGTTATACTGCACAGAGCATAAACATCTGGGGTGCCAAGGTTTGCCATCACTGCTCTAGGGTGTTAGAAAAAAAAATGTAGAATGTTTGGGAAGTAATTTTCTAGGAGAACAAAAATGTTTTTTACTTGTAAACATAAATAACAAATCTCAAATAGTGGCTCGGTCCTTAAGTGACTAATATATATATATATATATAGTCTTGTGTGTTATGTGTATATATATATATATATACTGCATCCAGTGTAGCCTATATCTACAGTGCATTCTGTGGTGCACTGTTTCTAATACACTTCAGGCGGTGTACACAGTATAAAGTACAATGCAACCATAGTACAGTGTGTACAGTTTCTACTACACTTTTGGGGGTGTACACAGTACACAATGCAGTGCAGCCATAGTACAGTTGCTAATACAGTGCAGGCAGTGTGCATAGTATCTAATACAGTGTGTACAGTTTCTACTACACTTCTGGTGGTGCACACAATACAATGTAGCCGTAGTACAGTTGCTAATACAGTGCAAGTGGTGTACACAGTATCTAATACAGTTTCTACTACACTTCTTGTGGTATACACAATACAGTGCAGCCGTAGTACAGTATCTAACATAGTGTGTACAATTTCTACTACACTTCTGGTGGTGTACGCAGTACACAATACAGTGCTGCCGTAGTACAATTACTAATACTTTTCTGGTGGTGTAGGAAACTTCTGGTGGTGTACACAATGCAGTATAACCATAGTACAGTTGCTAATACAGTGCAGGTGGTGTACACAGTATCTAATACAGTGTGTACAGTGTCTACTACACTTCTGGTGGTGTACACAATATAAAATACAGTGCAGCCTTAGTAGTACAGTTTCTACAATTTTTCTGGTGGTGTACACAGTATCTAATACAGTGTGTACAGTTTCTACTACACTTCTGGTGGTGTACACAGTACACAATACAGTGCAGCCATAGTCCAGTTGCTAATACTTTTCTGGTGGTGTACACAGTATCTAATACAGTGTGTACAGTTTCTACTACACGTCTGGTGGTGTACACAGTATAAAATACAGTGCAGCCGTAGTACAATTGCTAATACCGTGCAGGTAGTGTACACAGTATCTAAGTTGTGTAGTGTTCCAATAGTCTATGCTGACGACACCCAAATCTATTTCTCTACCCCTCAGCTTACTCCCTTTGTCTCCTCACGTATCACTAATTTACTATCAGATATATCAGTCTGGCTGTCACACCACTTCCTCAAACTCAATCTATCCAAAACCGAGCTTATAATTTTTCCTCCCTCATATGCCCCTTCCCCTGATCTCACTGTCAAAATCGATGACACAACCATAAGCCCATCTCCACATGCCAAGGTTCTAGGTGTAGTCCTGGGCTCTGAACTCTCCTTCAAGCAACACATCCAATCACTGTCCAAATCCTGCAGCCTCAGCCTCCGCAACATTTCCAAAATATGCCCCTTTCTAACCAATGACAAAACAAAGCTCTTAATTCACTCGCTGGTCATCTCCCGCCTCGACTACCGCAACTCCCTTCTCATTGGCTTACCTCTACATAGTCTATAACCTCTTCAATCCATCATGAATGCTGCTGCCAGACTCATCCACCTTACCAATCGCTCTGTGTCTGCTACTCCTCTCTGTCAATCCCTCCACTGGCTTCCGCCCGGCCAAATAATTAAATTCAAAATACTAACAACTACGTACCAAGCCATCCACAATTTCACCCCCAGCTACATCACTAGCTTAGTCTCTAAATACCAACCTACTCATTCTCTTCATTCCTCTCAAGACCTCCTGCTCTCTAGCTCCCTCATCACCTCCTCCCCTGCTCGCCTCCAGGACTTTTCCAAAGCCTCTCTAATCCTATGGAATGCCCTACCCCAATCTGTCCTCCTATCTCCTACCTTATTAGCTTTTAGATGATCCCTGTAAACCCTTCTCTTCAGAGAAGCCTACTACACACCTAACAATTGTATTTTCATTTTCTCCATCAGCTCATCCCCCACAGTTATTACCTTTTGTTTCAGCTTGACCCTCCCTTCTAGATTGTAAGCTCTAACGAGCAGGGCCCTCTAGTCCCTCCTGTATTGATTTGTATTATAAGTGTACTGTCTGCCCTCATGTTGTAAAGCGCTGCGCAAACTGTTGGCGCTATATAAATCCTGTATAATAATAATAATAATAGTGTGGTGTTGCAAAACAAAATATACAACATATACAAGTCCACCAAGGAGAGGCAGACACTCACAGGCCACTAAAAGAAGGCAATCAGCCTCTGTGTTTACCGTTAACAGTGCTGGTCATGGACATAATGCATCCTCTGCAGGTGGCCGTGGGGCCACCTGCAGGAGAGTTGGTGGAGTGGATAACAAACATGCAGGGGAGTTGGTGGAGTGGATAACAAAGCAGTCCTCATCCTCTGTCACCCAGGCTCAGAGTAGTTTGCCTTCCAATGTAGCTGCCAAAATGGCCTATTCCATCGGCTGCTTGTCCACAGTCACTCTTTTCATAGCCCCACCATTAGGCGTGGAGGAGTCCCCAGAATTATTCCACCACAGTGTCGGGGTACATGCTGTTGGAGAATGTGCAGCAATTTGAAGGCTCCGATGTTGGTTCCCAGGTTGAGGAAGGGAGTAACTTGAGCCTAGAGGGAAGGGGTGCCCAAGAAGGACAAGAAACTGGCAGTCATGTTCCCCCAGCTGCAGCATACTGCCAAGAGGAGGGAGGGGGTTATGAGGTCACTGACTCTACTTGGGTGCCTGATAGAAAAGAGGAGGAGGAGTAGACACAACTCCAACGAGTCAGGATATCCTCTAGGGGGCAGCTTAAGGGCAGACACTCTATTGCATCACACCGCATTGCTCCACAGGTGCAGGGCACTGCTGACTCCTCACTGACTTTCAAAAGTTCCTTGGTGTGGGCCTTTTTCAACACGTGTGCAGCAGATCGCACCGTTGCTGTTTGCAAACTATGTCTGAAGCGGATCAAGCATGACCAGAACAGCAGCTGCTTGGGCACCACATGCTTGACCAGACATATGAAGACCTGTCATGCAGTCCATTGGCAACACCACTTAAAAGACCCACATCAAAGAAAAAGACAGACTTCTCCTTGCTCCTCATCCAACCCCACTATACCTCCAGTCCTCTTAAAAACCTGCACTGAGAGGAATGAAGGTATAGCAATAGGTGTCCCAAGTACATGCAGCCAATCTTCTAGCAGTACACCACCATCTGATTTTAGCAGCCAAATTTCCCTACCCCAGTTGCTAAACCGTAAACAAATTTGGTTCCAGCCATCCACATGCTCAGCATCTAAATGCTAGCTTGGCCAAATTGCTAGCACTGCAAGTGCTGCCTTTTCAGCTGGTAGACTCTGCCCCCTTTCTTGAATTTGTGGAATATGCTGTACCTCAGTGGCAGGTTCCAAAATGCTATTTCGTTTCATGGAAGACCATTCCAGCTCTCTACCGGCATGTGAAAGGCAATATTTTGGCCTCGTTGGACAGGGCAGTCAGCAGTAAGGTGCATATTACTGCTGACTCATGGTCCAGGAAGCATGGGCAGGGACATTACCTTTCTTTCACGGCGCACTAGGTAACTCTGCAGGACCTAGTTCAGCTTGTTCTGCCACCAACCCTCCAAAATTATTCGACAATGACTCCAACCTTCTCTCTGCCCTCCGACAGGGACACTTGGCCCATGTTCCATGTTTGGCACACGTCTTGAATTTGATGGTGCAGCGGTTCTTGAGCAGGTACCCAGGCTTACAGGATCTCCTGAGAGTGGCAGAAGTGATCACAGACTTTTCTGGCCTGTCATACAATGCCAGTGCTCTGCTGGCTGACATTCAAAGGGAATGTGACATGCCCCCCAAAACTCAACGTTGGCATGCTGCAGCAGCTGCACACGCAGCAGAGGGCCATCAATGAGTACCTGTGCGAGTATGGCACCAGGACAGGGTCAGGGAAGCTTGGCTTTTTTTCGCCACACCAGTGGCTACTGATCAAGGATGCATGCACTGTCCTGCCACCATTTGAGGAGGCCACAAGGATGGTGAGCAGCAACACTGTCCCTCTAGTTTTCCTGTTGAAGCACACACTTCATGGACTAATGGACAGGGCACTTGAGGTAGAACAGCGGGAGGAGGAGGGGGGGGCGTCCTTACCTTTCAAGGCCCCCTTTATCCAGATAGCATTCTTGCAGGCCCGCCAATCACACAGGAAGAAGAAGAGGAGGATTGGGTCAGCATGGACATGGAGGATAACACTCAGCAGCAGTCTTCAAGGGATGGTTTTCAGTCCCCAGAAACCCAAGGAGTTGTAAGTGGCTGGGAGGAGGTTGTTACGGATCATGTGATCTTTAGTGTCCCAGAGGACTCAGAATCGAATGCCTCTGCAGACTTCGCTGCATGGCCTCCCTGATTCTGTAAAGCCTGAAAAAGGACCCTAGGATTCGTGGTATCAAGGAGAGGGATCATTACTGGCTGGCAACCCTTCACGTTACAAGATAAGGTTGCAGAACTCATCCTGCCTTCGCAGAGGGAACAGAGGATGAAACATCTTCAGGAGGCCTTGAAGAAAGGTTTGTGCAATGCATTTCCAGACCTTGGGAGGTTACAATTTCCTGGTGCTGGAAAACGTGTTGCTGAGGCTTCGTTCAGAGGAAGTGCGGTGGAGAAGGTGGCCGGCTGACCGATGCCTTTAAACACTTTTTCAGTCCTCAGCGCTATCGCCTGATCGGTTCAAGCAACCATAGCCAGCGCCTGCATTACACAGTGCAGGAATATCTAGGGGCAAGAGCAGACTTAGAGACCTTTCCAACAGAGCATCCACTGGGTTACTGGGTCTTGATGATTGACCACTGGCCAGAACTTGCTCTATATGCAATTGAGCTACTGGCCTGTCCGGCATCCAGCATTCTTTCTGAATGCACATTCAGTGCTGCTGTAGGGTTTGTAACGGATCATAGTGTGCACCTGTCCAAAGACTCCGTTGATAGGCTCACATTCATAAAAATGAACCAGTCTTGGATCAGCAGCTATCAAGCACCGGATGCTGATGTAACTGATTGAATTTTCTATGGATCTCTGATCCCTTGAAGACTGCCTATGCCGACTATCCTATTCCTCCTCAATCTTGATGATGTTAGCTTCCAACAATATTTTTGGTTTAGGGCACCACCACCACCCAAGGCCCAGTCTTTCTGCCCCTGTTTAACAGGGGCACGTATTTACAATTTTTGATCTAATATTTCACAGCAGGGCCTGTTCTTGCGCACAAGAGTATCTGTGAAGGGGTAACAGTGTTGTGGCACCACCTCCAAGGTCCAATTTTTCTGCCCCTGTTTAACAGGGCATGTAATAAAAACTTTTGATATAATATTTTAACGCAGGGTACGTTCCTGCGCTCAACAAGAGTATCTGTGAGGGGTTACAGTGTTGTGACTCCACCACCACCCATGGCCCAATTTTTCTGCCCCTGTTTAACAGGGGTATGTAATTACAATTCTTGATATAATATTTCATAGCAGAGACCGTTCCTGCACCCAACAAGTGTAACTGTGAGGGCTTACAGTGATGTGGTACCACCACCAAAGGCCCAATTTTTCTGCCCCAGTTTAACAGGGGCATGTTATTACAATTTTTGATATAGTATTTTACAGCAGGGCCCGATCCTGCACTTACCAAGAGTAACTGTGAGGGCTTACAGTGTTGTGGTACCACCAACACCTAAGGCCCAATTTTCTGCAGAGTATATAGGGCAGGCCATATATTATATATACTGCTGTTCAGAGTATATAGTGCCTGGGGGACTCCCACGCCATTTTTTTTTTTTTTATTTGGGTGTGGGGTTTCCCTTAATATCCATACCAGACCCAAAAGGCCTGGTAAAGGACTTGGGGGGGGGGGGGACCCATGCCGGTTTTTTTCAATGATTTTCATTTATATTGCTGGGCCCCCGACAATACATTACAGCCGTGAGTAGTTTTGAAATTTTTTCTTTTAAAAATGTGATTTTTCTGTGGTATTGTTCTAAACATTGGGAAAAATGCGCTAGTTTACAAGCATACTAAGGACCCCCAGGCATGATATTTAAAGGAATATTTCATTTTTATTGCTTCACTTCAAGCATTATTAAAATCACTGCTCCCGAAAAAAAAAATTACATTTTTAAAACTATTTTTCGCATTAATACATGTCCCCTGGGGCAGGACCTGGGTGCCCAAACACTTCTTATGGCAATAACTTGGATACAATGTGGGGTATGCCTGTATAAGCCTTTAAAATGAACACCTTTGATTTTTCGCTTTCGTGTCCCGTAGCGGGGTTCGCATGTTTGAACAAATGTTTTGCCTGTTCGCATGTTCTGCTGCAAACCGAACTGGGGGGGGGGGGGGAGGAGGTTTCGGCTCATCCCTATTCTCACTGTGGAATAAATAAAATTGTTGCTGTACTCTTTGGAATCTTCCTCTGTATTATACTCACTGTGGAATAAATAAAACTGTTGCTGTACTCTTTGGAATGTTCGTCTGTATTTTGAGTAAATAAACTTAATAAGAATGAATCTGTAAACACCTGAATAGCTTATTTATATGACAAACAGCAAAATACCCTTTTATTTCCACGATAAATTATTTGTCGTATTTAGCGAACTCATCTCTTTCCTCCATTTTCTTAGTTTAAATTAAATAAAAAGTAGTTTTACTATAAATAGATATACATTTTATTCTAAAATTAGTTTTGTTTAAGTGACCCTAAAATTATGTTTCTGTTATAAAGTGTGGTAAAGTTTTTTCGCAAATAAAAAAAATGTCCTGCAAGTGTCATTTTATACAGGAGCGACTGCATTTTGACAGCTGCTCCTGCTGTGTAATACCAAACAATTACCTGCTGTTAATTTTAAGGGCTGCAGGAAGGGGGCGAGGGCAGGAAAGGAGCTATACATAAGAGGTGTGTGCTAAAAAAAATGTTTTTTTTTTTTTTTAGGATGCCAAATAACATTTTTTTTTTTTTTATCGACTAAGGTGCAAAACAAGTGTGCAAAGTTTTGCAGTTTATTTTTCTTAAAAGCAGCCACACTCTGATTATAAAAGGCTATCTGCTGCCAGCATGCTGCAGAGAAGGACATTTGCTCTCTGTAGGAAAGCAGTGGTCTCTCTACAGAGGGCCGACTTGTGTCTTACTAAGTCAGATCTAAAGTTCTGAAATTAACAAAGCATGTTTCCTTAAAGTTTTAGCTCTGAAGGTTCCCCTTCCACACACAAAGGACAAGGGTCCTTCTCTGCAGCCTGCTGTCAGAAAACAGGCTTTTCTACTCCGCTATAGCTGCTTTCTAAAGAAAACAAACTGTAAGATTTTGAACACATTTTGATCTGATGCACTTGGAATATCACCTGCTATATAGTTAGCTGTTTTCTTGTTAGGACTACTCTCCTGTTCTGGCTTTGACAGCTATCAGTAAGACCCCATTGATTTCTATGATGAATGGAGACTTCCACAGAGATTACTGCATGTCAGTGTAGGTCTACAAATCAACACACCATAAATTAGCGATTTTGGTCCACTAACTTGCTGTTTATCATAGAAATAAATGAAGACCCACAGAAAGCTGCTGATAGCACAGGGGAGCAGATGTATAGAGATGTGCACCAATGTAAGGACATCTGTTGATTGTAAATGATTTTGGGTGCAGGAACACCTTAAACGATAGCCTTCTCTATTTAAGAGTCATTGCTCAACGTTTATGCGAAGTTCTCCTTTAAGTGATGACTACAATAGTTGTATACATCAGGATTGTTGTCCTTTTGATGTGTGGCGTTCATGCTTGGCATGTTCTATCTCGGTCTCCCCTCAGTTCGGATGGGCAGGATGGCCTTGAGATTTTGACTAAAGTATGAAGCAATTCAGCCTTGAAGAAGCGGATGTACCAATATTACAGCAAAACATGCCGGCTTTCACTACTTGTATATAGTGTACCTACTGTACATACTTTACTGTTTTTATAGGGAAGACATTTTGTCCCTTGTGTGTGTGTGTATATATATATATATATATATATGTATATATATATATATATATGTGTCTATGTCTTTGTAAACTTTTTTCAATAATAAATTGGCTGATTGGAGAAAAACCAATGTAGCACCAATATTTAAAAAGGGCCCAAAATACATCCCTGGGAAATACAGACCAGTTAGCCTAACATCAATAGTATGTAAACACTTGGAGGGGAGGATAAGGGACAAGATTTTAGTAATGGACGGTATCATTAGCAGTAATCAGCATGGATTTATGAAGAATCCTTCTTGCCAAACCAATCTACTAACCTTCTATGAGGAGGTGAGTTGCCAGCTAGATAAAGGAAGGCCTGTAGATGTGGTGTATGTGGATTTTGCAAAAGCATTTGACACAGTTCCCCATAAACGTTTACTGTACAAAATAAGGTCCCTTGGCATGGACCATAAGGTGAGTACATGGATTGAAAACTGGCTACAAGGGCAAGTTCAGAGGGTGGTGATAAATGGGGAGTACTCGGAATGGTCAGGGGTGGGTAGTGGGGTCCCCCAGGGTTCTGTGCTGGGACCAATCCTATTTAGTTTGTTCATAAACGACCTGGAGGATGGGGTAAACAGTGCAATCTCTGTATTTGCGGACAATACTAAGCTTAGCAGGGCAATAACTTCTCCGCAGGATGTGGAAACCTTGCAAAAAGATCTGAACAAATTAAACCGGAATTAAACCCATCGATCTAACAGTTTGAAAAAACATGGCATGGCAGAAATGTTAACTGTCACATTGGTTGTGCTCTCAACCAAACTGTCAAACCATCCAATGGCTGGTGTCATAACTGATCACATGTGCAGCTTCATGGTAGTTAAAGATTAAAGGGTGGCCAAGATGGCAGCTTCCTTGGCTGAAAATGATAGGAGGGTTTACTTCCACTTTAATGGGGTGGGAAACTACATGGCAAATGAGGTTTAATGTAGAAACATGTAAAATAATGCATTTGGGTGTCAAAAATAGGAATGCAATCTATACACTGGGGGGAGAACCTCTGGGGGAATCTAGGATGGAAAAGGACCTGGGGGTCCTAGTAGATGATAGGCTCAGCAATGGCATTCAATGCCAAGCTGCTGCTGCTAACAAAGCAAACAGAATATTGGCATGCATTAAAATGGGGATCAACTCCAGAGATAAAACGATAATTCCCCCGCTCTACAAGACTCTGGTCTGGCCGCACCTGGAATATGCTGTCCAGTTCTGGGCCCCAGTCCTCAGGAACGATGTACTGGAAATGGAGCAAGTACAAAGAAGGGCAACAAAGCTAATAAAGGGTCTGGAGGATGTTAGTTATGAGGAAAGGTTGCGAGCACTGAACTTATTCTCTCTGGAGAAGAGAAGCTTGAGAGGGGATATGATTTCAATATACAAATACCAAACTGGCGACCCCACAATAGGGATAAAAAAAATTCGCAAAAGGGAGTTTACCAAGACTCATGGCTATATATTTTTAATTTTGTGTTAGGGTTAGGTGACTGTAAGTGTGTGTGGGGGAGGGGGTTCTTTGACTTGCATGGTCAAGGGGACAGTGTGTGCCTAAGCTTGACACTTGTGCTCTAGATGGTCATTATTCCTTAGTCTATTACATTCTATTTGATGTGGAGGATGAGGGCACGGGTGGGTTTTATATATATATATATATATATATATATATATATATATATATATATATATATATATAATTATTATTTTTATTTTTTTTTAACTGCCGATTACTTTTAACGCCACATGACATTTGTTACAGCACATGATGGGGTCAATGTACTTAGAAATTAAAGTTGTTCTAAAGCCTGAAGGTTTTTTTTACCCTCATGCATTCTATGTGCAGCTCCCCCCTTAGCTTCCCCCTTACTTACCCCTTACTTACCTGAGCCTGATCCTGATCCAGGAATGTGCATGAGAGCAGAAGCTCTCCTGGGTCTCTGATAAACAGCAGTGAGAGCCATTGGCCCCTGCTGATGCCAATTACTGCCAGTGAGGAGAGAGTGGGGGGCAGGGCTGAGTCAAACTCTGTGGAGGAGAAGAGGAGGATCGAGAATGCTCTGTGCAAAACCATTCCACAGAGCAAGTGACATGTTTGTTTAAAAAGAAAGAAATCGGAACCTTTACAATCACTTTAAAACTGCATGGATTTCTGCATAAAAAAAAAACTTGCAATACTGAGCGAGTTAAATATTTATGTTTTGTGATATTTAGCACTTATATTTAGTGTTATTTTTTGCGTTTTATTGCAATTTATTGCCTTAGGCCGCATACACACGGGCGGATTGTCTGTCCAACTTAGTCCGCTGAACCGTGTTTCAGCGGACAATCCGCTCGTGTGTGGGCTTCAGCGGACTTTTTCAGCGGACTGTCTGACGAACAAAGTCTTACGGAATTTCCGTAATTTTGTCCGTTCAAACTTGGTTTTGTCCGTCCAAACCTGGTTTCAGCGGACAGTCCGCTCGTGTGTAGGCAAGTTGGACGGACTAAGTATGGCGCATGCTCAGAAAGGATTTACACGGCCGAAGGTTGCATTGCAGTGTATAGGACGTCGTTTTCTAGTCCCGTCGTACGTGCTGTACACGTCATCGCGCACGCTTTCAGCGGACTGTCTGCTCATCGTGTGTGGTCAAGTCCGTTCATTCAAATTTTGAACAGACTGTCTGTCGGATTGTCTGACGAACTTAGTTGGGCAGACAATCCGCCCGTGTGTACGCGGCCTTAGGCTAACACTACCAGAAGGAGATTCTTCTGCGAATGAAGGCACACAAAAATATTGTAAAACTGTGTGTGTCTTCATGTGCAGAATGATCTCCCTCTAATGCAACGTTGCAAAGTATTTTGATTTCTGTGCTAAGGGCATACATTGTATCCTTTTAATTTACTGACCGGTGCCCCCCCCCCCCCCACCAATAAGTGTTCCCCTTATTGTTATTTTGCACATTCCTAAAATATTGACGGCCTATACCATGAGATAACAAATTCATCTTTTTTGTAAATTGACATTAAAGTGGTTCTAAAGCCTTAAGGTTTTTCACCTTAATACATTCTAAGCAGAAGCCCCCCACACCCCCCTTTTTCTTACATGAACCCGATCCAGCGATGTACAGCGGTTCCAACTGCTGTCTCTCTTCATTCGACAGATTTATAGCAGCAAGGGTTATTGGCTCCTGCTGCTGTCAATCAAACCCTGTGACACGAACACGTGTCTATGGACACAGCAGCGGGACTCGGGAGCGAGCCCGCATGGGAAAGCTGCTTTCCCTGGGGGCAACCGATTAAGAGTAGGGACTTGGAGCACTGGTGGGGGACCCCAGAAGAAGAGGATGGGGCTGCTCTGTTCAAAACCATTGCACAGAGCAGGTAAGTATAGGCATGTTTGTTATTTTTATTTAAAAAAAATTTAAGGTTTACAACCACTTTAGTGATTTATTTCAAAATATTTGTATTATTTACCACACATATTTGCCAAATTTGCTAAATTTGCGGTATTTACTGCACATATTTACAGCAAAATATTTGGCAAAAAATTTTTGCTAAATTTACACCAAATTTTACACTTTACTCTGACAATTTGACTCTTTTATTATCACAAAAAAACATAAATATTGCATGTGATAATCTTTAGTGAACTGACCTGTACGTGTGTAATAGAAGTGCTGGGGATGCTGTATTAAAAAAAAAAAAGAAGAGCTTTGAAGCTTTTATATAATGTATTGACATATGCGCACCAAAGTACCACAAAGGAGAGGCCACATTTTTAATCTGTTCATGTGTTCCTGACTGATATTATATTTTTCTATAGAAAGGACTGTTTTATGATATGATTGGTGTTATGTTTTGGATATAAGTAGCTGAAAACTTTAAAATGTGGGCATATTCAGCCAATAGTAATACTTGGCTGCATCATAAATTCTAATAAAGTTTTTGCAGAAAGTGTAAGAACCCTATAAAATAAAATACCGTATGTTATTTTCATGATGTCAGCTTATCACGGTATCTTCCTCTCTTGTTCAATCCATGTAGATGGAAGACCTCTGACACTTGAAGAAATATGGAACAGAGTTCATGGTTGCTATAAGCCTCGACTTCTGCATGGACCTTGGGAAACAATCACACAGCAGGTAGTGTCCTGACCTCCTCATATTATGAAGTGTTGTTAGTATTAAAATTGTGGTGTTAGAAACAGACATGTTGCACACAGATCAGTTTGTGTAGGTGTAGCGGATGACATTTTGGACAAAATGTCATTCATGTGTTAATTTAGATTTTTGCCTCAGACTAATAGGGGTTCTAAGGGTTAATTATGTAGGTTAACCTTGACATCAGTTTGGCTGGGCTGCGTTAGAAGTTTGCTTGGTCATGTGTACAGTGAAGTGCACATGACAGGCCAGAACCAGGCCTGGTTGGACATTTTGGGTATCAGCCTTCTCGGAACCAATCAGTGGGTGTGCCGGGCCCCACTGATTGGTTTTATGAATGTGAGGGGTCATTATCAAATAGATCTTGACCGATCTTACCACATCAGAATAGAAGGAGGTTCATAGAATCCGTGCCTATCATTAGCATGTTGCAAAGCCTCCTGAACTTGTGCCCAAGTGGAATGAATACCACGGAGATGCTCCTCTAATGCAGAAATACTCTGTGGAACAAACGAATCAGGCAACATGGAAGGTTGGAAACCATAATTTGCCATAAATGGGGACAATCGGGAAGCAGAACTCAAGGCACTGTTGTGAGCAAACTCTGCCCAAGTTAATAGGGCTGACCAGTTGTTATGATGGTCAGAAATATAGCAACAGCAACCAAGAATTGCTCCAAGGACTGATTGGCTCATTCTGCAGCCCCATTAGCCTGTGGGTGGTACGCAGAGGAGAAAGTAAGCTGAATTCTCAACTGTGCACAAAAGGCCCGCCAGACCCGAGAGACAAACTGACTACCCCTGTCCGAGACAATCACCTTGGGTAGCACATGTAAGCGAAAGATCTCCCAAGTAAAAATGGAAGCCAGTTCCTAAGTGGAATACAATGGTACATCTTAGAGAACCGGTCAACCACCATAAGTTGGGTAACTCCACAATGAAATCCATAGACAGGTGGGTTCAAGGCCTCTCTTCATTGGGTATAGGTTGTAGGAGGCCTACTGGAAAGTATCGTGGAGTCTTACTCTGAGCACACACGAAGCAGGCCGCTACGAAGGCAGTTACATCAGCCCGTAGACTAGGCCACCAGAATTGTTGGGAAATGGCCCAAACGAGTTGATTCTTCCCAGGGTGGCCAGCTGCCTTGGGAGAATGGTAAGTCTGGAGCATAGTAGTACGGAGACTCTCTGTGACAAAACAGCGGTCACAAGGTTTCTCAGGAGAAGCATGGACATGAGCAGCAAGAATTTTGTCACCCAAAGGAGAAGTAAGATTGGTGCGAACCGTAGCCAGAATATGATCGGGAAGAATCCCCGGAACCGACTCCAACTTGGAAGTGGAGGAAAATTGTCGTAACAAGGCGTCAGCCCTTACATTCTTAGTACCGGGTAAGAATTAGACAATGTAATTAAAACTTGACAAGAAAAGAGCCTATCGCTCTCTTCTGGGAGAGAGGCGCTTAGCCTCAGACAAGAATGTGAGATTCTTATGGTCAGTAAGAATGAGAACTGGTACAGTGGTACCTTCAAGGAGATGTCTCCATTCTTTCATGGCTAAAATGATTGCCAACAGCTCTCTGTCACCAATCTCGTAATTGCACTCTGCAGGTGACAATTTCTTGGAAAATTAGCCACACTGATGCATAGCGTTCTCAGTGTTAGGACGTTGAGACAGAAGGGCACCAACCCCAGTCTCAAAAGCATCAACTTCTAGGATAAAAGGCAACGTGGGATCAGGGTGGGCCAACACAGGAGCAGAAACAAAGGTAGCCTTGAGACTCTCAAAGGCTTTAATGGACTCCGGAGACCAACTCTGTGGGTTACCGTCCTTTCTGGTCATATCAGTCAGGGGCTTGACCAGAGACGAGAAGTTACAAATTAACTTCCGATAATAGTTGGCAAAGCCCAGGAAACGCTGCAGAGGACATAAACCCATGGGTCGGGGTCTCTGTAGGACTGCCAAAAGTTTCTCTGGGTCCATCGAAAAACCAGTAATGAAAATGACATGCCCAGGAATTTAACCTGTTCACGATGGAACTCGCACTTCTCCAGTTTACAATAGAGATTGTTCTCTGAAGCACACAACAGACATCTGTGTGGTGGCTCTCCAGGGACTTGGAAAATATGACAATATCATCGAGATAAACCACCACACATAACTGCAACAAATCTTGGAGGACATTGTTAATAAATTCCTGGAAAACTGCCGGGGCGTTACAAAGGCCAAAAGGCATTACGAGGTACTCATAATGGCCTGTTCTGGTATTAATCACAGTTTTCCATTCGTCGCCCTCCTTAATCCGCATGAGATTGTATGCCCCTCTCAAATCAAGCTTTGCTCCCTTGAGGCGGTCAAATAACTCTGTAATCAATGGAATCGGGTAGGCTTTCTTAATCGTGAAACAATTGAGACCCCTATAATCAATATAAGGTCTCAGTTCACCGCTCTTCTTCTTCACAAAGAAGAAACCAGCACCAGCAGGAGACGAGGATTTGCAGATGAAACCTTGAGAAAGTGCGTCTGCAACATACTCCTCCGTGGCCTTATCCTCCAAGACTGACAAAGGATAAACCCAGCCACTCGGGTGTATGGCACCAGGTTGAAGGTCAATTGCGCAATAATAAGGCCGGTGTGGAGGCAAACTACCGGCTTGTCCTTTCTCAAAGACATCACTAAAATCGCGGTACTCGTCCGGCAGGATGGAGAGTGAAGACGTGCACAGGACCTTGGCTACCTTCTGGAAGCATGTCTCACTGTATTGTGGGGACCAGAAGAGAACCTCAGCATGGAGCCAATCAAAAGAGGGGTTGTGCCTCTGTAACCAAGGATAACCAATAACCAGCGTAAACCTAGGTGAGGAAATAACTTGGAATTGGATTATCTCATGGCAAAGAGCCCCTACAGCTAAGGACAACGGAACCGTCTCATGAGTCACATGGGCAGGCTGTAGAGGTCTCCCATCAAGAGCCTCAATGGCAAGTGGAGTGTCATGCAGCTGCAGCGGAATCGAGTGCTGCGATACAAAGGCAGCACCAATGAACAGGCCTGCAGCCCCAGAGTCGATTAGAGCCTGTATCTCGATGGGCGACTCAGCCCAAAAAGGGTGACCGAAACCAGGGGCTTATCCTTCTGGATAACTGGGGACGAAACAACGCCACCTAAGGTCTGTCCATGACAGGACCTCAAGGTTCGGGCGTTCCCTGGACGGGTAGGACAAGACTTCAAAAAGTGACCTGCCTGGCCACAATAAAGGCATAATGTCTCCCTCCTCCTAAAGGCTCTCTCATACGCAGAGAGATGCATGAAGCCCAAGTACATGGGTTCATCTTCACTGACCGACTCGGTACTAGGAGGCATGGGAGGTGAAAGAGGCACGGGTGGGACTGCAAAGCTCGGAGGTAGTAGAACAGCAAGCAGGATCAAGAGCCAGATGGAACATCAGCCGAGCAAGTCTTCCACAGGAATGCAGGAGATCAAGGGAGCTGGATGGCTTTAAATAGGCAGGACTGATGAGCAAAATCAACAACAGCTGGGTAACTGTGGAGAGAGATGGGAGCTGGCAATTAGCTGATAAATGAGAGGCCAGCTCAGAGAAGGAAGGGCTGAGCCCAGCCCTGACACCTAAGTCCCAAGGGTTCGGGGGAGACTAACTGCAGGATTAATCCGCGTTACCCCCTGAATAAAGTTATGAACCAGAGAGTGTGAAGCAAGTGATCGTAGAAAAAAACACCGATAAAGGCCGACATCTGGCCTTTGATAGCACTCAAGGCCAGCTTAATTTCCTATCCTATCTGTAGGAATACAAGGATCCTCCCTATGACATATTTCCTGGGGTCCTCCCTATGACATATTTCCTGGTGTGCCAACCTCTGGGATTCACGCCAGGAGACATATGCCTTCCAGATTCTATAGAATATGACTCTGGAGGCTGGCTTCCTAGCATTAGCCAAAAGTAGAAACTACTGAAGCTAACAGCCCACGATCTTTCAGAATGAGGGTCTCAAAAGTCAAACCACTAATTTTAGCGTTTGTAAGGTAGGATGGAATACCGGACCTTACAAGAGATGGTCTGGCCATAGCAGCAGGGTCCAAGGGTCCCCTACTGCCATTCTTATGATCTCGGTAAACCAAGATCTCCTGGGCCACAAGAATCACCTCTTTCTCTTCTTGCTTAATCCTGCGAGAAGACGTGGAAGTAGCAGAACATTAGGGAATGCATAGATCAATGAAAAACTGACCCCACGGAAAAACCAAGGCATCCGTTCCGTATGCCATCGGATCCCTTGTCCTTTGTCCTTGACACAAAGTTGTTGATCTTGTTGTTGAACCTGGACGCAAACAGATCCACATCTGGAATGCCCCATTTTTGGCATATTGACAAAATAATGTCGGGATGAAGGGACCATTCTCCCTGGAACAAATGTGGGTGACTCAAGTAGTCTGCCTACCAATTCTCTATCCCTGGAATGTTAAAATTGCTGATAGGTAAGGAATGTTGTTTTCCCAAGATAGAATATGATCCACCCCTCTCTGGACCGTGCGACTTCTCGCGCCCCCTTGATGATTGATATAGGCCACAGTTGTGGCATTATCGGATTGGACCCTGCAAGGACAATTCTGTAGACTGAGCATCCACGCCTCCAGAGACAGGCGTACTGCCCAAATCTCTAGAATTCTGATGGGCAAGGTCATCTCTGATTTGGACCATTTGCCTTGGACAGACGCTTCTTCTAGGACTGCCCCCATCAGAAGTGTGGCATCTGTTGTTACCACCTTCCAAGTAACTGATAGAAAGAATTTTCCTTTCTGAAGACTCTTGGATATCAACCATTCATTGTGCTCTGACACACTCTGGGGGATAAATGCATTTAAGTTGACAGGATGCTGTTTTGCAGCAGTCTTGAATGAAACTGCGCATAAGAAACGGTCTAGAAGAAGCCACTATCTTTCCCAACAATTTCATGCAAAGTCGAATAGAAGGATTCTTTGTCTTGATCAACTGAATCAGTTCCTTTATGGAACTGATCCTTTCCTGGGGCAAAACACGCTCTTCTTAAGATGCATCTATGATCAGCCCCAAGTACTGCCATCTCCTTGATGGTTTTAAGGAGGATTTATCTAGGTTGAGAATCCAACCTAGGTATTCCAGGTAGCTGACTGTGGCAACCAAATTCTGGATTTAAGTGGGCTACTGATTGATCTATCAAGATTAGATCATCTAAGTAGGCTATTATCGTTATACCTTGAGCCCTCAACATGGCTAAAGGAGAAGAAGCAATCCAAATATGAAAGGTGTCCAAGTACTAAAAAAAACAAAAAAAAACAATATTTCAACAAATAATAGGATAATCCAATTAGTATATAATAAAATAATAATAAATCTATTATGTGCCAAACAAATAAAACCCCTTCACATATGAGAATATATTAATTAAAAAAATGTGTTAAGTTCAAATAAAAAAATCCGGAGACTCGATTATGTCAACTGAAGAAATGCATAGGTCGGAACTGAACGCGCTGACATCACCACATACCCAGAAGTGTCCCCATGTTGTCCTGGATGATAATTTTTTGTAAAGTGCTATGACTTTTTCATATATGTGAGTGATTTTTACTTACCGTATTTTGTAACAAAGCATTCAGTGGGTTTTACACTATGAGGATTGCTTGACTTTCTTTCTTCCTAACATGAATGTGATGACCGTATGATGGTTGAGGAAGAGTGAGGAGTAGCCAGTTCATATGCTTTGTGTTTTCATCCTTTTGGCCATTTGTCTGATAACCAGAGGAGATATTTTGCAGTGAGGCACAGTGGTTGACCCATGTGTTGTATGACTTCAAATATTTTCGTTAAGCCTTTTGATGTGAAGCACTGTGGAGGATGTCCATTTGGAATGCACACAAGAAATTTTTGTTTATTTTTTGGTCTTGTCAGAAACAATGAAATCAGACCAAGACAGAAGTACAGTTAAATAACACTTGTTTAATAATAAAAATAAATGGAACAAACATAGTCAAAACATAGCCAGAGTTCAGGAACCAAAACGGATAGTCAGACAAGCCAAACGTCAGGGAGCTGGAGATGAGCGTAGTAAAACAGCAAGCAGGATCTGGAGCCAGAAGGGATGTCAGCCAAGCAAGTCTTTTAACAGGAATGCAGGAGAGCATCTCTGTGATGTTGACTAAGGCGAAGGCAGAGAGCCTCTGGACTGGACGGCTTAAGTAAGCAGGACTGACGAGCAGGATAACATCAACAGCTGGGTACCTGGGGAGAGATAGGATTTGGCAATTAGCCGACAGCTGAGCAGCCAGCTTCAGAGAAGGAAGGGCTGAGCCCAGCCCTGGCAGGTCTTATTTCGTTTTTTATTTATTTATTCTCACATGTGAAGGTTTTTTTCTTTTAATTTTTTTGTTTGGCACATAGTATATTTATTTATTTATGAATGTGTTATTTTATACTGATTGTATTATCCTATTATTGGTTGAAATATTGAATTTATTAAAAGTTGACATCTTTCATATTTGGATTGTTTGCACATTGTACAATTATTTAGACTTACATTTGCATCATTTTATGATTAGTGCAGCACTTTTTGTACCTTATTTTGGTGCTATATTAAAATATCTCATAGTGTGCGAGCTGCTTTTCATTGCACATAATTGTTGTCTTTTTTTTTCCCACAAGAGTGGATTCACATATTTTTGCAGTTTTTGGTTTTCATTCCAGCTCTTTCTTAAATAAGTTAATCATTAAATTCTGACTCAGAATTTAATGAATAGGTCATGGAGGGTTAATTTTTTTTTTTTTTTTTTTTTAACATCTGTGCCTCATTATTGATATTTCCCTTCACTTCCTGCCCTTTAGACTCAACAGGAAGGGGGAGAATATATTTCTAATTCGGGGGGGGGGGGGGGGAATCCCTTTTAGACAGTACTCAGGGGAACAGGTGTCACCACTGGAAGATTTCTCCTCTGTTTTTATACGGGTGGCAACTCAAAATTTTGAAGTTACCCCCTTACTTTTATTGCTGGGCTGCCAATCATTTCTCTGCTTAGAGTGTGCTGCCAACACAGAGACCCAGCTCTCAGACAGTATATGGGCTAAATCAGTCAATCAAATCCAAACTGCAGCCCAGGGTCCAGATTCAACCCTTTGATTGCCCTTATCCAGTCCTTGGGACACTATTCTGCCATCTGATACCAATAATGGGGCACTATTCCTTGCTATGATACCAACAATGGGGCACTATTCCTCCCCATAGTACTAATTGTGGCAAGGTTTACTTCCACTGATGCCAGAAAAATTTCCACTCCCGCTGACCAGTCTGGCCCTCCAAAAATCTGAAGGTCAATAAACTGGCCCTTCGTTTAGAAAGTCTGGAGACCCCTGGTCTAAACTAAAGATTGGTAGCTATCCAGAGTAGCTCACAGTCATGTGACCACTATAACAGCCAACAACAGTGGTAACATGGTCGCTGTTCCTTTCCACCCCCTGGGCATTCAGAAGTAAGGATGAGCTCCCACATGTTCGCACAGCCCAGATGCAGAGTCCATCAGAAAGTCGGCACTTTGCTGCGCTAATCACAGGCCCGATCGGGAAATGTCTCACTGCCTGTGATTAGCGCAGCATAGTGCTGACTTCCTGGCGGGCTCTGCACGTGGGCTGTGCGAAAACATCGGAGCTCATCCTTATTCCGAAGTACTACAGGTTGCTTTATCCATACTTCTTTTTGACCAGGCAGCTAACAATTGCAGTAGGTCGTAAATGTCAGTTTCTCTATTTTACTAATAAGCTGACATTTTTAAGATTAAAATTGTGCAGTGTCCTCGTGTCTCTAACTGTCACACACTTGTTGAAGAATTAAAAAATTTTTGGATCTGTGTTTCTTCTGTTCTGTCACATGTCTGTCAGCATGATGCTATAGCAGGGGTACAGACACAAAACCTTTTTCACTATGTCAGTGCTGGGGTTTGCATATTAACATCAAAGACAAGGGAATAAAGTAGTAATTGGTTATATTTTGTGATTTATTTATTTTTTTACAGATCCTCATTTTAAAACATTATTTTGCGTTTCCATTAGACCAGTCTTTTTCTTTAAAATAAGAACTCCTTTAAAAGCATTTACCTGTACAGTTTACTGAATCTGATTTTAAATGAATTTGCAACAATGTCTCTCACGGTAGCACTAATTTCACTAATGCCCGCATTGATGGTACTTCAGATGAACAATACACTTAGCAGGAGTGATTGAAACGCTCTCTAACATCAGCCTCCTCTTCTCATTCATCCGGCTGCACGCTACCATCCAGCTTTCCCTTTATCTGCATCTGTTTTAAATTGCACAAAATCAATTACAAGCACACAGCTGCTTAGCAAAACTTTGAAATGTCTCTGCGAGTCTCCTTGGGTATTCCTTGATAGCTTGTAGCAACATCAATTTTCTGCACCTGGAAAGATGTACACAGGCTGTGCTGAAATCAGAACAGACAAGAAAATGTAATTGTATTTATTGTTGCTTCTGAATGGATATCAGTGGAAAGCATGGCTCCTGTTTTTAAAGATGACACTGCGAAAGGGTAACAAGTTAATAAAGAGCCTGGTGCTATCAGGAGAGCGACGCTTAAACTGTGCATTGTTTGCAAACACAAGCGCCGAACGTACACAGGATTACTGAGAAGAAGGGAAAAAAGACATAGCAAACAGCACATCTAGATAACAGAATATGGATATACAAGCACATTTTGCGTATAAGTAGATAGTTGCCTTGGGATTGGTTATACAGCAAAGTAGCAATAATGGTTTTACAATCATTTGGAATGATTTATAGATTTATTTAAAGGACAAGTGTACTTTTAAATCAAATTTTGCTATTTACTAAATCCCTCCTACTGCTCTCGACAATAAACTGTGCTAACAACCCCCTTTGTCAACTGCCCAACAAACCTTAGTTTCAGAGCCGCTGTCTCCGACACTGTTCTGCTGAATATCTCTTGTCTCCTGAACTAAATCAGTGGTCTCCAAACCACAGCCCCAGTGGTGTCACTAGGGCTGGTGTCACCTGGTGCGGTAAACATGGAGTGACAGCAGGACAGGCAATAGGGGCACTGAGCATGCTGGACCATTGGCGCTGCTCCCCCCCGCCAGCCTGCCACAGTGCTGCTTGATGGTGTCACCCCCTCTGGCGAGTGTCACCTGGGTGCGATCCACATCCCCATAGTGACACTACTGCGTTACCCCTTGTTTGCCTTTATCTGGCCCTTTGGGCACTGTTCTTCCTACTGATATAAGGCACTTTTCCTCCCATTAATCTGAGACACTATTCCTCCTACTGACACCACAAATAAGGCATTCCTTCCACTGACACCAGCAGTGGGGAATTATTTCTCCCACTGACACCAAGAATGGGGTACTATTCCTTCTACAGACACTAGCAAAGGCACATCATTTCTCCCAAGGATATAAACAATGGGGCACTATTCCTCCCACAAACACAAATGAGGGGGCACTATTCCTCTCACTAACACCAATCACAGGGCACTATTCCTCTCACTGACGCCAATCACGGGGCACGATTCCTCACTGACACCAACAATAGGGAAGTATTCCTCCAATTAATACCAGTGATGGATTACTATTCCTACTGACCAGAGACGCTATGTGATTTTTTTTTTTTTTTAACTCCCACTGGTCGCCAAGGCTCAGACATTGTTTACTTCCACTGATGCCAGGGCATTTTCTACTCTCACTGGTCCTCCCAAGTCTGAGAAATAGTAAACTTTGTTTAGAAAGTTTGGAGACCTAAAGTTAAAGCAAACCTTCACTCATTACATGACCCTGTTCTCTTTGGTTCCTCTGTCCCTATCACAGAAATGGAAAATGTTTATTATTATTAGTAAAATATAGCTCTGTTTCCTGCTTTTTCACCTAGATGAATATTACGTACGGAACTCCGCTTTCGCCTGGGATTGCAACATCACACGTTCCCAAGAGAGCACAAGCATGCTGCAAGATTATACACATGCACAGACACAGGTTATCTTATAGAGACCAGCAGTATATGTGTGCATGCACCAGGGATTATCTTGCATGTGTGCAAATGCTGCAAATGTCTCAGATACCAGAACTCAGCAGCATCTGTGCACCTGAGTGATAATCCCTGCAGCATGCACAGACATGCAGTAGGTCTCTGTTCTGACTACCTGCCAGAGATCTGCATACACACTGGATTTTTAAGTATGCCAGTGTGGAACAGAAGCAAGGGGAGGGTGATAAAGCGGGGTGAAGTTCCACTTTAAGTAAGCAAGCCCAGAAGTATTTCCAAGATCTCGAATGGACATATGGAGTAGTGGGGAACTGAGAAGAAGGTAGATATTTATATGAATGGGGAGTAGGGGGGTGACTATTGAACTTTTTAAACAGTGTTGTCAGCTTACTACATGCTCTCCTTCAGTTGGCCTTTGGGCTGCCTATCAGGTCTATCAGGTCAGTCATGTAAAGAAACAGATAGGCAGCCCAATGGCCAACTCAATGACTGAGTTCAGCAGGCTTACGACGCTGATAATTTTAGGGCAGCAGTTTAGAATTGTCAGCCTAATCCAGGGTGTTCTGAAAAATAGCTTTACATACATTTTAAAGAAAATATGTCACTTTGTCCATTTAGGTCTCGTTCACAAAGGACGTATCCATGCATACGCTGTGTGAGGGCTATGTTTACCCGCAGTTGTTCTGTGCATTCCCATACAGGCAATCCCATTAATGTCAATTGGGACGCAATGAATGAATGAAATACTTGTATAGCGCACAATGCGAACTGAATCACCTCTAGGTGCTGTGGCGAGCTTTGATCATCTGCTAAAAGAGGAAGGTCTTGAGTTTTTTCCTAAAAGCCAGGTGATTTTCTTCCAGGCGGATGTTGATTGGTAGAGCATTCCATAGCCGAGGCCCTTGGACAGCGAATCTCCGAACACCCTTGGATTTATACCGGGCTTTGGGCACGAGGAGGAGGTTTTTGTTGGCTGATCGAAGACTGCGGTTTGGTGTGTAATGATTTATTTTCTCCATTAGGTATTGCGGAGCTTCTCTATGCACGCATTTGTGGGTGAGGCAAAGGGTCTTGAACGTGATCCGATTTTTTACGGTTAGCCAATGTAAGCTCCTCAGTGAAGGAGAAATGGATTCCCAGGGTTTTTTTCCTGTTATCAGCCTTGCTGCCGTGTTTTGGATCAGTTGTAATCGCGCAAGTTGATATTGTGGTAATCCTATGTAAAGCGAGTTTGCGTAGTCCAGTCGTGAATTAATGATTGTTCCAACTACCACTGCTTTGTCATTCTTTGGGATAAAAGGGATGAGTCTGTGAAGCATGCGCAGCAGATGGTGAGATCGACTGACTACAGACACGGTACAAGGACAGACACAGCACTATAATTCTGGCAGTGGTTTCAAACTTTTCACCTTCAAGCCTATAAGAAATGTTTTGGTTGGAATTGGGAATTTAGTGCAACTCCTGTAGCAGGTTACAAATAAACTGAGACTGAAGCTTCATGTCAGTCACCACAGTGTGCTTACATTTACCTTCCCCAATGATCACCTCTTGCCCATTCTGCCACCAGAGTCCCAGAAAGCCACAAAACCAATTCCTTTGTGGCAGTGCATTGAGCATTTAGGCGGCCGTTCATTGTGGGAAGTAGGAGAAGCAAATGAATAAACATTCTTTACGTTTGTTAATTTGTTTGCATTTTAGAAAAAATTCTGTTCTCAATAGTTGTAGAGGGTCCCAGTGGGGCCTAATACTGGTGCAACTGATAGTCAGTGACAGTTGTATTTTAGAGCTAAGCCCAGCAGCTGAATGTATCAGACAGGGTTGCTGATAGAAATCATGGGGCCCCATACAGCCTGACTGATAGGACCCCCCTCCTCAAATTATATTTTTGCTAAAATGAAATGCCCGCGATGCTATGCTATGCATTGCAGCCATGGCAGAAATTATACCCCCATCGAACAAGACCCATTCAAGTGAATAACGTCCCAAAGGAAATATCTTCACCCCCCACAGTGAGCGATCGGTACCGATTGCTCAATGTGTTTATACAGAGTGGTGTGTTCATTCGGGATGTGGTGGATCCCCCCCCCCCCCCGGTCACCATCCTGAAATAACCCACCTGTGTGCCCTTACCTCAGCAGCTGCTGGTGGGAGAGTAGAGGATGGAAAACTGCAGCACTGCAGGGGAAAGGGGTACACAGGGGTCCCAGACAGCAGGGGTAAGGGCGGCACAGATACTAGAACTGATCCACCTGCAGTGCAGCCAGAGGAAGAAAAGAAGAAGCCAGCAGCACGGCACAAGAGTCAGAAGCATCAGCAATAAGGCAGTACTTCTGGCCTTCCTGCTTGGCAGGAGCCTGGGCCCCCCTTTTGACCTGATGAGACCTGGGCCCAGTACAGGAGGGCTGGCTGTACTGCTGTATCAGATGTCACAAACCTGATTCTCTCTAATATTAAAGCTCAAAATTTTTCATTAAAATATATTTTGCAATAGCCACAAATAATTAAAATCCACTTTATGTTCACCAAATTCCTTTGCAAACCAGTTATTACCCTCTAAAAGCATCATCACTGAGCTGCACAGCCTGTGCAGGAATCAGGGCTGTGGGTGGGGCCAAGTAGGCCCCACCTACTATAGACTGCCTGCAGATAACTATAGGAGGAAGTGGAAACAAAATTAGACCCCATGCCCAAGGAGAGAGAGCAGCAGTGACCGCTCTTTAGTACAGGCAGCTCCTGTACAGAGGTAAAGTTTCACAATGGATTACTGCATGGATCTGGAAGTAATACACAAAGCTCACCAAGATTTAAGGAAAAATACACATGCCTCGTGTATTTAATCAGTATTTGCTTATCCTGGAGTCACATACAATTTAGGTAAACAAAAGATTTTTCTAGCGTGCATCGCAGTGAAATGTCAAAGGGGCTGAAAAGCTCCCTTATACCAGAAATTAAACTTTAAAGGACAAGTTCACCTGATACATGTTGCACCCGTTTGCAGGGTGCACATGGCCACCTTATTGATTCACAGATCCCTGTGAATTGATGAACTACAAGTACTGACAGCCTTTACGGCTGTCGGCTTGTAGTTCTCCATGAACTACCAGGTCACTCGAGTAGTTCATTGAGTCTTCCTGTCTTTGTGAAAGTGCTTTCCCGTACAATGTACAGGTAGACAGCTTATGTTGCCAGTCTGTAGGACTCCTGCATGGCACCTGAAACCTGCTGAACGTGGGTGCAAAGCTTTCCAGGCTCCTACAAAAAAAAGAGTAAATGCATATTTTTTTACCTGCAAAAAATTGTGTATTTTTTTATTTTTTTAAGTGAACTTATTCTTTAAGCTGCATTGCTAAGTTGACCCTTTTGTGATCAAAAGATTTTTGAGTCCACATGAAAAATGCCCCTTGCCTTGAGAACGTTAATTAACCTTGCAGCAGAGAAATAGAAATGCACAACTGTGTGTCTAGTTCTCAGGCCCAATGTTAAACCCAAAATAAATGTCAGTTATTGTCAAGTTAACTGATACATACTGGCATTACTAAACTTAGCCTGGGCATTAATGCTGCGAAAAACTCTGGTCACAAAGGGTTTAAATAAGAAATACACTTCCTTTCAAGAAGACTTCATTGATTAAATGTTGGGGTAAATATCTGGCACTATACTAATTACCTGAAAGTTGCAAAAGAAAATTACATGATTATGCAATTTTCCAATTCTCCCCTATATCTAATAAGACATAAAAATCTTAGAAAGAGAAATTATATTTATTCAGATCAGCTACCAAAATCTGCCCATTAACAAGACACCTTTAATATGTTAGGGGACCCTACAAAAGCTAAAACTTTTTAAAGGTGCATAATCTAAACAATCTCTGAGTTGCCTCAGGGGTGGAAAGAAGAAGACTCAAGTGAGAATAAATAACACTGTATAATGGACACGTAGCACCCTGATGTTTAGGCAGGGTTGCTCTTCAATTTGCCTGCTGGGTGTATTTTCCTTTACCAATTGTTAGGGATCAATTGATTTTACCCTAAGGCCCCTTTCACACTGACGTCCCGTTCAGGCCCGCCTGTCAGTTTTTTAGGCGGACCTGAACGGGTGCTCCATAGAGCTCTATGGAGCGTCGGATGTCAGCGGTGACATGTCCGCTGACATCCGACCCGCTCCGATCCGAAAAAGTGTAACGGAGGAAAAAGCTATTTTTCCATCCTTCTGCGGATCGGATCGGGTGACGACGGGCACTGCGGTCCGTCGTCATCCGATCTCCCATAGGGGAGAGCGGCGCTGTGACAGGTCCGTCCCTGCGCAGTGTGCAGAGACGGACCTGTCATCTCCCTGCTCAGTGGGGATCGGCGGAGTGATCCCCGCTGAGCAAACGGATATCCACGGGGCGGATCAGAACTGATCCGCCCCGTGTGAAAGGACCCTTAGTCTGGAATTGCTGCACTTCTCTCTTCTGTCACTTGATGGCTGGGTAGCTGGTGACATTAAATAAGACAAGGGCATTGCAAGGACAGATTAGGAATAGATGGGCTATCTCAGCCAATGGGCAGGGATTTTCTTTGGTCCCTTGGCCTGCTGGGAGAGCCTATTTGGGTGAGGTCAGGTGATCGGGGTTCTGTGCCACCTGGTTGGCTGTCTGGGTGGACGTGTGTCGCGCTGCTAGGGCTGCTAAGCCAGACTTTGGACCAACCCCGGGCACATCTGACTGATAGGCCCTCAGACAGCCTATCCAGAAGCAAGAGAGCATCGTAGGGTTAGGATTGCAGCTTGCAGTGCAAACAACAGAAGTGCCAGTTCTGCCGGTTCGGAGAACCTGTCGTGGTCGGAGGTAGAGGGGAAGCTGTCGCCACTACCACCATGTTACCAGGGACCACAGCAAGTAGCTAAAGCAAGTACCGATGTATTCAGCATCACCTGATTCCTAACACTACCCTTCACTCTCCCAGCCTTGAGGCTGATATCAGGGCAAATACAAGTACTTAAACTAGTTGCAAAAAATATTTTCAATTAATTTATTAATATTGTTTATTCATGTATCCCAGGATTCGATAACCAATTCAAAAGTAATGTTTTGGAGCATGTTTCGTCCCCCCGCTCTTCCCCTCTTCTCTAATCTTTCTTCTCTTTCTTTGTCCCCTTTATCTCTAAAGCTTTACATAAGAATGGTATAGGGCTGCGAGCTGACCTGAGTGGTTGGACTCAATTTCCATTCCTCGCATGTCCTGCAATACAATCAGAAACTGAATTAAGTACATTTTTGAAAGCCCTCAAGCCATAGTAATTGACTGGTTGTTAATACACTGGATTACTATTTCTCTAAACGACTGTACAATGATAATTTCTAGAAGAATCCATGTTGTTTACATCCATGTAGTTGTATACACTCTGCAAACTGTATAGGGTAGCAACTGTTGGTTCTGTCATTTACTATCCATGTTCTGTTTCCTCACTGAAATCTTATTATTCTATATTGGTAATGCTTATTTTGGTACTTTTTGTATTGTCTGTAAAAATCTTCAATAAAGAATTTTTCTGGGAAAAAAAAACTCAACACACAGCCATTAATGTCTAAACTGCTGGCAACAAAAGTGAAGTAATAATGTCCAAATTGGGCCAAAAGTGTCAATATTTTGAGTGGTGACCATTATTTTCCAGCACTGCCTTAACCCTCTTGGGCATGGAGTTCACAGAGCATCACAGGTTACCACTGGAGTCCTCTTCCACTCCTCCATGATGACATAATGGAGCTGGTGGATGTTATAGACCTTGCGCTCCTCCACCTTACATTTGAGGATGCCCCACAGATGCTCAATAGGGTTTAGGTCTGGGGACATGCTTGGCCAGTCCATCACATTTACCCTCAGCTTCTTTAGAAAGGCAGTGGTCATCTTGGAGGTGTGTTTGGGGACGTTATCATGTTGGAATACTGCCCTGCGGTCCAGTCTCCGAAGGGAGGGGATCATGCTTGGCTTAAGTATGTCACAGTACATGTTGGCATTCATGGTTCCCTCAATGAACTGTAGCTCCCTGGTGTCGGCAGCACTCATACAGCCCCAGACCATGACGCTCCCACCGCCATGCTTGACTGTAGGCAAGACACACTTGTCTTTGTACTACTCACCTGGTTGCAGCCACACACGATTGACACCATCAGAATCAAATACGTTTATCTTGGTCTCTGGGACAACAGCCATGCAGACCAATTTGATGCAGTGAGGGGCGTATGGTCTGAGCACTGACAGGCTGACCCCCCCACCCCTTCAACCTCTGCAGCAATGCTGACAGCATTCATACGTGTATTTCCCAAAGACAACCTTTGGATATGACTCTGAGCACGTGCACTCAACTTCTTTGGTTGACAATGGCGAGGCCTGTTCTGAGTGGAACCTGTCCTGTTAAACCGCTGTATGGTCTTGGCAACTGTGCTGCAGCTCAGTTTCAGGGTCTTGGCAATCTTCTTATATCCTAGACCATCTTTATGTAGAGCAACAATTCTTTTTTTTTTAGATCCTCAGAGAGTTCTTTTCCATGAGGTGTCATGTTGAACTTCCAGTGACCTGTATGAGAGAGTGAGAGCGATAACACCAAATTTAACACACCTGCTCCCCATTCACACCTGAGACCTTGTAACACTAACGAGTTACATGACACTCGGGAGGGCTAATGGGGCCCAATTTGGACATTTTCACTTAGGGGTGTACTCACTTTTGTTGCCAGCGGTTTAGACATTAATGGCTGTGTGTTGAGTTATTTTGAGGGGACAGAAAATTTACACTGTTATACAAGCTGTACACTCACTACTTTACATTGTAGCAAAGTGTAATTTCTTCAGTGTTGTCACATGAAAGAATATAATAAAATATTTACAAAAACGTGAGGGGTGTACTCACTTTTGTGAGATACTGTATATAAAGTAAACAATTGGAACAAAAAAAAAAAAATAAGCTTCTGATGGGCTCACCTAGCAAAGGTGACACTGGGGCTTTTCATGGGATTTTGAGAAATAATTTTCTAGGAAGCCTTCATGAGGCCCAGTGATGGCGCCAATGCCTATAAGAAGCAGAAAAAAGCAAAAGTATTTTCTTTCAAGTCTTATAGATTTCACTTTTTGGTCAGGGGTAAGGCTTCACAGATAAGTGGACTTAGTATTTTAGTATTAGTCCAGAATAGCCATATTAAGCCACTTACTAACCGCCCTATATTTTTGTACTGCTACAGAGCGGCAGCTGATTTAGCATTTTCGCCTGTAGGGGGCACGCCGCTATTGCAGTGAATATTCACAGTAGAAGCCGATCTGCGGGTGCTAGGCACTCATCGATTGTCGTTAAAGAATGTAAACAAGGCTGATTGCCTTTCTGACAGGGGGGAAGGAATGTATTCTGTGTTCCTGCAAAGCAGAGACTAGAATCCATTTCTTCCCCTAGTAAAAACAGCATACAGTGTACACCAAAACACTGGCTTGGCACACATTTAACCCTTTGATCTTTGATGTTTAACCCCTTCCCAACCAGTGTCATTAGTACAGTGATTGTGCATATTTTTAGCACTGATAACTGTATTAGAGTCACTGGTTCCCAGTGTCAAAAATGTCAGTTAGTGTTCAATTATCAACCACAATATCACCGTCTCACTATAAGTTGCTGATATCGCCACCATTACTAGTAAAAAATAAATAAAAATTCCAGTATCTTGTACAGTAAAACCTTGGTTTGAGAGCGTTTTGCAAGACAAGCAACATTTTTAAATACATTTTGACTTACTATACTACGGATGTCTTGATATACAAATAGCATCATGTCACAACTGATTACAAAAGAGAAGAGAGGAGACGCTAAGTGTACCAATATGGTTACATTTAATGAAGGTATATAACATTTAGCAACTTACATGGTTGATGATTAAAACAGGCACATCTAAGTATGTAGGCATCGGGGTAAAGCTGTCCACATAGACCATCCTCCTCAATGCCATCGTTGTCGTCCCTTCCACGCTGTGCTCCACAAGCACTTCAAGCCTCGCTTCTAGGTCGCTCTACTGCAGGATAGTCTTCCTGGTCATATTTGCAGACTGATAGCGGTGAGAGCCGGCAGTGTGGGGGATGGTCTATGTCAGGGATATGCAATTAGCGGACCTCCAGCTGTTGCAAAACTACAAATGCCATCATGCCTCTGCCTGTGGGTGTCATGCTTGTGGCTGTCAGAGTCTTGCTAGGCCTCATGGGACTTGCAGTTCTGCAACAGCTGGAGGTCTGCTAATTGCATATCCCTGGTCTATGTGGACAGCTTTATCCTGGATGCATGTGCCATGTGTCTATTTTAATCATCAACCATGCGAGTCAGTGGCGGTGCGTCCATTAAGGGCACAGGGGCGCTGCCCCCTCTCTCCAATCACTCCCTCTATGTAAAATAGATAGATTCATGCATTGCATGAATCTATCCATGGCCGCTGTAGCCCCCCCCCCATTCAGGCGTTCGGCTCCTTTTCGGACGCCGGGCGTCTGATTTACAGCGATGGGGTGTTTTTTGAAGCATCTGATTAGAGCCATTGTGCTCGCAATCCACTCAGGTATGTTAGCAAAGCAATTGAATATTTACTTTGCTAACACTGTAACGCCTCTCCACCAATGAGGAGGCACGGATCTAATACCGGTCACCTGATTGGCTGAAGGCAGAGGTGATCTTATTGCCTATCTAGTAGAACAGGAAGAAGAAACACAGGGAGGACACAGAGGCAGCGTTACCCATCCCACAGCTCACCACCGTCACCCCCTGCCTGACCCGCCACGAAGATGGGGTAAGTGCTTGGCAGACAGCGGGGGGAGGGCACAGTGGCTGCATATCATGGGCACAAAGGCTGCATAAGATAGGCACAGTTGGCTGCATTTGCTCTGGACAGTTGGCTGCATATAATGAGCGCAGTGGCTTCATGTAGTGGCTCACAGAGGCTGCATATGATGGGCACAGTTGGCTGCATTTTCTGGACACAGTGGTTGCATATGATGGGCACAGTTGGCTGCATATGATGGGTACAGTTGGCTGCATATAATGGGTACAGTTGGCTGCATATGATGGGCACAGTTGACTGCATATGATGGGCACAGTTGGTTGCATTTGCTGGGCACAATTGGCTGCATATGATGGGCACAGTGGCTGCAATTGATGCTTTTGTTTCAGTATTTTTCAGAATTTTTCAGTTCGTTTGCGTTTTTGAGCACCAGCCACCACTGATGTGAGTTGCTAAATTTTGTACCTTAATTATAACCATATTGCTACACTTAGAGGCGCCTTTCTTCTTTTATACTCTGTAGCTCCTGCTGGATTTTGCTTCTAATCCCCTTGTGGAGGCTGCTATTTGTGGATGGACATTTTATGGTTACACAATCAATCACATTGCTACAGTATATTCTCTTTATATGCACTATAAACTGGAAGACTTATGAATAAATGGTTGTGGTTTGAGTTTCCATTATTTCTTATGGGGAAATTCGCTTTGATATACAAGTTCTTTGGATTACAAGCATGTTTCCTGAACAAATTATGCTCGCAATCCAAGGTTTTACTGTATATCCTATGTAGATGCTAAAACATTTGCGTAAACCAATCAATATAAGCTTATTGGAAATTTTTACCATAAACATGCAGTAGAAAGCATCTTGGCCTACATTTATAAAGAAATTTTATTTTATCAATGTTTTTATTGGCTATGTTTTATAAAAAAAAATATATATATTTTTTTTAAATTGTCGGTCCTTTTTTTGTTTATAGCGCAAAAAAAAAAATTAGTGGTTATCAAATATCTTAAAAAGAAAGCTCTATTTGTAGGGGGAAAATGAAATTTTTTTTTTTGAGTACAGTGTTGCATGACCAGACAGTTAATTTAACACAATGTGCCGTAGTGCAAAGAGTGGCCTGGTCGTGAAGGGGGTAAATCTTCCAGAAGATTAAATCTTCAAGTGGTTCATTTTGTATTTTTAATTGTAGTTAGATGTATTTAAATGTGCAAAAAAAACACAAGAGTTTGAACAGCTTTCCCCAATCCATTGTCTCATCTCCAGTGAAGGTGGCAGGTCATAGTCTCCAGATCCTCCTGGATATTTCCTCCTAGTCTGGAAATCTATCACATCTTTAGTTTCAAGCATGGCTTCCATTTCCACCCTGCTCTTTACAGGAATAATAAAATGTGTGAGTCCAGGGAAATGTAAGAAGGAAATAAAAAAGGGATTTTCAGCCAGCGAATCTGCTGTGAAGCACTTGACACTCTTCATGTAGCAGAGCAGCACATGCTGAAGTGAGATGTCTGTCATGAGAATGATTTTCCTGTTAACGCACATACTAAACCCTTGCCTCTGTCCCAGAAAAGGCCATGCAGTGTGCCATGAAAGAGCCAGCATCTGATGGATTTAGTGTTTCGGAGCTGCATTATATTAAAAACATGGAGGTGCACCAACCCCATTTAGCACTGCAGGTTTCATGAAAAGTGCTGAAATATAAGGGACTACAGTGTGGAAGTGGAGGGAATATCATAGCTGTGGAAAGGAAGAGTGAAACGTGAGGGTGCGCTTGGCCAGTAGCAGGGCACAACTTAAAGTAGAACTAAAGGCAAAACTTTATTGCTGCTTATGACTTTGTTGGAGATATTCACCCTCTCTATCTGTCCTGTTTACAGTTATCACCAAAAGTGAAAGCAAAGCCTACATTTTGGGTTGTCACCAGAACAAGAATACGGAGAGGGGAAATCTTCCAACGTGTACATTATTTCTGTTGACACTCAGTTCCTGTTTTGACAATGGGACAGGAAAAGATCTCCTCAACAAGATATACATGGCAAAAATAAAACTGACAGGGTTATAACGCTCCCTAATGCCACGTACACACGACCCGGACTATTTGACAGCAAAGGTCCGACGGAACGAGTCCATCGGACAATTCGATCGTGTGTGGGCTCCATCGGACCTTTGCTTGCCAAAAATCTTTAGAACTTTAGAAATAGAGCATGTTTTAAATTTTTCCGCCGGACCGAGTAATCCGTTCGTGTGTATGCTAGTCCGACGGACAAAAACCGACCCTAGGGCAGCTATTGGCTCTAGTTCAGACGTCCGTCATCACGTTCGAATCCGCCGGACTTTGGTGTGATTGTGTGTGTCCAAATCCGTTCATTCAGAAAGTCCTCCGAAAGTCCGTCGGAAAGACTGTCGGACCTAGTCCGTCAAAAGTCCAGTCGTGTGTACGTGGCATAGCTCAATCCTAGATTTAAAAAGTTTTGGCTTAAGGTGTCATTAAACCCGAACTATGAAAAACTCTATGTATAACAGAGTGTTTATACTCACAAAGCCACCAAAGCATTTGCTTTATGTAGAGTGAACTATACCTGGTTGATCCTGCCTTCGGTTGTCCCTCACATCTTTTCTGTGTCATCACCGCAGGTTGAGATTTTGTAGACAAGCTGGTGTCCTCTATGGAGCATGTTCAATTTCAGATCCCTTCTAAGCTGTTCATTTTCTCCTTTTTCTTATCTGTGCAGTCCATGTGACTATAGAGTCACATTTGTGGGTGTATACACAGTGGTAAATGACATTCCTCTTTCTCCTCCTCCTCCATGTCCTGGTATTGCTTAACAATGTGGGGATGGGATATAGTATACTGATTGATTGCATTCACTAGGAAACTCACAAAAACGCCTTGGATGCATCCCGTCTGGGCAAAATGAAAGCTAGTGTCAATCATCTTTGCCTATACCATATTACTGCACAAAAAATACACATTTGATGTTCAATAAAGATCTATTAGGAGCTGTAAAACAGTTATTTGATACTTATAATCTATTTTTAATTAACATTTTGTTGCTTTGAAGCATGAAATGAAGACAGACAGTTTTTGTTTCATCCAGCTGCATTTATGCAGTGCAACTTATAAACATCCATGTGAAAGATATAACACCATGTCAGAAAAAAAAAGAATCACCGAGTTGGAAAAAGGATCACCCTCTTGTGTCAGTGTTTTGTTGAACCACCTTTTGCTTTAATTGCAGCCTTTATGCCCCGTACACACGAGCGGTTTTTCCAACGGGATTCTGCTCAAGCTTGGCTTGCATACATGCGGTCATACAAAACTTCTCTGAACTTTCGACCGTCAAGATCGCGGTGACGTACAATACTATCATGAGCCGGGAAAATGAAGTTCAATGCTTCCGAGCATGCGTCGAATGGTTTCTGAGCATGCGTAGGAATTTTGCATGTCGTAATTTGTACAGACGATCTGAATTTCCAATCAGAACTTTTTCCGACCGAAAAATAGAGAACCTCCTCTCAATCTTTTGCTGGCAGGAATTCTGCCAGCAAATGTCCGATGGAGCATACACACGGTCACATTTTCCAACCAAAACCTCACATCAGACTTTTGCTGGCGGGATTGCTAATCATGTGTACGCGGCATTAGTCTGTTGGGATATGTCTCTACTAACTTTGCACATCTAGACTTTGCAATATTTGCCCATTCTTCTTTACAGAACTGCTTAACCACTTCAATACCGAGCCATAGTCAAATGACGGCCACAGATGGGATCTCCCATCCTGGGTGGACATCATATGATGGCCTTGGTATTGCGCCACTCCTGCGGGCCCCCAGGGGCCCGCAGTGCGGCGATCGTGGATGAGCTGTGTCCCTCGGACAAAAGCCCATCCCCGATCTGTGGGATTTTCCTCCCCATCGACCCCCCCCCGATACATGTGACCGGCCGTGTCCAATCACAGCCGGTCACATGTACTATGCCATTACAGCGCTCGTACATGCGCCTAGGGCACGTGCAGAGCGCCGATCGGGGATGCGGCTTGTCACCCTGACACAGCCCAACCCCGATCGCAGTAAAGAGCCAATGAAATTGGCTCTTTACCACGTGACCGGCTGTGTCCAATCACAGCCGGTCACAGAATGTAAACAAACCGCGGTAACGAGATGTTACCGGGTTCTCCTCCTCACACACTGATCGTGTGTGAGGAGGAGATTGCGGTAACATCTCGTTACCGCTCAGTGTACACCAACACACACTGATTATCCCCCCAATAAAGAGGACCTGTCACTACCCATCAAAGTACCTGTCATCACCCATCACAGCCCATCTGAGTACCCGAGTACCTGTCAGCCCATCTGAGTACCCGAGTACCTGTCAGCCCATCTAAAGTACCCGAGTACCTGTCCCAGCCCATCTGAGTACCCGAGTACCTGAGTATCTGTCAGCCCATCTGTGTACCCGAGTATCTGTCCCAGCCCATCTGAGTACCCGAGTACCTGTCCCAGCCCATCTGAGTACCCGAGTACCTGAGTACCTGTCCCAGCCCATCTGAGTACCCAAGTACCTGTCAGCCCATCTGAGTACCTGAGTACCTGTCAGCCCATCTGAGTACCCGAGTACCTGTCAGCCCATCTGAGTACCCGAGTACCTGTCAGCCCATCTGAGTACCTGTCACAGCCCATCTGAGTACCCGAGTACCTGTCACAGCCCATCTGAGTACCCGAGTACCTGTCACAGTCCATCTGAGTATCCGAGTACCTTAGCACCTGTCAGCCCATCTGAGTACCCGAGTACCTGTCCCAGCCCATCTGAGTACCTGAATTCCTGAGTACCTGTCCCAGCCTACCTGAGTACCTGTGCCAGCCCATCTGAGTACCTGTCCCAGCCCATCTGAGTACCCGAGTACCTGTCCCAGCCCATCTGAGTACCCGAGTACCTGTCCCAGCCCATCTGAGTACCCGAGTACCTGTACCAGCCCATCTGAGTATTAGAGTACATGTCACAGCCCATCTGAGTACCCGAGTACCTTTCACAGCCCATCTGAGTACCTGAGTACCTGTCACAGTCCATCTGAGTACCCGAATACCTGAGTACCTGTCACAGCCCATCTGAGTACCTGAGTACCTAATCGTGTGTGAGGAGGAGATTGCGGTAACATCTCGTTACCGCTCAGTGTACACCAACACACACTGATTATCCCCCCAATAAAGAGGACCTGTCACCACCCATCAAAGTACCTGTCATCACCCATCACAGCCCATCTGAGTACCCGAGTACCTGTCAGCCCATCTGAGTACCCGAGTACCTGTCCCAGCCCATCTGAGTACCCGAGTACCTGAGTATCTGTCAGCCCATCTGAGTACCCGAGTACTTGTCCCAGCCCATCTGAGTACCCGAGTACCTGAGTACCTGTCCCAGCCCATCTGAGTACCCAATAAAGAGGACCTGTCACCACCCATCAAAGTACCTGTCATCACCCATCACAGCCCATCTGAGTACCCGAGTACCTGTCAGCCCATCTGAGTACCTGAGTACCTGTCCCAGCCCATCTGAGTACCCGAGTACCTGAGTATCTGTCAGCCCATCTGAGTACCCGAGTACTTGTCCCAGCCCATCTGAGTACCCGAGTACCTGAGTACCTGTCCCAGCCCATCTGAGTACCCAAGTACCTGTCAGCCCATCTGAGTACCCGAGTACCTGTCAGCCCATCTGAGTGCCCGAGTACCTGTCAGCCCATCTGAGTACCCGAGTACCTGTCAGCCCATCTGACTACCCAAGTACCTGTCACAGCCCATCTGAGTACCCGAGTACCTGTCACAGCCCATCTGAGTACCCGGGTACCTGTCACAGTCCATCTGAGTATCCGAGTACCTGAGCACCTGTCAGCCCATCTGAGTACCCGAGTACCTGTCCCAGCCCATCTGAGTACCTGAATTCCTGAGTACCTGTCCCAGCCTACCTGAGTACCTGTGCCAGCCCATCTGAGTACCTGAGTACCTGTGCCAGCCCATCTGAGTACCTGAGTACCTGTCCCAGCCCATCTGAGTACCTGAGTACCTGTCCCAGCCCATCTGAGTACCCAAGTACCTGTCCCAGCCCATCTGAGTACCCGAGTACCTGTCCCAGCCCATCTGAGTACCCAAGTACCTGTCACAGCCCATCTGAGTACCTGAGTACCTGTCACAGTCCATCTGAGTACCCGAGTACCTGAGTACCTGTCACAGACCATCTGAGTACCTGAGTACCTTTCACAGTTCATCTGAGTACCCGAATGCCTGTCACCAGCCCGTCGGAGTACCCAAGTACCTGTCACCAGCCCGTCAGAGTAACCGAGTACCTGTCACCAACCCGTCGGAGTACCCGTCACCAGCCCGTCGGAGTACCCGAGTACCTGTCACCAGCCCGTCGGAGTAACAGAGTACCTGTCACCAGCCCGTTGGAGTATCCGAGTACCTATTTGCAGCCCATGCCTCATAGAATACACATTGGGGTGTTTGCTTTCCAAAATGGGGTCATTTTGTGGGTAATTGCACTGTCCTGGTGCTCCAGGACCTTCAAAAGTGTAATAGGTAGGAACGAAATGAGATGTGTAATTTATGCTCCTAGAACGCCTGAAGGTACCACTTCCATGTTGGACCTCTGTATATGGCCAGGCTGTGTAAAAGTGTCACACATGTGGTATCACAATACTCAGGAGGAGTAGCAGAATGTGTTTTGGGGTGTAATTTTTGCTATATACATGCTATGTGTTAGAAATATCTTATAAATGGACAACTTTGTGTAAAAAAAAAAAAAAAAAATTAATTTTCTTTCCACGTTTTCTGAAGACTTGTGTAAAAAAATTAACCGCTCAAAAGACTCATAATGCTTCATAGAATATACTTTGGGGTGTTTGTTTTCCAAAATGGGGTCATTTTGTGGGTAATTCCATTGTCCTGGTGCTCTGGGGCCTTCACAAATGTAATAGGTCATTAGGAAATTAGAGGTGTCATTTATGCTCCTAGAACACCTGACGGCGCTCCCTGCATGTTGGGCCTCTGTATATGGACACGCTGTGTAAAAGTCACACACATGTGGTATCGCCATACTCAGGATGAGTAGCAGAATGTATTTTGGGGTGTAATTTTTGCTATGTACATGCTTTGAGTTAGAAATATCTTATAAACTGACCACTTTGTGTAAAAAAAAATATGTTTTCATTTTCTTTCCACGTTTTCCGAAGACTTGTGGAAAAAAATTAAGTGTTCAAAAGACTCACTATGCCTCATAGAATATACGTTGGGGTGTTTTCTTTGCAAAATGGGGTCATTTTGTGGGTAATTCTACTGTCCTGGTGCTCCAGGGCCTTCACAAATGCAATAGGTCGTTAGGAAATTAGAGGTGTCATTTATGCTCCTAGAACACCTGATGGTGTTCCCTGCATGTTGGACCTCTCTGTGTGGCCAGCCTGTGTAAAAGTCCCACACATGTGGTATTGCCATACTTGGGAAGAGTTGCAGAATGTATTTTGGGGTGTAATTGGAAGTATGCATATGCTGTGTATGAGAAATAACTTGTTATTATGACAATTTTGTAAAAAAACAAAACAAAAAAAAACATTCTTCTTTTTCCCAAGAATTGTGGGAAATAATTACAACTTCAAAAAACTCACCATGCCTCTTACTAAATACCTTGAACTGTCTACTTTTCAAAAAGGGGTCATTTGGGGGGTATTTGTACTTTCCTGACATTTCAGAGCCTCAAGAAATGAGATAGGCCGTCAGTGCATCAGGTGTGATCAGATGTGATCAATTTTTAATGATTTGCACCATAGCTTGGAGACTCTGTAACTTTCAAAGAGACTAAATAATATCCACTAATTTGGTTTATTTTTACCAAAGAGATGTAGCCGTATAAATGTTGGCCCAAATTTATGAACAAAAATGACTTATTTTCAAAATTTTATCATAGAAACTAAAAAAAAGTGTTGTTTTTTTTCAAAATTTTCGCTTATGCCGCAAAAAATAAAAAATCCTGTGGTGATTAAATACCACCAAAAAAAGCTCTATTTGTATGAAAAAAATTATAAAAATTTTGTTTGGGTACAGTGTTGCATGACTGAGTAACTGGCATTCAAAGTGTGAGAACGCTGAAAGCTAAAAATTGGTCTGGTAAGGAAGGGTGTATAAATGCCCTGCATTAAAGTGGTTAAGTTCAGTTAAATTTGATGGTGACCGTTTGTGGACTGTGGTCTTCAAGTCATTCCACAGATTTTCAATAGGGTTTAAGGCCCCATTCACACCAGGCTTCAAGCATTTTGTAGCTTGAAGCCTGAATCTACAAAACACTGAAGGGGAAAAAATCAATTATTCTCTATGCAGATGGTTCACATCTCCACTTCAAAACGCCTGAAGCCAGAAGCTCCAAAATGCCTGAAGTTCAAACAAGTTCTGTAACTTTTTTTTTTTTTAGGCAGATTTTGGCGTTTTTCTGCTTTTTACATTGGTGACCTTTTGACCTGTACAAAATTGCGGTAAAAAAACACTGCAAATCACGGTAAAAACGCGCTACTTTCTGCCTAAAAACACTACACTCAGTTTGGGCTCTGACTAGGCCATGCAAGCACATTCACCTTTTTCTCCTTCAACCACTGCGTGGTAATTTTTGCTGTGTGTTTTGGGTTATTGTCATGTTGGAAGGTAAACCTTCCCATTGACAACTTTCTAGCAGAGGGCAGCAGATTTTCCTCAAGAATTTGATGATATTTTGCCCCATCTATTTTTCCTTCTATTCTGACAAGTGCTTCAGTCCCTGCTTCAGAGAAACACCCCCATAACAGGATATTACCACCTCCATGCTTTACTGTAGGAATGGTGTTATGTGGATGGTGAGCTGTATTGGATTTCCACCAGATATACCGTCTGGTGTTGATGCCAAATAATTCAATTTTAGTTTGACCATAACAACATAACAAATAATTCCATTTTTGTTTGACCATAACAACTATTTCCATGTGGCCTCAGAATCTTCAAGGTGCATTTTGGCACAACTCAGTCGTGACTGCATGTGGCCTTTTTTGAGCAGTGGATTTTTTATTTTTTTTTGCAACCCTCCCATACAAGCCACATTTGTGGGGAATTTGTGATATTGTCACATGCACACAATTACCACTCTTTGTCATACATTTCTGCAACTGCTTCAGAGTTGCTGTAGGCCTCTTGGTAGCCTTTCTGGCCAGTTTCCTCTTAGCTCTTTTATCCAGTTTGTAGCGATGTCCTGATCCAGGGAGGGTCTGTGTTGTACCAAGTACCTCTTAGTAATATACTTCACTGTGCTTCTAGGCATTGATAAAGCTGTTGAAATTTTTCTGTACCCATCTCTTGACTTGTGCCTGTCCACAACTTTATCCTAGAGATCTTTTGACAGTTCCTTGCCACCCATAGATAGTTGTTTGCTTCATTTGCACTATCAGGGACTGAAATGCTCCAGGGAAGCTCTTTTCATGCGGAGCTAATCAAAATGACTACAGCTGATCACGGCTGAAAGTCAAATGGCTTTGTGTGCCATTGAGAAGCTGATTAGCTACAGCTGATTGAGTTTACAAGTCATTTTTAGGAGGGGGTGATCCTTTTTCCAACTCGGTGATTCTGTTTTTGAATTTTTTTTTTCTAACATGTTGATGTTATGTTTCACTAGGATGTTACACGTTGCACTGCGTAAATATAGCTGGATAAAACAAAAACTGTGTTTGTCTTCATTTCAGGCTGCAAAGCGACAACATGTGTCTATTTAAAGGATAGTGATTATTTTCTATACCCACTGTAAATGATTTATGTGCATGAATTATGGCAATGATTTCTTCTCTGTTTAGTATCACTTTAAGTTCTATTTTACGACATACTGCTTCCTCTGCTGTCACCCATGACACCCAAAGGCTCACTATCGACAAAAAGCTCCAACAACTTCCTGTTCCAGACTGTAGAAATGTGTTTTATTTATATATGGTTCAAAAAATTAAACCATTTGCCTTGCTGCGTGTGTGCAGCAACCCATCTGCAGCAAAGATACAGATGGGTTTGCAATTCCAAAACCTCTGTTCGCGATTCACCCAATATTCAGTTGTAGCTTATACTGGGCTGATTACTACCCACCCTCATATGTCAAGACTAGGCCAATCTAAAAGCACTATTGCTGTCGCATAGAGTGAGTCACATCTATACCCCCAAATGACTGTGTATTTTTATTTATTTTTTATCACTAAGCGGCTGAATGGAGTAATAGGAGAGAAAAGGAAAGAAGTTCTGCTGCTGGATGGGCTTTAAATGCTTGATGACCAGCCGCCATCATTATACTACGCAAACTGCCTTAGGTGTATGTCGGCCACTTTTAGGGCTATAGGGGGCAGCGTGACGCCGGAGCCAATGCTCCTGAGAGAGCCAAAAAGGGGGTCTGTCAATGTAAACAGATAGATCCCTGTTCTGTCAGGGAAGTAGAGAGAGATCTGCTGTTCCTAGTAATCAGGAACAGCGATCTCGCTCTACTCCCAGTCATTCCCTCCCCCCCACAGTTAGAAACACCTGTCTAGGGAACACTTAACCCATTGATCACCCCTCATGTTAACCCCTTCCCTGCCAGTGACATTTATACAGTAATCAGTGGCTATTTATAGCACCGATCGCTGTATAAATGTCAATGGTCCCAAAAAAGTGTCCGATCTGTCCGCCATAATGTCGCAGTCCTGCTAAAAATCGTTGATCATCGCCAGTACTAGTAAAAAAAAAAAAAAAAACGATAATAAAAATGCCATGAATATATCCCCTATTTTGTAAACTTTTGCGCAAACCAATCAATATACGCTTATTTCAATTTTTTTTTTTTTTATTACAAAAAAATACATAAAAGAATGCATATCGGCCTAAACTGATAAAGACATTTTTTGGGGGGATTTTTTTACAGCAAAAAGTAAAATATATTGTGTTTTTTCAAAATTTTCGCTCTTTTTTTGTTTGTAGCGCAAAAAATAAAAACCGCAGAGTTGATCAATTACCACCAAAAGAAAGCTCTATTTGTGGGAAAAAAAGAACATACATTTTAATTGTGCACAACGTCGCACAACTGCGCAATTGTCAGCTAAAGCAACGCAGCGCCATATCGTAATAAATGGCCTGGTGAGGAAGTGGGTAAATCCTTCCAGGGCTGAAGTGGTTAAAGCAAACCTGTTGCTTTTCTCTGTATGGGCAAAACACAAGTTTGCTTAAATATGGGCCACCCATTGGCTAACAGATGGTCAGGATAAACAGAGCGGCAGTGGGCAAGAATGAGATTTCTCCAGTGTATTGAATGCTGGGAGTCGTACAGCACAAGAGATTACTTGAGATTACTTACCTGTCTACTTGTTTGGATAGTCAGTAAGTGATGATGTTAGGAGCCTCCATGTGGGCTTACCACCATTTGAAAATCGATCAATAGTGAATCATTTTTCAGATGGCGGTATAAGCAGTGGCTGACAGATTGAATGGCATTACATTGTGGGACCATCTGGCAACTACAAGCCAAGCATTTGACCTCAATGGGTGAGTTTGGCAGAAGGTGCCACCAGATTTAAAATTGTTATGGCTGAGGCATGTATACAGCCCCATCAGGCTGTAACATTAGAATTCCAATGGGTGGCTGGAGGGCAGTCTAATGGCTAGCTTCTGATGAAAACCGGCATTCAATTGGCACTTGCAGCCAGGGCTGATTTGTGTATTCTGGTCGAGGGGGAAGTCCCCCTCCCCCTTCAGAATACAAAGACACAGTGAGAGAGATCCCTGCATCAGCATTGCTTGTGTTAATGTAGGGATCTGTGAGTCTTTTAGCCTTCAACCAACTGGTTGAACAATCAAGAACTCAATGTGTATACCCTGCTTTTCTATTGTTCATTAGACAGGACAGCACGCTGGCTTGGTGGTTATCACTTACTGGCAGCACTGGGATTTTTGGTTCCAATCTCAGCCAGGACACTAGCTGCATGACGTTTGCATTGTTCTCCCTGTGTGGGTTTCCTCCAGGTACCCATAGTTGCCAACATCGTAAATTTTTTTTATAGGGACACTTTTTTGGCTGTAGGCAGAGTTGTATAATAATTGGGGGTGGGGCATGCATTTGTAGGCGTGACATAGCAAAAAGGTAAAATGTGTCGCGTTGAAAATGGGATTGGTTTACGGTAAATAGTGGGCATGGCTTATATGGGCGTGGTTCAAATGGGGGTGTGGTTAGAGTCTGAGATGAATGAGAGATGGAGAAAAAAAGGGGGAGGGAGGGAGATGGAAAGAAGAACGGAAGGAGAGAGAAGGAAGGAAAGAGGGATGGAGGGACAGCAATAGAAATGTGAATTCCAGAGTTTAAAAAATCAGCAGATAAAGATACTCCAACACCTGGTGTTAGCGCTTCAATCATCCCAGCACCATGGTTGTTGTGGTGTCAGGATGATTGAAGCGCATTATTACTTTTATTACATTGTAATGTAGAATAAAATCATTCAACTCACCATAATCCAGAATTAGTGGGACCCCTGAGCACGTCACCTGCCACGTCGCCTGCCACCAGATGCCATCAGGTGCCCCCAGCAGAGTCTGTCCTTGCATCAGGTGCCCCCAGCAGAGACTATCCTTACATCAGGTGTCTCCAGCAAAGTGCCTCTTACATCAGGTGTCCCCAGCGGAGTGCCTCTTAAATCAGTGCCCCCAGCAGAGTGTTAGCAGCAGACAGAGTGTTGGCTGCAGTCTAGCTACATATCATCTCATGCCTTATGTTCAGTGGAGAAGGGAGGGGCCAATCCGTGCAGCTAACCCTGGCTGGAGAATTGTGAAGTGAGAGAGAAGCTGATTCATTGGCTGCACGAATCGGCCCCTCCCCTCTCCACCGAACACAAGGAACAAGAAAAGATGTAGCTGAACACAAGGGGAAAGCTCTCGTGGCGGTGCCGGCAGCCATTTTGTTGGAGCCAGAATTGCTGCAGAGCCAAACATTCCTGTTTTTCCATGGACAAAATCCCGAATCAGGACAGCCTCCGATCGGGACGAGGATCCCAAAATCGCCATTGTCCTGGGGAAAAATCAGGACTGTCAGCAACTATGGGTAACCTGGTTTCTTCTCACACACCACAAACATGCTGAGAGGCTAATTGGATCCTGTCTAAACTGACCCTAGTATGTGTGTACAAATTGATTATGCACATTTGTTATCACATTCTATGAAAAAGAGGTTTTCAGGCACATCAGACATAGTGACCAGAGAACTGGTTCATAAATAAAGGGTTGAATACGATGTAACAGATAAACTATGTATGTACATACAGTAATATATTAGATGGTCCACTTTTTTCTTTTTTACTTGGTTTACAGATCATAGTTGGAGTATTTCTCCTTCTTTATTATTGTACTTTTTTGTGTTTAACATAATTTACACTGACAATCCATTTGGGAGCTCTGCTGGGCACAGAGGATTGCATACAGATTTTTAATGCTATGCGAGGCTTATGCTATTTTCTGTTACCATTCTATCGTTCCTTATTTTGGTGGTATTTATCTGTAATTATCATGACTTTTTATGATGTTGTATGGTAACTATGAGACTATAATATTTAACACTACATTGTGACAAGCTCCATGAGCTGGGTAGACTGTAACCCCAATGCCATCTAGAGGTTTCATCATGAAATCACATAGAGAATTGTCTTATTGTTTTTCTTACTATTCTATATTATAAAATCCCAAATATCTGCTAACTAGATATTATAGAATTTGTTCAATTTACAATGCTTTCCACAAGGATCTTCATGCACAGCCACGCAATTGTATTTACAAACGACAGCTTAAAATAACCTTCTCAAAAGTAAAGATCCTTATCCTGGTCCTTTCGCTTTTTGAATTGAACTTCATGCATGTGACAGTATATAAAATATTTTAATTGTTGAACGTTTTACTTAAATTAGAATTTTGTGTACGCTTATGGATGATACCATTTTTTTAATTCGTTTTATTTTAGGATAGTAAATAAATACATAAATATGAATATGCACGTGTTTATTTACGCTCCTATATAAGGGTTTTGGCATTACAGTGGTTTACTGCAAATGGGTTGATACAAGTACAGTAAGCAGCAAGGCAAATGAGTTTTTGTTGAATCATATACGAGTCCATATACTGTAAGTGTGCACTAAGCAAAGGCTGATTAGCATAGAAAAATGGGGATGCACCCTAAAAAATGTTTTGCTACAGACCTGAAGGTGAGTGGAGCTTCAAAAGCAGTGGTGAAAATGGGATGAGTAAAAGAATTAGGTTGAGACTGTATTGCTCTGTCTTCACCAGTGCCATGGGTGGGAGCCCTTGATTTACTAAAACTGGAGAGTGCAAAATCTGGTGCAGCAGTGCATATAAACCAATCAACTTCCAGAATTTTTTTGTCAAAGATTAAAGTTATCAAAAAATATATGAAAAGTTGCGCTACAGGTGAGTCAAAGTAAAATTGAGTACAAATCAGCAGTTAGCATCAACAACATGATAAGTTGCTTAAGAAGAAAAAGAAAATATAAAATGCAGCACTTTTGGAACATTGGCCCCCCAGGATCACCTATGGTAGTGGACATTCAAGTAGTGAGTCAAAAATAGTGAAAATACTGATATGCAAATAAACACTGAGAGTAATATGTGCATAAATACATTCACATGTGCAAGTGATATACAAATTAAAAATAAAAATGATAATAAATCTATGGTAAACAAAGAGCACATCTAATGCCCTGTACACATGGTCGGACATTCCGACCATGAAATCCGTTGTATTTTTTCCAACGGATTTTGGTCGAAACTTGTGTTGCATACACACGGTCGGACAAAGTTATCGGAAAATCCGATCATTCGGAACGAGGTGACGTACGTTGCGTACAACGGGACTACATAGAGGCTAGTAGGAATTCCGACGGACAAAAGTGCATGCTCAGATCAAATTACAAGACCAAAGCTATTGGCTACTAGCCTGAACGTAGTCCTGTCGTAACGAAATAACGTCATCACGTTCTGAACGATCGGATTTTCCGACAACTTTGTCCAACCGCGTGTATGCAACACCAGTTTCGGACAAAATCCATCAGACAAAATCCAACGGATTTTGTTGTCGGAATGTCCGATCGTGTGTACAAGGGCTTAGATGTGCTCTTTGTTTACCATAGATTTATTATCATTTTTATTTTTAATTTGTATATCACTTGCACATGTGATTTTCTCATGCGTTTATATCACACACATATGAGTCTTCTTGTAAGTATTTATGCACATATTACTCTCAGTGTTTATTTGCATATCACTATTTTCGACTCACTAGTTGAACGTTCACTGCCATAGGTGATCCTGGAGGGCCGAGGTTCCTTTTTAAAGCTTAAAGTTATGTTAAAGTTTTTTGTTTTTTTTTAAATAACAAACATGTTATACTTACCTGTTCTGTGCAGTGGTTTTGCACAGAGCAGCTCGCCACTTCTTGGGTCCCACACCGGCGCTCTTGGCCCCTCCCTCCTGCCCCCACAGCAAGCAGCTTGCTCTGGGGCACCCAAGCAGGTGTGCTCCCGACCTGCTGCTCTGTGTGTTCATTCACACATGGAGCTGCGGCTCGGCCCTGCCCCCTCCATCTTCTGATTGGCTCACTGGCTGTGATTGACAGCAGTGGGAGCCAATGGCTGGCAAAAGCCAATCAGGAGTGTGAGTCCCCAGAAAGGCAAGGCTCTCGTGGACCTCGTTGCTTCTCCATCTAAAGAAAGGCCCGTAGACATGGTGTATCTGGATTTTGCAAAAGCATTTGACACAGTTTCCCATAAATGTTTACTGTACAAAGTAAGGTCCATTGGCATGGACCATAGGGTGAGTACATGGATCAAAAACTACAAGGGCAAGTTCAGAGGGTGGTGATAAATGGGGAGTACTCAAAATGGTCAGAGGTGGGTAGTGGGGTCCCCCGAGGTTCTGTGCTGGGACCAATCCTATTTAATTTGTTCATAAACGACCTGGAGGATGGGGTAAACAGTTCAATCTCTTTATTTGCAGACGATACTAAGCTAAGCAGGGCAATAACTTCTCCGTAGGATGTGGAAATCTTGCAAAAAGATCTGAACAAATTAATGGGGTGGGCAACTACATGGCAAATGAGGTTTAATGTGGAAAAATGTAAAATAATGCATTCGGGTGGCAAAAATATGAATGAAATCTATACACTGGGGGGAGAACCTCTGGGGGAATCAAGGATGGAAAAGGACCTGGGGGTCCTAGTAGATGATAGCAGCAGCTTGGCATTGCATGCCATTGCTGAGCCTAACAAAGTAAACAGAATATTGGCATGTGTTAAAAAGGGGATTAACTGAAGAGATAAAATGATAATTCTCCCGCTCTACAAGTCTCTGGTGTAGCCTCACATGTAGTATGCTGTCCAGTTCTGGGCCCCAGTCCTCAGGAAGGATGTACTGGAAATGGAGCGAGTACAAAGAAGGGCAACAAAGCTAATAAAGGGTCTGGAGGATATTAGTTATAAAGAAAGGTTGTGTGCACTGAACTTATTCTCTCTGGAGAAGAGACGCTTGAGAGGGGATATGATTTCAATTTACAAATACCATATTTGGTGACCCCACAATAGTGATACAACTTTTCCGTGGAAGGGAGTTTAATAAGACACATGGCCACTCATTAAGATTAAAAGAAAAGAGGTTTAACCTTAGACTGCATAGAGGGTTCTTTACTGGAAGGCAAGGATGTGGAACTTCACTTCCACAGGCAGTGTTTTCAGCGGGCAGCATCGATAGTTTCAAAAAACTATTAGATAAGCACCTGAACGACCACAACATAGAGGGATATACAATGTAATATTGACATATAATCACACACATAGGTTGGACTTGATGGACTTGTGTCTTTTTTCAACCTCGCCTACTATGTAACTATGTAACTATGAGAGGAGGCTCAGGTAAGTATTAGCGGGGGCTGGGGAGGGGGGGTTGCTGCACACAGAAGGTTTTTTACCATTATGCCTTTACAAACACTTTAATAGAACAAGCTGAAGTTAGAAGCTGCTTGGCTACCATGCACAGCTGCAACCGATTTTGAACTCTCCAACTTTAGTAAATCAACCCCAAGTCTCTCTACCTTTTCACAAGTTTGATAACCCCTCCATCAAAATGCTGTTTGGATGTTCATAAATTTTGTTTATAAATTATTTTATTTAACAGTATTAAAAAAACAACTGGATAACCAAATTTACCCGGAATTCTTTGATAACCTATTGATAGACAGACAGAGCACGCAAATCTTTCTGTTTAAAGTGGTTGTAAACCTAGTTTCACCACTTGATCCTACGGGTAAGCCAATAATTACGGCTTACAGGGTTAGGAGATATTTACTGTATAAGCTTGTGCTGATGTCATTGGAGCATGCACACTGAAGAAACGGCTCGCTTGTGCCATTTATTCAGCAGCCTGCACGCATTCGCGGGCGTAACGTCATTGCGGCTCCAGCAAATCACAACCCCGGAGCCTGCAAACCTGGAAATGACTCTGGGAGATGTTCCGCCGTTCACAGCAGTGTGTGGGCCCACTGCAACAGCTTCGATCTACTAGCATACAAGCTCTTTATGCCTTTGTCTTACAGGATTTTTTTTTTTCAGGTTTACAACCACTTTAACATCATGTAGCTCATCGTAACATACCTACCATACCTTTATTCTTGCAGTTTTCCCTTTTTGGAATCCTAATATTTCTCTTGTGTAGAACACTGTTTTTTGTTAAATGGTTTAAAGTTTTATACTATTTCTTGACACGTTTTTGATTGTACACAATGCCTGTACCTGTAATGTGCCATCAACTTAATTGGTTGACAATTCTTAGCATACAACTATGTATGCCCTTTTTCTGTACTTTTTCTTGAAAAACTAAAAAAAAGTAATACTGAAATAATAATAGCCTGTGAGCTAGTAAAATATTACAATGTATTTTATTAGATATCGTATAGTAAACATTAATATACAGCGGGTTAAATAAGTATTGAACACATCACCATTTTTTCAAGTAAACATATTTTTAAAGGTGCTATTGACATGAAATTTTCACCACATGTCAGTAACAACCCTTGCAATCCATACATACCAATAAATAAAAACAAATATGTTCAGAAATTAAAGTGGATGTAAACCCACCACTCACCCAGTATTAACTAATGGCACAGCATATATACATGCAAGCAGCGCAAGACTTAGAGTGGTAGGGGCCCCCGGGCTTAAGTCACTTTTGGGCCCTACCTATCGTATTTATCGGTGTATGACACGTGCTGGTGTATAATAGGAGGGAAGTTTAAGGAAAAAGGAAAAAACTTATATTTAAATGCCCATCAATGCAGCCTTATCAGTGTCCATCTGCAGCCTTGCCCATCCATCTGCAGCCTTGTCCAGTGTCATTGCAGCCTTGTCAGTGTAGCTTTGTCATTTGCAGCCTTGCCCCAGTGTTATTTGCAGCCTTGTCATTGCAGTCTTAAAGTTTAAAAATGGCGCTGCTGAGATACAGAGTCTTGTGTATCTCGGCGGCTCTCGGGTCCTCTCCGCAGCTCTTGGGTCCTCTCGGTGGCTTTCAGGTCCTCTTGGCGGCTCTCAGGTCCTCTCGCAGTCCTGAGCGGAGCCAAGAGTAGTCGAGTGTACTCGGCTCGGCTCACAGTCACGCCCATTCTCTGTTATGTCCATCACTCGGCTATGTAGCTCGGTGGGGCCCCCTATTGGGCGGGGCCTATGGGCTTGAGCCCAGTCAAGCCCAATGGTAAGGCCGGCCCTGCATGCAAGCCTGCTGCATGTATCCCTACCTTGCAAATGTCATCCCATTCAGCAGTAGGAGGCCCACAAAACTCTGGAATCAGGGGGTGGATCTCTTTGCCGAAGCTAGGTGGGCGGAGTCGTTATGTCACAATACTCCCAGCCCACCTATACACTCCCCTACTTTCCTATTCTTGAGTTTTGATCAACATCCAGTCAAGTAGCCAATCCTGAGAGAATTTGAAGCTGGAATCGTAAAACTTTCTCTCTCTCGTGCCGTTCATAGGATAAAGAAATCCGATGTCAGCCACAGCAATGGGGAATGTGGCGACACAAACTTATCTGTGTGTCGTTTTTTATCTTACTACAAAAAGACAAGAGGATTTCTCAAAGCTGGATTAACTCTTTGTAGCAAGACTGGGCACAGATGACTTGACATCCTCTACTGTACCAGGTAGAAGTCTTCATTAAAATGTCAGGTTTACATCCACTTTAAATTTTGTGTAATAAAATGGAATGACACAGGGAAAAAGTATTGAACACATTAAGAAAGGGAGGTGCAAAAAGGCATGGAAAGCCAAGACACCAGGTAAAATCTACCAGTAATTAGAAAGTAATCCTGCTCCTTGTCAGTGTAAATTAATATCAGCTGGTTCATTCTCAACTGATGGCCTATAAAAAGGTGTCTCCTTACCAAGGTATCACACAAGAAACATCTCATGATGGGTAAATGCAAAGAGCTCTCTCAATACCTTCGCAAACCTTATTGTTGCAACATTTACTGATGGAATAGTTTACAGAAGGATTTCTAAACTTCTGAATGTTCCAGTGAGCACTGTTGGGGTCATAATCCAGAAGTGTAAATAAAGAACATCATTTCACCATAAACCGGCCATGACCAGGTGCTCCTCCCAAGTTTTCTGACAGTAGTGAAAATAATTATTAGAATAGTTGTCCAAGAGCCAATGGCTACTTGTGGAGAGCTTCAGAAAGACCTGGAATTATTAGCAGGTACAATTGTTTCAAAGAAAACAATTAGTAATGCATTCAACCACCATGGCCTGTATGCATGCTCATTGCGCTCAGCAAGACTCCATTGCTGAAGCACAACTTTTAGACAAGCCTGTGAAATACTGGGAAAATATAGCCTGGTCAGATGAGACCAAAATTGAACTCTTTGGATACCATTATACACACCATGTTTGGAGGTCAAATGACACTGCACATCACTCTAAAAACACCCCCATACCAACAGTGAAGTTTGGAGGTGGGAACATCATGGTGTGGGACTGTTTTTCAGCATACAGTACTGGCAAACTTTGTATCATTGAAGGAAGGATGAATGGAAAAATGTACCAAGACATTCTTGATAAAAATCTGCTACCATCTATCAGGATGATGAAGATGAAACCAGGGGGAACATTTCAGTAAGACAATGGTCCCAAACAAAGCTAAGGAAACCTAATTGGTTTCAAAGAAAGAAAATAAAGCTGCTAGAATAGCCCAGCCAATCACCTGACTTGAATCCAATAGAAAATCTATGGAAAGAACTAAAAATCAGAGTTCATAGAAGATGCCCACAGAAGGTTTTGACTTAATTTCACTTTATAATCTATAAAAAGAGAAGGAGGGCGCACCGACCTTGTGCATTACCAAAGATAAAATGTATTTATAAAATATAACAAGAATAATACAAACAAGCTTTAAAACAAGGCTTATCAGTAGTCCAGCAATAACGAACAGTATCTCTAGACACCTGCAACCTGGACCAGATGTTTGGAGGAACCAGATGGCATCACAGACGGCACTTTATAATCTCCCTGGTTTGTTCTGGTCTAACTCTGTTCCCCTTAGATTTATTTTACCTCTTAACTATTTGGTGGCTCAGTCCCTTATACTTTGGTATGCTTACAAAAATAAATATAAACTTCTCTGCACTATATTGACTTTTTGGGATACCCATTTTTACAGCAGCATTTCACCTTAGTAACAACTTCACCTGATGGACACTAAGTCTAGGTTCACACCTAAGCGGTTGCGCTTGATGCGTTTTGAAGTGTGTCTTGCGTTTGTAAACCCTCGTTTATCATGCGTTTTTGCATGCAATTTTCATGCATTTTGCATTTTTTTTTCTCTTTAACCATCTAAGCCCCAGAAGGATTTACCCCCTTCCTGACCAGGCCACTTTTTGTGATACAGCACTGCGTTGGTTTAACTGACAATTGCACGGTCGTGCAACATTGTACTCAAACAAAATGTATGTCCTTTTTTTCTTTATGAGGCCCATCATTTCTGTCAAAATGTTTATATTTAATATAAGAACATGAAATACACCAATTCCTGATGTAATGAGAAACCATCGTGAGTACGGGAAATACAAGAAGTCAAACATGAATTCGATAATTAACCAGGATTTCAAACGAAAATTCCTGACAAATCCTCCTACTTATTGATTAGTGTTATGGCATTAGTGGGAGAAGCACTCCCGGTACCCCAAATGGGAACAAACTGTGCCAGGGTGCCTCCCCCATCAACCCAGGAAGAAGCGAATAGCCTTGAGGAGGATCTAAGAGCATAGTGGGATATACAGATTGTCGTACTCTCATTTAGGTGTCATACCCATAAGATCACTTTGTTTCATAAATTAGACTACAGTGCAGGAGGAAAGGGAAATTACCGAGGAGAAGAGTTGGTCTAGAGGAGAGATAGAATAAAGAGGAAGTGCCAGTCAACAGGAAGGGAGTCCTAGACTAGACGAAATCAAATGATTGTCAAGCCTAAGCTCCAGGCTTCCCAGATGGATTTGAATGTCGACACTGTGCCCCGTTAAGATACTAGCCAATTTCTCCTGGATCATAATCCACAACATTTTACACTTAACTGCTATGAAGGAGACTTTGGGTTGTTTCCATGCCTTAGCTATGGTAAGCTTGGTACCTAGAAGCACGAAATGGATCAATTTGCTGTTGGCTTTGGGAATCTTTGGAAGGTCTGAGTTCAGAAGACCTATTTCTGGGGTTCTTGGGAGCTGATAATTTGTCACTTTTTATATCAAGGTGAACATCTTGTTCCAGAACGTCCTAATTCTGGGGCATTCCTACCAAATTTGGGCCATTGAACCTATGAATTGGCGTTCACGATAACAACGAGGGTTTGCTAAGGGAAAAATGGTAGCCAGCTCTGAGGGGGTAAAGTACCATCTGGTCATTACTTTAATGCTAGCTGCGCTAACCTTTATAGGACCTAGAGAGCCAAGCCAGCATATAGGGGATTTGCAAGACAGGTGAGCAAGCAACTGGTAGATAATAGAGATCCAGGGCCAATTTGAAACAACCCCTTGTCCAGCCACCATTTAAAAGCTTTAATGTCTAAATTGAGGGTAAAGTCTGGATTCTGAAAGATATGTGCAAGGAGCCAGCACTCTGAGGTCAGTGAGGCTTCGGATCTCATTTTGTCCCAGAGAGTCAAGGTTTGTGATAGAATGGATGATAGTATTGAGGGCAGTCTCTGTTGGGGACCCATAATAGTCTAAGGTATATGTGGGGACTGCCTGTCTCTCTATTTGCACCCAGTCCAGTTTTTCAAGTTTGGAGTAACCGGTAGATATTTGAGCTATTCTTGCTGCTTGAAAATACCACCAAAAACAGGGAAGGTCCAGCCCTTCCCTTGTCCTGGGTTGAAACTGTTTTTTTTTTTTTTGGGATAGCTTGTGGCCTGAACCTCCCCAGATGAATTTATTGACTTTGCTTTGGAAAGATTTTAAATGATCCTTCCTAATGTTGTATGGGATTGATCTGAATAGCTAAAGAAGTCTGGAGAGAAGTGTAATTTTTATGGAGTGTATTCTGCCAAGCCAGGAGAGCTCCCCTTAGCCCAGTTTTTCAGGTCAGATCCTAGTTTCTAGTACATGAGTGGGAAGTTTGACAAATACATATTTTTTGGCCATGAGAGTGATCCCCAAGTACTTAATAGAGGGGTTGCTCTATTCAAACTCGAATGAGCTTTTCAATGATACTACCATTTCTGGTTTAAGGGAAATGTTTAGAGCTTGGCAGTGGTGGCTGGTGAAGTTTTAGGATGGTGGGGTGCCAGACCTTGCCCTTCCTTTTTGACCACTCCCACTTCTCATAAGCCCCGTCCCCTTATAGGATCTACTCACTCCGTCTCCTGTATTCCACTTGCTTACACCCATAATGTCAGGAGTATACAGCCGCAGCATCACAGCACATAGTATACAGCCCAAGCATCACAGGACAGAGTATACAGCCCCACAGGACAGAGTATACAGCCCCAGCATTACAGGACAGAGTATAAAGCCCCAGCATTACAGGACAGATTTTACATCCCCAGCATCGCAGGGCAGAGTATATAGCCCCAGCATCACAGGGCAGAGTATACAATCCCAGCATCACAGGATAGAGTGTACAGCTCGCCATCACAGGACAGAGTATACAGCTCAGCCTCACAGATCAGGGTATATAGTGCATCATTACAGATAGGGGTATGTAGTGCAGCCTCACAGATCAGGGTATATAGTACAGCCTCAAAGCTCAGGGTATATAGTGCAGTCATAGATCAGGTTATATAGTGCAGCCTCAGTCACAGATCAGGGTATATAGTGCAGTCACAAATCAGGGTATATAGTGCAGCCTCAGTCACAGATCAGGGTATATAGTGCAGTCACAGAACAGGGCATATAGTTTAGCCTCAGTCACAGATTAGGGTATATAGTGCAGCCTAAATCATAGATCAGGTTATATAGTGCAGCCTCAGTCACAGATCAGGGTATATAGTGCAGCCACAGTCACAGATATATTACCCCCCCCCCATACATATTATCCCCTTCTGTACATATTACCCCTCCTGTACATGTTACACCCTATTGTACATATTACCCCCCTGTACATACCACCCCCTTCTGTACATATTAACCCCCTTCCCTGTACACATAACACCCACCTCTACAGCTTAACCTCACTCCCTGTACATATTACCCCCCTCCTGTACATATTACCCCTCCCTATATAAATTACCCTCTCCTGTACATATTACCCCCTTCACTGTACATATTACCCCCGCACATATTACACCCCCTCGCTGTACATATTACCCGCTCAATGTACATATTAACCCCCTCCCTGTACATATTAACCCCCCTCCCATACATATTACCTCCATGTACATATTATCCTCCCTGTACATATTACACCCCCTCCCTGTACATATTACTCCCGCCCTGTGCATAGTACATTCCCTCCCTGTACATATTAACCCCTCCTTTACATATTAGGCCACGTACGAATCAGTGAGGAGTGGGAGAGTTTGCGGGCACACCGATTGTGCCCCGAACCCTACCTTAACACAGGCAAATCAGCTTCCCAGCTTCAATCAGCTGATTGTAAGCTGGGAAGCTTCCCATAGACTGCCGTGTGTCCAACGCCTGGACACTCTTAAAGGGCCATTTTTTATTTATTTTTTAGCTGGGGGCAGCTGGACTGGGATTTAGAGTAGTTTACCTGGTGGCCAGAGATAGATGTGAAATCATGTAATAGTTAGACATGGGCGCCGTCAAAAAAATGTGTTTTGTTATTTGTATTCGTACGTAATTTTCGTCAGGTTTGTAAACTTTTCGTTAAAATAACGAAAGTTCGTTATGATGAATTTATCATTAACCACTTAAAGAGGAAGTAAACCCTGATGGGTTTACTTCCTCTTTGATTCCCTGCAAAGGTAAAGCATAATGGACTACTATGCATCGCATAGTAGTCCATTATGTGTCACTTACCTGACACAGGAGCCAGCGAAATCACTGCTGTCCCCTGTAGTCCGGAGCATCAATCTTCTCAGTGGGTCTCGCTGCCCCGCCGCTGTCATTCGGCGAAGCCGTGATGGCATCACATCCCGCGCATACTTTTCGTAAAAATTACGAATTTTCGTTATGATGAATTTATCATATATGAGGGGTTCCCACCATCCCTGTGCTGTGCTGACTTCCTGGGTTTTTAACTTTTAGGTTCGTTAACTTTTTGTAACAATTACGAATTTTTGTTATAAATTTGGATCCAAAATTCATGAACGAAATTTCGTATTTCGTATGGAATTCTTATGCATAAAAATGTGTATTTCGGATTCGTACGAATGTACGAATTTTCAGAAGTTCGTACGAATTTTCAGGAAATTCGTACAAATCGAATCGCACATGTCTAGTAATAGTTTGCAGAAAATGGGAAGGGTTGTTGTGGTCTGTGAGGTAATGAATAGAAGAATATCTTCCGTGAATAATCCGCATTTATAGGTTTGGGAGCCACAAGTTACCCCTTGGATATTAGGGTTGGAATGTATAGCGATAGCTAGGGAGTCGATCGCAATAGCAAAAATTAAGGGGGGCGGTGGGCAACCCTGTCTAGTGCCCTTAGTTATACTTAAGGGTTTTCAGTAATGTCCCTGGAGGTGTATCAGTGCCTTCGGAGAGGAGTATAGGGCGTGGAGAATCCCCATGAAGCTCTGGCCAAATCCCCAGCGCTTCATGAGGGTGAAAATATAAGGCCAGAAAACAGTCAAAAGCCTTATGCAAACCAAAGTGAGTGGCATTCCTTCTTGTGTGGGGCCTTTATCCCAGTTAGACTGTAATAGGGAGGTGATGTCTATTGCCCTTCTGATTTGGTCTGGCCCCTGTCTACCTTCGATAAATCTCACTTGGTCCTTGTGGATGTATCGGCTTATGAATTTTTGTTAGGCTCTTCAGATCGTTGTTAATAAGGGAGATGGGTCTATAATTCCCCACTTCTTCCTGTTTTTTATCTGGTTTGGGTATTACCGTTATGTAGGCAGTGTTGAGTCAAGGGTCTAAAGGGGTGCCTTGGGTATTAGCGTTGAACATTTTTGCCATGTAGGGGCACAAGAGTACCAGCAAAAGCCTTATAATAGGGTACTGAAAGACCATCAGGTCCAGGTGCTGATCCCTTTTTTAGTTCTTTTATAACCTCCATTATCTCCTCAACCGAAAAGGCTGCTCCTAACAATTTTTTTTGTTCTGTAGATAAGGTAGGTAAGGGAAGGTAGTTCAGAAAGTTAGAAATGACTGGACCCTTGTCTATGGAGGTTGAGCTGTAGAGCTTAGTGTAGAAGTCATGAAAGGCTTCTAGTATTTTGTTTGGATTGGCTGTAGGAGGTTGTCCTGCTACCCTAAATTTGGGGAGGGTGTGAGTGCGATACCTAGTAAAAATTTTGAGGGTAACATGAAGCCAATTTTGTCTTTCTGAAGTAGAATTTGGCCCCACTCCAGTGCATGTGTTTCTCCGCTTTCACAGTGAGAGCTAGATTAAGCTCTAGCCTGGCTGCGTCTAACTGTTCTATTGAGGCATTTGTTGGGTTTTTCTTATGTCCAGTCTTTACGGTTGCAAAGGCCCTTTCTAATTTAATAATGTCCATCTGCCACTCTCTCTTAATTTGAGTTGCCTTTGGATTATTTTGGCTCTCATGGTCACCTTCTAGGCTGCCCATAAGGTCTCTGGGGAGATACCTTCTACTTCATTCAATTGAAAATATTCCTTTAATGCCGCGTACACACGACCAGACTTTTCGACATCAAAGGTCCGACCGAACGATTCCGGCGGACCATTCGATCGTGTGTGGGCTGCAGCGGACTTTTGATTTGCAAAAATCCAACAGACTTTAGAAATGGAACATGTTTCAAATTTTTCTGCAGGGAACTCTGCCGGACCCAGTTCCTACCGAGAAATCCGCTCGTGTGTATGCTAGTCCGACGGACAAAAACTGACGCGAGGGCAGCTATTGGCTACTGGCTATGAACTTCCTTATTCTAGTCCGGTCGTACGTCATCACGTTCGAATCCATCGGACTTTGGTGTGATTGTGTGTGGCCAAGTCCGTTCATCCGGAAAGTTCGTCAGAACTCATTCAGAACTCCGCCTAAAGTCCGTCCGACCTAGTCCCTCTAAAAGTCCGGTCGTGTGTACGCGGCATAAGGAGTTATCTATTTCCTCACCTTTGTAGGGCAGGTTAACTGGGCTGTAGGGGTTTGGACCTGTCTAGCCCTTGGTCGAAAGTGAAGTTTGAGTTCCCCCAAAGATGACCGTGCCCTCCAGGAGGGGGTTTAGGGTTTTGAAGAGAGACTGGAAGAATTTTGTTTGCCCTTTATTAAGGGCATAGTAGGATACTATGGAGTATAAATGTCCCTCCATAGTGCCCTTTTCTGTGCTTGGAAAATAGAATTGCCACCTCCTTGGTCTTGTTGACTGCATTCGATAAGTAAAATGTTGGGTAATAGGAGTGGAGGAATTTGAGGTTGTATCAGGCCAGGAAGTGTGTCTCTTGGAGCATAACTATATCTAGTTTGATTGAGTGATAGTTTTCAAAGATTTCCTCCTTTTCAGAAGGGAGTTTAGACCCTGAGCATTATGAGTAGCGATCCTGAAATTAGTCTTTGTGGGGTTTAAGTTAGCCATGAGAACAGAGGGGGGATGAATACTGTTGACACTACTGTCACTTACCACCTTCCGTCTTCTCCCGTTTGAAATAGACCTTTGTTTAGGAAGGGGTTTGATCCTGAGCTGGAACAGGACACGGGGCTCAACCTGGAGATTGGCTAGAAAACTACAAAGAATTAGAAAAGGGGGAAAAAGAGTTATACAGACAAAACAGAGAAAAGCATCTTCTAGGAAGACTAATTGGGTTTGGCGTAGGACACTTCTGCCAAACTCCTACCCAAAAAAATCGTCTGCCCCACAAAGAGGGCCAAATACCCATCCCACAGAAACAGGTAAGCTGCTATTATGGGATAGGTGGAGGCACAAGTGGGTCACCCCAGGACCCAACGTCAATGTGAAACATTGATAAACAAATAACATAACTAGAAATACAAAAAATGGGGAAATAAGATCCCCAGGACCATAACTGTCTCCCACCCCTCCCCAGATGGAGGGGAAGGGTGGGCCCCCTCAAAGTGCACAAAACGTGCTTAAGGCACTGAGATTGCTCGTTTAAGATCATGAGCGCATGTAGAGTTACTTTTCCCAAGGCCACTGGAAAACCTGACTTGCTGGTGCCCGCAGAGCCTTGCTCAGGAGTGTCCATGGGAAGAGCTCCAGGCATCTCGTTGTCTAGTGCCATAGAGAGAGCATATTGTCACTGAAAACACTTAAGTTTAGATTAGGGAGTAAGGAAGAACTCATTGTCTTGTTTTATGACTTGTTTGTAACAAACAACTGGAGGACAACTTTAAATGCAAAAAGGGGAAAACCAATTTGGCCATATCAGTAAGGAGGGGATGGCTGCAACAACTGGTAGAACCACTTCCGTTTAGCTGTTTCCAGTAAAGAGGTATACAGGACTTAGCGGCTTTTAGCAAGTGACGTACAAAAGATTTTTTGTAGGTATTAGCAGGGATTTTAGAAAGGTATAATAGGAAAAATGCCACATATTCTGGTATCTTGTATTCTGTGAATTGCTGCATAATGAGACGAAATCTCCCTAGAAATTCCCCAATCTAGGGCAAGACCAGAAGATGTGCAGCAGTGACCCCTCGCCCACCCGACAACGCCAGCAATGATCCAAAGTGGCTGGGTAACACATGCGTAGTCTAGAGGGCATGAGGTACCATCTGGTCAATATTTTGAAATGTGTTTCCTGTATTTTGGTACACAGGGATGATTTAAGGGTAAATCTAATGATGTACTGTTTTTGTGTCGCAGAGAACTTGCGGTTGAGATCCGTCTCCCATCTCTCCAGACAGGGTAGATGTGGTTGTTTCGAGGGTGTGTTCAAAAGGGAATAGATTTTGGAGATAACTTGGGGTAGGGGCTCAGTCCCAGAACAGTACTCTTCAAAGGTCGTCAGTTGAGAAAAGCTCTGAGGGCCAGGGATAGCGTGCAGGAAATTGTGCAGTTGTGCCACTTTCCAAAATGAAAGTTGGTGGGGGGCCACCAGGTTGGTTAACTCTGGAATGGAGGGCCACCGACCCGCAGTGACAAACTTAGAGGCATGGTCACAGCCTGATTTGCGCAAGGATATGAATTCTGCAAGTTGAAGGCCTGGCGATGATGTCCAAGAATTGGAAATAATGGTGAATTTTTTGTTGTGATAGAAGCTTGCAGGGTAACTTGGGAGCTTTGCCTTAATGTGGTCCCTATCGGTGGGTGAGATTTCATCTCTTGAGGTAAAGAATCATAGCACCATAAAACCCTCTTCAAGGTTATTTTGGTTTGAGTTTGCTCTATTTGTACCCAGAGTTTGGATACCGCATGGTGTCGCCAATCAAGCACTCGGCCAAAGTGGATAGCCTGGTAGTACTTCCAGACATCTGGCAATGCCAGCCCCCACCTCATTTTGTTTTGGTAGAGACATTTGGGTTCAAAGAAGGCAGGTTTTTTTGTGAGCCCAAACAAAGCAGATGAAGAGGGCTTGTACCAGCTTAAAAAAAGAAGGTGGTATCTGTATAGGCAAAGCCTGGAACAGATAAAGGTACTTTGGCAGAATGCACATTGTTATAAGGTTGTATCTGCCAAACCAGGAGTGCAGTCCTTTATGCCAGTTCTCTAGAAGAATATGGGTTTTAACTGATAGAGGTGGGAAATTGAGATTATATGTACGTGAAAGGTCGGACGGGATGTATGTACCTAAATACTTTAAAGCAGAGTATGTCCATTTGAAATGGAAGCTGGATCGCATTGTTGAAAGGGTGTGGGGGGCCTCAGATTTAGTAAAATAGATTTTCAAGTTTGAAAGAGTACCGTATAGATCAAATTCCTGAAGGAGGTTTGGCAGCAATATCGTAGGGTTTGTCAGAGAGAAGAGTAGGTCGTCCGCATAGGCTGATATTTTACACTGATTATTACCCACTGCTAGTCCCTGTATGTCTGGGTTTAATCTGATGTTATAGAGGAACGGCTCTAGAGATAGAGAAAAAAGAAGGTGTGCTAGAGGGCACCGTTGCCTCATTCCATTACCACTGGGGAAGGAGTCAGAGAGTAGGCCCTTTGCTTTCACTTGGGCTGTCGAGTTGGAGTAGATCTTGCCTATCCAGCGGAGCATCCTCTCACCAAGACCAATGTGGTGGAGCACTGAAAACATAAATCTCCAATTCAATTCCAGTCAAATGCCTTTTCGGGATTGGTGCTTAAGAAAACACATGGGGCACCCGTAGAGGTTGCTACATGGAGGAGGTTGAGTGCTTTGGTGGTGTTATGTCTTGCCTCCCTGGTGGGGATAAAGCCCACCTGGTCAAGATGGACCTTTCTGGAGATGCTGTGCCAGCCGGGTAGCCAAAATCTTAGAGAACAGTTTCAAGTTGGTATTTAAAAGTGAAATGGGCCTGTAGCTCCTGCAAGAGGTAGGGTCTTTACCCTCTTTGTGGATTAATGAAATATGAGCCCTCAAAGTGTCTCTAGGGAAGATGGCATCAGTTCCAACTGCATTTAAAAATGCAACCATACGTGATCCTATTAGTGGGAGGATGGTTTTATAGTATTGTATAGTATAGCCATCCGGGCCCGGGGCTTTACCTGTTTTCATGGCTTCAACAGCTACCTGGAGTAATAGGGGAGTCTAGTTCTTCCTGAACCTCTATGGGAAGGGACAAGAGTTGAGGTGTTCTGTTAGGTATATTGTAAAGAGTGGGGTAGAAATCTTTGAACTCCTGTGAAATTTGTGCAGGTAGTGTAGCTTTCCAGGCCGGAGGAGCTCATAATTTGGAGGATGTAAGCAGAAAGCTTGTGTTCGCTGACCAACCTAGCCAACAGCTTCCCACATTTGTCGCCCGTCTCGTAGCTCGTTCTATGACAGAATTGTAATGCTGCCTTACCTTATAGTGTAGTAAATATGTGATCTGTTTGCGTAACAACCCAAGCGCCATCTTCAACGCCTGAGAGGGGGCATGTTTGTGACTAGACTCAGCGGAGGACAACTTGGAAAGGAGTTAGGCGAGCTGCTTATTCCGTTATCTTTTAATTTGCCGCCATGTTTGATGAGTATCCCTCTCAGAACTGTTTTATGAGCTTCCCAGAGGGTGCCTGGATCACAGCTCGCAGTCGTTCATTTAGAAGTACAAGGTCAACTCCTTAGCTACATCTGCCAGCACCTCTGGGACCTGCAGGAGACTCTCATTTAGACGCCAAAAGCGGGATCTAGAGGAAGACATTCCAGAGAGTGTGTATGGGTGATGGGAGCATGATCCGAACACGTTATGTGCCCGATTGAAGAATCGGACATTGAATGTAGCTGGCCATGGGGATCAAGAAATAGTCTATCCAGGTTTAGATCTTATGGAGTAGAACATATAATCTCTTTCACCTGAATGCTGTAGGCGCCATACATCAACCATCTGAGCTTTTTCTGTAGGGAGTTAGCAATACGCTTCCTGGAAGCTGGGGGGACCGAAGAAAATCCAGAGGAGGTGTCTGCCAAGGGGATTGGGGGGACATTAAAGTCTCCACCCAGTAGCAGCTGGCCCTCCGTGAACTCCAGGAGTTTTTCCAGGATATGTTGGAGGAAGGTATCTTGATGTCATTGGGGGAATAAAGCGTTGTCAAGGTAATTTGCACTTCACCTATAAGTCCCTTAACCACTTCCCGACCGGCGGACGATGATGTACATCGGCAGAATGGCACGGCAGGCAAATTGGCATACAGGTACGTCCATTTGAAATTGACGCACTGTCATCACGTGCGTGTGCCAGTCTGGACCCCCGTGAGTCTGGTCACGGGTCACGCGGACTCGATCGTCTCGGGGATACCCGCAATCGTCTCACGGGGAGGCTGAACGGGGAGATGCGGAAGTAAACGGCATCTCCCTGTTCTGCCTAGCAACAAGTGACACTGATCTCTGCTCCCTGGGATTGGAGCAGAGATCAGTGTTCACTAACACACAGCCCAGCCCCCCACAGTTAGTAACACACCCCTAGGACACACTTAACCCCTACACTGCCACCCCTTGGTTAACCCCTTTACTGCCAGTGTCATTTACACGGGAATCAGTGCATTTGCATAGCACTGATTGCTGTATAAATGACCATGGTCCCAAAAATTTGTCAAAAATGTCCGATGTGTCTGCCATAATGTCGCAGTCACAATAAAAATTGCTGATCGCCACCATTACTAGTAAAAAAAAAAAATATTAATAAAAATGGCATAAAACTATCCCCTATTCTGTAAACGCTATAAATCTTGCGCAAACCAATCAATAGCTTATTGCGATTTTTTTTTACCAAAAATATGTAGAAGAATAAGTATCGGCCTAAACTGAGGGAAAACATTTTTTTATATATATTTTTGGGGGATATTTATTATAGCAAAAAGTAAAAAAAAAATTGTTTTTTTTCAAAAATGTTGCTCTTTTTTTGTTTATAGCGCAAAAAATAAAAACCGCAGGGCTGATCAAATACCACCAAAAGAAAGCTCTATTTGTGGGGAAAAAAAGGATGTCAATTTTGTTTGGGAGCCATGTCGCACGACCGCACAATTGTCAGTTAAAGCGACGCAGTGTCGAATCGCAAAAAGTGGTCTGGTCTTAAGCCAGCAAAATGGTCCGGTCTGAAAGTGGTTAAGGAACACAAAACGTCCATCGGGATCTTTAATGACAGCTTGGCCCTGCCATGGTAGTTTACTGGACAGCAATATAGAAACAATTTTAGTCTTGGTTGTTGAGTTAGTGGAGTGATATGTCAAGGGGAAGTACTTGTTTTTGAGAATTGGGAGTTTATAATTTTTAAAATTAGTCTCTTGGATGAAAGCAACATCAGCATGCATCTTTTCTCGGGTATATTAAGACCTTTTGCATTTAACGACACCACTTTTTTAGTCATCAATAGCATCTGAGCCGTGCCCTTGCTGTGAAGCTCACAGCTCCACCAGGCCCCACCCCCAAGAGTCCCGTTAGTTCAGCAGAGGGAGGGGGATCCCATCATCACCTCAAGGGGGTGAGGCTCCAGCCAAGTGGGTAAGGTCCCAACAGCCTCCCGCGACCCCCCAGAGACAGTGTGCATGCAAACCAGCCTCTTTACCCTCCTCCCTAGGGGGAAACCCTGGGGGGGGGGGGCACCACATCTGCAACCATCCCATCAACCTACCCCACATACAGCATTACAACATTGAATATGCAACTAAGTAGTATCGCAGTGTATATTGTTATATAGGCTGCACCCTGAGAAGCAGACCTAGCATCTAAAACATATAAAGGAGCTAAGACTACCCATGGGTGGTCTGAATACTGGGGAAACTCCAGCAAATCATTAAGGCACAAAGACCTTTTGGACTGCTTGCAGGTGCCTAGGGGAAGTACATTTCTGCACCTGTAGTACACAGTAGATAGAAGTCTCCTTGTCATGTGTGGACAGTTATCTGACTTGGTGGCACACTCCACTGGCAGGGTGCAGGTGGTAGGGCGTATCCCACAGTGATAAGATGGTTCCATAACATATGTGCAATAGCGAAGCTGCGAGGAGGCTGACCATGTGCTGGGGGAAAGTAACGTGTGTGCTCAACAAGAAAAAAAAAGGGGGGAAGAAAAAATAGGAACAGTAAACGCAGCAAAGCCGGTTGGCAGGACAAATAGTATACTAGTGGAAGACACCTTTTGTGCAGCGCAGGGCTACTCACGTGTCTCCTCCGGGGATGGCGCTCATGAGCGGCGGCGGCAGCTCCAATGTGGCATGGGTTGGTATGCACTGTCGGGTGTAGCATGGCCCACACGGTCGTGGGATCACGGGATGAAAGCCAGCCAGTCTGGGACAGCAATTGGTTCCAATGCCAGGAAGGTGAAGAGGGCTGTGAGGGACTCCGGAGAGTGAAGGAACGCTGGTCCTTACAGAAGGTGCTCTGGAGAGGTCTGGCAGGATTTTGACCAATGCGCCGTCAAACTCCAGGTCTCCTGCTTCCCATGCTTTTTGGGCTATAATATCTTTGTGCATATAGTGATGCAATCTGCAGATTACATCTAGAGATCTAGCGGGATCATTTGACTGAGCTCTATGAATCCGGTCTAATTCCAGTTTCTAGTAGTTGCTTGCCCACCACTCTTTTGAAGATGTCAGTGACCGTGTCAGCTAGATCTGCTGGGCCTGTAGCTTCTGGCAGACCCCAGAGCCACAAGTTGTTCTGTCTGCTCCGGTCCTCCATCTCCTCCAGATGTAACTGCTGGCTTACTGCTGCCTCTGTGTGGGAGCTTTGGAGTGTCTCCAGAGCAGTTACTCTCTGGTCTATCATGGACAGGGAAGTTTCCCCCGCCGTGAGTCTGGTGGTAAGGGCTTGTAAGTCCTGTTTAACGGCGCAATGTTCCTTCCTGTTGTAGCTTCCACGTGCCCTATCAGGGCCTCTGTGTCGGCTTTCCTCAGCAGTGCCTAAAAGATTCAGCTCAGCATCCGGCTCTGTCAGTTAGGGGCAGATGAGGCGAATTGCGTGGGTCTGACAGGAAGGCTGGTGGAATGGCAGGGTATATCTCAGAGCCCGAGGACCCTGCAAGGGAGGCAGGATAGGCGAGAGGGTCGAGGCCTTCGGAGTGCGAGGCACATGTGTCCGCCATCTTAAACTCCGGGAAGCCTGACTGGGGGAGCTGGAAGAATCTCTGGATCTCACCCTGGATGAAGCAGCCGGGGTCCGTTCTGTGCCCTTCGTGCTCTTCGGGTTCCGCTTATCTGTGGACTTCTTAGATGGGAGCATAATGTATTAAATCTAGCTAGATAAGCTGGGGTAGATAGTAGACGGCCGGAAGCTCAGCAAGCACACGTCTCTACTAGGCCATGTCCAGACCATGCCCCCCGTCAGAAAAAAAAAGTTTTGCCTTTTAGTTGTACTTTTATTTCACCATTCCCTTTGACTCCAATGCATTTTGCCAAATAGTCAATATTTTGCTGACTTCTCTCAATTTTCAGTGAAACTTAGGGATTTTTTTTTTTAAATTACAATTTTGCTTATTCATTTTTATTAGAATAAACAATTATTATCATATTATTCAATCTATATAATTATGCCTTTGTTTTACCTTGTTCACACAACAGTTGGGCTCTACTTATTTTTCTGTCTATTAATTATCCAGGCTATAATGCTACAAAACATAATTCCCACAGGCCAGTCTACTATTATTACTGGTAAACTAGGGGAAATGAACATACTTTCCAGTAGTATATATGGATCCATGATTGCTATCCACTTTTATCTACCTAGTAACATGCAGCCACTTCTACATGTACTGGACTTCATGCACATATTTTTGCCTTGTTATAAGATTACTTTTTGTATTGGAAGATGCTTGTTCTCCGAGGTGGAGATGTTGTGCTGTGAACAGCAGATGGTGGTATAATCATTCAGTTGCTCTGTACTATTTAGCTGAAAACTTATTCTGCCTATTCTGCTAGGTTCATTCAGTTGCATCAGCATTTTTTCCTGGGAATTCTGTGTTTATTAAAAAAGGGCTCTATAGATCAAAATACCAGGCAACATGATATTGGCCCTCAAGGCTAGATATTTTTTTCAGATTTGAATAGCACAATCGAGCCCATAGCACTGCATTGCACAGATAAGAGTGTCCTTCAGTTCTTCCAAATCAAATTGCACAAGAGGTACCTTCATCCAGATGTCCAGCATCAACAGGCATAGATTGTCTGGATCTGTTATCAGTCTATAATGAAAATGAGGAGATTAGATATAAAACATGGGGAAAATGACAAAAAACAGAGGGGAATGTGTATGTCTTCCATGTTTTTTTTTTCCCTTGCCGTGGCTTTTACCTTAAAACTGAACAATGTGCTAAAAAAAAAAACTTTCATTTAAATATTTTTCCAATAGCTGCAAATAGTATAAATCCACTTTGTGTGCATCAAATGCCTTTACAAATCCAGTTATTAACTTTTATATGTAGCAGTGACATCATTACTGTGTTGTATATAGCCTGTGCAGAGAATAGAGCTGTGGGAGGGGTTCAACAGGCTCCACCCACTACAGCCTGCCTGCAGAAAACTACAGAAGGGGCGGAGGCAAGACCAGTTACTCTGCACAAGGAGAGAGAACAGCAGTAACAGGTCTTTATAACAGGAAGCTCTTGCACAGAGGTAAAGTTTCACACTGGATTACTGCACAGATCTGGAAGAAATACACAAAGCTCACCAAGAGATAAATAGGAACACACATGATGCTTGCATTTAGACAATATTTGTTTATCCAGGAGATAAGCTTAAAGGCAATGAGACCCTATTATTCTTGTAGGTTTCTTTTGCTTATCACACTTTAAAGGTTTTTATCAGAATTCGTAGCATTTGTTAGCTGAAGAAGAACCATTGCCTTTAAAACTGGGAATCAACAAAGGTTTGTTCTCTATTATAATGACACAGAAAACTGTTGTTGCAGCATGTGCCCACATTAACTAAGCAGATAGACTTGTTTTAGATCTCTTTGCACCACTCATCTCATTTTCTATTTCAGAGTGTGGCAGTTTTCAGTAAAGAAAACTGTTGCAGATCCCTGCCAGATTAGACTTTGTATACGGATGTGAACTGTCTGCAGACAGCTCACATACCGCTCTGCTACTGCAGTTATTACACTACAAAAGCAAAGCCTGCAGGGCCAACAACCCTCTCTTTCCTTCCACACTCAGCTGAGTGGGGAGGTGGGCAAAGGGATCATAGCAAGTAGACCCAGTTGAACTGCTCTGTGCTGTGTCTGGCACAGACACAGCATAGACCTGGGAGCTGATCGTTCCCTGCACCCTTTTTGTTATTTGGAGCAGCATCTGTTTTCAGCCTAGAAGAGCAGTGCCAGCATAAAGGCTGAACCACTCTTTGTTAGCTCCCCAATATAGTTTGAGTTCGATTCTGTGCCAGATGTGTGTATTGTTGTTCTTCTCAGTAGTATATAGGATACTTGTGTTATTTTCTGGACAAAACTTGAAGGTGCATTGTTCTGTATGTTCCAATCTATTACTTTAAAGAGAGCTTGAATAGCACAATGGTGTGGATTATCCTAGCACTGTGAATAGTTAGTGTCTACAATGATACCTCTATTAGATTCTTTAGTCATTTTGACCAGTGGGGCAGATAAATGCCATTAAAGAAGATCTTTGGGCAAAGACAATATTGGGGCAATAGATGCCAATAACTTGTCTCTAATGATGTGTGCCCCACTTGTGTCTGCAATGATGCCCTGCACTCACACACACGTCAGCTTGATAATACATTTATTTTTGTTAGTCTGCTCACATCAATAAATAATCAATCACTTTTACAGCAATGATAAAACAAGATAGGAAATGAAGCCTGATTACCAAACTGATTCATTGACTACTCTGCGTAACAATAGGATTTTTCTTAACAAGGTGGAGCTATTCTGTATTTACCAAGGTTGAATTAAAAGTTGATAGTTTTCTGGGTTTTTTATGCATGTTGTGATACTCAAACTTTAAAAATATTCAACCTAATTTAATTGACTTTCTCAGCCAAATTCAGTGTTCAAAAAACTTGATTAAGACCAACTGGGAATATACAGAGTCGGAGTCTCAGCTGGAGATGGAATGATGAGAAACGGATGACTATCCTAGAGGATAAACATCTTCATGTTTTACATATTATACATTCATAATTAGATACTAATTTCATTTTTAATTTTAACTCGTTACTATCTTTCCATCCTTGGGCCTGATGATGAAGCTGCAATAACACTTATTACACGCTAGTGGGCTTTCTGTTCGATATTAGCATCCATTATGCTCAATTCACAAACGTTTAACATGAATAAGGATCTTTAATTTAGTGATGTGACCTGTAATTTTTAAATCTACTTGGTCTTCACTGAAAATAACTGTCACTTTTTAAAAATAACTATGCTTATACTTGTGTGTTAACTGTGTGAAGTGAGTGTATTGTCTATTCCCTGGAAATATTTTACTCCCACTTCTCAATTCACAAAGCTTTTTTCAAGAGGTGAAGCAGGTGTATCTGTTATATTACAGAAGCAATGCCAAATTGCCGGATTATACTCCTTACTGGGTCCCCGTCCCGTTCCTCCCATTCACTCCTTCCTATAATAAAAAAAGATGAGAATTTGTATACCGTAATTATACACATAATTAAAGGCAACATTACCAGTCTGTCCAGTATTTCAATATAAAATTAAAAAAAAATGCCTTACTTCGGAAGGGAAGTATAGGAGAGTCGAACATAACAAACATTTAAAGGACATAGGGAATTCTGGGAAGGTGACTCCTCGTGGTTTCCTGTTTACATCATTTACAGTAACACAATAATAATTCTATTATCTAATATGGTAAATGATGTAACATTACATTTTATAACTTTGTTTTTTATTTTTTTTACAAAATAATAGTAACAACTCGTACCAGACAAAATAACAGGTTGACTTTCCAGTAGGAAATTAGGTATTCCACATTTTCCTTCTCCAGGATCCCCAATGCCCTTATCCATCTCCAGGTTACTTGAGAAATACTCAATAAATTTGTGTTTTGGAGAATACGCCCCCATTCCCAGTGGTGGTTGGACATTGGAGGAGCACAGGGAAATTGACTACTGACAAGTTAATGTCCCACCCACAAAGTGATGATGCATGAAAACATGTTGTGGTCCTAGATAGTTCAGTACTTGGAAAAGAAACTGCAAACTCACCTCAAAAGGGTAGTTGCCAAGCTCTAAGCAATACCTGACAAATAAACAAGCAATTAATATAAGGCACTGGAATATAAATGTATTTAGAAACCTTCTCGTAACTCTTCCCAATAAAATGTATTTGAAATAAAATTGTTAATTATATATATATATATATATATATATATATATATATATATATTTATATTATATACAGTATAGTGACAATGCAATGCCTGCCACTGTGAAAATCTGAGGGACTAGTGAGTAGCCTAGTTTAAGGCTTAAGCAGCAAGGTTGCTAAAGAGGGAGCTTTTCTGTTTTGAACTTTTCTTTAAGTTAGTTAAACCACTCCAGCCCCGGAAGCTGTCACCCCCTTCCTGACAAGGCCATTTTTTGCAATACTGCAGTGCGTTGGTTTAACTGACAATTACACAGTCGTGCGACACTGTACCCAAAAAAAAATGATGCCTCTTTTTCCCCACAAATACAGCTTTCTTTTGGTGGTATTTGACCACCTCTGCGGTTTTTATTTTCTTGTGCTACAAACAAAAAATAACGCTAATTTTGGAAAAAAAATATTTTTTTACTTTCTGCTATAAGACATAACCGAAAAGCTAAAAAAAAAAAATTTCTTCATCAATTTAGGCCAATATGTATTCTGCTACATGTTTTCGGAAAAAAAACACTTTTTGGGGACCAGTGACACCAATACAGTGATCAGTGCTAAAAAAAATGCACTGTCACCCTGCCGCAGTAAATGTGTGGTGGGCGGTCCGGAAGCGGTTAATAAAAGTGGGCTGGCAAGCCTTAACCACAGTTCAAACTGGAATCAACTACAAATGCTTCTACCACTGAGCTGAGTTCACCAAGATCACAAATATCTATATTATTACTAGTATCGTTGCCGATACCAAGCATTTTCAGTAGTACTTGTACTTGTGCAAGTGCTCCGAAGCTTGACCCGATACCTGGACAATCAGGGATGATCGGTGCAGCAGTGGGGGGAGTTACAAGCACCAATCTCCCTGTATAGATTTCAATAAAGCAGCTGACAGACGCTTCTCCTCCTCTTCCTCTTCTCCCCCTTGGCGCTTGTAACTCCCCCCCACCGCAGCAGCGATCACCCCTGACTGCCCCCTGTGTCCTCCTCCATGCTCCTCCATTCCCACTCCATCTCTTCCTCTGTGTCCTCCTTCGGTCCCACTCCATGTGCTTCTCCGTTTCCTCTATGCGTTCCTCCATTCCCCAATGTGCGCTCCTTCAGTCCCCCTCCATGCGCTCCTCCAGTCCCCCTTCGTGTGCTCCTCTGGTCCCCCTCCATGTGCTCCTCCATTTCCCCTATGTGCACTCCTCCAGTCCCCCTCCATGCGCTCCTCTGTTCCCCCATGTGCATTCCTCTATCCTCCTTCCATGCGCTCCTCTAGTCCCCCTCCGTGTGCTCCTCTGGTCCCCCTCCGTGTGCTCCTCCATTTATCGTATATATGCGCTCCTCCAGTCCCCCTCCATGCGCTTCTCCTGTCACCCTTCATGCGCTCTTCCAGACCCCCTCTGTGTGCTCCTCCAGTCCCCCCTCCGTGTGCTCCTCTGTTCTTCCTATGTGCGTTCCTCCAGTCCCCCTCCACGTGCTCCTCTGGTCCTCCTCTGTGTGCCCTTCCATTTATCCTAAATGCGCTCCTCCTGTCACCCTTCATGCGCTCCTCCTGTCACCCTTCATGCGCTATTCCAGTCCTCCTCCATGCGCTCCTCCAGTCCCCCTGCGTGTGCTCCTCTGTTCCCCCTATATGCGCTCCTCCAATCCCCCTCCGTGTGCTCCTCTGGTCCCCCTACGTGTGCTCCTTCCCCCCCCCCCCCCCCCGGTGTCCTCCTCCAGTCCCCAATATCCTGGATCTGTCAGGGTGGACAGCGGAGGAAGGAGCCAGTAAATATGTAATTTTCCAGCTGCGTCACTGACTTTGTCTTTTCATAACTGAGCATTGTAAACTATGCTTTAGTTCATTCATCTTCAGTGCAGCTGAGGCTATAGACTTTGAGAAAGGGACTGGGGAATCTGTGTTCTTAGTCCCTTTATCTGTCTCAAATGGGAGATGTCAGGGGTCTTTAGAGGTGTCTTTAGACCCCTGATATCTTAGAAAGGCCCCCCCTTCCCCCCTACTATATATGATAACTATATTTATACATTAAATATGCAGGCTGCTGATCTTCTTATTTCACTGCAAGTCTAAAGCTAGGTAGACACTATGCGAATTTCACCCTGTTCCATGTTGGCAACCTCCCATTCAACTTCTTTCAATTTAAAAATCGAAGGAGCTGGGTGGAAAATTGTGGGCCATACAGTGTGCTGTGCTGAATTCCGTAAGATGCAGCCGTTGTTTTGGGAATTCTGACAGGTAGCAGGAGAGCGGAAGATTCCTCCAGACTGTGTGTTGAACAAAAATAATCCATCAAAGTTTATCTGACTGAAAACAATAGACTCTATGTAGTCTACAATGACATCAAAGCCCCATAATGCTGTTAGTAGGCTGTCCTTTTAATCCTAGACAAAGAAAGCTTACTGTACACACAAGCATCTCTCAAGCTTTTACATGGATTGAGTATAATAAGGCAGTTAGGTGCTAACAATTATAATTTAACTCCTTGGCGCTGACAACATGCTGGGCCTTTACATGCCAAGAGGGGCTCAAGGTCATCTGACCGATGTAATTGGCCATCACGGCGGTCACATGATTGGAAAGCTTTCGATCGCAAACAGTGATTAGGAGTTTTCCTTTAGCCGCCGGTACCTGTGCCAGGAGCGTGCATTGCATCCGCTCTTGGCACAGCGCTGTTTGCACTAATGCACGCAAATATGCTGGCGCTTGGCGCCAAGGCCCAGCCGCCAAAAGACCACATATTTGCGTGTGGTCAGCACCAAGGAGTTAAAATATAATTGTTAGCACCTAACTGCCTTATCAATTAGTACCTTATGGTGCTCCTTTTCTTAAACACTTTGTTTTTTACCAGTGGTCCCTCAATAGGTAGAGAGCAACCCTGGTTTAGAATCAGCCTAACTGCCGTAACGACACCTTCAAATATCCATCTGTCAACATCATCAGGGTCTCAGAAGTCCTTCATGCCCAGCACCATTCCTAGCCATACCCTACTAATTACAGTTCTCAGGAAGTTCAGGAAAACACACTCGTCCTACCACCAAGCCTAAGGACTGATTTCATATACCCAGTGAAGTGAACAGATTATCTCTGATACAACAGAGATGAAGCAAATCTCCCTACATATGTATTACTTGTTTATCTGTAGTCTTTTCTTGTCTACACCCCTTCAAAAAGGCAGATTGTGTTAAAAATCTTTCTTTATCTATCAGGAGCACAGAGGCAGGGGGTGGATAGACTGCAGTTACAGTATGTAAGAGCTGATTGGAGGAAAGGCACACACTGCCTTCCACACATAGCAGAGCTGTGTTCTGAATAGATAAGCTCCATTCTGTGCTCTCCCCCCCCCCCCCCCCCCCCCCGACACAAATTGATCTCATGTGTCTTGAAAACGTCTTAGTAGTGACTCATGCTGATAACAGAGATACGAAGCACCAGAGAGAAACAACACTTAGAGCTTTGGAAATAGATAAATAAACACTTATCTTTGGCCCCACAACCACTTTAAGTAAATAAATCTGCCTGTACCTGGAACAGTCACTATATGACTTAAGCATTAGAGAATAACTTGCACAGTGCTATTAGTGTTGGGTTTTCTGAGATCATTTTTTAAAGATCTTTAATGCATCTTTAAATTTGGAAGCGAACATCTGTTTGGTAGGTATAAACAATACCTCTACTATGTACTTTCTCCATTCCAATTTATTATACATGTATGAACCCACTATTTCTCAGAAACAATAATACTAAATTAAGTTAATCTTAATACATAAAATAATAACAGGCATATTCTCTTTAGGAACATCCAATACTTGGACAGCCATTTTTTATGCTTCACCCATGTCGGACCAATGAATTCATGTCTTTTGTTAAAGGAGCCTCAAACAGGTGAGAAACCTCACAAATTACAACGCATATACTATAAATTTGTGTCATGCATTTATAATCTGAAGAGAGTACACACGTGCATTAAAACCTAAGACCATACACTTATTTGTGGAATTCTATGATGGCCCCTAACATTTTTTTTATGAACAGTAAATGTATACACTGCTGTTCACAAATGTTTATTTGAAACACAGAAAATAATAAACCCTTTGTAATAGGCACTGCTTTTGTACTTTGTTATGTAATATAATCTCCTAATATAAATTATATTTAATATGCTTAGAAAATATGTGTGTTTTCAGGATATACATAAAGAATATCACTGTACATCTATAAACACTAGTTATAGACTTATATACAGCATGCAGTAACTCCCACTATAGTGGGTTTTCATTTACTTTGCTGTTTCATCATAATCTAGTTATCCTCTCTGAATTTCAAACCTTGTTTGGATGGAGGAATCTGGGTTTTTTTTCATTCAGCCTTCTGGCTGCAATAAAAAAAATGCTCATCTAAGACTAAAAAAGCTAAATGCACATTTTGAAAAAAATTACATATTTTTGAAGAAAAATATGGACTTTTTTTGTGTTTTTTTTTGTCACTGGAACAGAAGGCAAGGGAATTATTTTACTGGAAACACCTGTTCTGTTCACAACTAAGGCATCCCATATATTAGTTACGTTTTTCATTCAAAGTTTAAGATGGATGGGAGAATCCCATCCCATTGTATTCTGTAAGTGGGGAGACTTCCCCACAGTCCTAATACACAGCACTGCAGGCTATAGCACCAATCAAGGGGAAATTTTCCGGCAGGGCGGTTGTACAGAAGTTGCTTGGTAGATCCACTTCAGTGCAACCACAGTGCCCATACATGTATTGAAATTCGACTGGTCCCTGTTGAATGCCAGAATTTCAATCCATGTATGTGCAGCTTAAGAGTGGAATTCCCCTCATCTTCTGGAGATACCCTAATACTTCATGTTACCTTTCTCAAATTGGACAGAGACAGCAAAATTTAAGCTGGCAGAGGATTTAACACTTCCCCGCTCTATCCAAAATAAAATAAAGTTTTGCTTTTACATACACTTCAGGGGCCATGGTTATATTATACCACACTGGTGATGACCAATTTGCCCTAACCCATTGTATACAGTTTGGAATAAATGTCTCTATAATGTTAAGTTGTATCTGTACTATAAACCAATGGTCCGTGAGGTGCAGACTGGCTACAGTAGAATAAAGCAATGATTTACAAGGCCCTGCCCTCTATACTAAAATGAGGAATAAGCCTCTTATTTTTTAGATGTCTTTGAACTGAGATCTGCAAATACCTTATTTTTAGGAAAGCTCTACTGCGTTTCTAAATAATTAGGTGGGTAGCTTTCTTGCTCATTTTATCCCCAACATAACATGTCTAGTTGTTCATTTTAAGGAGTAGTCTCTGTAACATTTCCATGGAAAACATGTTCTCCATTTCTTGCACTGACAAGGAATATGTCGGATTTATGATGGAAACCGTAACCTGTAAACCTTTATTTTCTTAACCACTTCGCATCCAGGCCAATTCTTCCATTTCTCTCCTACATGTAAAATTTTTACTAGAAAATTACGTAGAACCCCCAAACATTATATATGTTTTTTTTAGCAAAGACCATAGAGAATACAATGGCGGCCATTTCAACTTTTTATCTCGCACGGTATTTGCGCAGCAATTTTTCGAACACGTTTTTTTCAGAAAAAAAAACTGTTTCATGCTTTAAAAAAAAAAAAACAGTAAAGTTAGCCCAATTTTTTTGCAAAATGTGAAAGAAGATACGCCGAGTAAATAGATACCGAACATGTCATGCTTCAAAATTGCACGTGCTCGTGGAAAGGCGCCAAACGTTGGTATTTAAAAATCCCCATAGGCGATTTACTGGTTACATGTTTTGGGTTACAGAGGAGGTCTAGGACTAGAATTATTGCTCTCGCTCTAATGTTCGCGGCGATACCTCACATGTGTGGTTTGAACACCGTTTTTATATGTGTGGCGGGGACTTAAGTATGCGTTCGCTTCTGCGTACGAGCTCACAGGGACAGGGGTGCTTTAAAAAAAATTTTTATTGTTAATTTTATTTTTATTTTTTTAGTTTGACACTTTAAAAAAAAAATTGATTACTTTTATTCCTATTACAAGGAATGTAAACATCCCTTGTAATAGGAATATGGAACAATCGGACCTATTTACAGTGAGATATGGTGTCAATAAGACCCCATATCTCACCTCTAGGCTGGGAAGCCTAAAATAAAAAACAAATAAAAAACAAACGATCCTGGCTTCCCAGCCAAAACGGCGCCATTAATTTGAATGCAGAGGCCAGGCGTGACGTCATAACATCGCGCCCGGCCTCCGAACGATCATAGAGACTCCGGGGACGATCTGGCCCGCCGGAAATCTCTATGGTATCATCTGGGGGCCGGCGGATCCTGTAACCGACTCACTGATGGAAGCAGTGAGTCGGTACAAGCAGCGGAGGGCGGCGGGAAGGGGGGGTGCCGCCCGTAAGAACGATCAAGCAGCGGAACAGCCGCTATGATCGTTCTTATGGTGCAGATATCTGAATGATGTCTGTGGCCTCAGGCATCATTCAGATATACCACCACAAAGCCCATGACGTCATATGACGTATTATAGGCGCCAAGTGGTTAAAAATAAGCAGTGTATCCTTCAGGAAAGTAGTTTATGAAGTTTTGTTTCATGTTTTCTTTTTTAGGTCACAAGGACAAATGTGGCCAATATCTTGCATTAAAAGTTTGATTTTACCAGCTAGCTTTAGTATGGATTGATAATTAAAATAAACAAAATCTGGTGCAGCTGTGCATGGTAGCCAATCAGCTTCCAACTTCAGTTCGTTCAATTAAGCTTTGACAAAACCTGGAAGCTGATTGGTTTCTATATAGAGCTACACCAGATTTTGCACTCATTCAGTTTTAGTAAATACCACCCAACCCCAGCCCCCCCGTCTTCTGCTGGAATATTTAATTTAAAACTTGTCATTTTCAACATGGAAGAAGAATATTAGTGCCAACCAGTCCCATTAAAACTGTATTTTCTTTGACAAATTGCAAAACAAAAACGTGCTACTGATTGGTTGTTTCTCCAGGTTTCTGGTGCCTGTATTGTGTATACCGTATATTGATAGTGACTCTATATAATTTTTTTTTTCCAGAGAAGGAAATTATATCACAACCTGGTTAAGTACAGTAGGACCTGTTGTAGGACTATCTTTACCATTAAGTTTTGGAAAAGCAGTATAAAGGTACATCTATTTTACTTTATATTTTTTGTATGTACAGTTCAATATGTAATTGTTGTAAAAAATGCTTTTTTAAATACCACTTAAGGATCGAGAATGCAGGTACTGTACGATGTAGTTATGATTCATCTCATACTCGCAGCCAAATGTGTTTTTTTCCTAGCTGTATAAACATTTTCCATTGTAGTCAAAAATAATGTTTAAATGTAACATTGTGACACCACTGGCACCTACAGGAAGCATCTGGAAGCCAGGGTATAAATTAACATTTTTTTTATATTTTTCTTATGCTTTTTAAAATATGTTTTACCTTTAATGTAGTGTATTTTATATTGACGGCAGGGTAGCAGATAAGTAGAGCTTGTATTTACATACAGGGTTCCCTTTAAAAGACCAGTAGGGAGATAGAAGAGGACTGCCTATATCTCAGGATCTGTTGATCATTTTAGAATGCAATTTTCACTTTTCGTTTCCTCAGTTTATCCATTCTAATCCCTTTCCACTCTATCCAAAACACACACAAAAAAAAGGTTTTGCTGTTAGTTACACTGCAAATTTAATTAATTTTGTTTTATTGCAAGTTTATTATAGAACATTATCCAAATTTTGGTTTTCCCCCTATATGATGGGACTTTAAAGGCTCAAACAGTAAACATGTATACTTAAAAACAGTAATTTTATTTTCCCAAAGAGTTTACATACAACACAGTAGCAAATTGTGTCAAAAGATGTGATGCACAATATAAATAGGGGTACACAATACCACACTGTAATTTTACAGAAAGGCTGATTATCTACATATGAAGAATGCATGGACATATCCAACGTGTTTCGGAATCACTTGGCTCCTTTCTCAGGGATAGTTCTACAGTAAATGTAGATATAGTCTACATGATGAAAATCATATTAAAACACACATACATATATATCTACAAGCATCTTATATACTAAGAATGGGTTCATAAGAGGTACTTGCAAAGTGTCCCCAAAGCTGCGGTTCAAAAGGATCACATCAATAAAACCATAAAAGAAATGTGCGACGCCATCTCATCAGAGGTTTATTCTGGTCCCACTGGATGTAAAAGGGGAGTTGGATGAGGGCCTCAAGAGCCGAGGTGGCCAGGTAGGCATACACTGGGACCACCTGGCGCCAACAGGGAGGAGAAGGAGATGAGTAGAGTGTACACATAAGCTATGCTGGTGTATATTAGTGTGTCTTATGACTTATGTCATACTCTGAGCCTTTAAAGTCCCATCATATAGGGGGAAACCTCCACGATACATAGGGATGTGGCCATGGTGAGCAGGTACTCCAACCTCAATTTGTTTTGTCAATTATCCAAATTGTTGGCTAGTTTTTCAGTCTGAACTGATAGAGATTTATTTAATAAAACAGGGATGTTGTAAAGCGTATATTAGCTCTCTATTAAACCATCAGATTTGAGTTTAATGTAAATCAATGAATTTTGATTGGGTTCTTTTGGTTGCTCTACTTTTTTGCTGTTTGGTTTATTAAATAAGCCTGATTTTATATTCTTCTTTGTTACAGTCATGCCACATTCCGTCACCATCCTTTGAAATAGAAGAAGAGATGCTGCAGATTACAAGCATACAACTCCAGGAATGACTGGCAGCAAATCAGAAGAGCAGCTCAGTGATAATTAAATTTTCAGTCTTATACTTGAAGAGCCCACAATTTAACCTAATGAAATTTACAGAGGAAAAAAAATCAAGGTGCTCCACAGGAGTCTGGGGTCATTGGGATGAAGGCTGCACTTTAGTTCCAGACACCAATACACAGTTATTCAGCCTGGAAAAGTTAACTTCTGTCAAAATATAGTATTTCATTGCAAGGTATATGTTGGCAGCAGGTTCTAGATCGGCATGTCAGATTGCTGCTTCTGTGCAAATAGTTTCTATGATTGCAGCTTTCCCCATGTGGTCACATTTAATATACATCTATAACTTGTTTAGGTTACGTGGAAACAGTTCACAAATGGCTACATAGAAACTGTAAGCTCCAGGCTGACTTGTTGCTAATACAGTTCCAGTATTCTTTATTAAAATGTGTGTATAAACTGTAGCCATGGGTGTAAAGGGGAAGTGTGGATCAAATTAGACTTTCCATGCTGTAATCATCAAAATAAATGACTTTTTATTATTTAAGGTCGTCCTTCGTGTCTGATATAGTATGTTGCTGCCCCATCTAGATTTGCCTTTTTTGAACTAGTTAGAACACAAACGAGAGTTCTTATTTTCTTATGTTAAACTACACAGAAAAGGCTAATTTCACAAAGCTGACAGACCAGCAAAAGGAAATGATTTTCAAAAAGTGACAGTTATTTTCATTCAATGAGTCCAATGAGATTTCAAAATAGCATTCACATGGCTAAAATAACCATTTGCCCACCAGCCACAGTACATATACTGCAGCTGGGCAGCACATGCAGGCAAAATCAAGTACATGATTTTGCCTGCTTAGGCTAAGGGGGGCAGAGTGGATTGCGGATCCTGGTACTCGGGGCCAGATGATCATGTGATCACTATGAGATCACATCAATGTCAAAAAAGCTGTTATAAATGAATTCATTCATAACAGCTTATTTTTCCTATGCTGTGATTGGCCCACAGCTACCACATGGTATGTGGGCCAATCACAGCACCCTGTACCATGTGATTAGATTGAAAAAAAAATCTAAATTTTTTAAAATTTCTAAATTTTCACAAAAATTGTGACAAAAAATTCCAACTCACCATGGCACTTACTAAATGCCTCAAAGTGTCTACTTTCCAACAAGGGGTCAATTGGGGGATATTTATACTGTCCTGGCATTTTAGGGCCTCAAGAAATGAGATAGGCCACGAGTACATCAGGATTAATTAATTTTCAGATATACTGTATATGCCATAGTTTGTAGATGCTATAACTTTCACACAAACCAATTAATATACACTTATTGGGCTTTTTATTAAAGACATGTAGCCAAATACATTTTGGTCTAAATTTATGTCGAAATGTGATTTTATTGGATATGTTTTATAACAGAAAGTAGCAAATATAGTTTATTTTTTCAAAAATGTTTGGCCTTTTTTAATTTACATTGATTGCAAAAAAATTCAAAACCCAGTGGTGATTAAATGTTCACCTGAAGAAATCTCTATTTGTCTGAAAAAAATGATAAAAATGTAATTTGCATAAAGTATTGCATGACCGTGCAATTGGCAGTTAAAGTAGCACAGTGCTGAATAGCAAAAAAATGCCCTGGTCATGAAGGGGACAAAACCTTCCAGAGTGGTTGAATAAAGATTCTTATACAGCTTAATCCACACGGCTGTAAAAAAAAAATGCATTTACAAGCATTGTTTATTTACGGATCTGAACACAGCTGCATTGTTTTCAATGAGGACATCCAGACAGGTGCACTGCATTCAGATCCATAACACAAAATCCAAAAATCTGCATCTGAAGTTATACCTATATCCAAGATGCAGGTTTTGGAAAAAACAGGACACTTTTTGCTCAAGTATTTACTGATTATTTATTTCACAGGAATTTTTGTGCTAAAAAAAAAACACGTGTATTAAGAGCAGTAAAACTGCCTACTTGTCTTAAAGGCACAGTTTTTTTTGTAAATCGGCAATGTAAAAATAAACTAAGTCTCATGAAGTGTTTGCTGCTTTAAGTATTACTGTCATTAAAGTGGTTGTAAACACTTACAAACCACTTTGACCTACAGGTAAGCCTAGATTAAGGCTTACCTGAAGGTTCAAGAAATATTCAAGAAATATTGAGGTTCAGGTTATATTCAGGTTCAAGAAATATCTCCTAAACCTACACTGTTTAGGAGATATTTACAAAAAGACAGGCACGCAAGCACCGTAGACAGCGGCACGCAGGCGTACTGGGCATATGCCGTTAGTGGCGGCTTCCTGTGCGCATGTGCGGGAGTGACGTCATCACTGCTCCGGCAATGTGAGTGGCCGGAACAGCGATACCTGGAAGAAGATGGACGCTCCGTGCTACAGGGACAGCGGTGACATCGCTGGCTCCTGTGTTAGGTAAGTGACACATAATGGGCTACTATGCGATGCATAGTAGACCATTATGCTTTACCTTTGCAGGGAGACAAAGAGGAAGTAAACTCATCAGGGTTTACTTCCTCTTTAATATTTGCATTTTTATTCAGGCCAGATAGTATAACTACAGGGGTTGGATAAAAATATGGAAACACCCGGTAAGAGAAGGAAATTGTTCCCTAATATGGTGTTGGACTGCCTTTGGCATCCAAGATGGCCTGAATTATCTTGGGAATTGACAAAAGTCTTGGATGGTGGATAACGGAATCTGATACAAGTTGACTATGTCGACCGTGCTTATGCTTATCAGATGGGATTGTGGCGGTAGGAGTTTCAAGCCCCTATTAATTCGATTTCAATTGGGGGGTTTTGCGATGAGTCTAAAAAAGTTGGCTGATTTGGAATGTTCTGGAAGTTTTTGGGGGGTCCTCTAGGATAGGTCATTTAAGGTTACCTGTCCCCCAGAACATTCCACAAATTCCCAAGACCCCATATTAAGCAGGAGGCTGGGGGGGGGGGCCTTTGCCAGTCACCAGAGGGATATTTGAAGAGCGCCCCACTGATTTCGGCTGATTTTGTTTACAGTTTTAGAGTATTTTTTTATTTAAATGCAAAATAAAAAATGGAGTGATGCTAAATCCTTTAAAATAATTATACAAATATATATTGTGAGATACAAAAGTGTTCAAATAATAATTTGTACTTTCAAATATATAATACACAAATAGTAAAAAGAATATTAAACATAAATATCACATAATAAATTTGATTAGTCTAAAGAAGCAGTGCAGCCAAACTTCCAGTGATGTGTGAACCTTATAATCAGACAGTCTGTCAAATCCCAGCTGAAGTTGGACTACATTGCCAGGTTAGAAATCGTGTGAGTTCGCACAATTTCTAACCCGCTCTAATGTGAGCCTAGACTTAACGCCACTCCATTTTTTATTTTCCATTTTGATTGTGAATGTGGCGACACTACAGGTGTTGGCAGCTTTAATCCCTTGGTCACTTATAGACATATTGTCTGTGTGCCTTTCCCTTTGCACAAATATTGGTTCACTTTGATAGTATCATTTATTTTCTTGGCATATTATTTTTTGGCACATATTTCTTTCTATTCCACAGGGTAGTGCATAAAGTTTTTTCACTTTTCTATTTTTTTGATTTAGCCCCCCTTCGCCCCTGTTTCTATTGAACCTGTTGATACCGCCCGATTTTCGACCCGTGGGCACCGAGCTTAAGCATTTAATTAATTATCAGTTGTAATTTACTATTAAATATCACTTGTGGTTTTCCTGCTTCTTGTCAAACAACAGATTTTGTTGTTTGATTTGCTTTTTAAGTTTAAGTGTTTGAGTAGACATTACACATGTTCTTTTTGCAGAAAACACTTTGTTGCAGTTTGTTTTTATAGACTATTGATCAGAGTTCTCTTACCTTGGCCTTAACACGTTTTAAGTCCTATTAACCTAATTGATAGACTTTCTGAGTAGAAGTGTAAACATAACAGAATCGATTAAATTAGATTTATTTCTTTTGCTGAGAGTTGCAAAGCTTTTCTCTGAAGTTATCTTGGCAAAGCCTGGGAAGCTGTTTTGCCAGATCATATGGAAATAATGAACCAGCTTCCTCTTGGATAATGTTTACCATTGCAGAATACACGACATATCCAATATTCCTTTTTATATATTGGCTTTACTGTATAAAGCTACATTCTGTTTGTTCTTGTACATTTTGTACATATCCTAACATTACCCCATTGTTCGTTCATTATCTCCATGTTGTACACCGAAGAGTCTGCTTATCCTTCCACGCCTGAACCCAACTCCTGGGAAATCAGTTTCCACTGTACACCATAATGTACTGGTTATTACCTTACAGCATATTGATAGAGTGCTGTGGATGATTATACAGAGAACTGCACACAGAGCTGTAATAAACATTTGGCCAATCCAAAGAAAAAAATTGCAGACATTGGACTGAACCCAAATGAAGCACAACAGATGTTAAGATGTGTGCTGCAAGGCCATGAAAACATGTCCATTATGATATATTCATTGGGAGATGTTGTGTAAACATTTACAGATTAAACACAAATGAAGTTAATTCAATAGAATTCATTGCTGGATAATTATTGGTCATGAAATGTTTATAGGTTATCACATTTGCTGCTTCTTGTAGAGTAAAGCCGCCCACAGAGACATGATCGCATGCTTCCTTTATCTGACCTTTTTTACTAATTAGTGGACAATCATGCAAACTTGTATCATTAGATCATGTACAGTATGTTGATATAGAGCAGACTCTCCTGTTTTGGGGAGCAACAGCTGTTAGCCGGTATATCCAATATGGCTGATGGCTCCTGTCAAAAACTGGCCAGCTTGTGGGTGAAGACAGATCCAATGGGTAACTTTACTATTTTAAAAAAAAAACTAGCCTCCCGTTAAATATAACTACATACCTCAAATACAGAGGATACAGTCTACTTACTGTTGTGGCCTGGCTATGTTTATACCATGCAGCAACAATCCTGATGGATCTATGGAAAGTTGCACATATTCTACCTTGACTATAATGCACCATGGATGTTCCTTATACTGTTATGCCAGGGCAGAATATGTTTTGTATATCAGAGCTACCAGGAATACAGCACAGCGTAAACACTCAGAAGTTTGAAAAGGTAGGAATTTGGCTTCCTATTCTGGGATTTTGCACTCTTGGAGACCTGCCCGGGACTACTTTTAGATGCCAATGGATGCTGTTAGGTAAATTCTAGGGATGCACCGATACCAGTTTTTTAAGACCGAGTATGAGCACCGATACTTTTTCTTAAGTACTTGCTGATACCAATTACCAATACCTATTTTTAGTGTCATATGACAGTTTTTTTAGACTAATAAAAATTATTACAGTTTCTTTATAATTATGACTTGGGTGTCCGGGGAGGAGCACCCAATGTCCAAAAAAGTTTTACAAATTGTCTCTGCTTCACAACCCCAGCATGCTGCAGAGCTTTTGTTTTTTTTACATCGGGCACTCCTTTCCAATCACCCAAGTAACACTCCCCTTGTTATCAGAAAGGTAGCACCCATAGACCCAAATGTAGTCTATCACCCACCACCTACAATTGGGATATCACCCATTGGAAGCAATTCCCTCTATACCCTCCACACAGTAATCTGCTGCTAGACAGCCTCCAGTGGCACCAGTCCACCTAAACATTATAATTAAGAAAAACGGTAAGGCCTGGTTCACACCAGTAAGGCTTTGAAATCATGCTATTTCAGCGAGATTTCAAAGCCACAGATCAGTGTGGTTTGGACCTCATAACATAATTCAATGCAAGTCGCAGTGAAATTGCAAAAAAGTAGTGCAGGAAGCTTTTTCAAAGTCACTACAACTTAAAAGTATCAGTTTTAGTATTGGATTATTTGCATGAGTACAAATACTTGTGCAAATGCTAAGTATCAGCACCAATGCCGGTATCGGTGCAACAGTAGTAAATACGCCTTAAATTAAAAGCAGTTGTTTCTCTTTTCTCCCCACAGGCATTGTGAACTGGTACCCCTAAAACAAGTTTACAAGGCAGCATGCATCCTTACTTGTCTTCTCTGGGTTTCAAATGAGTCTTCTTAAGCCACGTACACACGGGCGGACTGTCTGGCCTACTTAGTCCGCCGAAACACATTTCAGCGGACAGTCCGCTGGTGTGTGGGCTTCAGCTGACTTTTTCAGCGTGCAGTCTGGCGGACTAAGTATTTCGGAATTTCCGTAATACTGTCCATCGGACTCGCATTTCGGCGGACAATCCGCCCGTGTGTGTGCCAGTCCGCCGTACTTTTGAAATGAGCGGACTTTTCCCGCCCGGAGAAAAGTCCGCTCATTTCGAGCGGGTCTCCAGGTAGGCGGGGCCTGCGAAGGAGACGTCGCTGGCCCCGCCGCCTGTTATGGACTTAAAGGGGAACCCCAACGCCGAAAAAAATCGGCGTGGGGGTCCCCCCCAAGCCCACAACAGACCCTTGTCCGAGCACGCTACCCGGCCGGCCAGGAAAGGGGGGCGAGCGAGCGCCCCCCCCTCCTGAGCCGTACCAGGCCGCGTGCCCTCACCCCAAAGCACCTTGTCCCCATGTTGATGAGGACAAGGGCCTCTTCCCGACAACCCTGGCCGTTGGTTGTCGGGGTCTGCGGGCGGGGGGCTTATCGGAATCCGGGAGCCCCCTTTAATAAGGGGGCCCCCGGATACCGGCCCCCCACCCTATGTGAATGAGTATGGGGTACAATGTACCCCTACCCATTCACCTGTAAAATAAAAGTACCAAAAAAAACACAACACACGAGATAAAATACTTTATTGCACAGCTCCGGGGGTCTTCTTGCCGGACTCCTCCGCTATCTTCTTGTAGCTCTTTTGCTAGCGGAGGAGTCCGGCTTTCTTCCTCGCCGCCGGCCTCTTCTCCCGACTTCGGGGGTCTTGTCCCCCTCTTCCGGTCTTCTGTCACCGCCGTCGCCGCCGCCTTCCGTTCTTCTTCTTCTCCAGGAGATGTTGCCTCGATGATCTCTCCGGCCGGAATGCCAGGGACGCACTGCGCGGCCACTTATATAGGGACAAGGGGCGGTGTCACATGGCTTTATGTCACATGGGTTGGTCACATGGGTTGATGTCACATGGGGACTATGACATCGTAAGGGGGCGGGGTCACCATGTGACACCATCCCATGTGACATAAAGCCATGTGACACCGCCCCTTGTCCCTATATAAGTGGCCGCGCAGTGCGTCCCTTGCATTCCGGCCGGAGAGATCGTCGAGGCAACATCTCCTGGAGAAGAAGAAGAAGAAGAACGGAAGGCGGCGTCGACAGAAGACCGGGCCACCGCCTGTAAAAGAGCTATAAGAACGCGCGGTGGCCCGGCAGAAGAACCGAAGAGGGGGACAAGACCCCCGAAGTCGGGAGAAGAGGCCAGCGGCGAGGAAGAAAGCTGGACTCCTCCGCTAGCAAAAGAGCTACAAGAAGATAGCGGAGGAGTCCGGCGAGAAGACCCCCGAAGACGGAAGACCCCCGGAGCTGTGCAATAAAGTATTTTATCTCGTGTGTTGTGTTTTTTTGGTACTTTTATTTTACAGGTGAATGGGTCGCTCGCCCCCCTTTCCTGGCCGGCCGGGTAGCGTGCTCGGACAAGGGTCTGTTGTGGACTTGGGGGGGACCCCCACGCCGATTTTTTTCGGCGTTGGGGTTCCCCTTTAAGTCCATACCAGGCGGCGGGGCCAGCGACGTCTCCTTCGCGGGCCCCGCCTACCTGGAGACGCGCTCGAAATGAGCGGACTTTCCTCCACGTGTGTGGGCGAGTCCGTTCATTTCAAAAGTAGGGCGGATAGTATGGCGGACTTAGTACGCCGTATTAGTCCGCTCAAAAAGTGGTGTGTGTGGTCAAGTCCGTTCATTCGAAAGTATGACGGACTGTCCGTCGGATTGTCTGACGGACTAAGTTGGCCAGACAGTCCGCCCCGTGTGTACGCGGCTTTAGTGTTAAAACTGTGTATTCTATACTCTAGAATCTGTACTTTATATTCCCTCTATTATAAATGATGGGAATAAATTATTTACATTTACAGTTCCCCATGCCGCATCTGTACTGAGGGGGAGGCACTGTGCCCCCACAATCTAACTTTGCTGTAGCTGCAATTGTCAGCTTTTGTGATGGGGAAGAGATTGGGTGCAGTTCTGCTGGGGAGGCAGTCCCTGTTTCCAGGAGGAGGACTGTCACTGGCCACTGCTAAAGCCAATCACAGTCCTGCTAGCCCCACCCACCACCTGGAGGAAGATGACTCGCTTGGTTGCCACTACCAATCTCAGAAAGAAGGAATTTCACTGTGGTTGAGAAACAATCAGGTGACAGTTTGTGGAATTAATGTTGAGATTCTGTTGAAATTATTCCTGAACCTTTACGTCACTACTGAACACCAGCACTCTATGTTCCTTTAAGCCACAGCTAGTATTCAGAGCAATGGAAAACACACCTAACTATTACTGTGGCGCAGAGTGCTGCACTTTTTCTCAGCTGCGGGGGCCTAACTTATGATCCTGCACATAGGCCCACTTTTTTCAGAAAATGCCCCCACACATGCTCATCATTGTGCAGCCATTCCAGATGCTTGTATGTGACCCCCCATACATCACATGCATGCACATGGACTGGATGAGAGAGGTAGGTCAGCAGGATGAGTGTGCCAGGACAGGTAGATGTGTTTCATCTCTGCTTCCTTTCACCACTCTGCATATCACGCATATTATAGATGAGAAGAGGGTACAGCGGTGGACCAGATGAGCAGGAGGGGTATAGCGGTGGGCAAAATGAGAAGGAGTTCAGAGGTTGGACAGAAGAGCAGGAGGGTACAGCAGTGGGGCAGATGTGCAGGGAGGTACAGTGGTGGGAGAGATGAGAAGGGGCTTTAGCAGTGGAACAGAAGAGCAGGGGGGTACAGTGATGGGGCAGATGAGCAGGGGGTTCATTGTTGGGCCAAATGAGAAGGGGGTTACAGTGGTGGGACAGAAGAGCAGGGGGTTACAGTTGTGGGACAGATGAGCAGGGGGTACAGAGGTGGGGCAGATGTGCGGGGGGTTACAGTGGTGGGGTAGATGTGCAGGGGGTTACAGGGGTGGGGCAGATGTGCAGGGGGTTACAGTGGTGGGCAGATGTGCAGGGGGTTACAGTGGTGAGGCAGATGAGCAGGGGGGGTACAGTGATGGGCAGATGTGCAGGGGGTTACTGTAGTGGGGCAGATGTGCAGGTGGTTACAGTGGTGGGGCAGATGTGCAGGGGGGTACAGTGGTGAAACAGATTTGCAGGGGGGACAGTGATGTGAGGTGTGGAGTTGCAGGAATTGGGACTGATCTGAGCCATGAGTCCAGGATGTTAATTTTTCACTACTCAAGTAGTTTACAGCATTTACTTTAAAAAAAAATATTTTTTTGTTATCAAATCGGCACTCTCAATTTCTTCCAAAAAAATTTTTTTTCGCCACACTGTGCTCAAAAGGTTGCCTACCCCTGGTATACACCTACAATAAATGCATGTATGTGGCCTTTTTTTATGTTTCTTTACAATGATTTTTAGTAACAGCTCATCATAACCCGCAGGTTACGGTCTTTCATCCATCTTAAGAGACTTGTCCTCTTGATCTGATAGCTGTTTTTTTATTTTACTTGCAGCTTTATGGATTTAGTACCTTTTATATTTTTTTAACACCTAGGATTTTCATATCTGTAAAGTGTATGCTTCTTTACCTTGTGACGGCTACTTCTTAGTAAAACCTCCACCTTTCCTTACTTATCCCCATAAATATAACCTGCCTTTAATATAGGATTGTGACAATTTGTATTTCTCACATGGTGTGTCAGAGGCCATACTGCCTGGGATGCTTGGAATCTTTAGATCTGGCATTAAAAAGGTTTATTCATTTTCGCATAAATATGACTCTTGAACATACAGCTTTTTCCTTAAACCTTTTTAATGTCAGATCTAAAGATTCCGAGCATCCCAGGCAGTATGGCCTCTGACACACCATGTGAGAAATACAAACTGCCCCAATCCTATATTAAAGGCAGGTTATATTTACGGGGATAAGAAGTAAAACATCATTGCACCACTGAAGGGTTGTGTGGGTTAACAGCCACTTAACCTCCAGAAGATTTACCCCCCTTCATGTCCAGGACATTTTTTTGCGATGAAGCACTGCATTGCTTTAAAAATTGGTCATGCAACACTGTACCCAAATTAAATTTGGGTTATTTTTTTTCCCCCACAAATAGAGGTGGTATTTGATGACCGCTGCCGTTTTAATTTTTTGTGCTTTAAACAAAAAAAAGACTGACCCTGTAAAAAAAAATATATATATATATATATATATATATATATATATATATATATATTACTTTCTGCTATAAAACATCCTATAATTTAAAAACAAAAACTCGAATTTCTTTCGGTAAAGAAAATCCCAATAAGTGCATATTGATTTGTTTGCGCAAGTTATAGCGTCTACAAACTGGGATATATATATATATATATATATATATATATATATAGGATTTTTTTTATACTAGTAATGGTGGCAATCAGCAACCTATAGTGCGACTGCAATATTGCGGCGGACAGTCACACTAACTGACATTTTGTGGGAACTGGTGACACTAATACAGTGATCAGTGCAAAAAATATGCACTGTCACTGTACTGACACTGGCTGAGAAAAGGTTAAACATCTAGACGATCAAAGGGTTAAAATGTGTGTCTAACCAGTGTCTGTGTTTACTATGTGCACTGCTTTTACTAAGGGAAGTAATGGATTTTATTCCCTGCTTTGCAGTGACACAAAATCCATCACTTTCCCCGTCAGAACGGAACTCTGCCTTGTTTAGAGCTCCGTTCTGTTTCTCTCCTCATCGATCAGTGGGTGCCGGGGGACATCTATTGACAAATCACAGCCACAGTGCCGGTGGAGCGTGCCCCCTACCCGGAAGTGCCGAATCGCATACTAGGTACATGATCCGGCGCAGAAGAGACACTCTGCCGCCATATAACGAATTTATGCGATCAGCAAGCAGATAGTTATACAGTTGTGCTCATAAGTCTACATGCCCTGGCAGAATTTATGATTTCTTGGCCATTTTTCAGAGAATATGAATGATAACACAAAAACCTCTTTCACTCATGATTAGTGTTTGGCTGAAGCCATTTATTATCAATCAACTGTGTTTACTCTTTTTAAATCATAACAGAAACTACCCAAATGACCCTGATCAAAAGTTTACATACCCCAGTTCTTAATACCGTGTATTGCCCCTTTAACATCAATGACAGCTTGAAGTCATTTGTGGATGAGGCTCTTAATCTTCTCAGATGGTAAAGCTGCCCATTCCTCTTGGCAAAAGTTCCAGTTCCAGTCCTCCAGTTCCTGTAAACTCTTGGGCTGTCTTGCATGAACTGCATGTTTCCCCAGAGTGGCTCAATGATATTGAGGTCAGGAGACTGAGATGGCCACTCCAGAACCTTCACTTTACTCTTCTGTAGCCAATGACAGGTCGACTTGGCCTTGTGTTTTGGATCATTGTCATGTTGGAATGTCCAAGTACGTCCCATGCGCAGCTTCCTGGCTGATGAATGCAAATGTTCCTCCAGTATTTTTTGATAACACTCCCTGCATCTATTACCTTTTGTACCACCACCCACTGCCTTTAGAATGTAAGCTCTACGAGCAGGGCCCTCCTGTCTCTTCTGTATTGAACTGTACTGTAATTGTGCTGTCCCCCTCTACATTGTAAAGCACTGCGTAAACTGTTGGCACTATATAAATCGTGAATAATAACTGCATTCATCTTGCCATCAATTTTGACTAAATTTCCTGTGCCTTTGTAGCTCACACATCCCCAAAACATCAGCGATCCACCTCCGTGTTTCACAGTAGGAATCGTTTCATCATAGGCCTTGTTGACGCCTCTCCAAATGTAGCGTTTATGGTTGTGGCCAAAAGGCTCAATTTTGGTCTCATCACTCCAAATGACTTTGTGCCAGAAGGTTTGAGGCTTGTCTCTGTGCTGTTTGGCATATTGTAAGCGGGATACTTTGTGGCATTTGCATAGTAATGGCTTTCTTCTGGCAACTCAACCATGCAGTTTCATGTGTATTATCTGAGGCTGTTCATTTCACTGGGTATATGTGAGGGTTTATATCCACTATAAAGTGTTACTAAACCCAGGTCCCTGCATTCACTATATCTGGTCTCCCACTGTACACAGAACATGGAAATGCAATTATTTTTAGTAAATATAAATGGCTAAATACATTTTCTCATCAGCGGTATACAACAGTCTTGTAACTTCTGTCAGTGTCTGGTTAAAGCTTGTACTCTGCCCTATGAGGCTGCAGGACCCCTGGCCAATAGCTCCCAACTGCCCCTGATTTTGAGAGACTGTCCCCGCTTTGGAACAAAGTCCCTCTGTCCTCATTTTGGTATGATCTATATAGTTGTATAAAAAAATGCACTTTTCTTTATCTTTCAAAAAGTCTTTCACAGTGCTAAAAGTTTCATCCAGAGTACCTGTCGCAATCCATCAGGGTACCTGAGTACCTGTCACAGTCCATCTGAGTACCTGTTACTGTCCATCAGAGTACCGGAGTACCTGTCACAGTTCATCAGAGTACCTGTCACAGTCCATCAGAGTACCCGAGTACCTGTCACAATCCATCAGAGTACCTGAGTACCTGTCACAGTCCATCAGAGTACCTGTCACAGTCCATCAGAGTACCCGAGTACCTGTCGCAATCCATCAGGGTACCTGAGTACCTGTCACAGTTCATCTGAGTACCTGTTACTGACCATCAGAGTACCGGAGTACCTCTCACAGTCCATCAGAGTACCTGAGTACCTGTCACAGTCTATCAGAGTACCCGAGTACCTGTCACAGTCTATCAGAGTACCCGAGTACCTGTCACAGTCCATCAGAGTACCCGAGTACCTGTCACAGTCCATCAGAGTACCAGAGTACCTGTCAGTCCATCAGAGTACCTGTCACAGTCCATATCAGTACCTGTCACAGTCCATATGAGTACCGAGTACATGTCTCCGCCCTTCATAGTAGGGGTCATTTTGAGGGTAATACCACTGGGCTGGTGCTCAAGTAGTACCTTTAAAAGTGTGATAGGTAGGAATTAAATGATGTGTAATTTATGCTCCTAGAACGCCTGAAGGTAATACTTCAGTGTTGGTCCTCTGTATGTGGCCAGGCTGTGTAAAAGCCTCACACATGTGGTATCGCCATACTCAGGAAGAGTAGCAGAATGTGTTTTGGGGTGTAATTTTTGCTATATACATGCTATGTGTTGGAGATATATTATAAATTGACAACTTTGTGTAAAAAAAAAACTGCTGGTAAAAAAATGAACCATTCAAAAGACTCATTCTACCTCACAGATCATACATTGGGGTGTTTGCTTTCCAAAATGGGGTCATTTTGCTGTATGCAAATGCTGTGTGTGAGAAATAACCTAAAAATATGACAATTTTGTAAAAAAAAAAAATTCTAAAAAAAAAAATCTTCATTTTGCAAAGGATTGTGGGAAAAACATACAACTTAAGAAAATTCACCATGCTACTTACTTAATACCCTGGAATGTCTACTTTCTAAAAATGGGTTATTTGGGGGGTATTTGTACTTTCCTGACTTGTTAGTGTCTCAAGAAATGAGATACACCTGATGTACTGAAGGCCTGATCAGATGTGATCAATTTTCAGTGATTGGCACCATAGTTTGTAGACTCTAGAACTTTCACAAAGACCAAATAATATACACTAATGTGGGTTATTTTTACCAAGGATATGTAACAGTATAAATTTTGGTCAAAATGTATGAAGAAAAATGACTAATTAGCAACATTTTATGACAGAAACAAAGAAAAAAGCATTTTTTTTTCACAAAATGTATGGTCTTTTTTTATTTATAGCACAAAAAAGAAAACCCCACTAGTGATTAAATACCACCAAAAGAAAGCTCGATTTGTGTGAAAAAAAAAGGACGCAATATGGGTACAGTGTTGCAGGACTAATAATTGTCATTCAAACTGTGAGAGCACCGAAAGCTGAAAATTGGTCTGGCCAGGAAGGGGGTGTAGGTGCACTGTATTGAGGTGGTTAACTATATGGGACGTCCCATAGCAATTGAGGGGAGGGAGACAATCCGTAGGGCACCCCCAGACTTGAGGACCTATACTGCTGCCTGCAGCACACTGAGCCCAAAGGCGATACCCTCATGCCTTTTTACATCCACCTGATAAAACTTGGTGAATGTATGTACTGAAGACCAAGTTGCGGCCTTACAGATCTGAGCCATGAAGGCCTGGTGACGCACTGCCCAAGAAGCACTAACCACCTTGGTAGAGTGCGCTTTGACTTGAAAAGGTGGAATCTTCCCCCTTAAATCATAAGCCTGAATTATAACTTGCCAAATCCACTTAGCGACAGTGGATTTCGACGCTACCTGTCCTTTCTTAGCACCTTCTGGCAGTATAAATAAGACATGTCATTGGATCTGAGCAGTCTTTAAATGTAACGGTTCAAATGGCTGTTTTTGTAACACTGACAAAACTAAGTTCAGGTCCCAAGGGTTTAACAGCTTCCCGACCGCCTCACAACAATATACGTCGGCAGAAGGGCACGTACAGGCAGAATCACGTACCTGTATGTTGCCCTTTAAGAGGCGGCTTGCGGGCATGCCCGCCATGAGCTTCGTGAGCCTACTCACGGGTTCCGTGTACTCGATATATGCGGGGATACCTGCAATCGTGTCACGTGAGGAAGAATGGGTAGATGCTAATGTAAACAAGCATCTCCCCATTATGCCTAGTGACACTGTCACTGATCACAGCTCAGCTAAGTGGTTAAAGGAGGTCTGACTGGCGGATTAAGCCACGTCACCCCTTTGAAATAAGACTGATAAAGCTGAGACTTGGCTCTTAAAGGTACTCAAGGCCAGCTTCATATCTACCCCTATTTGTAGAAAGGCAATAATTATGCCTATGTTGTACTTCCAAGGGTGCCATCCCTTGGACTCACACCAGGAAACATAAGCCCTCCAGACTCTATAATATATAGTTCTGGAAGCTGGCTTCCTTGCATTAATCAAGGTTGAGACAACTGACCCGGAAAGCCCACGTTTCTTCAAAATGTGAGTTTCAATAGCCAAGACGTTAAATTTAGAGTTTGTAAGGTAGGATGGAATATCAGCCCCTGTAAGAGTAGGTCTGGCCGTAGTGGAAGGGACCATGGATCCTCCACTGCCATCTTTAGGATTTCTGCATACAATGACCTTGTGGGGCATGCTGGGGCTACCAGAATTACTGGCTTTCTTTCCAGCTTGATCATGCAAAGTCGTGGCAGCAACTGAATAGGGGGAAATGCATAAATCAGTAAGAACTGGTCCCAAGGGATCACCAACGCACCTGTTCTACATGCGAGCGGATCCCTTGTCCTGGACATAAAGTTGACCAACTTCATGTTGAATCTGGGTCCCCCATCTTTGGCAAACCGCCCAAAAAATGTCAGGGTGAAAAGACCATTCCCCCGGGAGCAACTGCTGGTGGCTCAAGTCCGCCTGCCAATTTTCTACTCCTGGAATGAAAACTGCTGATAGGCACAGAACATTCCTTTCTGCCCAAGTTAGGATATGGTTCACGACCCTATGTGCTGCGAGACTCTTGATGCCCCCTTGGTGATTGATATAAGCCACAGCTGTGGAAATGTCGGATTGGATCCTGACAGGACAACCCTGTAACCTGAATGTCCAGGCCTTCAGAGCCAGACCTGCTGCCCCAATCTCTAGGTTGTCGATGGGCAAAGTACGTTCGGTTCTTGACCACTGACCCTGGACAGTTGTCTTTTCTAGCACTGCTCCCAAACCTGAAAGACTGGCACCTGTCGTTACCACCTTCCAGATAACTGGTCTGAAGGATTTTCCTTTCAGAAGATTCTGGGTTACCAACCATCAACTGAGGCTCGGGGACAGCTGCATGGGCAAGTCTAAAGCTTGAACCATTTTGTTCCAAGCAGACAGGATACTATTTTGCAAGTCTTGAATGGAACTGGGCATAGGGAACCGCTTTCCTAACAACCTCATGCAAAGGTAAATGGACGGATCTCCTTTTGACTTGACCATCTGCACCAGCTCTCTTATGGCATAGACCTTTGCCTGAGGCAAGAACACCTTTTTCTGGGCTGTGTCTATGATCAGACCCAAGTACTCCAGCCTTTTTAGCGGTTTTAAGGAAGACTTCATTAGGTTGAGAATAAAACCTAGACTTTCCAGGTAACTGGTTGTAATGCATATGCTTTGCTCCAATCGAACCACTATTAGCAATATATAGTCTAGGTACGCCAAGACTATTATACCCTGTGCCCTTAACCTGGCTAGAGGTGGGGCCAGGGCTTTTGTAAACACCAGGGGTGCTGTAGCTAGCTTGAAGGGCAAAGCAACAAACTGTAAATGCTGCTTTTCTACCTCAAACCGCAAAAAACCTTTGGTGAGTGGGAAATATAGGGACATGCAGATAGATATGCATCCCTGATGTCGATAGATGCCAGTTCTCCTCCTTGTAGGATAGAAACCAGAGACCTGATTGACTTCATGCGAAATGAGCGGATCTTCAGGAACTGATTTGGATCTTTTACATCTAGAATGGGTCTGACATTTCCATCTAGTTTTGGTACCGTAAAGAGGTTTGAATAAAACCCCAAACCTTGCTCTACTGTGGGAATTTGTATGATCACCCCGAGCCATTCGTTAGTCTAGTGCCCGGAAACAGATTGCCTTTCCCCTGGCTCTTTGGGAACGTTTGACCTGAGAAAACGAGACGGTGGAAAGTTCCGAAATTCTAGTTTGTACCCGAGTTACCATGGAGATGACCCATTTGTCCTAAATTTTCTCTTGCCAGATTTCTGAGAACTGCAGAATCCCCCCTCCCCCACCCTGGTGAGCGGGGGTGCCCCTTCATGAGGGTTTAGAATTCTGTTTTGCAGGTTTCTGGCCCCAGGACTTCTTTTGTGCCTGCGCCTGACCCTAAGGTTTTCCTCTCAAGTCTGACAGCGGAGGCCATCTCCTCTGCCTAGAGGTGGATGCCCCTGGTGCAGGAGAAAAGGTCTGCTTAAATGAAGGGTGTTTATTCTTTCTTTTGACTGGCAAAAGAGTACTTTTCTCACTGGAAATCGTTTGGATGTATTTGTCCAAATCATCCCCAAATAGCCGAACCCCATAAAAAGGAAAACCAGTCAGGAGTTTTTTTGCATGGTGCTTTGGCTGACCAATTTTTTAACCACAGGATTCTATGTATTTGTACTAGCACAAGTGCAAGGCCTGTTGAATAGAATCTTTAATGGCGTCTATGGCAAAACATAATGCCCTTGGTAGTTCGGTCAAATCCCGGGCTTGCTGAACAGGAACCTCTTTAAGAGCCTGTCTAAACTGGTCCTTTAGGGACTGACAGATGCCTATTGCAGCAACTGCAGGCTGAGTAACGGCACCTGCCAAAGAAAAAGAGGATTTTAACAGAAATTCCAACCTTTTATCTGTTGGATCCTTAAGCATGTGTGCATTGTCTACTGGACAAGTTATACGTTTATTCACAATGGAAATCGCAGTTTCAACTGCTGGTACATTCCATTTTTTGGAGAATTTCTCAACCATGGGATAGAGAACTGAGAATCTCTTTGTAGGTAGAAAATGCTTATCCGGGTGATCTCATTCAGCATAAATAAGCTTTTCTAGTAATGCATGGACAGGAGACACATGCAAAGGCTGTGGAGGGTTTAAGGAACCCAAGGAAGAAACCGAACTTTCAGCAGACTCAGTTAGGGATGGCATGAAAGTGGAACGAACCATCTCCGTAAGGGACTGTACCAGCAGTTTCCTCCACAGAGGAGTAATCTGTCTTTCCTCCTGATCGCCTGAGGGTAACACCTCATCTTTTACCCACTGTTCCCCTGGTAGAGTCTAAGGTGGGGGAGGGGGATCTATCACACTTCCTATCCCTTTGCACGGAGGATGTGATTAAAGCCGCTAATCTTCCCTCTAGGCCCAAAAGGGGAGGCATCTTCAGTCACGTATACAGGGGCTGAGATACGAGAAGCAGCTGCACCACCAATTTGTTCCAATGACTCACCCTGGCTATTTCAGGAGAGGACAGTGTGGAGGCACGACTGGAGTTCCCAGTGGGGGGGGGGGGGGTATTACAAGGGGAGCAGTAACAATTGTTGATTCCCTAACCCCCTTTTGGTCGCTCCGGGGGGAGAGAAATGGAGGATGACAGATCTCTTACCTGCAAGAGGAATCCCCACTAGGTAAGCTGCTGCTGCCACCACAGACTGACACGGAGCTGAAGTAAAGACAACAGAGTAAGGTATGTGCATATACTCCCTCTAGTAGAGGATTTTCAGGCATGACATAATTTTTCTCTAAGGAAGAAAAAAAAAAAAAAAAAACAGGTGGACTTTTTCATTTCCTAGGCCAGTGATGGCGAACCTTGGCACCCCAGATGTTTTCAAACTACATTTCCCATGATGCTGTTGCACTCTTCAGTGTAGTTGAGCATCATGGGAAATGTAGTTCCAAAACATCTGGGGTGCCAAGGTTCGCCATCACTGTCCTAGGCTTTTTCACTTATCTTATCCTTGCTGCAGGATTTTGCCGATAACGAACAGATCAAACCTTCACGGCGGCCTGCGTTTGGTAAACCTTCAAGGATGGGGTCACTTTTATGGGTTTCCACTCCCCTGGACCCTTCAGGAAAACCATTAGGTAATGTGAGCATGCCCAAAATGCCTTGGCAATACCTCATTCTTCATATACGAGGCGTGGGTACCATCCACTTTGGCCTCAGTGGCACTTTGGATTGATCTGGTCTGTGGAGGCTGTTTAAATCCAGCAGAGCTCCTCAGAGCATATCTTCACTCATGAACACCACCTTAAACACTGGCCAAAAAACAGAGGTACTCCTGGTAGGAGGAGGGGTTATTTAGAGTGAACTTCCTGTATTGGGTATGCCAATGTCCATCACCTGAAGGTGGCTATATCCCATATAGTTAATACTATGGCTATGTGTCCCGTGATGTATGATATAGAAAAGGAGTTTTGTGAACAGAAGCTATGCCTGCCAGGTATACCCTGAGAGCTCTGACAAAATCCAAGCAATATAGGGAAATGTTCTAGAGTAGGACAGAAGGAAGGGCAACATCCAAATTGAGGCAGAAAGGAGAGACCATCTTGGCAAGAAAAAAAATAAATAAAAAAATCTTGGTCTCAAGACTACCTTGTTCCTGTGCAAGACAAGTGGATACTCTTTACAATAAAGGGCTGCCAACAGATGTATTGACCATTAGGAATGCAACCTTACATGTGAGATCTCCCAAAGGTGTGTATGTGTGTAATATATATATATATATATATATACACACACTTTTTTGTCTCATAGGGGATCTCTGAAGTACAGGGAGCACCAAATTGAGATCAAGGTGACACGGGGGGGTTTATATGAACTCTAAAGAAAAAGCTTTACGAAGTGAGAGATTTCAGGAAGAAAATGGATAAGGTAGAAACCTGTCCACCTAGCATGCTCAGGGCCAGATTACCAAAAGACAAAGCTACAAATAACTTAGTATTCACTAGAACTCAGTTGTCAATGTCCATGTGCTAAGATTTAGGATGATGGCTCTGGGGTCCAGACTTGTTGATGCTGAATCTCATCACCTGAGGACCATTTCTCCTGGACAGTTCTGGAATCTACAACACGAGGATGTTGTGCTAAAGTGACCTGGCGTGAACTGCCACAAAAAGAGGTTACCATTAGTCTCAGAACCTTCATGCAGAAGCAAACTTTTCTGGTAGAAGGAAAATTCTGCTTGAGCTATGCCCAAAGTTAGACTCAGGTACTCAAGACACTCTGGAGCTGGACTTAGTACAAAATAATTCAACCAAGGACAAAGGCTTGGTAACGTTACATAGGCATTCCAAATGGATTTTTACCAAAGCTTTGTCCCCGGTTAAAATTATTTTGTTTCATATGCATTTGGGTGCAGAGACACACATCTTTACTTAGGGAAGTGAATTTAATAATTAGATGCATCCTGGTGATTAATTGCTGCTCCTCAACCACCTTTTACTTCATTTAAGCCTGGTACATACTAGAGTTTTTTTTCCCCAATTACACCCATCATGCTAAATGTGAGGAAAAACAAAACAAAAAAAAAAAACACAGGAGTTTGCTGTACTAATATGGGGACTCCACGGCCAGAACACACCAGTCAGTGCTTTAATGCCAGCACTGATGGGATGCTGGTTTTCCAGCATGCACATTTAAAATGAAGAAGACAGCCTTTTTTGGCTTCTGTTAGGCAGACTGATGTGCACACAGGCCAAATGCTGGACCGCTTGTTGATTCGGCCCATGTGTACCAGGCTTTAGAGATGTTGATTAGCCAGCCAAAGGTTGGAAGGAACTGAATCGTCCTTTGAATGATGGCAAACCATTATGGCTGAGGAGCCCTTTAGCAGGTGGTTAGCCACGTACCCTGTGACAAATGCCATGGGTCTACAGAAGAAGCGGAGCAAGTACCTTTTGTGAAGACTCAGGGTGCTGAGAGCCCAAATGGTAGTGCTACAAGTTGGAAGAGTTGGGTCAACCTCAAAAAAATAAAACAGCCACCATAGAAAGTGTATTGTGAAGGGAATTCCCCTTGTCCGAGAGAACCAATGACAGATCTTGCAGATTCCATATGGCATTTTGGTACATGAAAAAAACCTGTCATACCTGATCCACATTGCCAAGTCTACTACATGTCCAGGCTTCACCCTAGTGCCAGATCTGTGCAACTCTAAAATGGTACAATAACCTGATAAAGTGTAACCAATGTTTTTTTTGGTACTGTAGCTTGCCATTCCACAGGCATACAAAATTTAAGCATGACATGTTTGGTATCCACCTTTAAGACTCCTTAAAATAGCACCTGAAAAGCGCCTTTCATGCCTCAGTGTGAAAGCCTGAGTGCTTTCACACTGGAGCGGTGCACTTGCAGGACGGGGGGGTCCTACAAGCAGCACTGTATACAATGCTCCTACACCATCCCTGCCCATTAAAATGAATGGGAAGCGCCGCAAAACAGGCAATTTTAACCCTTTCTTTGGCTGCTAGCAGGGGTTTAAAGCACCCCGCTAGCAGCCACAGAGTCGCTAAAACTAGCGGCACTTTACTGCTAAACTAACCCACTGCCCCAGTGTGAAAGGGGTCTAATATTTATAAAAGAATAATAAAAAAAAAAAAAAAAAAAAAAAAAAAAAAAGTGTACTATATTGTGTGCACTCAAATTCATTAAAGTGCTTTAACCTGAAAATTTGATAAAGCCGCTACACAAAATGTTTTGCCAAAAATTCCAACACCCACCAACTTTTCAAGTTTCAGAAAATGGTGGTGGGGAGGCTTCAAATACATTTTCTAGTAAATGCAAGATATGTCAGGATTGCCCCAGTTTAAGTGGTTTACCTTCCAGTCTGCAAGCCATAGACTATTTGAACCATGTATGGGCAGGCTGAATGTACCCACATTGAGCAATCAAACTTTGGTACAACCAGCCTATTGGATTTCATATATTATTGCTAGCAGCTATTATAGCCATTAGCATTAATCACTGTTCTCCAGTGGGATGAATTGCTCAGCAGAAGGCATTTCCCCCCCATCAAGACTGACTTAATGGCTGGCTTTAGTACTCTGCTGCTTATAGGCCAATCTTTTACCAATTACCGACTTGTTAAGTCTTTCTTTGCTCTGTCTGGAGCTAGCTAAGAAATTTAGTCAAAAATTCCACCTCCATGATTGCTGGGGAAATAAGCAGCAGGAAAGCACACATCCACAGAATGGATGAAATCGGTTATCCCATGCACTGCAGGTCCTTGAATATAGCTCCTCAAATCTCACAAGACTAGCAGTGAAGAGGCGCTAGTACCTTAGATCTCACACCCAATATATGGCGACCAGGCTGATGGCACAGGAGGGCTCAAGTACTAGAAATACACTTTTCACCAGAAATTCGCAGGGATCTTTCACCATTTAAATTTTTGCAAACTATCCTTATAATCCCAGCATCTGACAGGAGAGATGCAATCTGCTAAACAGTAGCAACTCTGTCTGCTTACAGAATACTTTGCATTTTTTTGAATGGATTCACATAATGCAGCCTCATCCATGAATAGGCAAGAGGAGATGAGGGGTGGCGCTGTCAGGAGTATAGTGATGGCTATATTCCATGCAATCAGTAAAAATCTAAACAAAATAAATAAATCCAGAAGGCGGCATTCACCTTACTGACTTAACCCTTTAAAGGCCAGCAAATTTTAAAACTGCGCACTTCCTGGTGTTCTAAGTTTTGTAGTCCATTGTGTTGAATACCGTCATGAACTTTACGTAGTGAAAATGGTGAAGAGACTTACAGACAAGTTGTGAATGAGGTTTATTAAACAATTACAAACATTTATGATCTTGGTCTCTCCTTCTTGCCTTTGTACAAGGCCAACAGGGAAACATTGGCTACTTTGACAACCTTGAATCGCACACCAGGAATGTCACCAACAGCATGACCAGCACGACCAAATCCAGCAACCAACACTTCATCGTTTTCCTAAAGAGAAAAAGCAGATTAACAGTTTACAAATGTTACAGATCAAATGCAATTACAAAAACTTTTGCCTAGAACTCTTTTGGTCCCTTCGCAACATAAAATTCTGTTAGGAACTGTGGTTTCACAAAAAAAAAAAAAAAAAAAAAAAACACACACACCATTCTGTGGTTAGAAATAATTCACTGTGTATGGGATGCTCCAGTCTCTAACCATTATACACACACAGGAAAGAACAGTTAGGAATTGTGTAGGCACAGCTGCCAACTAGGGGTGCAACGGATCAAAAAAAAATTACGGATCGGATCGTTCCTCAGATCAGTCACAGATCGGATCAGTAAATAATTGCATTTGCAAAAACCTGTGAAAAATCCACCACCATATAGTTCCCACTGTAATATCCACAATCTCCCCACTATAATATTGGCCGAGTACGGCTGAATATGGCAGGGTATGGAGGGATGGCTGTGAAAATCCCTGAAAAAACACGTTCAAATCACGGATCGTGACGATCAGTTGCATCCCTACTGCCAACTATCTATGCGAATGGCTCACACAAACTCCCAGTAATACTAAGCACCAGCAACAATATAAATTAAACATTCTCGCTTATCCCAGGAACAAAAGGGGCATCTGTAAAAGTTCTGATAACCCCAGAACCATCCATGCACCCCAGCTTCTTGCTGAGACCTGCCCTTCAACCCCCAGGGAGTGAAGATCCCCTTTAACCGCTTCCAGCCACCGCAGTTTTACAGTGGCAGGTTGCATCCACTGAGCAAACCACATAACTGTACGTTGGCTTACAGGGTCTGGATAGGAGTGTGTGCTGCACAGCATGGGGTGCCAAATGTGACCAGGAGACACACACTTCCCTGTTCTGACAAGAGTGGCAGATCTTGTGTTTATCCCCTCCCCTTCAGTTAGAGTAAACTCCCAGGGAACAGTTAATCCCTTCATCACCCCCAGTGTTAACCCCTTCACTGCCAGTGACATTTTCAGTTATCAATGCATTTTTTATTGCACTGATCGGGCGATCAAAGGGTTAAATGCATGTCTAGCCAGTGTTTGTGTACTACGAGAGGTGCTTTACTAGGAAGAGATGGATTTTAGTCCTTGCTTTGCAGTGAAAGAAAATCCATTACCTCCCCGCTGAAAGAACCAAGCTCTGCCATGTTTACATAGGCAGAGCCCTGTCCTATGCGTATTCTTGACACAAGACGGGTGCTGGTGGTCATTCATTGGCACACCCGCCGATTGACATCTGCTGTGTATAATCAAAGCCCATCCAAGTTGCCGGTGGCGTGTACCATCACGTACCTAGTACGTGATCTGGCCCAGGAGAGCTGCCTTGCTGCCGTATAGGCAAGTTATACAGTCAGCAAGCAGTTAAAGCAAGCGAAAAATCAGTGACTGTTTTCACTGAAACAAGTGGTTTAAAAAAAAAAATTTATGAGGAGAAGCACCTCTAAGTGCAGTAGGAAGGAATGCTTTACTAATGTAAGGCTACTTTGCAATGTAAGAGTAAAAAACAGGCACATGATGCTGTGATCTAGGACCCCAGGTACTAAGAGGGCTGCAGGAGCTGCTGCCGATATCTTGTTGTAAATAATCCAGGAGTGAGGCGGAAGCTGGCTAGCATCCTTCCCTGTCCGGTGGATAGCAGCGCAGGATGAGGTGACATCACTCAGGACAAAAATGCAACACGTTTCAGGACATTTGCTGTTCTACATGTGCTATCCCTTCTCGGGCATTGTAACTCATGATCGTTTAAGACTTGCATGCAATAACCCAAAAAGCCCTCAGTATTCACAGGTAATCTTTACCCTGTCTGGGAGTCACGTACCATAATATAGTAAATGTCCATAATTTGCAGATAAACATACAACATTACAGCCTATATGTTTTTTGCACACACTTAATGCCCTATGCACAAATCAGTGTTACTGTTATAATTATCCCTAGGTTTATATGATCATAAATTTCTGCAATTCTCCTCCTACAAGCATTGTGACACCTCCTTAAGGAAATGTAAAGGCAGTCCCCAGATTACAAACAAGATGGGGTCTGTAGGTTTGTTTTCAAGTTGAATTTGTAAGTTGTAACAGTTACATTTAAGTGTAGCTCCAGCCAAAAAAACTATTTTCAAAGCATTAGTCTCAATTGACCTATACATTCACACAAGAAATTGATTGATAAATAGATAAACATATCATCTGAGTGGGTAAGACAAAACCCTGGCAAGATTTGTTTTGCTGTCTGTGTCCCTGTTCAGAAGATTTCACCTCATGTTGTCCCTGTGACAAATTGTATTTTGTAAATTTTGGATTGTTGTGGAAGCTACGATTGGTGATGAAGCTTTAGTGGAGACACCCCCCCCCCCATGATAACTCTTACAGGAGTGAATTTCCCTTCCTAGGGCTAGATTTACTCTCACTTCCTGTTGTCTCCCTCTGTTTGTAAGTAAGTGGGATGTTTGTAATCCGGGGCTGCCTGTATACTGTTGCCTCATAATTTACATATTCCTGTTCCACCTTTCCGCTTTCCTAAAACAGAAAGCCAAATCAAATTTAGTTCTCTTCTACCCGTCTCACCCACTCATATGAAATGTGTATCCATTTATCGATTTCTAGTGTGGATGTATACATCAATTAAGACTATTAGCACTATATATACACACACACACAATCAGATTTTACATACACACACTTTAAAAAATGTATGAAATTATGCCATTTAGTCCTTGTTCTTAGTTGCAACATATCCCGTCAATGTTATTCCACTGGCTGGCAGGGAATTTCAGACCGGCTAGTAAATAGGTCTTGCACCATCATGTGTTACTATGCTTGAGAAGGGAGCATGCATACCCCATTGTGGCACAGTGCATGCTCTGAAACGCATTGCATTCTGGTCCTGATCGATGTCACCGCGTCCCACACTGCAGTCCACTGGAATGGGAAGGAAATTAGCCAGCTCCCTCCTCACCCCTGGGACATCTACAAGACAACATCCGTCCTGGATCACAGCATCATGTGCTTGTTCTTACTGTTATTTTGTGAGTAGCCCTGCTTTGGGTTATATTAAAGCATTCAGTTCTACTGCACTTAAAAGCACTCATTTCTATCTCCTATGCACTTTAGAGTACTACAGCTCTTGGAATAGCTTGCCTTAGTGATGGACCGTTTCGACTTTTTAACAGAATCATTTTATGACATTGTCATAATCACTTCATGGTTGGCCAGGTATAGAGACAAAGGTTTTGCGTCTGATACCGTTTTTTGTCGCTGCAACAAGTGATAATTGCAATAAAACCCCTCAATTCCTTACCGAGTGACAACTGTCATTCCTGTTTACAGAATAGCAAGATGACGTGTATCAGCTTTTCCTCTACTCGCACCAACAGGCATGAGTAGAGGAGAGCCGATCGGCTGCTCTCCTGATGAGGGGGTCTGCGTAATCAGTGCAGACCCATCGAGGATGCCCACCCATGACCACCAAGAATGCCAGTCAGTGCCCACCCCATCACTGCAGAAAAACTTTGTTTACCAAGTTTTGTAACAGAAACAGACTTTTCTTCAAAATTTTTGGTCTTTTATTTGTAGTGCAAAAAATAACCCAAGTGGTGAGCAAATACCACCAAAAGAAAGCTCTATTTGTGGAGGGGAAAAAAGAAATTGATAAAAATGTTTGGGTACAGGGTCACGTTACCGTGCAATTTTCAAAATGTGAGCACTGAAAGCTGAAAATTGGTCTGGGCAGGAAGGTGTACAAGTGCCCTGTATTGAAGTTGTTATTAATACAAGTATGTTTCCCAACAGAGCACTCCCTGTACACATGGATTCTCAACAGGTAAGCTCGTATATGTCAAAGTAAGGTACAAAAATGAAAGGAGATTGTCTGGAGCTTTCCCAAAGCCAATAAAATAAAATAAAAATCTAGATAAGATTTACAGATGCATCTAATCTTACCATTGGGGGTTTACAAAAAAATAAATAAAATAAAAATAAAAAAAAGCTATTCAGACCCCTTTTCCAACTCTGGGTTGGGGGCCCCACATATAGTAGGTTGTTGCCCCAGCCTGCCATATCTGCCTCTGACATCAGAGCAAGAGGAGGCGGCAGAACAGTAGATGCAACATTAACACACTCGCATGCTTTTTATTAAAGGTGAGCAGTGTTTGAAGAGTTCTAAGACTTTCAGTTGTGCAAAGTTATGGAAGCATTTTTAAACTGGTCTAATGGTTTTATTAGCAGGGGGCTTTAGTACATCAGGAGAATATGCAAGCTCAGATTTACCTCGATAAAGTTCAGGCAACCGTCGTTTGGTACGAAAGCTGTAATTTTCTTGCCGTTCTTGATCAACTGCACTCTGACGCATTTCCTGATGGCAGAGTTTGGCTGTTTAGCCTCAACGCCACTGTAAAAATGAGAGTTTAGGTAAAATAAGTAAATCAGAAAACCAACTTTTCTAGGAAAAAATAAAAAAACACATTCCTGTATGAGCAGAAAAAAAAAAATGTATACCACGTCCCTGGAAGTCTGGTTCTGAATAGAGCATGTGCAATCTAATCAGCTGATACACTTGCAGTCTTCCAATGGAGGAAAGTTGCAGTGTGTGCATCCCTTTAGAACTCCTAGTGAGTATCTCACCAAAAATATAATTCCTTTATTAACATTAGCATAAAGAGCATCAGATTTAGGTTTTATATTGGCGACAGAGCCTTAAGATTACCGGTTGAATTTGAGAGGGGAATCTGAAAGAATGTTGGTAAATGTGTGCTGAAAATACTGCTGCGGGTGGGAGATCCGGATGTGATTCACACCGCACTGCAGTGCAAATCACATCTGATCTCCGTAGCGATGCGAGTTCAGCCATACAGATAGTATGGCTGAATTCGCATCACTCCCGCCGCAAACTCGCACGGGACACTTTTTTTGGTCCGCAGCAGAATCGGATCGCATGGGTGTTCACACCATGCGATCCGATTCCTGTGCGAGTGTGTAGATTGCACTGCGATATGCGGACGGATCTGGGGGTGTCATTAACATTTCATTGACACTCCCAGCCGTTCGCATAGGGCAGTGTGAACTGCCGGCGGGAGGCATGCGATGCGGGAAAACGCTGCGGATTCGCGGCGTTCCCGCATCGCTATGGTGTGAACCCAGCCTTAGTCTGAGTTTTTAAAAGCAAATGCAATGACTTTACAGCCCAAGACTTACAACCACACCAATGTGAAGTCAGGGAAACCAGACTACATTTCTGGGATAAAATATATTTAGTGGTTACATGCCAATGTCAGTTTATCATGTTTTAAATGATTTTAAAGTTCCAACAGTGGAGATGAATTAGAAACAAGCGTGTGCCGTGATATATTGTAAGTATTTAAACGAGCTCCGGGGAACTAACTAAACGTCCTGCACCAAACTGTCAGACATGCCACTTAAGCAGATAGACCTGTTTCAAGGTCTGTGCTACCCGCGCCAGTTTCTATTTCAGAGGAAAAAAAATTAAAAATAGGGCAGGTCTGACACTAATTAACAAAGGGACCAAGCAAACTGCCACAGATTCCTGCCAGGTGTGACCTGTTGTATGGGATGTGAGCCGTCAGTAAACATCTCGCATCCCGCTCTCTGCTTGCACGTTACACTAGATGAGCAGAGCCTGCAGGGTAGCAACATTCCTCTTCCCTCCAGGTCTGAGCAGGGTGGCAGAGCATGCACTGTGTGCTGCCTGTCAGAATAGAGAAACTGACACTTCTGATTAAAGGGCATGTGCCCATTTCAGTATAAATAGGAGCAACATCTGTTCAATTTTTAATGTTTAGAAGGTACCAGATTTATCAGTGTATAACACAATTTTAAGAGGGGAGTTTGTTTTTGGGGGGGGTGTTATATGCCGATAAATATGGTAATTTCTCCAATACTTTGTCAATTCCATCAACACTGTAGAATGTCCGACTATGCCACATAAAGATCATAACAAAATGAACAATGCAATGCTATAAGTACTGTCATAATTTAGAAGAAAAGCATCAGCTAACAGTCTTTAGCAGATATGTCAGTAGTAGGATCAGTTGTTACCAATGTAGTTAACACTTTGGTTGACAATGTAGTTTAGGCTTAAATTATGTTTCATAACTTACACTTTTTCCAGGACGATTCCTTTAGCATGGGAAGCACCTCCAAATGGGTTAGCCTTTAGGGCAGTCCCCAAGTGGGCCTTCTTGTACTGCTTGTCGTGCCATTTCTGCTCACGTCGGTGGTTACGGAGCTTTCTGGCTGTACGAAGACCACGGCACTTGCCTGTATTGTAAAAAAACTTACTTTAGATATTTGTAACAAACAGCAGATTCATCTAAATGAGGCCCAGAGTGCAATCATCCAAAAATGTCAACTACAGGCAAAGTCTACCAATCCAAATGCCCCAGATGACGTCTCTTCCACTTTAGCTGCAATAATGCATTTGTGTTAGCTCTTCTAAGTCCCATTTCTGTTGCATTCCTACAAAACACTAAATACACAGTATGGAGAATGGGACTTCCTTTATAATGGCTGCAGACTGAGTAGACTAGGGAGATTACTACTGAACGTGCATCACAGGAATCTTCCAAAACTAAAAACAACCAAAGTGTGTGCATTGTCTAAAGACTGCGAGGGACCACAACTGGAAGTAAACCCTCTCCAAAAAACACCCTGCAGGGCAAAGGCATAATGAGCCAGTATGTATAACATACTAGCTCATTATGAATTACTTACCTGAGATAGAAGCCCCCGAAGCGACCCTTGTTCACCTCCTCTATTGCTGCCATGATACCCGGAGTCAATTACGGGTATCGCTGCTCCGGCGCTGTGACTGGCCAGAGCAGCGATGACATCACTCCATCGCATGCGCGCAGGAGCCGTCAGTGACGGCATGAATGCCTTCACTAATTGCGCGCTCAGTGCGCATGCGCCGTAGAACATCGTTGCGCGTTTTTAGGAAAATCTCTCCTTAACCATGTAGGTTAAGATGATATTTCTTGCACCTACAGGTAAGCCTTAATCTGTAAGGGTTTACAACCACTTTAAGGTAACTATTACACCTTAATCCTCTTAAGTAAGGCCATTTACCCCCTTGCAGTGTCCCGTTAATAGCCAGTATAGTGGGTGGTCCTGGCAGCCAGACACTAATGTTCATCGACTCTACTCGAAAATTTGACAACAGTAGCTGTATCCAATCAGATGCAGCCATTGCGCAGCTTATTTTTGACAACCAGCAGGGTAAGATGTCAAAATACAGTAAGTACAGTGAGATAAATCCATCCACACTGTAAGAGAAAACAGTGTATGGCCAGCTTTGTTAATGTTGCCATCACAGTCCTTCACATGCTATCCCATAACTTCCAAATGATTAAAATTTACCATAAAGGCCCCTGTGGCATACCCAAGGGCCTTTTCACATCATATTGGTTGACCAGCACAGACCATTGCAGGCTTTTCACATCACAATGCTGAATTAAGTTGTGTTATCCAACAGTACAGACAGGCTGTATTTTTTTTCACAGCACAAAACTGTTTTGTGACACTTCAATAAAGTTAAGGATAAGGTTAGGTTTTCAGAAAAATAAATGAACATTCATTTTTGCCTGGAAAGCATTTCACCTGTAATCGGTGAATTGGCGGTGCAATGTCAGGATTCTGCAGACAAGCCCTGCAGAGCTTGTGAATTAAAGTGGTTGTAAGCCTTTGTGTTTTTTCACTTTAAAGTGGTTGTAAACCCCTTACCACTTTACAGGCAAGCTTATAATTAGGTTTACACGGGATATCTCCTAAACCTGCACGTTTTAGGAGATATCCCTGCATTCGCATGTGCCAACGTCATGCGACACATGCGCACTTAAGCCAATTGAAGCAATGGCATGTATGTTTGGCGCTGATTCAGTTGTACTGTGCAGTTCCCAGCGGTTCCCATGCATGCGTGGGAGTGATGTCATTGCAGCTCCAGCCAATCGCAGCCGGAGCCGTGATACCCAGAAGTAACTTCTGGAATAGATGTCACCGGTTGGAGGGGGAGACAAGGACGCCTGCGGGAGCTTTGTTCTCAGGCAAGTAATTCATAATGAGTTAGTATGCTATGCATACTTTCTTATTATGCCTTTATTTGCAGGGTGTTTTTCCCCCCCAGGAGGGCTTACAACCACTTTAAGGCATCCAGACTGTGTGGTGTGTGCGATCAGATCATTGTACAATCAGGTTGTATAGTGTGTGCGCAATCAGATCATTGTACAATCAGGTTGTATAGTGTGTGCGCAATCAGATCATTGTACAATCAGGTTGTATAGTGTGTGCGCAATCAGATCATTGTACAATCAGGTTGTATAGTGTGTGGAATCAGATCATTGTACAATCAGGTTGTATAGTGTGTGGAATCAGATCATTGTACAATCAGGTTGTATAGTGTGTGTGCGATCAGATCATTGTACAATCAGGTTGAAGTGTGTGTGTGTGTGTGTGTGTGTAGATCATTGTACAGATTTTGTGTGCGTGTGTGTGTGATCAGAGTGTATAGCACAGAGGATGATCGTTCAGCAGTCGGGGGTGATCGGTGTCCCCCATACACAGGCAGTGATGTGGATGTACGGACACATCCGGGCCTGTCATGGCGCCCTGTCTCGGCACACAGCGGCCTCGTGTTCTCCTCACACGCCGCCTCCCGCACCTCTCCCGGCCGGAGGAGCCCCGGGCAGCCTCTGCCAGCTGTAGGGGATGTCAATGAAGTCAGTCCCGCTCCGCCCGGCCCTCTCCCCGGTCCCAGAGGCCGCCTTTCCCCCACACAGCCTCACTCACCCATCTTGCCTGTCCCAGGGCCGACTGCGGAAAGACCGTCTCCCACAAGGCACCGAGACACCCAGCCGCTGCCAGGACCCCGCTCAGGCTGTCTTCACCTATGCCTGTTCTAGAATGCATAGCTTACACCGCAGTTACTGCCTTCTGGATGGGCCAGAAAGAATATTTGGAGCTCTCTGGTTGTAGGACTCTATGAATAGATCTATCAGCGGCTTTATTTATTAAACTAACACCATTAGAATAGCGCGGCTCAGGCACATAGCTGACCTAGCCGGTCAAAGAACTACACTTCCCGGCATGCTTTGAAGATGGGGACCTAGTGGAGACCCCGCCCACTGTGCGGCCTCCGTGGTATGTGTGTATGTCTGTGCTGTCTATAGAGTGTGCTGCATTCTCCTCCTGTGTATTGTATGAGCGATGGCTGCGTAGGTCTCCTTCCCCCGCCTCACTCCCTCTGTAATAACGCTAGGGGGCAGCGGTCAAGGTGTATGGTTGGTGTGTAGGTTCTCTAGAACCATGGACCCCCATTAGATGTCTGGAGGTGGATGGCAGCATGGCATCGTCTTGTAGTTCATGTTTGGGGTAGACATTGTACAATCACATTGTATAGTGTATGGTCAGTCCTAGGCTGCATTCACACCTATGGATCTTATCCTGATCATGTGTTTTCAGCTGAAAACTCATGTCAGTACAATGTACTTTGTATTACATGTCAGCACACATCCGTACACGCTTGTTGTAGTGTTGGTGAAAAAAAAAAAAAGAGTTTGATATCAAAGCCATATGAAACCCCAAAACCAAACGTACTGTTTCTCTTTGGTTCATTGACAGACACAGCATCTTCACCTTGACCTTAGGGTTATATCGCCCCCTTCAGGAGAGGACTAGGCGGAACATGTAAAAACAGCAACACTTGCACGGTACCGCCCAGGGGGCGGTCCTACTGGCTATAACCCCTCACACTGCATCCAGCAGCTCAGTTTTTTCTGCCTCGTAAGGATGAGCTCTGGTGTGTTTGCACACTCCTCGTGCAGAGCCCGCCAGAAAGTCGGCACTGTGCTACGCTAATCACAAGCAGTGAGATATTTTCCCGATGTGCGGCTGCAGCGATCTGTAAATGTCTCACTGCCTGTGATTAGCGCAGCGCAGTGCCGACTCCTGGCGGGCTCTGCACGTGGAGTATGTAAACACGCCAGAGCTCATCCTTGCTGCCTAGTGTAGGAGAAGGACCTGGCTCCCTGTGGGGACCATTGATCCTTGGAATTTTTTATTTTTTCTGCTTTTTGATTCCTGTAATCTTCAATCAACAGCCGGGCTGGGTGACAGGCTGGGTAATATAGATCCTTGTAGTCTCCCCAGCCTGGCCATGGAGCACGAGCAGACCCTAGCTACGCGCTGGGTCAGCCACGACATGCCCCGTCTGGTCCAGGGGCGGCCGGCGAGTAATATGCTCCGGGGCACGCATATGATCAGGCTACTGCTGTCTGTGTCACAGTGTGCTGTGGCCGACAGCCACCCCGTAACTGCTTGGGTGATGGGTCTGTCCGTGAAGTGCGTCTAGCAGTCCCTGCAGGAGGGGTAGATATGGTTCCACCTGTCTCGGCAGGATGAAGCAGCTGGGCATTCCCTGGTAGGTCGACTAGGGGGTCTCTCCCTTTCTTCTCTCCTTGTCCCTTCCCCCCTCTCCATGCTAAGAGACCACTGTGTGACTGGGCATAGGGGGTCCAGTGCACGTACCTGGCCTTGGGTCCTCTGGGGGGGGGGGCTCTGGGTCCTGGCAGGGGGCTGCGCTGGCGGTTGGTGGTCCACTCGTTTTTTTAATGTTTTTAGGCTGTTTTTTGTGTATCTGTGTGTTGCCATGTGGGGACTGGCCGCCGCACGAACCGCGGCCATTTCCTTGTGGCCGCAGCCAGTTTCTTAACCGCTGCCATTTTCTTAAAGTTTGGCGGCCATTTTCCCGGTGCTCTCAGAGTTTTTTTGCTGAGGTGGCCGGCGGCCATTTTCTAGTAGCCTCAGTTTTGTTTTACTCTAGGCGGCTGGTTCAGTCTGGAACAGCGTGAAACTGACACAGAACACCTTGTGGGTGACACAAGGGAGAGCGGGCAGCACAGCGCAGTACCTGGGTCAGGGTGGTGAGTCCTGCATGGGGCCCCTTCATTTGTGGCAGCTAGGAGGGAGGGCTTTTTTGTGGCTTGCCTTAGGTCCCTAGTGGTAACAGGTGAGAGTGGTCAGCATGGCGTCAGAAGCTGGTGCCTCTTCCCCAGACATCCCTGTTATTGCAACCGGTTCCCCTGCACCTGTGGTGCCTATGGACGCTCTGTCGGCGGTCCTGGAGTCCTTTGTTGCCAGGGCGGAAGCGGTGTGCGGGCGCAAGGGGGGTAAAAAACGCCCCCTCCCCCCACTGTCTTCTGGGGAAATCTCTGATTCAGACTCAGGTCCCGCTGTGGCAGGCGGCCCCTGTTCTGACGTTTCAGAGGATGTGCGCCAGGACCGTTCAGACAGTGAGGATGACTCCATGTCCGGGTCAGTGCAGGAAAAAGCTCTAGTAGGATCACTTATCACAGTGGTGCGGGATACCCTAAAGATAGAGGATATGGCGGGGGCATCTGCAGAGGTGTCGGTCCCCTTTGGGTCCCACAAGCCGGCCCGCACTGCTAAGGTGTTTCCCTACCTAACTTATTTTGATACGTTTATTTACAAGGAGTGGGGAAGCCCGCAGTGGGCCTTTTCAGTCCCCAGACGGATGGCGGTGCGTTACCCCTTTGAGGAGAGTTTCCTGAAAAAATGGACATCTCCTCCGGTCATTAACCCCCCGGTATCCAGGTTAAATAAGGTAACTACGATTCCGGTGGAAGGGACTCCTGCTTTCAAGGACCCTGCCCACAGAAGGGTCAAGGCGGTTGCCTGATCCATGTTTACGGTGGTGGGGTCAGCATTGCAGCCAGCGTTAGCCACGGCCCTGGTGTCACAGACGCCTACAGAATGGGTTAAGTTGTTGCACCGCGAGTTGGAGAAGCAACACGTTTCCCCGGTCTGCATGAAACTGGCAGGCCAGTTGGTGCAGAGCCTGAAGTATGTCTGTAATGCGGCTCCCTTACTTTCTAGAGCCTCAGTATGAGCTGTGGTGCTACGTCGCCTGATTTGGCTTAAATGCTGGTCTATGGACCAGGCTTCAAAGAAAGTACAGGCGGATTTGCCCTTCCAGGGGGAGAGGCTATTTGGAGCCTCGCTGGATGACATTATTAAGAATGTTACTGAGGGGAAGAGTACTTTGCTCCCACAGTCCAGAAAGGGTAAGGAGCCACGTCGTTGGCAGGGGCCCTCCTTTTTCGTCCGCCCGGGTCGGCAGGTAAGCGTTCCCAGTTCGACAAGGTGCCTACTGAGGGACAAAAGTGTCCCTGGTTTCGCAAGACTGCAAGAAAAACTGTTGCAGCATGAAGGTTTGCCCCTGCCTGACTCTTGGGTGGGGGGTCGCCTTCGGGAGTTTACAGCCTGGTGGACCTCCCTCCTTTCCGACCAGTGGGTCTGCAAACTGGTTTCATCAGGCTACAAGATAGAGTTTATTTTTTGCCTGCCAAACAGATTTTTTTCCCTCTAACCTTCATCTTCCGGCTTGTCGGGAGACCCTGTTCGGGGCAGTACAGGACCTGCTGCTGCGCGGGGTGATAGTACCTGTGCCGGAAAGGTTTCAGGGATTCTACACCAATCTGTTTGTAGTCCCAAAGAAGGAAGGGGTCTGTCTGGTCCTGGATCTCAAGGCCCTCAACGGTTTTGTGAAAGTACAAAGGTTCAGGATGGAATCAGTTCACTCTGTGGTTGAGGCACTCCATCAGGGGGATTTCTTGGCATCCTTGGAGATCAAGGACGCATACTTGCATGTCCCCATATGCGTCAGGCATCAGAGGTTTCTACGATTTGCGGTCGAGGAGGAGCACTATCAATTATCAACTATCACAATCACTATCTTCTCTCCCCACAATGCACCTTCCAGGTACTTCCCACACCTCCCTCTCTTTCCCCCTGCTTTTTCAAAAGGCACTGCATTCGTCTTTTCTTTTCAGTTTGTCTGAGGGTCGCAGTTATTTATTGACCTCCTGGACCAGTGTCACGCTTTCTGGATGACTTTTCTGCATGGCTACCCTATTTTCTCTCATCTGAAGTGCCTGCCATCATCCTAGGTGACTTTAACATTCCAGTCAATGTTAATACTGCTACCACTTCTAAACTACTAAACCTAACCTCCTCTTTTAGCCTAACACAATGGACACAAACCACCACTCACTCCAACGGTAACACTCTCGACCTCGTATTCTCCCATCGCTACATTCCCTGCAATCTCTCGAACACACCCTTTCCTCTCTCTGATCACAACCTTACCAGTTTCACTCTCCTTGTCTCCTACATCCCATGCTGCCAATCCACAAACCATTACACGCAGAAACCTTCGCAACCTCAACCCTTCCCTTCTTCACTCTGCTACAGATGGCCTTTATGAGAAAATCGCACCCCTATCCTGCCCAGACCTAACCACTTCCATCTACAACAACACGTTTTCATCCTCCCTAGACGTACTTTCTCCTCTTTCTACACGCAGAACCAGGCCCCATCTGCCACAACCCTGGCAAACAGACGACACCAGAAGTCTCATGAGACACAGCCATGCTCTTGAGCGAGCGTGGCATAAATCTAAGTCCCTGCAAGATTTACCCTCTACAAATCTGCCCTTCTCAAATACAACTCCTGCCTCCACACTGCCAAACAAACCTATTACAACACTCTCATCAAAACCCTCTCCAAACCTCGTCAATTCTTTTCTACCCTTAATTCCTTACTTCACCCCCCACTGCCCCCACCCACCAACTTGCTTACCGCTCAACAGATTGCCAACCATTTCAAATCGACACAATTCGCAAGGAGATATCCAGTATATCATTTCCTCCCCTACCCAACATAACAGGTCCAACACCACACTCAATACTCTCCTCTTTTTGCCCAGTTACCACAGATGTTAATAAACTCCTCTCCATGGCCCACCTCCCTACCAGTTCCCTGGACCCTGTCCCCTCACAAATACTGCGACCACCTTCCCACTCTATCCTCAACTTTCTAACCCACATCTTCAACCTCTCCCTCTCCTCTGGCACCTTTCCTTCCCCGCTCAAACATGCACTGGTTACCCCATACTCAAAAAACCCTCACTAGACCCCACCTGTTTGAACAATTTAAGACCCATCTCCCTGCTCAAGCTCATCGAACGCCTTGTCCATGACCAAATGAGTTGCTACCTCCTGGACAACAACCTTCTCGACCCCCTACAGTCTGGCTTCTGCCCACAGCATTCTACTGAAACTGCCCTACTAAAACTCACCAATGGCCCGCTAAAACTAACGGCCACTACTCCATACTGATACTTTTAGACCTCTCTGCTGCCTTTGACACAGTTGACCACCTGCTCCTCCTCAGCAAATTACACTCCCTTGGCCTCCACTATTCTGCTTTATCCTGGTTCTCCTTCTACCTATCTCAGTGCACTTTCAGTGTCACTTACAACTCCATCTCCTCCGCTCCCCTTTCTCTTTCTGTTGGGGTACCCCAAGGTTCTGTCCTTGGGCCCCTCTTATTCTCGCTCTATACCTATTCCCTGGGCCAGTTGATAACCTCCCATGGTTTCCAATACCACCTCTATGCCACTCCTCAACTCACCCCCTCGACCTCCTCACAGATCTCACACTTACTGAATGACATTTCAATATGTCACACCACTTCCTCCAACTCAATCTTTCTAAAACTGAGCTTGTTATATGTCCTCCTTCACGATTCCCCCCCCCCCCCCCCGTGACTTCACCATTAATATCAACAAAACAACCAACAACCATTGGTCCCTCCACACATGTCAGGGTCCTGGGTGTAATCCTTGACTCTGACCTCTCCTTCAGCCCCCATATCCAATCACTGGCTAAATCCTGCCACCTTTACCTCCACAATATCTCCAGAATTCGACCCTTCCTGACTAATGACACCACGAAGCAACTCGTTCACTCCTTGATTATTTCCCGCCTTGACTACTGCAACTCTCTCCTTAATGGCCTACCTTTAAGCAGGCTATCCCCCCTTCAGTCTATTATGAATGCTGCTGCTAGACTAATATACCTCATTAATCGATCCGTGACTGCCGCCCCTCTCTGCCAATCCCTTCAATGGCTTCCCCTACCCCACCGTGTAAAATTCATCTACATCACCAAACTTATCTGCAGATATCGCCCAAATCGTCCCCTCCGCTCCTCCCAGGACCTCCTGCTCTCTAGCTCCCTTGTTACCTCCTCTCATGCTCGCCTTCAAGACTTCTCTAGAGCCTCTCCCATCCTCTGGAACTCCCTGCCCCAGTCTGTCCGATCAGCACCTACCCTGTCCACCTTTAGGAAATCCCTGAAAACTCATTTATTCAGGGAAGCCTATCCCACACCCACCTAACAACTGTCCCCGAGCCACCCCCACATCAAATCATTCTCTGCAGCTATTACCTTTTGTACCACCACCCCCTCCCTTTAGATAGTAAGCTCTATGAGCAGGGCCATCCTGTACCTTTTGTATTGAACTGGACTGTAATTGTGTTGTCCCCTCCCTATACATTGTAAAGCACTGCTTAAACTGTTGGCGCTATATAAATCATGTATAATAATAATAATCAATTTGTAGCTCTACCTTTTGGCCTAGCGACAGCGCCAATGGTCTTCACCAAGGTGCTAGCCCCAATTCTGGCATTGCTAAGACAACGAGGGATCAAAATCATGGGTTACCTGGACGACCTTCTCCTGAGAGCAGCTTCCACCTCAGAATTAAGGGAGGATGTAGAGATCACCATACAGACTCTCCGGGAGTTTGTTTGGGTGTTGAACCTCCAGAATTCGGTGTTGGTGCCGACTCAGCGCCTGGAGTACCTGGGATTGATTCTGGACTCCTCAGAGTCGAGAGTCTTTCTCCCTTCACACAAGCTGTAGACTCTTCAAGCTGTGGTGAATTATTGGTGTCCCGCAGGTGGTCGTCGATGCGCTTTTGCATATGAGTTCTGGGTCTCATGGTAACCAAGTTTGAGGTGGTACCCTATGCTCAATTCCACACTCGAGTCTTGTAGAAAGAGATCCTGTCCAAATGGGACAAATTTCCGACATCCCTGGATTGTCAAATTCGGGTGAGCCAGCTAGTCAAGGATTCCCTTTTCTGGTGGCTAAGGTCTGCGGCCCTTCGGTCCGGGAAGTTGTTCCTTCCTCTTCATTGGACAGTGATCCCAACGGACACCAGCCTGACCGGATGGGGGGGTTTGGGGCGTAGAGTTGGCCCAGGGTCGATGGACGCAAGAAGAATCCCGCCTGCTGATCAATGTGCTGGAGCTTCGGGTGATCAGGCGGTGCCTCTCCACATGGTCACAGAGGCTGCAGGGGCATCCGGTCAGGATCCAGTCGGAGAACGCCACAGCGGTGGGTATGTCAACCATCAAGGAGGGACAAGGAGCTTGGCTGCAGCACTGGAGGTCGCTCACATCCTGCAGTGGGCAGAGTGGCACGTGCCAGCTCTGTCGGCCGTATACATTCTGGGCATAGAAAACTGGCAGGTGGACTACCTAAGTCATCAGCTGCTGGACCAGGGGGAAGGGTCGCTGAATCCGGATGTATTTCAGCTCATTTGCCTAAGGTGGGGCACACCAGATGTGGATCTCTTGGCCTCTTGACTCAAATCGGAAGGTACAGAGGTTTGTGGCCAGGTCAAGAGACCTCTGGGCGGATGCGTCAGCCCCCTTGGTGGCTCCATGGGGGCATTATCGGCTGATTTATGCCTTCCCCCGCTCAGGCTCCTACCCCCTACCCCGCAGAGTGGAGGCCCAGGGGATTCCGGTGATTCTGATTACATCAGATTGACCTCGATGTCCTTGGTACGCCGACATAGAATGGTGGTGGATGTTCCTTGGCGGCTGCGGGAAGACCTTCTGTCGCAAGGTCCAATACTTCATCCTGCTTTACCGTTGGTTTTAACGGCATGGCTGTTGAAAGCCAGATCCTAAGGGACCGAGGACTGTCGGATTCGTTAATCTCCACTATGCTGAGTGCATGGAAGTCCTCTTCTCGGGAAGATTTATGATTGTACGTGGAAGGCCTACATCTCCATGTGTGAGGAGATGGGTTGGCGTCCGCATACATATTCAGTTTCCAGGATCCTGCTGTTCTTGCAGCGAGGAGTGGATCAGAAACTTGCATTAAGTACCATTAAGGGGCAGTTATCAGCTTTGGCTGTCTTTTTTTCAGTGACCTTTGGCGACTCATTCATTGGTGAGTACGTTTGTTCAGGGGGTTCGACATGTGGCCCCTCCAGTTTGACCACCGATGCCTCCGTGGGATTTGAATCTGGTGCTCTCGGTGCTTCAGAAACCGCCGTTTGAGAACAGGGAGATTCCCTTATTGACACTCACTCAGAAAGTAGTCTTTCTAGTGGCTATTACAACTGCAAAACAGGTTTCTGAGTTGGCGGCCTTGTCAGGCAAGTATCCCTACTTGGTCCTCCACAAGGATAAGGCGGTGCTCCGCCTGTAGCCTTCGTTTCTTCCATAGGTTGTTTTCGGCTTTTCATCTAAATGAGGACATTGTGCTTCCGTCCTTATGTACTCGGCCGTCACATCCCAAAGAGGTTGCTTTGCATTCTTTGTATGTGGTCCGGGCTCTGGGGGTGTATCTGTCTGCTACAGCTCCTTTTCTATGCATGAAGGTAAAAATCTTCTGGGTGCAGCAGCCCTGAGCTCCATCTTGATCCAGCGATGTGCATGAGAGCATCAACTCTCCAGGGACCCTTCCTCGTCCTTGGCTGAAACCATTGGCTCCCGCTACTGTCAATCACAGCCAGTAAGCCAATAAGGAGAAAGAGGGGGTGGGGCCGAGCTGCAGCTCCATGTCTGAATGGACACTCAGAGCAGCGGTTTGGGAGTGAGCCTGCTTGGGTGCCCCTATTGCAAACCACTTGCTGGGGGGGGGGGGGGGGGGGGGCACTTGACAGGAGGGAGGAGCCAGAGTGCCGTCTGGGGACAGAGAAGAGGAGGATCTGGGCTGCTCTGTGCAAAACCACTACACAAAGCAGGTAAGTATAACATGTTTGTTATTTTTTTTTATAAATTTTGCCTTTATACTGGAGCTCTACACAAATGGGGAAGCTCTGCTTGTCTGAATTCCTCCTCCACTGCCACATTTGGCACTGGTTTTGACAGGTATCCACTCCCAAGCGCAGTGTGATTCGTACATGCACAGTAGGAAACCGGCTGTGAAGCCACAAGGCCTTAGAAAAGATGGAGGTGACAGTACCCGGAGAGGTGATTCAAGAATCAGCTTGGGTTACACCGCAGGATCCCTAGACAGGCGTATTTATTAAGCAGTGAACTACTCATTCACCAGAAATTAACTGCATGTATTTTAAATGACAGTGATTGATTCACTACTTGTAAATGTTTGGTGAAAGTCATATTTCATGTCTGCTCCCTCTCTGACCGTCACCTGTAGCATGTCTGCACCCTCTCTGACCATCACCTGTAGCATGTCCGCACCCTCTCTGACCGTCGCCTGTAGCATGTCCACACCCTATATGACTCACTTGTAGAATGTCCGCACCCTCTCTGACTGTCACCTGTAGCATGTCCGCAGCCTCTCTGACTGTCTACTGTATAATTTCTGCACCCTCTCTGATTGTCTCCTGTAGCATGTCTGCACCCTCTCTGACTGTCACCTGTAGCATGTCCGCACCCTCTCTGACCGTCACCTGTAGCATTTCCGCACACTCTCTGACCGTCACCTGTAGCATGTCTGCACCCTCTATGACCGTCACCTGTAGCATGTCTGCGCCCTCTCTGACCGTCACCTGTAGCATGTCTGCACCCTCTCTGACTGTCACCTGTAGCATGTCCGCACACTCTCTGATTGTCACCTGTAGCATGTCTGCACCCTCTCTGACTGTAACCTGTAGCACGTCTGCACCCTCTCTGACTATCTCCTGTATCATGTGCACCCTCTCTGACATCACCTGTAGCATGTCTGCACCCTCTCTGACCGTCACCTGTAGCATGTATGCACCCTCTCTGACTGTCACCTGTAGCATGTCCGCACACTCTCTGACTGTCTCCTGTACCACGTCCTCACACTCTCTGACCGTCTCTTGTATCTGTTTAATGGGATCTGCCTGGGGGGATTGTGCTTGGAGTATCTTTATGTGCTGATTGTTAAAGTTTCTGGAATACAGATATTGCTATTGTGGTGTAGGATCTGGGCCTGCTGTCCCTCTATCCCTCTTTCTTTCCTTCCTTCTTCTCCCAATCTTTTCTTTCTTTCTTTCTTTCTTTCTTTCTTTCTTTCTTTCTTTCTTTCTTTCTTTCTTTCTTTCTTTCTTTCTTTCTTTCTTTCTTTCTTTCTTTCTTTCTTTCTTTCTCTCTTTCTTTCTTTCTTTCTCTCTCCCTTTCTTTCTCTCTCTCTCCCTTTCTTTCTCTCTCTCTCCCTTTCTTTCTCTCTCTCTCCCTTTCTTTCTCTCTCTCTCCCTTTCTTTCTCCCTCCATCCTTCTCTTCTTTCTCCCTCCATCCCTCTTTTTGGGCTGGAGCAGTAGCTGGCACTTCTACAAATTACTGCTATTTTCTAACGTTTGGCTATGTATTCAAGTCATGCTGAGTAGAACATATTACCTGACAATAAAATGTAGCACCCTCTACATAGGTAGGTGCTAGACTAGGTTTTTTGATGAGTGTAGGAAAATGTAGGCAGGCCTGGCTAGCAGCCAGACCTGTTTGTTTTGGTCTGTGTGGGCTGGGAGTGGCTCAGTGTTAGCAGCTGGTGACTCATAGGCAGGGTCACTGAGACCTCTCTCTATCTTCCAGAGGATTCTAGAAGGAGAGGAGGTGGGGTGGGGGGTGTGGGAGTGGTGACCCAGATGCAGGACGAAACCCTTCAGAAAAGCCTGAAGTTTCTGGACAGAAGGAGCAAGAGAGGACAGCAGGAGTTAGTACTGCTGGGCAAGTCTTCAGGAGGGAACGATTGGTTGCAGCCAGGAGAGCTGGTGAGTGACATGTGCAGACAGGAGGACTGGGGAGAAAATCCTGAGAGTACTGGAAGCATGCAGTCAGAGATGGGTGCAGAGCCAGTAGTGAGGACTGCAATTTCATGGGCAGTGGAGTCACGAAGCTGCAGCCAGGAGGGCTGGCAGGGCCTGAAGAGGGGTGACTTGGAACAGTAGTCCATTAGTAGGACAGCTAGCACTAAAGACTTTTCACTCCTTGCTACACCATAGGGGCCTGAGGTCCCTTCCTGCAAAAAGGCCTAAATTTAAATGTGCTAGTTGCTCCTGAGCTTCGAGTTCGAGTCGAACTCATGTTCGACTCGAACATTGCCTGTTCGCCTGTTCAGCGAACAGTGAACAATTTGGGCTGTTTGCGGCAAATTCGAAAAGCCGGAACACCCTATACAAGTCTATGGGAGAAATCTAAAGTGCTAATTTTAAAGGGTAATATGCAGCTTACTGTCCTAAAAAGTGTTTGGGGACCCGGGTCCTGCCCCAGGGGACATGGATCAATGCAAAAAAAAAGTTTTAAAAACAGCCGTTTTTTCAGGAGCAGTGATTTTAATAATGATTAAAGTGAAACAATAAAAGTGTAATATTCCTTTAAATTTCGTAGCTGGGCCCCTTAACAATCCCTGTGTGCTTATTGGGGTTGGTGGAGGAGGTAGTCCCGTCCAGGGCTATGCGCACAATGCTAAATGTGTTATTATTCTATGGCAGGAAAGCCATACTGCTGCACTGGAAGAAAGTCAGGGCTCCTGAGGTTTCCTTCTGGAAGGGTTTGATCAACTCGATGCTGCCCTATTACAAGGCCACCTATGAAGCTAGGGGGTGCATGAAGAAATTTGACAAAGTATGGCACACGTGGTTCAACTCTGAATCAACAGTGGGATGAGAGGGCCTGGACTCACATGGTGGCTCGGGCGCTGGGCGTGTTACTGTTGAAGTAGCCGGGTGGTGCTTTCGTGACTTCTGTATCACATCTAAGTGAGTATGACAACTGAGGTTATGATACTGGGGGTACCTTGCTAGGGTGATATCAGACAACGGATAAATCCGTCAGACGATCGAGCTGTGACCAGGGGGGGAGGGGGGGGTGGGGGGGTTTTGGGGGGATAGCTAGTTGTGTGATGTTAGTTAACGGCGGCCGGCCGGATGGATGCCTCCAGTTGAGGTGTTCACTGTTTATATTGTACTGTTTTATGACAAAATAATAAACAGAATTTTATAAAAAAAAAAATCGTAGCTGGGGGGTATCTATAGTATGCCTGTGAAGGGGCGCATGTTTCTGGTGCTTAGAACTGTCCCTGCACAAAGTGTCATTTGTGCAGGAAAAAAAGTCTTTTAAAATCACTTGCGGCTATATTGTCGGCTCCCCGTAATACAGAGAACACTCAATGAGTGTTCTCTGTATTAGCCGACAATTCATTCATTCATTGATAAAAAAAAAAGCGTGGGGGTTCCCCTAAATTCAATTACTAGGCCCTTCAGGTCTGACATGGATATTAAGGGGAACCCTGCATCAAATAAAAAAAAAAATTGACGTGGGGGTCCCCCTAAAAACCCATACCAGACCCTTTATCCGAGCACGCAACCTGGCATGCCGCAGGAAAAGAGGGGGGGACGAGAGAGCGGCCCCCCCTCCCTCCTGAACCGTACCAGGCCACATACCCTCAACATTGGGAGGATGCTTTGGGGGTCTGTGACCCCTCAAAGCACCTTGTCCCCATGTTGATGAGGACAAGGGCCTCATCCTCACAACCCTGGCCGGTGGTTGTGAGGGTCTGCGGGCTGGGGGCTTATCAGAATCTGGAAGCCCCCTTTAACAAGGGGACCCCCAGATCCCGCCCCCCCTGTTTGAAATGATAAGGGGGTACAAAAGTACCCCTACCATTTCACGAAGAAAGTGTAAAAATGGTTAAATAAGACAAACACACTTTTGAAAAATTCCTTTATTAAAAATAAAAAAAAGATTCCAGCAGTGCTAATCCACTCTTGCTATCCACCGACGGATCTCCGGGGTCCAGCGATGGATGATCATATCCAGCGATGGGGATCTCTCAGTCCAGCGCTGTCCATACATCCGTCTTCTGTCTCCACTGCGGAGACACTGCGGAGATCCCAGCGCTGACGTTTCTTATATTAGGAGGGCGGGGCCACCCGTCACCTGACCCCGCCCCTCTGACGCTGGTGAGGGAAGCCAGGGGTTCCCCAGTGACGTATGGGTGACCCCGCCCCCTCTGATGTAACGGAAACCTGCCTTACATCAGAGGGGCGGGGTCACCCATACGTCACTGGGGAACCCCTGGCTTCCCTCACCAGCGTCAGAGGGGCGGGTTCAGGTGACGGGTGGCCCCGCCCTCCTAATATAAGAAACGCCAGCGCTGGAATCTCCGCAGTGTCTCCGCAGTGGAGACAGAAGACGGGTGTATGGACAGCGCTGGACTGAGAGATCCCCGTCGCTGGATATGATCATCCATCGATGGACCCCGGAGATTCGTCGCTGGATAGCAAGAGTGGATTAGCACTGCTGGAATCTTTTTTTTATTTTTTTTATTTTTAATAAAGGAATTTTTCAAAAGTGTGTTTGTCTTATTTAACCATTTTTACACTTTCTTTGTGAAATGGTAGGGGTACTTTTGTACCCCCTTACCATTTCAAACAGGGGGGGGCCGGGATCTGGGGGTCCCCTTGTTAAAGGGGGCTTCCAGATTCTGATAAGCCCCCCGCCCGCAGACCCTCACAACCACCGGCCAGGGTTGTGAGGATGAGGCCCTTGTCCTCATCAACATGGGGACAAGGTGCTTTGAGGGGTCACAGACCCCCAAAGCATCCTCCCAATGTTGAGGGTATGTGGCCTGGTACGGTTCAGGAGGGAGGGGGGGCGCTCTCTCGTCCCCCTCTTTTCCTGCGGCCTGCCAGGTTGCGTGCTCGGATAAAGGGTCTGGTATGGGTTTTTAGGGGGACCCCCACGTCAATTTTTTTTTTTATTTGACACGGGGTTTCCCTTAATATCCATGTCAGACCTGAAGGGCCTAGTAATTGAATTTAGGGGAACCCCCACGCTTTTTTTTTTATCAATGAATGAATGAATTTTCGGCTAATACAGAGAACACTCATTGAGTGTTCTCTGTATTATGGGGAGCCGACAATATAGCCGCAAGTGATTTTAAAAGACTTTTTTTCCTGCACAAATGACACTTTGTGCAGGGACAGTTCTAAGCACGGGAAACAGGCATACTATAGATACCCCCCCAGGTACCACATTTAAAGGAATATTACACTTTTATTGTTTCACTTCAATCATTATTAAAATCACTGCTCCTGAAGAAACATCCGTTTTTAAAACTTTTTTTTGCATTGATCCATGTCCCCTGGGGCAGGACCCAGGTCCCCAAACACTTTTTAGGGCAGTAACTTGCATATTACCCTTTAAAATGAGCACTTTAGATTGTGAACGTTCGAGTCCCATAGACTTTAATAGGGTTCTAAAGTTCACACGAAGTTTAGGTCTGTTCGCAGGTTCTGGTGCGAACCGAACAGGGGGGTGTTCGGCTCATCCCTACTCCTGGGCATTAAGAATTGTGCAGAAGGAAGGAAGAAGAATAGTCTGCAAGCAAGGAAAGTGCTGGAGGAGACTAAAGTTGTAACGTGTACATAGTTGTCCCAATTGATTGATATACAATCAACCGATTGATTGATATACAATTTATCGGGCATATTATAAGTAAGGTAGTTGCATGCTACTATACTAAAAAGACTAACATAGGGTTGCTGCTGCTGTCACCTCTGTGCTCCCACAAAGAACAAGATATAAAGTATACACATGAGACAGTGCTGCATAAATAATAAAACATTGTGTACAATATAAGTAAAACTAACTAAAAAAAGTACAATAATAATTATTTATAAGTTATATTTTTTCCACTGGTATGCAGGAAAATGTGACGTTTTTTTCTTGCTTCAAACAACCTCCATATCCATAGTGCTCCCATCGCCACATGCAATTCTTGTTCACCTCCTTGAAAGACCATGCAAGGGGTCAAAACACGTCTTGCACACAGTGCAACTCTCCCTTCAGGAATAATCCTCACTGGCCCTTAGCAATCTCTGTTGGACTCTCAAAGGATAGGTAGTAATCTATATCAGATGTAGATTCCTTCCACTATGCTGCTTCAAACTTGAATCCACATTGGCTGCCGGTAACTGTAGAAAAGTTTAGTCCAGAGTAGAGGTTTGGCTGAGGGCAATGAAATTCACTGGTATAAGCAATCATAATGTGTGTGGAAAAAAAAAACATAAAGAAAAATCCTGATCACTTCTCCAGAATAGTACAGGGTTACTATGGTAACACTGTATTGCTCTGGTCACAGGGGGTTGAAAGAAAAAACGTAAAAAAGGAAAAAACGTAATAAAAACAAAAATATTAAAGTTTTTTATTTATTTTTTACATGTTGTCACCAGTCAGTGTCCCTGATCGCTGCCACACCAGTTATATGATGATGCTGTAGTTTGCTGGTGACAGTATGTAAAAAAAAAAAAAAAGATTTGTGAAATTCTCTTTTCTTAATTTTGCCAACAAATTGTGGCAAAAACATTACAACTTTAGAAAACTTGTCATGCCTCTTATTAAAGACATTGGACTGTCTACTTTCCAATAAGGGGTCATTTAAGGGATATTTGTACTGTTCTGGCATTTTCAGGCCTCAAGAAATTAGATTGGCGTCATTACATGAGGATTTATGAATTTTCAGATATATATACCACTAATATTCCAGTTTGTGGACCTTATAACTCTCCTATAGACTAAATAATAAACACTGATTTGAGTTTTTCACAAAAAAATAAAATGTAGCGGAATACAGTTTGACCTACATTCATGAAGAAAGATTATTTATTTACAACATTTTATAACAGAAACTAAGAATACCATGTTTAATTTTCAAAATGTTTGGTCTTTTTACATTTATTTAGCAAAAAAATAAAAAAACCTAGTGGTGAATAAAGTGTTTAAGTCTAAAATATTATTCACTGCCAGCCCCTCTATTAGAGGCTGGCATACCACACTATCCAAGTCCTTTGTAAAAACGAGCGCTCTAAATACCTCTTTACCGAGACATTGCAGTGATCTCCCTGTCACATCAGCTGGGGAGATCACATGACTTCCCGCAGAAGCAATGTCTCGGAGCTGTAAAGTGGCAGCGAGTCACGTAACTGGCCTAAAGACAGCTCTAAAGAGGTATTTAGAGCACTCGTTTTTACAAAGGACTTGGATAGAGTGGTAATGCCAGCCTCTAATAGAGGGTCTGGCAGTGACAATTTTAGTTTTTTTTTATATAAATAATAGCGGCGGGGGGGAGACAGAGACACAGAGAAGATGCTGACCTGCAGGAAGGAGGGGGGGAGAGGGATAGAGGAGAGCAGAGAGGACAGCTACATTTGACGGAGGAATGCACTTTGACCACGGTGATCTGAGCTGAGTAGCCCTGGTTATCGTGGTCAGTTTAGAGAGGGGCATACAGGAAGTGGCAGATTCAGGGAGGTTTTTTAGACAGTTTAGAGGGGGGCAGATTGCACAGCACAAGCACTGTGCTGTGTAATCTGCTTTAAGGGACCAGAATCTGATTTTTTTTTTGTGGGGTTAGCAAACACTTTAAATACCACCAAAAGAATGCTCTTTTTGTGTGAAAAAAAAAATGATAAATATGTGTACAGTGTTGCATGACTGTGCAATTGTCAATCAAAGTGCGTTTGCGCCGAAAGCTGAAAATTGGCCTGGGCAGGAAGATGTTGAAAATGCACGGTATTGAGGTGGTTAGAGGTAACTAAGCTGGCCCAGCCTAATTTCATGAATTTTTTTTTCATCCGGAGGTCTGCTTTATGCATGCATGTGTGTCCTTATTTCAACTACAGACCAAAGTCAACTACAGACCAAAGTCTAGACTCAGTAGGTAATTGACTATTTGTCTGGATAAAAAAACAGCTATTGTCGATCTCTCACTAATTTTCTTTGTGTCAATTAATAAATAATGAGCACTTCTGATGCTTGCACTGCATATTTCCATTTTAGTTTTAAAACTCTTATTACCTGATCATTTTAAGTGATGGTTCACTTACAAATCCTGATAAAGCATGGGCAACCTAAGCAAGACATGTAACAGATATAGAATAAAAAAATAAATTGCCACGTTTTCCTCTGTCTGAGAAGAGCAATTAATTCCGTAAAGATAATTAAAGATTAACACAAGGATAATAGCAGAAGAGAAGTGGGACTGAAAAGTGCTAAGTGAATTCAGCATAGCTGGGAGGAAGTATGGGGGTAGCACTAATGAGGATAAGAAGTTCCATGTCATAGTCCTCCTGTCACACACTGCCTCCTATTGGTGTGTATTCTGTCACACGTGATGGGAAGGTCACTTGTTTCATTCTGCGACCACAGATTAACAAATGTACGAGATCTGACAAGATCAGCTCTTCTTCAATGGAAAGGAATAGTCTCTGTTTTATTGTAGCTATTATCGGGATGGGAATTTTCCGCTCCATTGCATGGGTATCCGCAGGCCTGGAGGACAGGTGAGCAACAGAATTCATCTTGTGATCATGTGTCCTGCACTGAGGCGATGGAAGATATTAGATTTTTAATAAGAGAAGAGTGTAAAGACTTGTGAACGTGCCTATGTGAACTGTTTTACTGCAGCTAGCAGAGATATTAGATCTTCGTCAATGCCTGCCAGTAGTTTCATTTAATTAAAATAGAACTGTATGATCTGGGATTAAAGGACAGAGCTGTTCCCGAATCATTGAATATTTTATAAGTTTTGTACAGGTTTGCTTCATTTGTAACAGTTTCTGAATGTAGCACCAACTGATATATGTAATGGTTCTTATTACTGCATTAGCTTAGGTCTCATCCTTTCCTTCTTTGTGCAAGGTTATAGGAATATGTGATCATAGATAAATACACCGCAGAGAGTCAGAGCTCTGCATATAGGGCAGAGTGGACATGTGGTGATTTGTTTAATCTTCTATTAAGACGACTTTGGGTCAATAACGGATAAAAGCTTTAGTATGTTTGCCACTGCATATCCAGCACAGTTTTAATTAGCAGTTGTTTAAACCTTCTTAATAGACATGTGAGAGCAAGAAAGCGTGGAGAGCTTGTGGCATCCATTCAGTTGTTTAATGCTGACATTGGGGTTGATTTACTAAAACCGGAGCACACAGAACCTGGTGCAGCCGCGCATGGTAGCCAATCAGCTTCTAACTTCAGCTTGTTCAGTTAAGCTTTGATAATAAAACCTGGAAGCCGATTGGTTTGTATGCAGAGTTGCACCAGATTTCACACTCTCCAGTTTTAGTAACTCTCCCCCATTGTAGATTTGAATTAAATAGTGCACCAGTAATGTAAACGCAGATACATTATATCCTGGTGTTTCATACATGGTTATCTGTCATCTGTGAAATAGTGATGGTATACAGTGCCTTGAAAAGGTATTTATACCCCTTGAAATGTTCCACATTTTGTCATTTTACAACCAAAAACAAATGTATTTTATTGGGATTTTATGTGATAGACCAACACAAAGTGGCACATAATTGGGAAGTGGAAGGGAAATGATAAATGGTTTTCAATGTTTTTTTACAAATAAATATTTGAAAAGTGTGGCGAGCATTTGTATTCAGCCCCCTTTACTCTGATACCCCTAACTAAAATCTAGTCAGAGAAGCAGCCAAGAGGTCCATGGGAGACCCTGTCCACAGGACCACTTTTAGTCGTGCACTCCACAAATATGGCTTTTATGGAAAAGTAGCAAGAAATTAGCCATTGTAAAAAAAAAACATATTATACTTAGCTCCTCTGTGCAGTTGGTTTTGCACAGAGCAGCCTGGATCCTCCTCTTCTCGGGTGCCTCTTTGATGCTCCTGGCCCCTACCTTTGAGTGTCCTTCAGCCAGCAGCTTGCTACAGGTTGTCACCCAAGCTGGGTCATAGCTCTGTGTATCCATTCTGACACAGAGCTCCAACCTTGCTCTGCCCCCTTTCTCCCCTGATTGGCTAACTGACTTTGACAGCCGCGGGAGCCAATGGCACCGCTGCTCTGTCTCAGCCAATCAGGAGGAGTGTACTGGATGGCTGAGGGGATTGTGGACATTGCTGGAAAGAGAAGGAGCTCAGGTAGGTAATTGGGGGGTGCTGGGGAGGCTGCTACACACATAAGGTTTCTTATCTTAATGCATAGAATGCATTAAGATAAAGAAACGTCTACCTTTACAACTCCTTTAAGAAAAGCCATAAGAAGTCCCATTTGCAGTTTGTGAGAAGCCATGTGGGGGACACAGCAAACATGTGGAAGAAGGTGCTCTGGTCTGATGAGACCAAAATTAAACTCTTTGGCCTAATAACAAAACGCTATGTATGGCGGAAAACTAATACTGCACATCACCCTGAACACACCATCTCCACCATGAAACATGGTGGGGGGAGAGCAGTCCATAGAAACTACACATTTGAACGCCTTAAGCCTCATACACACGATCGGACTTTATACAAACTTTCCCGTGGATTTTTGAACAAAGGGTGTCGGCCGTGAACTTGTATTGCATACACACGGCAGGACTTTTTCAGCCAACTTTCACCAAATCACGTGGTTTTTCTGCTCTTTACCGCCAACTTTGGTCAACTTCTGTATTGTTGTCTGATCTTTTGCATTGGTTCTGAGCATGCTTTTTTGTACTTTGTACAAAAGTCCTATGGTTTTCTGTACACACGATCAGACTTTGCTCTATCGGACTTCTGTTGCCGGAAAGTTTGTCCATTCGCACAGCCAACAAAACTCTGAGGAAAACCAAAAACGTTTGTCTGATGGAGTGTACACACAGTCGGGTGTTGCCTTAAAACCGCTAATTTGCATGTTTGTTGTCAAAAAGTCAGATCGTGTGTATGGGCCTTAATAGCCATTAATTCTATACAATTGCACCTCTTTGACAAACAAAGGTCCATATGGCCTAAAAAGTACTAACAAACAAGGATGTTTTCTTGAATCATATGACTATGCACCCTTCAGCTTATTTTTTTCTGATTAGATTTTACTACGTTACTACAAAACGAGCTCAACGTTGTATTCAAATGTATTTGTTGTATATTGATTGCTTTACACAACCTGTATTACCTTTTCTGTTCTAAATGAAATACTCAATAAAAAATATTGAAACCAAAAAAGAAAAAACATGGTGGTGGCAGCATCATGTTGTGGGGACGCAAACGACTTGACTGGGACAGAGGTTCACCTTCCAAAAGGACAACAACTCTAAACATACAGCCAGAGCTACAATGGAACGGTTTAGATCAAAGCATATTCATGTGTTAGGATGGCCCAGTCAAAGTCCAGACCTAAATCCAATTTAGAATCTGTGGCAAGACTTGAAAATTGCTGTTCACGGACCCTCTCCATCCAATCTGACAGAGCTTGAGCTATTTTACAAAGAAGAATGGGCAAAAATATCACACTCTAGATGTGCAAAGCTGGTAGAGACGTCCCCAAAAAGACTTGCAGCTGTAATTGCAGTGAAAGGAGGTTCTACAAAGTATTGACTCAGGGGGGCTGAATACAAATGCACCCCACACTTTTCACATATTTATTTGCAAACGATTTAGCATTTTTATTCCACCTCACAATTATGTGCCACTTTGTGTTGGTCTATCACATAAAATCCCAATAAAATATATTTACATTTTTCGTGGTAACATGACAAAATGTGCAAAATTTCAAGGGTTATGAATACTTTTTCAAGGCACTGTACTTCTGTAACTTATAGCATCACACTAGTGTTGTGAATACTGTAAAATATAACACTTAAAAAGTGTTCCATGATGGACTTCACATGTAATAAAAGAATATATATATAAGAGGTATATATAATATACCTCTTTGGCATAGGCATCAATACAGAGAGCCAATGATCCTGGTTGCAGATGAATACCTATTTATAGAAAGGAATCCTTCTGTTGTAGGCTAAGCAAATGTTAGAGGTTACGTCTGAATTCCCTGATCACATAGAAGCATGATGCTGGGACTTCTAAGGTGATTATCCTAAAGGAAAGCCTCTTACATGAGTACATCACAGTATAGATCAGTCCAACATCCCCATGTGTACAGTATGTAGCCAAAGTTTTCCGATATCAGCCAGGCACACTGCCATGTTGGATCTCACAACCAATCACATTTCAATAATCCTTTTCTGCCTAGCTGCCCCACTGCTGCTTGGAAGGGGTAGGGCATGTAGATGGTGAGGGATTAAGTATTTGGGGAGTGATGGATGTAGTGCTGGTGGCCAACAATTCTCATTTATTTTATAGGTTAACTTATTTTGTTTATATTATATATACCAACACATGGTAATGGTATCATGTCATAGTAATATCACTCTTGGTTGTGTTTACTTCTTGACTGTTGTGGCGATGATGATCTTCATTTATTAGTGGTTGTTTCCTGGCTGTAGTGGTGGTTTTTCCTTGGCTCTAGAAGTGGTCTAGCGGCAGTGGTCACCCATGCAGTGGTCATTCACGGTAAATAACTTTCCGGTCTCAGGGAACCTCTGCTAAAAATTACTATATCTACAACTCATGATACATTAGTGTGATGGTCAGTGGGAAGAATGCTCCTTACACTTGTGGTCATTGGGAGGGATTTCTCCCTTACAGATTGCTAAAACATCAATGGTATCAGTGGGAAGTTAATTTGCATTCATTGCTCAGGGAAACCCTAGCAACTTTTGGAGGAACCCTAGGGCAGGGAATAAGTAGATTCTGTTCACTTTCTAGTAATGATAGCAAAGATACCAGAAAATGTTTTAGACATGCAAGATACGTGTAGCACTCCCACACCCACAGGCCACACTCCCAGGTGCTCAGGGAGCTAACATTGAAAACCTTGGGGCAGGATCCTTGGCTTATAGTGTGGTAAAAATATTTGGGCACAACTAATTTTATGAAATTTAAAGTGATTCTAAAGGTTACAATTAACCACTTAAGGAGCGGGCCTATTTTACAAACTTGTTGTTTACAAGTTAAAATAATTGTTTTTTGCTAGAAAATTTCTTATAACCTTATAACCCTTATAACATTATATATATTTTTTTCTAGCACCCTAGAGAATAAAATGGCAGTTGTTGCAATACTTTTTGTCACATCGTACAAGCGCACTTTTTTGGGAAAAATACACTTTTTTGAATGAAAAAATAAGACAACAGTAAAGTTAGCCCATTTTATTTTGTGAAAGATGATATTACGCAGTGTAAATTGATACCCAACATGTCACACTTCAAAATTGCGCCCGCTCATGGAATGACAACAAACTTTTACCCTTAAAAATCTCCATAGGCGACATTTAAAAAATTCTACAGGTTGCATGTTTTGCGTTACAGAGGAGGTCTGGGGCTAGGTTTTTTGCTCTCGCTCTAACGATCGTGGTGATGCCTCACATATGTGATTTTAACACAGTTTTCATATGTGGACATAACTCACATATGTGTTCACTTCTGCTTGGCGGGACGGGGCACATTACATTTTTAATTTTTTTCTTATTTATTTGACTTTTTCTTTTTAGACTGTTCTTTAAAAAAAAAAATGGTGTCACTTTTATTCCTATTACAAGAATATAAACATCCCTTGTAATAGGAATAGGAAAAGCAAATAAATGTCCCTTTAAGAGCTATGGACGGAAGTGACGTTTTGATGTTGCTTCCGCCCTGCGATGGTATGAAGCCAGGTGGGGGCCATCTGCCCCTCACTCAGCTCCATACCACAGACCCGATCGCCTCCGCCACTGGCTCCGGTAAGCGGCAGAGGGCACCGGAGTGCTTTGGGAGGGGGCCCCCCCTCGCACCACCGATAAAAGTGATCTTGCGGCGAATCCGCTGCAGAAACCACTGTTATCTGAAAGCGGACTGTCCGCTGAAAAAGAGGATACCAGTTTTATGGCAGTTAGCTTCTGCCATAACTACGATATCCCTCTTCCAAGTGCCATCGTATAATGACGGCGGGTGGTCCATCATGTCGCGTACACAAGATCAGACTATCCAGCGGACTTAGTCCAGTGGACAATCCGCCTGAATTTGCAGCGGAGGCCCGTCGGACTTTCCGAATGAGCGGACTTGCCCACACACGACCGGACTTTTCCGGCGGACAATCCGCCGGACTATGGCGGGGGTCTGCCAGACTTGCCCACACACAGAGTAAAGTCCATTCATTTTGAACGTGGCTCCAGGTAGACGGGACTAGCAAAGGAAGTCAATGTTGTCGCCTCCATCGGCGAGATTGACACCGTCGCCTGGTATGGATTTAAAGGGGATCCCCTACGCCGAAAAAACAGCGTGGGGGGTCCCCCCAAAGTCCATACCAGACCCTTATTCGAGCACGCAGCCCGACCGGTCAGGAAAGAGGGTGGGGACGAGCGAGTGCCCACCTCCTGAGCCGTTCCAGGCCGCGTGCCCTCAACATGGTGGGTGCTTTGGGGAAGTGGGGACCTGGGCCCCCCATCCCAAAGCACCTTGTCCCAATGTTGAGGAGGACAAGGGCCTCTTCTCGATAACCCTGGCCATTGGTTGTTGGGGTCTGCGGGCGGGGGGGCTTATCGGAACCGGGAGCCGCCTTTAATAAGGGAGCCCCCAGATTCCGGCCCCCCAACCTATGTGAATGAGTACGATGTACCCCTACCCATTCACCTGGGGGAAAAAAGTGTTAATAAAAAAACAACACAGGTTTTTAAAGTACCTTATTAGACAGCTCCGGGGGTCTTCTTCCATCTTCGGGGGTCTTCTCGTTGAGCTCCTCCGCTATCTTCTGCTCTTTTGTCGCTCTTTTGCTAGCGGAGGAGCCCGCTTTTTTCTTTGTCATCGTCGCCACCGTCCAGGGGTCTTCTTCCGACTTCGGAGGTCTTTGGTTCTTCTTGCCGGGCCTCCGCTATCTTCTTACAGCTCTTTTACAGCTCTTTTACTAGCATTGGCCTGGTCTTGTCGCTGTCGCCTTCTTCTTCTTCCTTCTCTGCCGGAGCCCACACACGGCGGACCAAGCCCGCCAGATTTTCCGATCGTGCGTACCCCGCATCAGTGATTCAAAAAATACTTACCTGCTCTGTGCAATAGTTTTGCAAAGAGCAGCCCAATCCTCATCTTTTTGGGGCCCCCCATCGGCAGTCCTTTTCCTCCCCCATCAAGCGCCCCCAATAACATGCCTTTTAGGGACCCTCAAGCAGGCTCAATCCAGAGCAGAGCTCTTTTGAATGGACATTGTCCATTCACACACAGAGCTTGGCTCGGCCCCACCCCCTGCTCCCTCTTCATTGGCTCACTGGCTGTGATTGACAGCTGTGTGACACAATGAGGAGAGAGAGACTTAGGAAAGCCCCTGCTCTCATCGTTAGATTGAGAGGTAAGTATAACGGAGGGCTGGGGGGAGCTTCACCCATCAAATGCATTAAGGTAAAAAAAACTTTTGCCTCTAGAACCAGTTTAACACAGTTTAAAGACACAAGATGCTTAAGGGTAAAAGCATAGGATACTTGAAAACAACCCAAAAAAAAATCAAAGTTTCCCAGGATACACTTCAGTAGCAAAGTCTTCACCCCTGTCCAGGCTACTCCAGTCTAGAAATACCTTCCTACACCAAAAAAATGCCTATGTAGGTAAGTGAGGTCTGTAGATAAATACAAACTTGGCAGCTCTGACCAAAGTTAAATAATGCCATTCCTCCCAACATTTTGAGATGGGAATGAGGGACACCTACTAACAAATGTATATAGGCATAGGACGCGCCCCCTGCCACACCCCTTTAAAGGAGAATTAACCCCAAAAAAAAACAGGGACTTTTTTTTACTACTACTATTCCTTTATATTGGCTTTTAAAATGTACAAATGCAGCAATTTTGAATTTGGATGAAAGGTTGAGCACTGGGAAACACTTTTTGAAAGATAAAAAGTGCATTTTATATACACCTATATAGATCAGACCAAAATGAGGGACAAATGAGGTGGAATGAGGGACAGAGGGACATTGCTCCAAATCAGGGACAGTCCTTTCAAATCAGGGACAGTCCTTTCAAATCAGGGACAGTTGGGAGCTATGTAATGCCCTTGCTATAGGTATAGGACATTACATGCCTACTGAAGCTTGACTGAGAACTCCCAGAGATGACATCCTTTTGTCCTGCCTTTTTGCTAGGACATTGCTGAGACACTCCCAGTCATTACAATTCACCTCCACTATCACAGGAGCGAGGCTATCTGCATAGGTAGTTTTTTGATAAAGATGAACTATGCCCTTAAATTAAAATCCAGGCAAACAGCTAAATATACCTCTGAAATAAATCTATAGCAGCTGCTTTCTCTGCAAAAGGGTATGCATTTTTGTCCATCCATTCCTGAGACTTATACAGTTTTGGCATATAGCACATTCCTGCCTGGCCGGAGACCTGATTCTTCACTCCTACCAATTACAGCGCTCCTTCAGTGTTACCTATAACTGTGTCTCCTTCTCTCCACTTCCTCTTTCTGTAGGGATCCCCTAAAGTTCTGTCCTCTGACCCATTCTCTTCTCTATCTACACCTCCTCCCTTGGTCACTTGATAAAATCCCATGGCTTTAAAGAGGAGCTCCAGGCTCCTTCAGAAAAAAATTAAAAGCCTGCAGCTACAAGTACTGGAGCTGCTGACTTTTAATATTAGGACACTTACCTGTCCAGGAATCCAGTGGTGTCCTCACCCGAGCCGATCCAATCGGCTATCAGTTTCTGCCAGCTCATCTCCACTAAGGGAAACTGTCAGTGAAGCCTTGCTGCTTCTCAGCCGGTTCTCTGAGAAGCACCAAGGCTTTACTGAAGCCCACTGGATTCAGTGAATAGGCCGGCTGCAGGGAAGGAGGGGGGGGGGCTGAACTTCCGTCTGAGTCTGCCATAGCAAACTCAGCTGGAAGTGGGAGTGGGTACCTCTCAAAACCAGGTACCTGTTTCCCCCAAAACGTGCCAAATGTGGCAGCGGAGGGGGGGGGGGGTGGAGGCAGACAAGCGGAGCTTTCCCTTTTGGGTGGAGCTCCGCTTTAAGTAGCATCTCTATGCTGATGACACCCAAATCTATCTCTCTACTCCTCACATCACTCCTTCAGTCTCCTTTTGCATTACTAACTGACATATCAGCACAGATGTCACACCACTTCCTCAAACTCAATCTTTCTAAAACTGAGCTCATAATATTCCCTCCTGCCTGTGCTCAATCCCCTGACTTCTCCATCAAAATAAAGCAGTCCCTCCCCTCATACCGGGGTGCTAGGTGTAATCCTGGACTCTGACCTGTCCTTTCACCTCCAAATCTAATCACTGTTCAAATCTTGTAGACTTCACTTCCATAACATCTCCAAAATACACCCCTTTTTAACTGTTGAAACCACTAAACAACTTATTTACTCCCTTGTTATCTCTCACCTTAACTTTTGTAACTCCCTCCTCATAGGCCTACCTCTCCATAGACTATTCCCTCTTCAGTCTATCTTGAATGCTGTTGCCAGACTCATCCACCTTACCAACCATTTAGTGTCCACCACTCCTCTCTGCCAACCCCTCCACTGGCTTCCCATTGCCCAACAAATAAGATTCAAAACACTAACAATAACATACAAAGCCATTTACAACTCTGCCCCAAGCTACATCACCAATCTTATCTCAAAATATCACCCAAAAATGTCCTCCCTGCTCCTCCCAAGACCTCCTGCTCTCTAGCTCCCTTGTCTCCTTCTCCCATGCCCATCTCCAGGATTTTTCTAGAGCTTCTGCCATCCTCTGGAACTGCCTACCCCGATCATTCCAGCTATCTCCTACTCTGTCCACTTTTAGCCGATCCCTGAAGACTCATCTCTTCAGGAAAGCCTATCCTGCCTTCAGTTAATAACCAAATCTTCTATTTCTCCCATCAGTTCATCCCTCACAGTTATTAACTTTTGTTCCACCAGCCCCTCCCTACAAGATTGTAAGCTCCCAAGGGCAGTGCCCTCCTATCCCTCTCTTTTTGTGTCTCTTTTATTGTAAAGCTCTGCGCAAACACTTGGTGCTATATAAATCCTGTATAATAATAATAATAATAGTGCAAAAATAATCCATTAACATCCACCAAGTAAAAGAAATTGTAAACCCTCACCTTGTAAAACAACTCATTCTGTTTAAAATAGAAATGAATGGCAAAACATTTGTGTATACATATAAAAAAACATTATAAATAAACTGTGATCACATTCCCTTTGTTCTCATCTGCATAAGAGCTGGGTGGGAAGCAGCAGAACACTGATTCTCCCAGTGAATGGCTATGCAAGGGGGGGGGGGGGGGGTTGTCAAGACAAGTCTGATCACTGGAGAGCAGCCTGAGTTCCCAGCACAGCTAGAGAACTGACCAACTGAGCACAGTATGTTCTCATGCTTAGTGTGGTCAGTTTTTATTAAACCTTCCAAAAGGTATAAATTAAGCCATAAAGTCAAAAACCTTATGTATAACAAAACAGATGACGATGTCCTCCACCAACATAAATATCAGTTCATTTCATGTATACCTTTGGAAGTAGACTTTTTTCATCTATTTTATTTGTGTGCGTTAAAATTCACTGTATATTGTGTGCATGTAAATATTTGCACTGAAACCATGTTGACCATATTTATGGATATTTATTGCTATTTAAATAGTTATGTTTGTATAGACACTAGCTTTAAATGGGTAGAGCAACACTTTGTATTTATTACTTTTCTTTACTTGCAGGGACTTAAAGTGGAGGGCCACCCTGAAAAACAAAAATACATTACAAATTTGCAAAAAATCAGTAAAAAAAACATACTAGAAAAATGCATAGGTATGAACCAGGCCTTACCTTACCTTACCATTATCATTGGAAGAAAATCACAAATTTTGAGGTATCTACAGAAAAGAAATAGAGGGCAAATCTTCCAATGGGGACACTAGTTTTGGTGACCTGGGGGTCCCCAAAGAATTCCCTTAATTTGCAGGGATTTTTTTTCTCACTTCCTGTTTGGCTATGGGACAGGAAATCTCTGCAATGGGACACAGATGGCAGAAAAAAAAAATCTGAAAGGGGTTATAACCCTCCCTTACTCTATCCAAGTTTAAAAAAAAAAGTTTTGCACTCACAATAAATTTCTCAGGATCTGGCATCCATGGATCACATACAACCAACCTTCCAGATTCAATACTACCCTTCTTTCGATTTAGTGGTCTTCCGGTGCTCCCCCAACACCCCCCCCCCCCCCCATGGGACTCCTTCCCTCCTTTCTCCCTTTTCTTTTCTCTCTTTTTTCTCTCTTATTACTCAGCTTCTGTTCAAACACTTTTCCTTTTCATGTAAGAATGTTTTTACATCACACCTGGCTGCCAGGTATGGGTTTGGTGAAGATGGTTGCAGTGATTGACATTTGGTAGCTTGTATACAGTTCATTCGTGTACATATGAACTACCCCCCCCCTTTTTTTGGTCACTCTGGGCCTTCAGGTTTTAGTCCAACATATGGAACAGTTTGGAGTATTTAGTGCTCCTCATCATGGACTCAAGACATGGGCGTCCGCAGAACTTTATCCAAGGGGGGGCATAATTTTAAGAGGCCACTCATGCTCTGCCCAGTGGCGGCTGGTGAAGTTTTTGGATGGGGGGGCGCCAGACCCCGCCCATCATTTTGGCCCCTCCCACTTCTCATAAAACACACCCCTTATGTAATCTGAAAAAAAAATTGGCGTGGGTTCCCCCCTCCGAGGGCATACCAGGCCCTTAGGTCTGGTATGGATTCCAAGGGGAACCCCCTACGCCGAAAAAACGGCGTGGGGGTCCCCCCAGATCCACACCAGACCCTTATCCGAGCACGCTACCCGGCCGGCCAGGAAAGGGGGTGGGGACGAGCGGGCGCCCCCCCCTCCTGAGCCGTACCAGGCCGCGTGCCCTCAACATGGGGGGGTGCCTTGGGGGAGGGGGGGTGCCTTGGGGGAGGGGGGCGTGCGGCCCCCCCACCCCAAAGCACCTTGTCCCCATGTTGATGAGGACAAGGGCCTCTTCCCGACAACCCTGGCCGTTGGTTGTCGGGGTCTGCGGGCGGGGGGCTTATCGGAATCCGGGAGCCCGGCCCCCCACCCTATGTGAATGAGTATGGGGTACAATGTACCCCTACCCATTCACCTGTGAAAAAAAAGTACAAAAAAACACAACACAGGGTTAAAATATTTTATTGCACAGCTCCGGGGGTCTTCCGTCTTCGGGGGTCTTCTCGCCGGACTCCTCCGCTATCTTCTTGTAGCTCTTTTGCTAGCGGACGAGCCCGGCTTTCTTCCTCGCCGCCGGCCTCTTCTCCCGACTTCGGGGGTCTTGTCCCCCTCTTCGGTTCTTCTGCCGGGCTGTGTTCCATGCCCATATAGCCTAGAGAGTGCAATCTTTTTACATTGCAATACATCTGTTGTGGCCATATTTTGATCTCATACTGTCACTGTATAGGCTGTTTTCATCAAGATAAAAATATGACAACAACAGATGTATTGCAATGTAAAAAGATGTACATTCTCTAGACTATATGGGCATGGTATGCAGCCACCTGAGTAACCTTGTGGATGGCCATGCTTTCAAAAACCAGCCCTGGAAAAAGTTTCATACCAGCCTCACAGCATTATTATACCAGCCCAACAGCATAACATCATTATTTTCTTGTTCATGAAAGGGAAAACCATACATTTTAAAGCATATTTGATGAAGAGAGTATTAGATATAGATATGAAATCACATATATCACATCAAATCACATATATTCAAATTCCAGTTAATAGCGGTAAGTGATCAATCATAAAGGGGGGCCCCAGAAACTCAGAACGTGGGGGGTGGGAAAGGAGGAAAAAAAAAGAAAAAAAAGTTTTACCCATAGTTCTGCTTTAAGAATAACTTGGTTTATTTACTAAATGACACTTACTAATTGGGCAATACAAACATTGCACATTTTGCTAATTTATGGAATCTACGAACTGCAGAATGTGCAGCCATTTCAGACTACATCACTGCTGTGCAGATGCAGGAGATAACGAAAGACAAACCAAATCCGAACATTAGTTTATATTGTGCTTTCATTCGCTGCTTAAAGTGTATATTAAGTTTACGTTTCTATTTACTGTCTTATCCATTAGTATTATAATAATACATGTTAATAAAATAAATCCTCTCTTTCTTAAGGGGTTTCTAGTTCAGGAATAAGATAAGCTACAAAACCAACCTGCTTAATGGATAACACAGCCTATTAAGGAGGACTTGACACTAAATAGCACTAATAAGCCTTCCTAACCAGATTCGGTGTAGCGATTAGGGTGATTTGGATAAGACCCACACTTTTGTTCAGCTGTTGCATATTGTGTTTCTGTTGCACCATCTGCTGGTAGACTAGGTATACAAATATATAAAACACCGTTCTCCTGTGTTTAATTTATTGCTATTTATTACGTGTGGGATAGTGCATAAGCTATTTGCCAGTAAGCAAATACTGTGTCTTGAAAAAGTATTCATACCCCTTGAAATGTTACACATTTTGTCATGTTACAACCAAAAACGTAAATGTATTTTATTGGGATTTTAGGTGATAGATCAACACAAAGTGGCACATAATTATGAAGCGGAGGGAAAATGATAAATGATTTTCAAAATGCTTTATGAATAAATATCTGAAAAGTGTGGCATGCATTTGTATTCAGCACCCCTGAGTCAATACTTTATAGAACCACCTTTTGCTGCAATTACAGCTGCAAGTCGTTTTGGGGATGTCTCTACCAGCTTTGCACATCTAGAGAGTGAAGTTTTCGCCCATTCTTCCTTGCAAAATAGCTCAAGCCCTGTCATATTGGATGGAGAGCATCTGTCAACAGAAATTTTCAAGTCTTACCACAGATTCTCAATTGGATTTAGGTCTGGACTTTGCCTGGGTGATTCTAACACATGAATATGCTCTGATCTAAACTATTCCATTGTAGCTCTGATTGTATGTTTAGGGTCGTTGCCCTGCTGGAAGGTGAACCTCTGCCCCAGTCTGAAGTCTTTTGCAGACTGTAATGCCGCATACAGACGACCGGACTTTCCGTCAAAATAAACTTTAACTTCTTTCCGACGGAGTTCCGACTGAATAGACTTGCCTAAACACGATCACACCAAAGTCTGTTCCCTTAGAATGCGATGACGTACGACGGGACTAGAAAAGGAAGTTCAATAGCCAGTAGCCAATAGATGCCCTTGCGTCTTATTTGGTCCATCAGACTAGCATACAGACAAATGGTTTTCCCGATAGGAATTGATTCCATCGGAAAGATTTAAGACATATTCTATTTGTAGGTCCATCAGACTTTTTGGAAAAAAAAAGTCTGCTGAAGACCACACACGATCGGAATATCAGATGAAATGATTCCGTCTGACCTTTTCTGACGGAAAGTCCAGTCGCGTGTATGCGGCATAACAGGTTTTCTTCTAAGATTGCCCTGTATTTGGCTCCATCGAACTTCCCATCAATTCTGACTAGCTTCTGTGTCCCTGCTGAAGAAAAGCATCCCCACAACATGATGGTGTGTTCATGGTGATGTGCAGTGTTAGTTTTCTGCCACACATAGCGTTGTGCTTTTAGACCAAAAGTAAAATTTTGGTCTCATCTGACCAGAGCACCTTCTTCCACATGTTTGCCCCACATGGCCAGGGCCGATGCTACCACTAGTCAGATTAGGCAACCGCCTAGGGTGCGCTGCCACCTAGGGCACCCGGCCGCTGGCTATTTTACTCTCGCACTGTCCTCTACAGAGCCATGTCAAGCAGCACCCCCGCCCTGGCTCTTCGCTATAATGTGTTTCCAGTCCAGACAGTAATCCCCCCTCTCTGCCCTTCTATCATGATATCAGCCAGTGAGTGTCACATGTCCAGCAACCCCCAGGGCGCTCTCTGCTGTGTGAATTTGGGTAAGTGTGGGTGGCCGGGCATCTATTGCTACATGGCAGTGAACAGCAAGGGGCCGGCTGAGGGCAGATAAGCCAGAGAGCCCAGGACCCAGGAGAAGAGCTCCACCGTGGCACCGCCTCCTCCTCCTTGACCTCACCCCCTGACCCCACCTCTCCAGGAGGCAAGTAGGCACAGCGTACCCCATGCTTCCAGAGCATGGACTGCTCCAAGTTCCTTTCCGTGCTCTGATGTGAGGCCAGATGCTGGAGGACAGGCTCACCGCTCACTGGGGGCACAGAGCTGTCACAGAGGATGGGCAGGAGGCACAGGCTACTGTGGGAGCTGCTGGAATTGGACTGATCGAAGAAGGAGACTGGCATCATGGTATGGAAGGTACTGTCAGTCATCATACACTCCTGCAGACAGAGACTGGGACAGAGGTGGGACTGCAGGAACAGGGCTAGGGGTCTCCCAGCCCCCCACATCTCTCCTCCCCCCAAGCCCCCTTCCCTCCTCTCTCAGCCCTCCCCCTCTCTCCAAGCCCCCTCCCTCCTCTCAGCCCCCCCCCCCAAGCACCCCTACCTCCTCTCAGCCCCCCTCCCTCCTCTCTCAGCCCTCCCCCTCTCTCCAAGGCCCCCTCCCTCCTCTCTCAGCCCTCTCCCATCTCTCCAAGCCTCCCTCCCTCCTCTCAGCCCTCCCCCTCCCCTCCTCTCTCCAAGCCCTCCCTCCTCCCCCTCAGCCCTCCCTCCCCTCTCCAAGCCCCCCTCCCTCCCCCCTCTCAACTCCCCCTCCCTCCAAGCACCCCTCCCTCTCTCAGCCCTCCCCCCTCTCTCCAAGCCCTCCCTCCTCTCTCCAAGCCCCCCCCTCAATCAGCTCTCCCTCAATCCTTAGCCAGCCCTCCCTCAGCCCCCACTCTCAACCCCCCCTCGCAGCCCTCCCTCCTACCCCCCTCTGTCCCCTCTCCCCCCCAATTAGCTGGTCTTGCCTAGGGCATAAAATAGGCTAGCATGTGTATGTGTCAGGTAGGTCAGTGTATATGTCAAGTCCCATGTGTTACGGGGGCAAAGGGGATGGAGTCGGGGCAGAGCCAAAGAGGGGGGGCAGGCAAATAAGGTTTTCGCCTAGGGTGTCAAAAATTCTTGCACCAGCCCTGCACATAGCTTCTTGCAAACTGCAAACAGGACTTTTTATGGCTTTCAACAATGGCTTTCTTCTTTCCACTCTTCCATAAAGGCCAGATTTGTGGAGTGCACAACTAATAGTTATCCTGTGGACAGATTCTCCCACCTGAGCTGTGGATCTCTGTAGCTCCTCCAGAGTTACCATGGACCTCTTGGCTGCTTCTCTGATGAATGCTCTCCTTGCCCAGGCTGTCAGTTTTGGTGGACAGCCATGTCTTGGTAGGTTTGCAGTTGTGACATACTCTTTCCATTTTTGCCTGATGGATTGAACAGTGCTCTGTGAGATGTTCAAAGCTTGGGATATTTTTTCATAACTTAACCCTACTTTAAACTTTTCCACAACTTTATCCCTGACCTGCCTTTGTGATGTTTTTTGTTCCATAAGGTTCTCTACCAAACTTCTGAGGGCTTCACAGAACAGCTGTATTTATACTGAGAATAAATTACACACACGTGAACTCTACTAATTTACTAATTAGATGACTTCTGAAGGCAATTGGTTCCACTAGATTTTAGTTAGGGGTATCAGAGTAAAGGGGGCTGAATACAAATGCACGCCACACTTTTCAGTTATTTATTTGTAAAAACTTTGGAAAACCAATTATCATTTTCCTTCCACCTCCCGATTATGTGACACTTTGTGTTGGTCTATCACAAAAAAAAACACAATAAAATACATTTACGCTTTTGGTTGTAACGTGACAAATGTGGAAAATTTTAAGGGGTATGAATGCTTTTTCAAGGCACTGTATACAGAAATTCAATATGCTACTTACGTGACTGAAAATACAAACTCTCTGGCTGTCAAACTAACCCTCTGGTACATTACTTTTTGAATCACTGACTTAGAACAGACTTCACTTGCTGCCTACTTGATCCAGGTCAGTGACACAGATACGAAAGACAGTCAACAAATAGTCTTTTCTGAACAATGTAAACGTAACAACCTAGGTGTTCCTGTCATGACAGGTTTTCATTATTTTACTCTTTTTACTAAATACATTTTTCTTCTTTTATTAGGTCCATTATCAAGTAAGTGTCTGGAAACCTAATTAGTCAGTTCTGGGTATATACTTTTTTGCATTAACTGGTGGTTCATAAGCGCTAGTTACCCTATGTCCTCATATTTGGCTCAAATTGATGGCAAGTCATGCTAATACTCTTTCGTTGCATTTTTTTCCAAATATGTCTGAATAATCCAGCTGAAAATGGTGATACCACTGATCAGTAAGCTAAATAATATGTGGCATGTTAAGGGATTTTAGGTTGAAGATTTCTCTGCAATCCCAGTTTAGTTTTTCTAAAGCCATCAAGTTATTGCATATACCACCATCAAACCAAAACTGCTAAATCTCAATTTTGTTTGGACATACCCTTAAAAATTTTGAGTTGGCATGGGACAAAGCATCTGCTCTAGCCCTATGTAAGGCACTGGAAATAAGCAATGCCAACCCACTCTAACCAAGGTTTTTTTTAACTGATCCATACACTTTTTCTGGCACCTTATTAGCTCTGTGAACAGCTTTCATTATATGATATACCTCAATCTGTGAAACAGAGTTCTCCACACATCTCGGAGATTGGATTCAACCAATTCAGTTAGTCCACTTTGGCATAATGCAATAATTTTTTTGTCACACAAACTAAAATACATTTTAAAGTCTTCTCTAGATGTAAATGAATATATGATAATATTTGGGTTATTTCAAATCGTTTTTGTCATTGGTCATCTTTTGAGAGACATTTTGTTTAGTTTTCAAGCGTTATTAGGTTATTTTTTACTTTGTTCGATAACCTTGTCACAAGGGTTTACTCCCTGGTTAGGTTCCATTTCTTATAATGTTGAGAAGACGCTTCAAGAATGTCCCCAAAAAGCAGTAGGCTTATACTGCATGCTGTTCCATAATGAAGCTAAAAGTCAACAGACAGGCTAACGTTTCTGCTGGCATTCAGGCAGTTTATTGGCATTCAGCTAATTGCCAACCATCTGAAGAAGCTTTTTATCAGTTGAACTTTCTCCAATCTAAGGAACTCTACCAACATTTTAACAATACATGGGTATTAATCTGCTAATAACAGAATATCAAGTCTCCTAGGTAATCTGCAACTACCCAGAACATTCTGAAAACAAGTTAAACTATAGCCATTAACAAAATGGCCTATTCACGTGTCCATGTGGATGCAGACCAGTAAATCGCTGAGATCCAAGCCAGACCAGGACTTTATGATCTCAAATCTCCAGTTTATTCAAACAAGTTTGTAAAAGACCACCTCTGGGAAGATGTGTGCAATGCTGTCTTCAAGAACTGGGACAGACTGGACAGCGATAATAAAGCTGACAGAAGGTATGTAAACTTTACATTGCTTAGATTCGCTAACCACTGTTTAGCCTTCTGTATCGGGACCTGTAAAGTACAGAATTTCTAGTTACATTTAAAGTAAAAATATAAAAGAACAAAAGAGGATGTTACTGTCACCAGCTCCAAAAACTAGGCAGCTCCAGATGCCTGCATGTCATTCTTTATGGTACTATCAGATTTTTAGTTGCTTGCTATTCCAAATTTTTAAAGACCATATTTAATATATACATTTATAATTTCTCCTTCTCATGGCTATGTGTAGACTGCCCCTCTTTTTACCATGTTTGGGTGGATCGGGCAGCAAGTATGTTGAGAAGCAGACCATTTAGTTTACTGGCTGTCTGACAAGTCTGCTGTAGCCTCACAAAGCAAGACAGTTTCCCACCATTCTGATTAGACCATATATATATATTGTACAATATCTCACAAAAGTGAGTACAACTCTCAAATTTTTGTACATATTTTATTATATCTTTTCATGTGACAACACTGAAGAAATTACACTTTGCTATAATGTAAAGTAGTGAGTGTACAGCTAAGTGTAACTTTGCTGTCCCCTCAAAATAACTCAACACACAACTATTAATGTCTAAACCACTGGCATCAAAAAAAGTGAGTACACCCCTAAGTGAAAATGTCAAAATTGGGCCCAAAGCGTCAATATTTTGTTTGGCCACCATTATTTTTATTATCACTGCCTTAACCCTCTTGGGCATGGAGTTAACAGAGATTCACAGGTTTCCACTGGAGTCCTCTCCCACTCCTCCATGACGACATCATGGAGCTGGTGGATGTTAGAGACCTTGCGCTCCTCCAACTTCCATTTGAGAATGCCTCACAGATGCTCAATAGGGTTTAGGTCTGGAGACATGCTTGACCAGTCAATCACCTTTACCCTCAGCTTCTTTAACAAGTCAGTGGTTGTCTTGGAGGTGTGTTTGGGGCCGTTATCATGTTGGAATACTGCCCTGCGACCCCGTCTCTGCAGGGAGGGGATCATGCTCTGCTTCAGTGTGTCACAGTACATGTTGGCAATCATGGTTCTCTCAATGAACTGTAGCTCCCCAGTGCTAGCAGCACTCATGCAGCCCCAGACCATGACACTCCCACCACCATGCTTGACTATAGGCAAGGCACACTTGTCTTTGTACTCCTCACCTGGTTGCCACCACACATGCTTGACACCATCTGAACCACATAAGTTTATCTTGGTCTCATCAGACCACAGGACATGGTTCCAGTAATCAATGTCCTTAGTTTGCTTGTCTTCAGCAAACTGCAGGCTTTCTTGTGCATCACCTTTAGAAGAGGCCTCCTTCTGGGATGACAGCCATGCAGACCAATTTGATGCAGTGTGCGGCGTATGGTCTGGGCACTGACAGGCTGAGCCCCCCCCCCACCCCTTCAACCTCTGCAGCAATGCTAGCAGCACTCATACATCTATTTCCCATATTCCCTATTTTTATAGCCTAGGCCATCTTTATGTAGAGCAACAGTTCTTTTTTTCAGATCTTCAGAGAGTTCTTTGCCATGAGGTGCCATGTTGAACTTCCTGTGACCAGTATGAGAGCGTGAGAGGGATAACATCAAATTTAACACACTTGCTCCCCATTCACACCTGAGACCTTGTAACACTAACAGGTCACATGACATCGGGGAGGGAAAATGGGCCCGATTTGGACATTTTCACTTAGTGGTGTACTCACTTTTGTTGCCAGCAGTTTAGACATTAATGACTGTGTGTTGAGTTATATTGAGGGGACAGCAAATTTAGACTGTTATACAAGCTGTACACTCACTACTTTACAATGAAGCAAAGTGTAATTTCTTCAGTGTTGTCACATGAAAGGGTATAATAAAATATTTACAAAAATGTGATGGGTGTACTCATTTTTGTGAGATACTCTACATTGCAGAATGACTCCCATCACAGACTGGCCCCATCACAGACTGGCCCCATCACAGACTGACCAACCATCACAGACTGCCCCCCCTATTGCAGACTGATCCCTTATTACAGACTGACCCCCCCCATTGCAGACTGTCCCCCATCTTAGACTGGCCCTTATCACAGACTGACCCCATCACAGACTGGCCCCCATCACAGACTGACCCCCATCACAGACTGACCCCCCCTTCACAGACTGGCCCCATCACAGGAATGACCCCCCATCACAGACTGACCCCCATCACAGATTGGCCCTCCATCACAGACTGACCCCCGCATTGCGGACTGACCCTCCATCACAGGACTGCCCCCCATCACAGACTGGCCCCATCACAGACTGGCCCCCTATCACAGACTGGACCCCATCACAGACTGACCCCCCATCACAGACTTTCCCCCATCACAGGACTGACTCCCCATCACAGACCCCCCTCGATAGTAGACTCCTGTCCTGCACAGCACTCCCCCTTCCCCACAGAGCCATACCTTATTCACACAAACAAAAAGCACAGCAGTCCTAGAGAATGGATGGGACTTTTCACATTAAAGGTGAGTGATTGATTGCTGGGACCACCCCACTGCGAAGCAACCAATTACCCACTTCTTAACTTGAAAAGTCCACCCTTTGTCTAGAGCGGCCGTGCTTCTCATCTTGTGTGAATAAGACAGGCAGTGTGAAGAGAGGGCAGTGCAGCGACCCAATCGAAAGGACAGACCTGTGCGCGGCACGCATGTCATGCTGTGAAAATAGCAGCACAAGGCAGGTGAGCAGGCGGTGGGGAGAGGACACACAGGCAATTTGGTGAGCCTGCTGTCTGGGTAGTATGGCTACTGGGGAATGAACTGGGCCGTGGTCCGCCATGTAGTGATGCCTGATCTATGCAATTAAATGCCCATGTAGACTTTGTTTTGTAGGGGAGGCAACTCAGCAAGTTGAAGCTGTAATAAACTCCACTTCTTATCTAATAAGGCTTACCTGTAGATACAGTGAATATCTCCTAAACCTGCACCGCTTCCAAGATATTTACATGCGCAGCAGCCAGTGATGTCACCGGCTCATGCACACTGCGCTCTCAATGATCTATGATCGTGGCAGTGACATCACCATTTCTCAGTCATTCAAGTGGCCAGAGCCATGAACCTGGAAGGAAGACCAGGTGAAGATGGAATCCATGTCAGTGGTGACAGCACGCCGCTGGAAGGATCTGTTCTTCAGGTAAGTCTGTTATAATGTGGTGCATTTTTAGCACATTATGACATGAGCCAGCATGGGGGCAGTATGTTTTTCTTTTCTTTTTTGGTCACAGTTTACCACCGCTTTAAAAAGAAAATTGCAAGGCACAAATATGCGATTAGGAATAAACGAGTGGAAGAGCCTTTGGCACAGCATTTTGTTGAACTGGGACACTCAGTTAGCTAGCCATATAGTTATTCTGGTTGAAAAAAGACACAAGTCCATCCAGTTCAACCAACATGGAAAAAACACACACACAAATAGAAAACCTCCATATACACTATTCTTTGCCCACAGTTGATCCAGTGTCAGTGTCCCAATTAAAATATACTGTTATTTATTCAGTGCCCAAGCTTAAAAGTGCAGGTGACAGGGAATTGCTTCTTTAAAAAGAAGGAAGTCTTCTGGATTCACTAATTCAATAAATTGCATCCTACAAAGCTCCTATATAACATGAAAGTACAGGCTATGAAAATGGGGGTTAGATCTACGGTATATAATTGCATATCAATTTTTGCATTGGGCTTTAAATTTTGAATTGAATATCCCAAACTAAAAATAAAATCTGCTTTTGACTTTAAGCGATTTAAGCATATCTTTGTGTTTCTTCAACCCCTTTGTGACCGGAGGGTATTGATGTCTGCATACACTGATCAAATTTATCAGCGTCAGTGTGGATTGATTAACTTGACATTAACTCTGACTAATTTGCATACCTAAATATTATACATCTCAATTTTTTTTACAGAAACTCCTGGAATAACTTTCTCTGTGCTTCTCCTGCTGTTAGGATCTGGCGCATGTGCTGAGTTGAGAGTGGGTATTGGTCATATAGAAGTGAGTCCTTGTCATCACATAGGTGCATGGGCATTTTTTTGTGTCAATGTCTTTAGATTGAGGTGTGTGCTGGGCTTTAAAATGGAAGAAACCTGCAATGAATGAGTTAGCACTGTAGAACGCAGGCAGTGGAAAATTACATTTCTTCTGACACAAGTTGGAAGGTCCCTGTTTATTCCAAAATGGTTAACTTTTCCTGACAGTCTCTCTTTGCCCAAACAAAATTAGCTGCAAAAAAAACAAAAAACCCACAAATGAAGATGTTTAACCACTTCAGATCCGCGCTATTGCCAAATGACGGCATTAGCGCGGACCTACATTTTCAGGACTACGTCTATTGACGTCGTCCTGGTTACGAGCGGCCTGCGCGCCCCCTGAGGGGCGCGCGCGGCGCGCTCTGTGATCGGCGAGTCCGTGAGACTCGCCTGATCACCGATCCGTGTAAGGGGTCGATCCCGACCCCTTATCACGTGATCAGCTGTCAGCCAATGACAGCTGATCATGTGATAGAACGGAGCCGGTAATCGGCTATTAAAAAAAAAGCCGATCACCGGCGGCCGTGATCGGGACATCAGTCCCGATCACGGCCATCAATACAAGGGACCACCTGCCACCTGCCTGTGCCCACCTGCCTCCCGCAGTGCCATCCTGAAGTAAAATAAAAGAAAAAGTAAGTGCCCCCCGTCAGTGCCCCCTGTCAGTGCCCATAGTGCCCACAGTGCCACCCACAGTGCCACCCACAGTGCCACCCACAGTGCCACCCCACAGTGCCACCCACAGTGCCACCCAATCTGCCTCAAAGGTGCTGCACCCCAGTGCCGCCCATCAGTGCCCAGCAGTGCCGCCCATCAGTGCCCAGCAGTGCCACCTATCAGAGCCACCTATCAGTGCCACCTATCAGTGCCCATCAGTCCCATCTATCTGTGGTACCTATCAGTGCCCATCCGTGCCACCCATCCGTGCCACTTATCCGTGCCACCCATCCTTGCCATCTTATCTGTGCCCATCTTTGCCCATCAGTGCCGCCTTATCTGTGCCCATCGGTGCCGCCTTATCTGTGCCTATTAGTGCCGCCTTAACTATGCCTATCAGTGCCCACCAGTGCAGCCCATCAGTGCCCACCAATGCAGCCCATCAGTGCCCACCAATGCAGCCCATCAGTGCCCACCAATGCAGCCTATCAGTGCCGCCTAATCAGCGCACTTCAATGAAGGAGAAAAATGACCCGTTTGCAAAATTTTATAACAAACTATTAAAACATGATTTTTTTATTTTTTTTTTGCATCTTTTTTTGTTTGTTTAGCAAAAAATAAAACTCCGAGCTGTAACTAAATACCACCAAAAGAAAGCTCTATTTGTGGGAAAAAAATGATAAAAATTTCATTTGGGTACAGTGTTGTATGCCCGCGCAATTGTCACTCAAAGTGCATCAGCGCTGAAAGCTGAAAATTGGTCTGGGACTGAGGGGGGTTTAAGTGCCCAGTAAGCAAGTGGTTAAAAAAATAAAAACATACTAACCTCGGTGCCAGCTTCTGGGGAGCTACCCCATCACCACTGCCTCCTGGCACTCTTAATCCTTTGAGAATGCACTCCTGCAATGGGCTGGTGTCTCTGGTATCCCCCAGAAGCGCTAGAAATTGGGACCGAATTAAGTATTTTTTTCCTTTGTTTTTTTTTTTAACATTTATATTTTTAAAGATTTTTTTCTCATCTAATTTATATGAATGGTGGAGGGCTAACAGAGAATCAGGCACACAAGCATTTTTCATGAAAGATACACTTTAGAAACCTTAGTAGGATTGTTCATTAAAGCGGTACTAAACTCAACATACGTTTTTTTACATTGTGCCCCTAATGTGCTAGTATGCACCACGTACTAGTACAGTATGACATCCCTCCAGTGCTCCATTGTCACTGGTACTGGTGTTATCATCTTTGCCCAGTCTCCCTTCTGTGTTTTCGCTCTCCAGCTATTTGAATGGCTGGGCCACGGTAATACCTTTCCTGCGCATGCTCCAGCATGGTGCTCTCTGCATTCATAGCACACTTGGTGTGCCCTGAATGCAGAGAACACTGTGCACTTGCAGTGACTTCAGCTAGAGCCTATGTGAATATCTCCTCAATGGCGCAAGTTTCGAAGATATTCATCGTACCTACAGATTAGATTATAAGCTTACCTATAGGTATGAGTTAAAAATTAGAATTTACTAACACTTAAAGGGAAATCAACTTAATATTAAATCGCAGTAAAATGAATTATCACAGGGGAAAATAGAACAATACTGATAAACTGCAATAGAATTGTTTAATAGAGGGCAATAACACATTAATAAGCAGTAATATAACTGTTAATAAAAGGTAAAGTACCTCAATATTATTAAACAATAATAGGATTGTAAATAAAGAGTAATGTGCCTCAAGATTATTTATCAGTAATAGAATTGTTAATAAAGGGGAAGGCTTCTCGATTTTTTTTTTTACAAAGTAATCAGTTTGTTAATAAAGGGGAAAGTAGCTCAATAGTAATAATCTGTAATATGATTGTTAATGAAGAAGAAGGTAACAGAATAGTAATAAACAGGAATATGATTGTTAATAACGGGTAAAGTTGCTGAATAGTAATAAACAGTAATGGGATTTTTAATAAAGAGGGAAGTATTAGATAAATAAATATTTCTGCAGTAACAAGGTGTTTATTGTGCTGTTTATCAATTTTCCAGCAGTAAAATTAGCAAAAGCGCAGAACTCCTGAAATAATAAGAAATGTCCCATCCGAATGAAAGTGGAATTTATCAGGACTGACTTTGAAAATAGGCTGTAGCATAATACCAAGGAAAATGAAAGACCAAACATGCTTAATAATTGGGAAGCAATGAACAAATTAGGAGAATGTTTGTTAAGCATTTAAAATAATAATCATAATCTTTGTCCAATTCCACCAATAGAAAATATCATTTGATACCATTTGAACATTGATGCTTGTTCTCAAGATGACCGCCATTATGAATTATAATTTTGTTTTGGCCAACAAGAATCGCCCGAAAGATAAACTGGTATAATATGCAGCAATCTCTTGATTCTTGCTTAACTAAGTGCTAAAAGTTAATTAATTGATTATAAATATGTGGGGAAGGTTATGCTGATTGAAATACTTTTCCTCTCTGTATCTCAATGTTGGTGCTCACTACATACTTTTGGAATCAAATTAATCAATATGACTTTAAGTAGATGCTACTTTTTAGCATACCCAAACATAAAGAGTAATTGTACACTGGGTTCGGCCCCATCCTCTGTACCAGATTTGTAAATGGTTATGCATGTCACAAAAAGACAGAAATTGCAGTTTACACTGCCCAGCCTTCTATACCACCTAACTTTCTAAGATAATACCTTTTAGCACATGTTATGTAGGCAAAGGACCACTAAGAACTAATATACTGAAAATGTGTGGTTAAACCCATAATGCTCCGTACACACGATCGGACTATCCGGCGGACTTGGTCCGGCAGACCAGAGTCCGCTGGACAATCCGCCCTTGTGTGGGCTCCGGCGGACTTTTTTCCCCAAAAGTCCGGCGGACTTAGAAAGAAGTTTTGACTCAAAATTGTCCGCCGGACTCGGCAGTCCGGCAGACAATCCGCCCATCTGTGCTCTAGTCCATCGGACTTTTGAAATGAACGGACTTGCCCACACACGGAGAAAAGTCAGTTTATTTTGAACATGGCTCCAGGTAGACGAGACTAGCGAAGGAAGTCAATGCCGCTGCCTCCATCGGCGAGATTGACACCTCGCCAGCCCTGTCACCTGGTATGGGCTTAAAGGGGAAGCCCTACACTGAAAAAACGGTGTGGGGGTCCCCCCAAAGTTCATATCAGACCCTTATCTGAGCACGTAGCCTGGCCGGTCAGGAAAGGGGATGGGGACGAGCGAGCGCCCCCCCCCCCTCCTGAGCCGTACCAGGCCGCGTGCCCTCAACATGGGGGGTGCTTTGGGGAAGTAGGGGCCCTCCGGGACTGTGACATCATAAGGGGGTGGGGTCACCATGTGACATCACACGGTGACCCCATCCCTTAAGTTGCTGCATAAAGCGTCCCTGTCATTGCGGCCAGAGAGAGCGTCGAGTCAACATCTCAAGGAAGAAGAGAAGGCGGCGGCGACAGAAGACCGGGCCACTGCTAGTAAAAGAGCTATAAGAAGATAGCGGAGGCCCGGCAAGAAGAACTGAAGAAGGGGATAAGACCCCCCGAAGTCGGAAGAAGAGAAGGTGATGGCGGCGACAGAAGACCAGGCCACCGTTAGTAAAAGAGCTATAAGAAGATAGCGGAGGCCCGGCAAGAGGAACCAAAGAGGGGGACAAGACCCCCGAAGAGGGGGATAAAACCCCCGAAGAACAGAAGAAGGTGGTGGCGAAAGAAGACCGGGACACTGCTAGTAAAAGAGCAATAAGAAAATAGCGGAGGCCCAGCAAGAAGAACCGAAGAGGGGGACAAGACCCCCGAAGTTGGAAAAAGAGAAGAAGGTGGCGGCGACAGAAGACCGGGCCACCGCTAGTAAAAGAGCTATAAGAAGATAGTGGAGGCCCGGCAAGAAGAACCGAAAAGGGGGACAAGACCCCCGAAGAGGGGGACAAGACCCCCAAAGTCGGAAGAAGACCCCCGGACGGCATGTTGTGTTTTTTTATTTACACTTTTTTCCCCAGGTGAATGGGTAGGGGTTCATGGTACCCCATACTCATTCACATAGGGTGGGGGGCTGGTATCTGGGGGCCCCCTTATTAAAGGGCCCCCCTTCCAAAAATCACCCCCCATGTTGAGGGCATGCTGCCTGGTACGGTTCAGGGGGTGCGCTCGCTCATCCCCACCCCCTTTCCTGACCGGCCAGGCTACGTGCTCGGATAAGGGTCTGATATGGACTTGGGGGGGGACCCCCACGCCGTTTTTTCAGCGTAGGGCTTCCCCTTTAAGTACATACCAGGTGACAGGGTTAGCGAGGTGTCAATCTCGCCGATGGAGGCGGCGGCATTGACTTCCTGCGCTAGTCCCGGCTACCTGGAGCTGCGTTCAAAATGAACAGACTTTTCTCCATGTGTGGGCAAGTACGTTCATTTCAAAAGTCTGGCGGTCCTCCGCTGCAAAGTCTGATCGTGTGTATGCGGCATTAGTGTCCCTCTCTACATTACCTTAGAGGGACAGTTCCTCCAATTGAGGTATAGTTAGGAGCTATACAGAACAGTGTTTTTCACCTCTAATTCTCTGTTTCCTATGAATTCCCTTGTATGCTCCAGGCTTGGTAGAGTATCATTATACCTGTCTGGCTCGATGTATGGCCATTTTTCTCTGTAGCAGCAAAGGATGAGAAAAGTGCTGTGCTAGCTTTGGGCAAGCCAGGCATTGTAGTAATTTCTGATTTGCGGTGTGCAAAAGCCTTTTTTAAAGTTTGGTATAAGGATCGGATAGAATTCAGGGTGTGTAAAGCTGCACTTGCATTCATTTACATTTATTTATTTATTTATTTGTTTTTTAATAGAAATCAAAAATGTTCACAATTTTATATACTAGAATACATATTTTTGTACTTTTTTTTCATTAGTATAGTGGCTAAATAGACGTTGGAAGTCTCAGAAGGACTCATTTAGAAAAGAACTGCAAGCACAAAGAGAAGAAGCTAGGAGTGGGGCAGGATCACCAACGAGACGCAGATACATGTACTGGGAGCAGCTCCAATTTCTTCTTCCTATGATGGAAAATCAATATGCAATAAATATTTGAGATTTGCGCCTCCTTGTGTGATTCCCTCCTATATGGCCAATTTGATGCTTACTCACTTATAAATAATCACTCTGTGCTCTCAATGAAAAATCATTACATAAAAAAATGACATCCTAATGAGTCAAAAAAATCCTACATATTGTGAACCATTAAATAACATTAAATCATAGTCCTTGTAATGCAACAATAATTTCAATCAGGTCCCGCTGTCTCAATTCAATTCCCGTGTCTCTTCTGGTGAATACTCCACACGTGTCACCAAAGAAAAACAAACTCGTGCCACCACCACCATAAAGAATGGCCACTGACCAGACTTTACCATATAATGGGCCTTCGGTTCATTCAACGGATAACCAATCCTCAATCATCTCTCCTGTTAGCAATTCCTCAATTTCCGTAAGATCATACAAAGGCAAATGAAACCGACATAGTGTAAAACCGTTTCACTTTTAATTAAGAAAATCTTTTAAAATTTGCACTCACATTTCAGTGTGTCTATATGCCGACACCAAGCTTATCCAGCCATAGAAACAGCATGAAATTGGGAAAGCCAAAGATCTTCCGCAGGTGGTACTCTCCTCCCTTCACTCGGCCAACCTGTTTCTGGCTATTCCTTTCAGGAATAAATGTCTCCCACAGCTTCTACGCGTTTCGCAGTATTACGTTGTCAGGGAGCTTCCTGACGATGCAATACTGAAAAACGCGTAGAAGCTGTGGGAGACATTTATTCCTGAAAGGAATAGCCAGAAACAGGTTGGCCGAGTGAAGGGAGGAGAGTACCACCTGCGGAAGATCTTTGGCTTGCCCAATTTCATGCTGTTTCTATGGCTGGATAAGCTTGGTGTCGGCATATAGACACACTGAAATGTGAGTGCAAATTTTAAAAGATTTTCTTAATTAAAAGTAAAATGGTTTTACACTATGTCGGTTTCATTTGCCTTTGTATGATCTTACGGAAATTGAGGAATTGCTGACAGGAGAGTTGATTGAGGATTGGTTATCCGTTGAATGAACCGAAGGCCCATTATATGGTAAAGTCTGGTGAGTGGCCATTCTTTATGGTGGTGGTGGCACGAGTTTGTTTTTCTTTGGTGACGTGTGGAGTATTCACCAGAAGAGACAAAGGAATTTAATTGAGACAGCGGGACCTGATTGAAATTATCGTTGCATTACAAAGACTATGATTTAATGTTATTTAATGGTTCACAATATGTAGGATTTTTTTGACTCATTAGGATGTCATTTCATGTGGTGATTTTTCATTGAGAGCACAGAGTGATTATTTATAAGTGAGTAAGCATCAAATTGGCCATATAGGAGGGAATCACACAAGGAGGCGCAAACCTCAAATATTTATTGCATATTGATTTCTAGCCCACAGGGTGGGGAGGTTCATCTGGGTTTGCAGCGCACCTAATAAATAAAACAGGGGGTATAAAAGTTAAAAGCGATAAGTCTGAGCGCCATTACAATTGTAGCAAATTATGATGGAAAATCGTCTGTAAGTAGACTTTTGTTCTAATATCTCTCTTGAAACAGGGGAAGATACCTAATTATTCAGAAGCTGGTGTAAGGAACACTCTCCCCAGTCTCAAAATGCTGGTTCAGATTCAGAGATATCTTCTCTACTTTAGGGTCCATGCACATTAGGCTTTAAAAAATAAAATAAAAACTTCTACAGGTGTTTTTTTTTTTCTGTAAAAGCAGCTCAATGTTATCCTATGTGTCCATGCACATTAGGGCATTTAGAGGCATATTTTAAACTCAATGTTTTTAGAACCAGAAGAAAAAATCCTTCTAGTTTGTGTTTTTGAAAGGAGTTTTTTTGGTAGAAAAAACCTCCAAACGCTCCTAAACGCCTGTACTAAAATGCCCTATATAAAGTTTTTTGCTGCCAAAACTGACTTATTTTTTTTTTTATATACCCAGTGTGCATCGACCCTAAACTGTTACTAAACCCAGGACCCTGCATTCACTATATCTGGTTTCCCACAGTACAAAGAACATAGAAATGCAATTATTTTAGTGAAAATAAACTGAAAAATACCCTTTCTCATCAGTAGTTAGAGCAGTCATGTGATTTATATCAGTGTCTGGTTAAAGTTTGTAGAAGGAGATTTCATTCTCCCCTGATTGTCCTAGGAGGCTGCAGGACCCCTGACCCTCTGTCTGGACTCTGCTGATTGGCCCTGTGTTGATCACATGTACTCTCCCAAGAAAGAAAAACATCTCTATAGCAGTACACACCAAACTGCGCACTTGCAGCTTGCCCCCAAGGCTCTGTTCTATCAGCAGATAGATTGGGGACTGTGGGAGAAGGGGAGGATCAGAGAAGACAGGATCAAACAACCTTTCTACACAATGCCCAGGATTAACCACTTAGGTTCCACAGTGAGTATAACAAGCATGCTTTATACCCACTGATTTTACTGTTGTGGGTTTAGTAACACTTTAAAATGTCAGCTTCCTTCTCTTTATATTTGTTATCTAACTCACCACTGTGCATTATGCTCATCTCTGCTTTTTCCATTAGTCATAACAAGCTTATAACTCTGGTTATAACATGCTTAGATATTACTCTAAATCCGAAAACAAAACATTGTTGAGACTAATGTGTGCTCATTCCCCCATTTATGATGCGTTCCTCTAACTTACATATGTCAGAGCACTACTTGTGAGCAAAATTATAAATGCAACACTTTTGTGTTTGCCCCTATTTATCATGAGCACTTCTCTTTTGCCAAGATAATCCACACACCTCACAGGTGTGGCATATCAAGATGCTGATTAGGCAGCATGATTATTGCGCAGGTGTGTCTTAGGCTGGCCACAATAAAGGGCCTCTCTAAAATGTGCAGTTTTATCACACAGCACAATGCCACAGATGTCGCAAGTTATGAGGGAGCATGCAATTGGCATGCTGACTGCAGGAAAGGGATGTCCACCTGAGCTGTTGCCCTTGAATTGATTATTATTTCTCTACCATAAGCCATCTCCAAAGGTGTTTCAGAGAATTTGGCAGTACATCCAACCGGCCTCACAACCGCAGACCACGTGTAACCCCACCAGCCCAGGACTTCCACATCCAGCATCTTCACCTCCAAGATCATCTGAGACCAACCACCCGGAACAGCTACTGCAACAATTGGTTTGCATAACCAAAGAATTTCTGCACAAACTGGCAGAAACTGTCTCAGGGAAGCTCATCTGCATGCTGTTCGTCCTCATCGGGGTCTCGACCTGACTGCAGTTCTTCGTCGTAACCAACTTGAGTGGGCAAATGCTCACATTTGATGGCAACTGGCACTTTGGAGAGGTGTTCTCTTCACGGATGAATCCCGGTTTTCACTGTCAAGGGCAGATGGCAGACAGCGTGTATGGCGTTGTGTGGGTGAGCGGTTTGCTGATGTCAATGCTGTGGATTGAGTGGCCCATGGTGGTGGTGGGGTTATGGTATGGGCAGGCGTATGCTCTGGACAATGAACACAGGTGCATTTTATTTCTGCCATTTTGAATGCACAGAGATTCCGTGACAGGATCCTGAGGCCCATTGTTGTGCCATTCATCCATGACCATCACCTCATGTTGCAGCATGATAATAAACGGCCCCATGTTGCAAGGATTTGTACAAAATTCCTGGAAGCTGAAAACATCCCAGTTCATGCTTGGCCAACATACTCACCGGACATGTTACCCATTGAGCATGTTTGGAATGCTCTGGATCGGCATATACAACAACGTGTTCCAGTTCCTGCCAATATCCAGCAACTTCGCACAGCCATTGAAGAGGAATGGACCAACACTTCACAGACCACAATCAACAACCTGATCAACTCTATGTGAAAGAGATGTGCTGCACTGCATGAGGCAAATTGTGGTCACACTAGATACTGACTGGTTTTCGGAACCCCCCGACCCCTCAACACAGTAAAACTGCACGTTTTAGGCTGCTTTCACACTGGGGCGGGAGCAGCGTCGGCGGTAAAGCGCCGCTAAAACCGTTTACCGTCGTTTTAGCGGCGGTGTGCGGGCGCTAGCGGGGTGGTTTTAACCCCCGATAGCGGCCGAAAAGGGGTTAAACCCGCCCGCAAAGCGCCGCTGCAGCGGCGCTTTGCCGGCGGTATTGCCGCGGTGTCCCTTTGATTTCAATGGGTAGGAGCGGTATAGGAGCGGTGAATACACCGCTCCTTCACCGCTGCAAAGATGCGGCTAGCAGGACTTTTTTCACCGTCCTGCCAGCGCATCGCTCCAGTGTGAAAGCCCTCCGGCTTTCACACTGGAGTTAAAGGGGCCGGTTTTTTCAGGCGTTACACAGGCGCTATTTTTAGCGCTGTAACGCCTGAATACCGCCCCAGTGTGAAAGCAGCCTTAGGCCGCGTACACACGCGGGGACTGTTCGCTCAACTTTGTCTGCTGAACAGTGTTTCGGCGGACAGTCCGCTCGTGTGTGGGCTTTCAGCGGACAGTTTCAGCGCACAGTCTGCTGAACAAAGTTTTTCGGAAATTCCGAAAAACTGTCCGCTGAAACTTTGTTTCAGCGAACAGTCCCCTCGTGTGTAGGCTTGTTCATCAAACTAAGTTCCGCGCATGCTCAGAAAGGATTTACACGCCGAAGTTTGCATTGCAGTGTATAGGACGTCGTATTTTTCGTCCCGTCGTACGTGCCGTTCACGTCATCGCGCACGGTTTCAGCGGACTGTTCGTTCGTCGTGTGTGGGCAAGTCCGTCCATGCTAATTTTGAGCGGACTGTCCGCTGAAACTGTTTGACGGACAAAGTTGAGCGAACAGTCCCCGCGTGTGTACGCGGCCTTAGAGTGGCCTTTTATTGAGGCCAGCCTAAGGCACACCTCTGCAAAAATCATGCTGTCTAATCAGCATCTTGATATGCCACACTTGTGATATGCCACACCTGCAAAGGAGAAGTGCTCACTAGCATAGACTTAGATTTGTGAACAATATTTGAGAGAAATAGGCCTTTTGTGTACGTAGAAAAAGTCATAGATCTTTAAGCTCAGCTCATGATAAATAGGGGCAAACACAAAAGTGTTGCGTTTATAATTTTGCTCAGTGTATAAGGATCACAAAATTTATCAAAGGTAAACTTTATTCCAAAATGCACAAAAAACTAAATGTGAATTTTGGAATAAAGTTTACCTTTGATAAATAGTGTGGTATCTCTGCCATCCTTATATATAACTTTCCTTTGAGTGGTCTTTCCCACAAGTAGTGCTTAGCTAGTACTACAACCTTATTGAAGAGGAGTCACTTTACCTGGAAGGAAAGCAAACTACAGAAACATAAGCCAGAGAGTATTTAACAACTTCAATACAACACTCCCTTCCTGCCCAGGCCAACTTTCAGCGCTGTCACATTTTGAAGGATAATTGTGCGTTTGTTCAGTGCTGTACCCAAATGAATTTTTTTGAGACAGATCAGATAGAGCTTTCTTTTCATGGTATTTAATCACCACTGGGTGAAAATTTTGAAAAAAAAGTATTTTTTAGTTTCTGTTAGACAATTTTGTAAATCAGTGACTGTTCCTCCTTCACCGATATGCGCTGATGAGGCTGCACTGATGGGCACCGATGAGACGGCACTGAACGGCACTGATGAGGTAGCACTGATGAGGAGGCACTAATATGCAGCAATGATGGGCATTGATAGGTGACACTGATATGCAGCACTGATAGACAGCACTGATGGGTACTGATAGATGGCACTGATAGGCGGAACGGATAGGTGGCACTGATGGGCAGTTACTGATGGACACTGAAAGGCAGCACTGAGTGTCATCACTAATGGGTACTGATTGATATCACTGATGGACACTGACTGACATCACTTCTTGGCACTGTTGCGTCTGCACTGATAATCAGTGCCCTGATTATCTGTGCAGATCTCCCCTGTGAGGAAATGCCACTGTTCGGCTCTCCTCTCCTCACATTCTGTCAGTGTGAGCAGAGGAATTCTGATAACAGGCATTTCCTTGTTTACATGTGATCAGCTGTGATTGGACACAGCTGATCACATGGTTAAAGAGCCTTGTCATCGGATCTTTACTGAGATCGGGGGGTGCGGCATGTCCCAGGGAAACAGCACGCAATATGACGACGTCCAAGAATGAGAGAGCCACCCTGCGCCAATCATTTTACTATATGGCAGGTGAAAGGTGGTTAAAAACAGGATTGGGTAGGTAAAGAGTGTTTATCTTGAAAATATTGATGCCATTGTGCTTAACTGATGAGCCTCGTACACACGATCCGATTGTTGGCAGTCTGTCTGTTGACAGACCTTTGTCCTCAAATCAGACCGTTAGTACGCTTCTTCAGACAATTGTTGTCCAACTTTCGGCCAACAAATGTTGGATGGCAGGCTAGTAAATTTTTGGCGGACAACGATCTGTTGTCTGATTTTCGTATCATCTGCACACAAGTCCATCACACAAAAGTCAAAAGTACAAACACACATGATCGGAAGCAAGAAACAAGCCAGAAGTGGTCGTTCTTGTAAACTAGCGTTCATAATAGAGAATTAACATTCGTGACGTGACAAATTATGAAATGTTGAAATGCAGCGCACATTCTCTTCTTTAATGGGATAAAAGAGCTGCTTTGCTGGTGATACTGATAGAGTTATGCCAAACATATTTTAAAAGGCATTTGTTTTCTGGTGATATCAAGAATAATTATTATGCTTGTTGTTTTATTTTTTGGGCAAGTTACCACAACACCATTATCCCTGAGTTTTTAAGATCAAAGATTCAACTATGTTGGTGTCCCTTATTTTACATTGTATTTTTTAAAATGTAACTGCCTACTTCCAAACTGTCATTTTAAGTAAAACACATAGTCAAGTATGGTTCTACACAATTTTTTTATTGTGCATAAATTTAATTAAAAAATGCTATCTGTTATCCAAATACAAAGAAGTTAACCAAAAAGTGCATTCTATGCATACAAAAATATAGAAAATATAACAATAAAATCATTATAACAAAAAAAAAAAGAAAAAATAGGAAATTATTAAGTGGTGAAGAGGTGAAAATCCCCAGTCTAGCAGGCTTGCTGGGGGTCTTGTGGCTGGTATTGCCACTGACCAACATGCTGCTGTGGTGGGTGGGGTGGCTGTGTTGTGTGGGGTGGCTGTGGAGGTGGTGGATGTGGGGCCACAAAATCACACAGGTGTTGGTCTCCCTTAACTTATTGGCCGTCACCACGGCAAATCCCTCAGCCTCATCTGGGTCTGTCCGGAGGGCAGTAGTGGCCTGGCTGAGCAAGGCAGATGTGGCCTGCTCTAGATTCCTGCTCTTCCTGGCCCTTTTAGCAGAAGGGCATAGGGGAGGGATCTGCGACTCCATCTGACTGCTGACCGCTGGCTCCTCCAGACTGACACTTGTCTGTGTATGAAAATGGGACATAATTAGACTATTTTTTAGGGTTTGGTCATCAATCACACATAATTTTGATCTCCTCACTGTTGCAAATTGAATGTGGACAAATATAAAGGCCTATCATTCTGACCCCAGCATTTTTAATTCTTCTTCAAATCATTTTTGGTCTCTACTGTCTATTTAAATGGAAACCACTTTGTTAAGGCAGACATATTTTAACAATAACATCTAGTTATAATCATTGTATTTTTAGATACAAATATGTTCAACAATGCTATACCTGGGTCAAGTTGGGCTCCTCCACATCTTCTTCCTGTGCAGCAGGACCTGGATGGACCTCAGGAGCTGTGGCCTCAGCAGATGTTGAAAGGAGTGTAGACAGTGATGGCCTGGATTCTGTCTGGTCAGTCAAAAACCACAGGCTGTTGTAATACCACAGCCTGGGGACATATATGTAATCTGCTGCTGCTCCAGATCTCTCTGAGTCCATGACCTTGTTGAGCTCCCTTTTAAAAGTACTCCTCAGGTTTGATATTTTTGTCTTGACATAGTTGATGTCTGCCCTGGGGTACACTGGTTTCATCAACTCAAGCAGTTTCTACAAAGCTGCCTTCCTCAATATTTTATTGGAGTAGTAGTCGCTACTCTTGACCTTCCAGAGACAGGTCAGCTCCCGGTACAGGTCAATGAATTGGGGTAGAAAATCAGGCGCAGTAAATTTATCCGTCATGATAAATGATATGATGCCTGCAAGACATAACGCAAGACAAACCATAATGTCTGGCTTAACTCATAAGCTGGTCCCAATATAGGCCTTAATCTAAGAAGTATATGCGGCTAACCACCTATTTCCAAATTTCCAATTGTACCTTTGTTTTATGGCTCCTTTCTTGCGTTAGCGATTGTTCATCCTCCACTCCAAGATCATACCTACGGCTGTTCCATTGACCGTGAGTTCTGGCTTTATATATACTGCGCATGTGTGAAACTCCACTCTCAGTACGTCATGCCGCTGGGGTATGACCATCTCTCTTCCGCATGCGACACACATGGTGGAACAATCAGGAGGTACAACATGGCGGATTTTGCAGATTCATGGCAGCACCACAGTGGTGGAGCTCATAGGAGGCAGCAACCCCCATGAGCAAAGATGAGATGGTGGAGATGGTGCCCATCCTAGAGAAGCACAATTACAACTGCAAGCTGCGCAATTATAAAAGGCCCAACAGCTGAAAGGACATCATTTTGGAGAAGGTCATTGCCGTTTTGTAGAGTGAATTTTTGGTGGAATGATCAAAAGGCCAAAATCCAAAAAAGATGGTCTGATCTCAAACTCCACAAACAAGTCCAGATGCAGTACATACATCCGATCATAAAAAAAAGTAAGCAATATTTGGATCTAACCAATATGTATATGTGTAAATTAGCTGTCTGTATATGTTCTTTCTCCAAGAAGCGCTAGAGATTTCTATATAAGGTTTTCTAAAATCTTTGTATGACTTGGTATTCTAAAGATGAAGGTAAATATAAAGCAGATATGAAGGTTCTTATTTGGTCATGCTTTTGGACATTTCTTTATTTTTGGAACTCATTTTTTTCTCTTCTTTCAACAGGGAGGCACCAAATAAGGAGGCTCCAGCCAAGACACCACAAGGGATGAAGTGAGGCTTCCCTTGCTTGGGCCCCAACAGGGGAGACAACAAGGCCATCTTCCCCCAAAAAACTTAAATGACGACTTTAAACACGCTCATTTAGCCACTGACAGGGGTGTTTCTAGGTGGGCCAAAGGCTATGGGCTTAGGGCAGAACTTAAGGGGTAAAGAACACTTTCTGGTTTCTGCCTGGCTCATCAGTGCCCAATAATGCAGCCTTGCCAGTGTAGACATGGGTAGAGGAGAGGCCCCCGAGGCTCCCAGTCACACAGAGTCATGCCTGCTAGGATGATCATCATAAATCCCCTATCCCATAGGAGACAAGAGGCGTGAGGGGCAACTGCTGGACTTTAAATGTTGGCACTTGTCCAGTGTTTGCCCTCTGTAAAATGACATCACCTTCCCTTTTCTATGCATTTTTCACGGAAAAACAACCAGATTGCAGCATGGTGGACTCCACTAGTCAGGAACAAACATCGACATCAGACCAAGTGCAAGGTTGGTCAACCAATGTAGCAAAATGGATGCTAGAAACAGATGGGACTTGAGGTGACTTAATGAATTGTGTATTGTTAATTTTGAGAGGAAAGTGAGTGTGGTGAGCTCACCCAGGATGTTTGTTTGGAGCCATGGGATCTGACTCCTGGACCCAGCACAGACCTTGCCATTGTGGACATCAAGTCCCCTGACACTAGTCACACTGAGGGCCAAAGCGACCCAGAAGTGGAAGAAAGTATTCAGAAGCCTCTTGTTTGTACAAGTAAGTATTCTTGGAATCTGGCTTCAAATGTGTATACATGTGGAGTGTTTAGATGTTGAAACAAAACACCCACTCCACACATTAGCAAAGTATGTAGTGCATTAAGATTAGCATGGTGAAGAAAGGAGCTGGCAGTGTTGCTAGGTACCCGAGTTTTGGAGACCCAGGCACCAGGGTCAACATTACAGAGTAGTTGCAATGTATACATTCCTAGTAGTGTAGGTGTCTGAAGGGCAAGTAGGTTACAAGCAGATATAGACTGGGTACTGGGTAAGTATTTCCTGAATTTGTCTAGTATCATGACCATAACTCACTATGTAGGGCCTCAGTCACTTGACCATCATTCCCTTAATACTCTTTACTCTTCTTACTAGGTTATGATCTTGCACTATGCACTATTGGCAAAATGAGTGCACATATGTTGCATTGTTTGAAGGATCTGGAGCAAATCAAGGAGGCTGCCACTGCTTTACAGCGAAGAATCAGAGACTTTGTGGGCATGCTTGCCAAATTTTAATTTCCTCTTGCCTGTTCTGAAGTTTTTTGTTCCGCTTGTTGTCTCCTGTTTACCCTTTTGATATTCACCATGTTTTTGGGACTTTGAAATGTGAAAGTTTGGGAACACTCCTCTACCACCAGGTCATGTTTTCTGTATTTTCCTCAGTCTAAAAACGATTGTGCGAATTACTAACAGTGAACATGACAACATCGCCTGTGCCAAATTCTACAAGTATAGAAAACATGACCTGGGTTTGCATTTAAAGAACAAGAGTTGGGAAACACTGCCCTAACTAATGTAAATTGTAATGTTTCTGTGTTTTTAATAATATATTGTACAAATTGTGCCCTAACATTCTTATTTCCCTCATGATCCCATGCCTAAAATGTGTGTATTTCCATACATCTAGTTTGCAAGAAGTCTCAAAACACACAGTGTGTCAACTTGTGCTATCTACCTTCACTGGGCATCAATGTATGTTTTGGGGGTGCAACCCCTTCTTCATAATTAAGTAGCTCAGAGGAAGTGGTTGCACCCCTGAAACACGTCCATTGATATCCTATGATGGGAAATAGAACATGTTAACACACTGTGTGTTTTGTGGGTTTAGAAAAAAAGATGTTGGTAACTACACACATTTGTGGCATGGGATCATAAGGGAAATTGAAATATTATGCTTCTACGGGTATGTGGCTTAAATTTTTGGCTTTTAGAGGAGTGAGATCACCCCATACGAGGAAGGCAACATCCACACAGTCTTGGGATACTAATGTCTCATTTGGCCTTTACTTTACCAAAATCAAACTTTGTAAGTTCCTGAGTTTTGAATGTGTATCTAATGTTTTAGAACATGCCTGTTTAGCCCCAGAAAATGAGAAATAATGCAAAAAATACATGTTATACACCAAGATGTTGGTTTATTTTAAAAACTTAAAATGCACATGTGAATGTGCTTTGAGTAAAATGTTTTTTAATAAAATATGTGTGGCTTATTGCTTCAATGCTCCAGTGTATTTATTAAGTTGTTGTTGTTGTTACAGTGACAATGTGCTCTTAAATGTGCCCAACTCCTGCAATTGTTAGTCCTCAAAAAAATTATAAGAGTTGGAAAGGCATAATGTTTTTGAACTTCATGCATTAGATCCATTAAGAACAAAAACATTGTGTGTATAGCAGATCCACAGCACACCATAATAGTTAGCTGAAGAAGATATTGTTATCTCATGTGGCAAATAAGGTACATTTACACTATTGGAGTAAGTGGAAAAAATAATGCCCATTTGTGAACAAATTAGACAGATAAGAAACACAGACAACAGTAGTTCCAATGAAATATGAGTTTATGATCTCAAAATAATCCTAGGCATGATCAGCTACAATTTGCTGCCAAGCCACTGCCCCTCTACCCACAAAATAATTAAGGTATTTCTGCCATAAATCTCTAGTAGTTTGTGAGGGCAATCCAACAGGGGCATTTTCAATAGGCATAAGCTTGCCCACAGACAGCCGAGCTGCAGCCTCTTCAGCTGGGCCTGCCACTGCAGGGTTCATGTCACTTGGCAGTGAGGCAAGGTAGCTTGTAGCTTTCCTACTTAAAACAATTATGTAAAATACAACAGCACGGGACCACATGGTTGATCTTGTAAGGTGCCAGGTTAATCTGAATCAAAAACAGCCTGAAACCACTCGATATGTAATTGAATATTCTCTTCTCTGGGTTTAGGTTCCTCATAGGAAATGGCTTCATCAGATGTTCCCCTATAGCAAAGGCCTCATCTGCAACAAAAACAAAATTGAGGCCCTCAACATTCTCATCAGCAGGTGGCAAGATTAAGGTGCCATTCTGGAGACACTTGTAGAACTCTGTCTACATAATCACTCCTCCATTACAATTGCGGCTGTTCTTCACAACATCCAGATACAAAAACACATAGTTGGCAGACACTACAGCTAGCATGACTATGCTGCAAAAGCCCTTATAATTAAAATAATATGAGCCAGAGTTGGGTGGTGGGACAATCCGGACATTCTTGCCATCAATAGCACCACCACAGTTGGGAAAATCCCTCTGATGGTGGAACTGGGGATTAAAAAAATAAAAAATAAATGACTACTTCTGCACATAACATTGCAAGCAGATTTGACACAAACATGCTTAGCCAACATAAGGATAAAACTTAAATGAGTGTTTAAAGACAAAAGTGTAAGGTCAACTTATCTGATTCATCACCCCCCTCTGGTGGCCCATTAGCAAAATTTTAGGGTGGGGGAGGGGGGAGGTAATGGGTAGATGTTTTGGACAGGTAACCCTCTCCACTTCCATGAGAACTGTTTGCATAAATAATCTGTGATACTTTGGCCAGCCCCTCCTTACTTACACTATTGGCAGCCCAGTGGACAGGTAAGAAGTGTCATAATCTAAAAACCTGGATACACACTGTCCAAATTGCAGCAAATTTTGACATTCTGAAAAAACCTATCAATGTAATAGGAGTCAAAAACTTTCTATGTTACAATTTGTAGGTAATCAGGCAGGCCCTTGTTTGGTGAATTTATACAGAAATATGAACACAAAAGAGGGATAGTGTGTATGGGTTTTGCAAAATCAGCAGATAGATTATTTGTACCTGTTGACTTAGCATTTTTGGGGGGATGAAGGGTTCCAAATGAGTTTGGGCCCAGAAAAAATGGTCTCTTGCACCCTGCTTGAATTTGTGGACAACAATAACATTTGTACACATTTTAGTTTTTTTTTAGGGTAAGCCCCAAAATGTAGCTGACAAAAAGCATTGTTAAGTTACTAGGCTAGGTGTGTATGGGCCCAGGATAGCATGCTGGGGAGGTTAGTTATGGAAAATATGCATGTAGGCCAAAAAACAGCAGGAAACGCTTACAGCATGCACGAGGACAAAGCGGACATTCACAGCATATTACAATATTGATAAATATGTAATCAACAAATTAATATAATACATTAGCAAAAATTAATATATAGAATGTGATCTTAAAGGTAAATGCTTACCCTAATATAGTTCTTCTGCAGGACTTGAATAATGGCTGAGCAGGTCTCTGGAATAATGAGTCCCAGAGCCTGGGGGAGATCCCAATGGTAAATTTGAGGTCCTGGAGACTTCTCCCCATCTCCAAGTACCGCAAGGTGGCTATGAGCCTTTGCTCTGGAGTGATGGCAAGCCCCATGCATGCATCATGCTTCTTAATATAGGGGGGTCACCAATGCTAAGAGTTGGTGAAAGCAGGGGTCCATCATCCGGAGATGATTCCAAAAATCATCCGGATTATCCTCCTGGAGCTTCCGCAGCAATGGCACATGACATAATTGGTCACGATTAAACAACCAATTTTTAGTCCAAGTACTCCTCCTGTTCCTGGACTGGACTTGGGTCAAAGCAATAACTCCAAGCCCAATAATAGCACATTCTCTTCGATTACGCAACATGGCTGGTTGAGGAACAGCTGTTCAAAAACGAACTGAAAAGTGCGAATCAACATTCACCAAACACCTACTAACACGAAATTAGCAGAAGGAGCCCAAATGGTGGCACTTGAGAAATTAACTTCCTCTTTATAGTATCGTCTAGTACATCACTACGTTCGTGTTTTTTGGTCGACAATTGTGTACCGTTAGTATGCAAGACAAGTTCCTGGCACACGTCCTTTGGACAGAAATCAAACACTCAGTTGGCCAACAATCAGATCGTGTGTACGAGGCTTTAGTGTGAGTTTTGGGTACAGGAACAGTTGGATTGGCATGTTCCAGTTGTGCTGTGTGCATATTTTAGTAAATCAGATAGAAATCTGCCGTGGTCACTATGCTTTAGAATTATTGCTTGTTTTTAGTTTTTTTATGTTTTAAAGCTTGCTTGGTTCTTTTCATCAGGGAAATGTAGGAATATTTTTTTATGTATTGGGTTCATTCCTGTGCACTGAAATGTTTTAATTAGACATTACTATGAAAGAACTAGTGGCTAGTATGTTCTAGTAGATAAGGCACCTCATCCCAGTAGTTGAGTATGATGGAGAGCAAGGGAAAAGGGGATTATTATGGTGCTAACGACAACTAAACCCAATAGATATTTAGAAAAATAGTAAACGTTATTACAAGGAATAAAACCAATAATACAAAATGTTAAACAACAATGTGGAAAAGGAGCACTATACAAATATTCTGTTGACCAAAAGAGATGATGGTAAGTTGTAACAGAAGGTAAATTCTTCCCTACTAGTTTCGCCAAAACATTGGCTTCATCAGGGGAATATAACAGAAAACAAATGTGACTCCTGGCAGCCCCACGGGGCAAGATCAATGCAGTCCAGCGTCAAAGAGCAACAGCCTCAAACCACCAAGTAGTTGGCTGCAGAGGGCCTATAAAGGAAGCCTCATATAAACAAGAACATGAAAATTGAGTATAAAGTAGAAAGGGATGCTGATGATGTCAATTTATGCAGTTAAACCATCTAACGTGGATATATTAATTCGTTGACCGATGATTGGCCAGGAATGAATACACTCCAGGGCATCAATATGCTCTGAACGATGATATGTGTCAGAGAACAGCAGTATTGGAACACAAAGCCACACAAAGAGGCCAAAGATGTCCATGCAATCAATATGCATAGACCTTGCATAAGGCTATGCAGCACAGCAGTGCCCCAATAAGATGTTGACTTAAACCGTTTAGCCAATGTGCATGAGATCCTGGCATTTTTATGGAAGGCACAGGAGCACCATCTAGCCCCACTAGTCAGGTAGCCAGTACAACTCTATAAAAGAAAGTGACATCTGCTGTTGCTGGACGGTGCACTGAGTGGTACTAACATTTGGGGCTGAAAACAAAACAATGGCCTGAGTGCAGACTTCTTGCGTTTCAGGCAGATCACTTCTGAAAATCTGTAATTATATGGTGCAAACCACTACTCTTTAGACAGTTCTCAGACCTGGTGACTTGGCCCCTGTAGTAATATGCATTGCATGGTGGGGGCAGCAGGAGCTGGTATGAATGCTTTATATCTTAAAGTGGAGTTCCAAAAGTGGAAACTCAGCTTATCAGCCCCCCCTCCGGTGCCATATTTGGCACCTTTTGAGGGGAGGGGGGAGTGGGTACCTGTTTTTGACGGGTACCTGTTTTTGACAGGTACCTGTTTCCATTTCCAAGAGACCACACAGTGGCACGATCACTTTGAAGTTTGCCCCCCTCCTTCCACTGGGTCATTCAGAAAGCGCAGCGCTCATGTGCAGTAGGGAACTGGCTGTGAAGCGGAAAGACTTCACTGCCGGGTTTCCTCACTACGAATGGCAGCGGGAGCACCTGAGAGCCGATGGAAACATTGGCTGAGGTGCCGACAGCGCTGGATTCCAGGACAGGTAAGTGTCCTAATATTAAAAGCCAGCAGCTATAGTATGTGTAGCTGCTGACTTAAATTTTTTTGCTGGGGGGCCGGAACTCCCCTTTAAAATAACAGCTTTCATGTGTGACAACAGTGCAAATTGGGACCATAGGAAAGGAGCAATACAATTTTTTAAACTTAATTTATAATGTTAGGTTTGCATTACAGGGAATCTGTCACTAATATGAAGGTGCTTGTGTATGCAAAAATCCACTTATTATATCCAGCAACATAACATTACCTACTGTCAGGCCACAAAAGATTTCCCTCTTGCTGTGAAAATATAAAATATAAAAAGTTAAACTCATTTTCACATTGTTTTAATTACCTCTATAATATTGTGTTATGCATCATATGTGATTAGTTGCTTAAACCGTGTATATTAATTGCACTAACAATAAAAATGTTTATAAAATCAGAATTTAAATGTGAACTAACAAAGCAATCATTTTGTAGGGTCACTTCTTCTGTTGGGGCTAGTTCAGATGAAGATATCATCCTTACACAAGAGAATGAAGCATTAATCATGACAATATCTCAAGTCCAGCAATAGTGGTTAAAAAAGCCAAAGAAAAAGGAAACAGAAGAAAAGGAAAGCGTCCATATAGATTTAAAAGACTTGTTAATCAAAATTTGTGCGAAAAGTCCTCCCCCTATTCAAGATGAAGAACAAATGTTTTTCAATTCCTTACTTCCTAATCTGAAGGCTGTCCGTCTACCCATTCTACAGAAATAAACTGAAGATTGATATTCTTAATTGCTTTGAGAAATATATCAATTTACAACCATTTAGTAATCTTCAATCCTCAAGTCAAACCCCTCCTTGAACACTGGTCTAGGCTTGTGATAGTAATCACATTATGATTACATGTCAGATTCCAAGCTGTAAATTATTCCACAGGCCACAGCTTATACCATTTGTCTTCCCCCGTCTGCCACCCACAGGAACTCCAGCAGTGTCAGCTTATAAATAAACTTTTTTTCAGAAATGTTTTTGGTCTTTATCTTTTCTAATACATGTTAAAAAGAAAAAAAAAAACACATTACCAGTTATCCGATTTAGTATGCTTATTTTAGTAATATTAATGTGATTATTGTCATTGTATAAAAGGCCGTTCTGTTTTGCATTTTTTGGTTCTGAGGTTTAGGAAGAGGTTAGAGAAGCAAGTATTTATGAGTAACTTGTACTGACACACAAATGAGAAACCAGTGTTTTCACTGGAGATCCACTGTAAGGAGACATGGAATACCTTCAATTTAATTTTCAGGGCCTCTGATGTCATGAAGACAAGTGCAGAGCTTATAGACCTACATTGCTGGGTGCCAAGGATCAGTTCAGTACTGGAGTGTAGGGGAGCGAGGTGAGTTCCAGGGAAAAGAAAATTTTCTTCCTGGAGTTGAGCTTCAAAATGAGTATGGGCTTGGCACATGTAGGTGCAAAACAACAGCTTAATTTCAAAGCTCCCTTCCCCAGCATCATGTACTCAACTGCTCTTTACCCCAACCACATTGCTCTACTCAGTTTCCAGAACTGCTAGAAGCAGCGATGTGTGGGCCCGCGTATGCTTTGTGGCTTTCACAGTTGACGCTTACATAGGACTAAGGCTTGCCATACATTATACAATTTTCTTATTCAATTTCCTTTAGATTTACCAAAACCATATAATATGAGGTCAAACCTAAATACTTTCAATTTATATGCAATCAGGCAGGCCCTTGCGTTACATAATTGAAGGTAAATATAAAGGAAATTGAATAAGAAAATTGTATAATGTATGGCTAGCTTTAGGACTCATCCCATACCCACACGTGACAGCATTGGAATACTCAGAGTTCACTATGCAAGCCGTAGCTCACCCATTCATAAAATTCAAGCCATGGTGACTTTGACAGGTCAGGACTTTTTTTTTTCTCAGAACTTTCACTCAGTTCTGTTGTGATACACTTATTTAAGAGATCCAAAGCTGAGAGAAATCAGAGCACATTTGTGAAGGCTCATGTTGAAGGCTATTTTACTGCATTTGAAACGCAAATTTATTTGAGAAGTACTTATGGCAGTTCGGAGGCTGCATTTATCCTGCTTTTTTTGGTGTTTTTTTTGACACGGTGGGGTTGATTTACTAATACTGGAGAGTGCAAAAATTAGTGCAGCTGTGCATAGTAGCCAATCAGCTTCTATATTTGGCTTGTTCAATTAAGCTCTGACAACAAAACTTGGAAGCTGTTTGGTTTCTATGCAAAGCTGCACCAGATTTTGCACTCTCCAGTATTACTAAATCAACCCCACTATGTCCTTTTGAGATGTGTTTGAACTGCAGGCAATACAGGCCAAATGAAGCCTCTGTCAAACACTGACTTTGAAAAGAACACCCATTAACATAAGCCCTAAGGCTCATAACTATGCTTTATAAATGTTCCTGTTTGCAATTTTTTTTCTTACGGAGATTTTTACATGTTATATGCCTGCTGTGCAATACCGATGCATCTCAAAAAATTTGAATGTCATCAAAAAATGTATTTATGTCAGTAACTCAATTCAAAAAGTGAAATTTTGTATAGATTCATTACACACAGAGTGATATATTTCAAGCATTTCTTTCTTTTCATTTTTATGATTATAGCTTACAGCTAGTGAAAACCCCAAATTCTGTATCTCAGAAAATTAGAATGATACATAAGGCCAATAAAAAAAAGGATTTTTAATACATAAATGTTGGCTTACTAAAAAGTATATGTACAGTACATTATGCACTCAATACTCCGTCAGGGCTCCTTTTCCATTAGTTACTGCATCAATGTGGCGTGGCATGGAGGTGATCAGCCGGTGACACTGCTATGGTGTTATGGAAGCCCAGGTTGCTTTAATAGCAGCCTTCAGCTTGTCTGCATTGTTGGGTCTGGTGTCTCTCATCTTCCTCTTGACAATACCCCACAGATTCTCTATGGGTTTATGTCAGGCAAGTTTGCTGACCAATCAAGCACAGTGATACCATGATCATTAAAACAGGTATTGGTACGTGTGGCAGTTTGGGCAGCTGCCAACTCCTGCTGGAAAATGAATGCAACATCTACGTAAAGCTGGTCAGCAGAAGGAAGCATGAAGTGCTGACTGTGCTGACTGTGGAAACTTCACACTGCATCTCATGTAACTTGGATTCTGTGCCTCTGCACTCTTCCTCCAGACTCTGGAAATCCTTGGTTTCCAAATGAAATACAAAATTTACTTTCATCCGAAAGAGGACTTTGGACCACTGAGCAACAGTGCAGTCCTTTTTCTCCTTAGCCCAGGTAAGACGCTTCTGATGTTGTCTCTGGTTCAGGAGTGGCTTGACACAAGGAATGCAACAGTTGTAGCCCATGACCTGGATACATCTGTGTGTGGTGGCTCTTGAAGCACTGACACCAACCGTATTTAATGCCTTGTGAATCTCTACCAAATTTTTGAATGGTCTTTGCTTCACAATCCTCTAAAGGCTGCGGTTATCCTTGTTGCTTGTGAACCTTTTTCTAACACACTTTTTCCTTCCACTCCATTTCCCATTAATATGCTTGGATACGGCACTCTGTGAATAGTCAGTTTCTTTAGCATTAAACTTGTGACTTACCCTCCTTGTGGAGGGTGTCAATGACTACTTAGACACCTGTCTTCTAGACAATGGTCAAGTCAGCAGTCTTCCCAATGATTGTGTAACCTACTGAACCAAACTGAGAGGAAACATTTACAGGTGTTTTAAATTAATTAGCTGATTAGAGTGTGACACCATGAGTCTACAATATTAAACTTTTTCACAATATTCACATTTTCTGACATACTGAATTTTGGGTTTTCACTAGCTGTAAGCCATAATCATCATATTTAAAATAAAGAAATGCTTGAAATATATCACTCCGTGTGTAATGAATCTATATAATATGAGTTTCAATTTTTTAACTGAATTACTGAAGTAAATTAACTTTTTGATGACATTCAAATTTTTTGAGATGCACCTGTATATGTATGATTATTTTATAGACTGATAAGTAAATCCCCCCCCCCCCCCCCCATTATTTGTTGGACCGGATTCTCTCTCTGGCATCTACTTTTATATTGTTGAACGAATGTTAGGAGGAAAGGAGCTATAGCATTAGAATATACAGTATGTAAGCTTATAGAAGATCCATCTTTGTTGTAACACATGCGTATATTTCTAATTTAGCTAATTTAAAAGTAAGCTATTTATTAAATCTGCACTCTGAAGTCATTTCCTGTCATGTGAGCTGCATTTGGTTGTGGAATGCTGCTGTCAAGCTGTTTGAAAACCCTAACAATGGACATTTCCTATTTGATCCCTTTTGGTCTGTGGTATACAATACAGTAAAACCATTTTGTTATATCTGTACATTTTGTGGATGATAACTTCCTCTGCACTCTGCCTCTGCTGTGCTGCACTTGTTTTAGTTAGCATTGTTCTCAGCTATCACCGTGGGCTACAAAATACCTCCCCATTTATCTTATGTAGAAGGAGGAGTTTCTGTAGTCCTGCCCTGGGGTGATAGCTCCTTAGATACATTACAATGAGGGAGCATTTTTACCCTCAACACAGTGTTAGAGGCAGGATCAATCAGACTGTGTGCACAGCTGTCAAGCTGGGTCCAGAGACTTGTGCCCGTGCAGCCACTGGGTCCCAATAGACATGATTGGGACTGCCTGCACGCGGATGCACGGAACACCTTTGCACGGGTGTACAGATAGGTATGCCTATGTGAATGAGGCCATAGAGAAATTATAATGACTCATCTACCTTCCCTCTGAACTTTATATTTTTAATATGAGACAAGTGTATTCTTATTTGAATTTTGGTGTCTTTGTGTATTTCTTCCAGATGTGTGCAGCATTCCAGTCTAAGTCGTTTCCTCTCTGCGGCTACATATTTAATATAATCAGATTATTTTTATATTGAGACTTAAAGGGCAATTGCAACATTGTTTTAAAATTATTATTATTGTAATGAGCTTAGGATACTTATTAAATCATCAATAAAACACTATATTACCAAAAGTATTGGGACACCTGCCTTTACACGCACATGAACTTTAATGGCATCCCAGTCTTAAGCCCCATACACACTATTAGATTTTCTGCAGATTTTTGTCTTCAGATTTACCAAAACCATATAATATGAGGTCAAACCCTAAGGGCACTTTCACACGGAGGCGAGGGGGTGTCGGCGGTAAAGCGCCGCTAGTTTTATCTTTACCGTAGTTTTAGAGATGCTTTTCAGGCGCTAGCAGCTGAATAAAGGGTTAAAAGAGCCCGCAAAGCGCTACTGCCACAGGTGCTTGGGCGGCAGTGCCCATTGATTTCAATGGGCAGGGGTACTTTTGGAGCAGTGTAGATGCACCTCACAGATGCAGCTTGCAGGTCTTTTTTTAACATCCCGCAAGTGCACCACTCCAGTGTGAAAACCATCAGGCTTTCACACTGGAGTGTCAGGAGAGACACTTTACAAGCACTTTGCAGGCACTATTTTTAGCACTATAGAGTCTGTAAAGAGCCTCAGTGTGAAAGTGGCTATAGTGTGTATGGGGATACACACTATTAGTTTTTCTGCAGATTTTGGTCTTCAGATTTACCAAAACCATATAATATCAGGTCAAACCTTACGAGTTTTCAATTTGTATGCAATCAAACAGACTCTTGCACTACAAGGGTTTGGTAAATCTGAAGACAAAAATCTGAAGAAAATCTAATAGTGTGTATGGGGTCTTAGTCCATAGGGTTCAATATTGAGTTGGCCCACCCTTTGCCGCTATAACAGCTTCAACTCTTCTGGGAAGGCTTTCCACAAGGTTTAGGATTGTGTGTATTGGGATGTTTGACCATTCTTCCAGAAGTGAGGTCAGGCACTGATGTTGGACGAGAAGGCCTGGCTTGCAGTCTCTGCTCTAATTCATCCCAAAGGTGTATCGGGTTGAGGTCTGGCCAGTCAAGTTCCTTCACCCAAAACTCGCTCATCCATGTCCTCCACAAAGTTGTACTGAAGTTGATCAACAGAGAGAGAAACATTCTAAAAGTGGCACATCATGCGCCAAATCGAAGTACAATTTCTGGACAGGTATATGAATTTGGTGCATGCTTCGCCACTTTTAGAATGCCTGAGATACACTTTGGCAAAAATCTGTCTGTGCCCGTCTTGATAAACTGCAGGGAATGTGTTTGTTGTTTCAGCAGTTTGCTTTAGGAGGGAAAATAGATTTATGTTGAAGAGATGTCATATTTGTAAGGCTGAGTAATACATTTTGCATGTTTTCTCAGTTTATGTTACTGCTGGTGTTTTATAAATTTTTTCAACTGCGAAAAGTCCACTAAAGCGGAGATCCACCCTAAAGTGGACCTTCCGCTCATCGGAACCCTCCCCCCCTCAGGTGCCACAATCGGCACCTTTCGGGGGGAGGGGGGTGCAGTTACCTGGATAATCCAGGTAACTGCACCCACTTCCGGGACAGCTCTCTGCGGAAAGGGGCTTAACTTACGCCCCTTTCCGCAAGTGCCCGCCCCTTCCCGCAAGTGCCCCGCTGCCTGCTGGGAAACACACAGCTCCCAGAGGCAGCGGGGAGCGTCCTTATTGCGCAGCGCAATTCGCGCATGCGCAGTAGGGAACCGGGAAATGAAGCCGAAAGGCTCCATTTCCTGATTCCCATACCCAAGATGGCGGCGGCAGGACCCGACAGACGACCTAGCGATCGGCTTCGGGTGCCGACATCGCGGGCGCGCTGGACAGGTAAGTGTCACTATTTAAAAGTCAGCAGCTGCAGTATTTGTAGCTGCTGGCTTTTAAAAAAAAAATAAAACGCGGAGTCCCGGTGGAATCCCGCTTAAGAACAACACATTCTCGTGTCATAACAATGTTGCAATTAAAGATGTAATACGGGGGGGGGGGATTTACTAAAACTGACAGAATCAGGTGCAGCTGTCCATAGTAACCAATCAGCTTCTAACCTCAACTTGTTCAATTAAGCTTTGACAATAAGCCTTGGTTCATATTGATGCAATTTTACATGTCAAATCGCATGCCAAACCGGCAATTGCCTGCAATGACAGCATCCGTAATCAAAGCTGTATTTGCAGTGCAACATCGATTCCCAAAAGTAGTTTCTGTACTACTTTTGCCGATTTTGGGGTGCTATTTCCATTGCCATCTGTGCAGATGTCTTTGAAATCGCAGGACTGACACGCGGGTATGAAATTATGCAAGCTTGCGCAATTTAATTTCCACAGTCATTGTGAACCTAGGCTCAGGCGCCTTTCATACAGGCTTTCCAATCAGGTCCGCCTGTCTGTTTTTCAGGCGGACCTGATCGGATGCTCTATTTAATCCTATGGTGCGGTGACATATCCGCTGACACCTGCTGCTATCCGATCCTGTTCGTGAAATCCAGATATGGAGACCATATTTTCCATCCATCTGGCAGATTGAATGGGATCGGATGAAAACGGGCAGGCGGTCCATTTTCAATCAATCTCCCCATAGAGGAGAGCGAGGCTCTGACAGGTCTGTTTAAGTGCAGTGAACGGAGACGGACCTGTCATCTGTCTGCTCAGCAGGGATCAGTGCAACGATCCCCCACTGAGCAAAGCAGAGGCCACCGGGCAAACTGCCGTGTGAAAGGACCCTAAAACCTGGAAGCTGATTGGTTACTATGCACAGCTGCACCAGATTCTGTGTGCCCCAGTTTTAGTAAGGCTACTTTCACAATGGAAGAGCCCAGCGTCACACCACTAGTCTTAGTGGCACCTTACCGTCATTTTATCAGCGTTTTCGACTGCTAGCAGGGTACTTTTAACCCCCACTAGCGGCCACAGAAAGGGTTAAAAGTGCCCATGTTGCAAGGGTAGGGGCAGTTTAGGAGTGCTGTGTACATCGCTCCCAAACTGCCCCAAAGATGCTGCTTGCAGGACTTTTTCTAAAGTCCCGCAAGTTCACCGCCCCAGTGTGAAAGCACTCAGCTTTCACACTGGGGAAGCATGGGGGGCGTTTTTCAGGCACTATTTTGAGTGCTAAAACGCCTGAAAAAGCACTTCAGTGTGAAAGTAACCTCCCCTCATGTGTTGAAAATGGCCCATCCTTTCTGTTCAGAATACTATTTCATAGTCTGTCTGTTTTTTTAAGAACTATACATTTACAATCCTGTTACTAGTCCAGAATTTAGAAACTTTACCAAATTTACAAAGCTTGTTCACAGTTGGTGTCTGCTTCCATGCTAGTTGTTGAGAATATTGGTGTCAGTACTGGGCTCATCTCAGACAGTGGGGTCGATTTACTAAAAGTTGCAGAGTGCACAATCTGGTACAGCTGTGCATGGTAGCCAATCAGTTTCTAACTTCAGCTTGTATAATTAAGATTTGATTAAAAAAAAAAAAAAACTGGAAGCTGATTGCTCTCTATGCAGAGCTGCACCAGATTTTGCACTCGCAACTTTTAGTAAAGCAACCCCAATGCCCTTACTTTAGGAGGTTTTCAGCATCATCAAGTAATCAATTAAAGGAGTGCTATCCCAATTAAAGGTAAATAAGCACACAAGTAAAAAAATCTATGGTACACCACAATGGTGTGCTACAGCCAAAAGCGCTATTTGTCAGAAAAAAAAGAAAGGTGCACAACTGGTGGCCCGCAGAGCCCCCCAATGTGGCTCGTGACCCCCTGCTCTGGGATCGCTAACCCCCATCCCAGAGCACCAGAGTGAATGGAGCTGGTAGCGGGGGAAGCCAGCGGCTGTGGAGGGAGCAGGAGGGATAAGCCAATGCTTCCTCTATCACTCTGAGCCTGGGACGTTGTTAGCAGAAGCTGAAAGATAAAAGGTCAGTATATTAAACATCACAGTTTAACAATGGGCATATATATGTATTAAACATCAAAGTTTTGCAATGGGCAAATATTAGTATAGCATGAGGTACGTGTAAACAGTATCAGTATGAAAGCAGCCTTATAGGGGGTTCAGGACAGTTAGGGCTTACTTATATTTGCGGTTTGGAGGGAGGTAAAACCCCATAGTTGAGATGTGTTTTTCCCACCCCACCCCTCCAACCACTGGCATAGTGCCAGAGGTCACAATGGTGACCCGCCCCATGCTCCAGTTTTACACTTCGACAGGAGGGCGGTGGAGGCTGATCCTTTCCATTTTCCGCTTGCAACAGCTAAAATCCGACTTCTCTCCCTCTCTCTCCTGCTGGCATACAGCAGCTGCAGGAGCAAAATGTTTATTATGCTATACAAAATTTAAAATTCCGAACCATTTTAATTCATTATGGCCTGTGACTGATTACCAAATTACTTAAGTGGCCTTCTCTCTTCAAAAGGTTGAGCACTCCTGGTGTACACATCGTTAGCCGATTCCAAAAGGTTTGGTAAACCATTAGGTGATATGTAGGTGTGATAGAGTTAATGTTGAGCTGATGCTGCTCCCTTTACCTAAATATTGCAAGATTTTACATATGTTTCTTTGGGGATGACAACTCTTTCCAGACCTCATTGTAAGTCTCAGCTTTCTACGGGCCTTTATCATAGGTGTGCGAAGCTTATTTGATTAGGGTGTGCACCCCAAAGCGTAAACACATATGCGTGTGTGTGTGTGTGTGTGTGTGTGTGTATATATATATATATATATATATATATATATATATATATATATATATATATATATATATATATATATATATATACACACACAGACGCACACACTATTATAAATAAATGGAAACGTATTAAAACATGGATGGTGTCAGTAGACCAGTGGAGATGTCAGTAGAGCAGAGGTTGGTGTTAGTGGGGCCGTGGATGGTGTCAGTCAGTAGGGCAGAGGACGGGTTTAGAAGTGCAGTGGATGGTGTCAGTAGGGCAGTGTACAGTGTCAGCAGTTTTTTATTTTATCATTTTTTTTTTTACAATTTTAGTTCTTAATTATTTTTCACAATATTATTTTACAATTGTTTTAGGAACCCCGCTGGGGGGCTTTGGTGAAATAACAGGGGTCTAAATAGATCCCTGATGTCTCACTTTTGAGACAGAGAAAGGGACTAAGGACAGAGATTCCCCAGTCCCATTCTCTTCAGCCTCAACTGCACCAGCTCCTTCCTGAAACATCCCCCGCAGCAGCTGGCAGAAGAGGAGGGATGCCGACATTGCTGTGGCACAGGGGGGACGGGAGACTGAGGGGGGGCAGGTATCAGGGGGAATCTGCACCACGCAGTATAATTAGGATGTGCCCAGGCCCACCCAGCACACCCTATGTGCATGCCTATGGCCAGGGCCGTCTTTAATATTGATTGGACCCTGGGCAAAACTTTTCTTGGGGGCCCCTTCCCCATGCAGTTTCGCTCTCAACCTGCTCTGAGACATACAATAAATAGCAGCTAGACTCAAAATCAGTTTACTGAATCAGATCAGGCAGCTATTGCGATTGGTTGCCAGAGGTTTCAGTGTATCATTACAGATCACTGACTGGTTGCTAGAGGTTACAGAACACATTACAGCTCACTGGTTAGTTGCTAGACGTTACAGCACATGATTTCTGATTGTTGATTGGTTGCTAGAGATTACTGTGGATATGACCTCAGGGGAGCATGATATACATATCAATGCTGCCGGCCACCTCTATTTACCTATGAATGCCAGTAATTTACATGTAAACACAGGGTCTCCAGGTGAGTCATCTGGGACACAGCACAGGACTAAAACCTCAAGGGACGAGGAAATTTAAACTAGCATAGTTGGCAAGTATGAAGCAGCTGCTTTGGGCCCCACAACAATGACAGGGCCCAGGGCAGCTGCCCCTTTTGCCCTGCCTTAAAAACGGCCCTGCCTATGGCCTTTATATATGTGAGCTGGCTGATGCTCAGAGCTCTTCCTCTCACTCTCAGCTGTTGGTGCCTGCTGCTATGTAAAAAGGCTGAGTACTGACAGAACACAGAAAAGCCACATGTGCTGCCTATTTGTTAGTTGCTGGCTTATATAAGCATATGTCATGTTTGTTTTATGCTATGGACTTGGTATGCAAATCCCACTTTCATTAAAATGGTATTTCCTGTAAAAGTAAAAAAGCATGGTTTACAGCTACCAATACCGGTTCAGCCAGTCCCCATTACATTTGTAAGAATGTGTGTTTTAAACAATAGTGTCTTTGAAATCAGGGTTTATTAGAACAAAGTAAAAAAAAAACACGTGGAGGGGGCTGAAGATCAGAAGCTGAAGCTTCTGCATACCCTGATTACTCATTAGGTAGCACATAATATATGCCATATATTTGTGATTGTATTCTTCTATGTTTTTTTGACAGGTATAATTTACAGTCAACTTCAGGTAACGAATTATCTTGGAGTTATGGTAAGTGTAATATGTAGAGATATCCAATAAATTCAGACTAGCCTAGTGTTTTGTTTGTAAACTATTTTGGCAAATGCTTCATAATATGAGTGTATGTAGCCTACCCTAAAGTGTAATTCATTTTATTGAGGAAAAAACTATCCCCACCATATGAACTTCATACATTGCAAGGATTTTAGCAAACCTTCATTATCACTAGTGAGGATCTATAGCGTGTTCAGACTAGGATCAAAAACCTTGTGTGCTTGCCCATCAGGTAGCTGTGATTTGTGCAGGCCAATCATCTGTGGCCAGGACATTCCCCATCCAGTACCTGCACTTATACAACAGGCGTGCCTACTTTTGGCTGCAGAGCTGGGAATTCCTTGGCTTCTTATGATTGGTCCAGTACAGTGACAGCTTCCTGGCGGGCTCTCTCAGGTGGGTGTGGACTAGGATCTGACCATGCCTGAGCTCATCTCTAATTATAAAAATAATAAAAAAACTGCAGTGCCTTCAATCTTTAAATAAGAACGTTTCCCACCAACCTTCTAATTCAGGGGTGCCTTTAAGGTAACGTTTGGTTCATGTTGATGGACAATCTAGTCAAATGGTGCATATACCTTTTAGAATGCATGCAGCTGTTTTCAAATGGAAAATATAACCCTTGATAAGAATTGCTATATTTGGCCTGCTTTGCCTCTATTTCAGGCACACCTTAACCACTTGCTTACTGGGCACTTAAACACCCTTCCTGACCAGACCAATTTTCAGCTTTTGGTGCTCTCACACTTTGAATGACAATTACTCAGTCATGCAACACTGTACCCAAATGAATTTTTGTCCTTTTTTTTCCCCACAAATAGAGCTTTCTTTTGGTGGTATTCTGGGGTTTTTATTTTTTGCGCTATAAATGAAAAAAGACCGAAAATTTTGAAAAAAAACGCATATTTCTTTGTTTCTGTGATAAAATTTTGCAAATTATAATTTTTTTTTCATAAATTTTGGCCACAATTTATACGGCTACATGTAAATTTAAGCCAAAATGTTTTCTGCTACATGTTTTTGGTAAAAAAAATTCCGTTAAGTGTATAATAATTGGTTTGTGTGATCACGAACATATGTACGCAAATGATCATGTACAGATGTGTGCAGGTGATCACGGACATATGTGTGCAGATAATCATCGGGACATGTGATTTTAGTGGGACATATGTGGGGGACATGTGTTTTTATTATTTGGGGACATGTGTGTTTTGGGGACATGTGTGGGGACATGTGTGTTTTACACTAGACTGGTGATCAGTGAGTAAAAAGCTGTGCTTGTTTTTGTCACCGCTCCTGCTGCTGAATTTCCACACAGCTGCTCTATGGACCCCAGTATATTAAGTTCCATCTTGGTCCTTTTAGCGCCATACTTTTTTTGTAAAGCTAATAAAGGGACTAGACTGGATCTCAGCTATGGGAAAAGACTCTAAGCATTGAACCGATTCCCTCTGGAGAGAAGATGCTTGAGAGGGGATATGATAGCGATACACAAATACCTTGCTGGTGACCCTACCAAGGGGGAGAGTTTAAAAAAGGCACACGACCATTCACTGAAATTGTAAGAGAAGCAGTTTAACCCTAAAGTAGAAGGATCTTTACTATTAGAGCTGTAAGGATGTGGAATTCTCTTCCACCAGCAGTGGTATCAGCAGGGAGCGTCAATAGTTTAAAAAAAAAGATTACATGGTCACCTTAACGATCTCAACATACAGAAAAATGCGATTTACTATTGACATACACACACGCATACACACCAAAGGTTAGACTGGATGGACTGGTGTCTTTATTCAACATTACCGACTAAGTACGGTAACTTTTTTTTTACTGAAAGTGGAACTTAAATATGTTTTATAATGAATAACATATTGCTGCTTCCTTATAAAAAAACTATTATAAAAAATGCACATGTATAATGTTTACAGTATGTATTATCTGAACAGTATAAAACAAAGAGTAGGGGTCAACACAGCCAGCAGGAGATGAACATGCTGGGTGCTGCAAGTGACAGATTGCTGTGAGGGAGGGGTGTCTATTTTTTCATTTATAGGAGTGATAGAGCATCAACAAGTCACTTCTATGGTTTCCCAAACAAGAAAGACAGATTGTTGCAGCTGAGAGATTGCCTTAACCCCCATGAGAACCAGCTTCAAATGATAGAGCTTTAAGGACGCAGCCATTTGCATAATTCCTTTTTTAACCAGTTGCCGACCGCCGCACGCCGATGTACGTCGGTAGAATGGCACGGGCAGGCATAAGGACTTACATGTACGTCCCTTGCCTCCCGCGGGTCGGTGCCTGCGGCGGTCGGTTTTCGTCCGGGAGCGATCCGGGACGAGGGGGCGGCCATTCATTCATGGCCACCCCCTCGCGATCGCTCCCGACGAATAGAAATCCCCGGTGACATCACTTCCTCTCCTGTAATGTAAACACAGGAGAGGAAGTGATGTATTCTCTCCTCCGTGTCGGTATTTTTCGTTCCGACACGGAGGAGAGCGGATCGGTGAGTTGCACCAACACTCTACACACACAGTAGAACATGCCAGGCACACTCACACCCCCCCTTTACCCCCCGATCACCCCCCCAATTACCCCTGCCCCCCAGTCACAGTGACACCAATGTCCTTTTTTTATATTTTTTTTGCATTGGTGTCATTTGTGACTGTAATAACTGTTAGGGCAGTTAGAGTTAGCCCCCTTTAGTTCTAATGTACCCCCCTAACCCCCCCAATAAAGGTTTAACCCCGTGATCACCCCCCGTCGCCAGTGTCACTAAGGCTGGGTTCACATTGCAGCGGTTTATGAGAACGAATGTGATTCGCACCGCACTGCAGTGCAAATCACATCCGATCTCTGTGTGATTCGAGTTCAGCCATTCGCCGCACCCGCCGCACCCGCCACACCCGCCGCACCCGCCGCTAATTCGCACGGGACCCTTTTTTTGGCCCGCAGCAGAATCGGATCGCATGGGTGTTCACACGCACTGCGATATGCGAACTGATCTGGGGGTGTCAGTAACATTTCACTGACACTCCCAGCAGTTCGCATAGGGCAGTGTGAACTGCCGCCGGGAGGCATGCGATGCGGGAACCCGCCGCGGATTTGCGGCGTTTCCGCATCGCTCCAGTGTGAACCCAGCCTAATAAGCGATCATTTTTCTGATCGCCGTATTAGTGTCACAGGTGACGTTAGTTAGGCAGGTAGGTATTTAGGTTCGCCGCAGCTTTTTATAGCGCCAGGGACCCCCATATACTACCGCATAAAGCCCCCTGATTGCCCCCTAGTTAACCCTTTCACCAGTGATCACCATATAACTGTTACAGGTGACGCTGGTTGGTTAGTTATTTTTTTATAGTTTCAGGGCACCCGCCATTTATTACCTAATAAAGGTTTAACCCCCTGATCACCCGGCGGGTGTCATTTGTGACTAATAACTGTTAGGGCAGTTAGGGTTAGCCCCCTTTAGTTCTAAGGTACCCCCCTAACCCCCCCAATAAAGGTTTAACCCCGTGATCACCCCCCGTCGCCAGTGTCACTAAGGCTGGGTTCACATTGCAGCGGTTTATGAGAACGGATGTGATTCGCACCGCACTGCAGTGCAAATCACATCCGATCTCTGTGCGATTCGAGTTCAGCCATTCGCTGCACCCGCCGCAAATTCGCACGGGACCCTTTTTTTGTCCCGCAGCAGAATCGGATCGCATGGGTGTTCACACCATGCGATCCGAGTTTGCAGATCGCACTGCGATATGCGAACTGATCTGGGGGTGTCAGTAACATTTCACTGACACTCCCAGCAGTTCGCATAGGGCAGTGTGAACTGCCGCCGGGAGGCATGCGATGCGGGAACCCGCCGCGCATTCGTGGCGTTCCCGCATCGCTCCAGTGTGAACCCAGCCTAATAAGCGATCGTTTTTCTGATCACTGTATTAGTGTCACAGGTGACGCTAGTTAGGCAGGTAGGTATTTAGGTTCGCTGCAGCTTTTTATAGCGCCAGGGACCCCCATATACTACCGCATAAAGCACCTAATTGCCCCCTAGTTAACCCTTTCACCAGTGATCACCATATAACTGTTACAGGTGACGCTGGTTGGTTAGTTATTTTTTTATAGTTTCAGGGCACCCGCCATTTATTACCTAGTCTCACTAGTGTACCCCTAAATTTAGGGGTGTCTACTTTCCAAAATGGGGTCATTTGGGGGGGGTTTGTGCCATCTTGGCATTTTATGGCCTTCAAAACTGTAACGCCCTTAGAAAGCCTGAAGGCGGTGCTTGGTTTTCGGGGCCCCGTACGCGGCTAGGCTCCCAAAAAGTCCCACATATGTGGTATCCCCGTACTCAGGAGAAGCAGCAGAATTTATTTTGGGGTGTCATTTCACATATGCCCATGGCATGCGTGAGCAATATATCATTTAGTGACAACTTTGTGAAAAAAAAAAAAAAAAAAAAAAGTTTGTAATTTTCCCGCAACTTGTGGCAAAATATAAAATATTCCATGGACTCAACATGCCTCTCAGCAAATAGCTTGGGGTGTCTACTTTCTAAAATGGGGTCATTTGTGGGGGTTTTGTGCCATCTTGGCATTTTATGGCCTTCAAAACTGTAATAGGTAGTGAGAAGTGAACTCAAAAATTTACGCCCTTAGAAAGCCTGAAGGCGGTGCTTGGTTTTCGGGGCCCCGTACGCGGCTAGGCTCCCAAAAAGTCCCACATATGTGGTATCCCCGTACTCAGGAGAAGCAGCAGAATTTATTTTGGGGTGTCATTTCACATATGCCCATGGCATGCATGAGCAATATATCATTTAGTGACAACTTTGTTAAAAAAAAAAAAAAAAAAGTTTGTAATTTTCCCGCAACTTGTGGCAAAATATAAAATATTCCATGAACTCAACATGCCTCTCAGCAAATAGCTTGGGGTGTCTACTTTCTAAAATGGGGTCATTTGTGGGGGTTTTGTGCCATCTTGAAATTTTATGGCCTTCAAAACTGTAATAGGTAGTGAGAAGTGAACTCAAAAATTTACGCCCTTAGAAAGCCTGAAGGCGGTGCTTGGTTTTCGGGGACCCGTACGCGGCTAGGCTCCCAAAAAGTCCCACATATGTGGTATCCCCGTACTCAGGAGAAGCAGCTGAATTTATTTTGGGGTGTCATTTCACATACGCCCATAGCATGTGTGAGCAATATATCATTTAGTGACAACTTTGTGTAAAAAAAAAAAAAATTTTTTTTTTTTGTCATTATTCAATCGCTTGAGGCAAAAAAATAAAATATTCAATGGGCTCAACATGCCTCTTATCAATTTCCTTAGGGGGTCTACTTTCCAAAATGGGGTCATTTGGGGGGGTTTTGTACTGCCCTGCCATTTTAGCACCTCAAGAAATGAGATAGGCAGTCGTAAACTAAAAGCTGCGTAAATTCCAGAAAACGTACCTTAGTTTGTAGATGTGACAACTTTTGCGCAAACCAATAAATATACAATTATTGACTTTTTTTTTACCAAAGACATGTGGCTGAATACATTTTGGCCTAAATGTATGACTAAAATTGAGTTTATTGGATTTTTCTAATAACAAAAAGTAGAAAATATCATTTTTTTTCAAAATTTGCGGTCTTTTTACGTTTATATCGCAAAAAATAAAAATCGCAGAGGCAATCAAATACCATCAAAAGAAAGCTCTATTTGTGGGAAGAAAAGGACGCAAATTTTGTTTGGGTACAACATTGCATGACCGCGCAATTACCAGTTAAAGCAGCGCAGTGCCAAAGTGTAAAAAGACCTCTGGTCATTTACCAGCAAAATGGTCCGGTCTGAAAGTGGTTAAAGGGCTTTTCTTGTCCAATTTTATTAAAAGAAAGTTCAACAAAACAAAATCAATACATGGATTTCCCTCACAGGGGTTTTTAAGTATGTCTCTTCCATCTAAAGAAATACTCATTCAGCCTCTTGGCTTACACATGCAGTGTTGCTGCTCTGGCCTCTTGCAGACAGTCTTCAAACCAACTTTGTCCGTACCTTGCAGCCCTTTGCTGCTCTGGCTCCCACCTGTTTCCTAGGTGGAGCCCTTCTAAATCCTAGGCAGAGACCTCCTGTCAGGACCTGGATCATCTGCTGGTGTCACTATGGTTCCCAGAGCTGAAGGGGGCAGTTCTGATGGCCCCCCAGTGGGTCTCTTTGAGCAGCCAGCAGATCCCAGTAATTAGGCCCCACCTGTTGCTGGCTGCTGGGAAGGTATCTAACCCCTCCCTTGACTTTTCATCACTGTTTTGCCACGTACACACAACTGGACTTTCTGGCAGAATAGGTCCGACGGAAACATTCTGTCGGATAGTCCGATCGTGTGTGGGATAATCTGATCGTTTTTCTTAAAAAAATTCTGACGGACCTAGAAATAGAACATGTTTCAAATCTGTCCGACGGACTCAATTCCTATCAGGAAAACCATTTGTCTGTATGCTGGTCCGATGGACCAAATACAAAGCAAGGGAAGCTATTGGCTACTGGCTATTGAACTTCCTTTTCTAATCCCGTCGTACATCATCATGTTCAAAACGAACGGACTTTAGTATACCCCGAACCAAAATAAAAAAAGAAAATACGTGAGGGTCCCCAAAAATCCATACCAGACCCTTATCTGAGCATGCAACCTGGTAGGCCGCAGGAAAAGAGGGGGGGATGAGAGAGCGCCCCCCTCCTGAACCCGTACCAGGCCCCATGCCCTCAACATTGGCAGGGTGCTTTGGAGTAGTGCCCCCCCAAAGCACCTTGTCCCCATGTTGATGGGGAGAAGGGCCTCATCCCCACAACCCTTACCCGGTGGTTGTGGGGGTCTGCGGGCACGGAGAACTTTGTGTGTTGGAAATTCCGACAGAAAAAGTCTGATAGAGCCCACACACGATCGAAATTTCTGACAACACAATCCGATCGCACATTTTCCGCCGGTAAGTCTGACTGTGTATACAGGGCATTAGACCGTAAATGTTCTTTTGAAGTTTACACATGAGGTTGTCTCCTTGTGCAAACCCTGGTGGTTGCCCCATGTAGAGATCTACCTTAATGTCTCCATATAGAAAAGCAGTTTTAACGTCTAGGTGTTTCACTCGCATGCACTTCCTAGCTGCAACGCTAAGAAGCGCTCTGATGGTAGAGTGTTTTACGGCAGGAGCAAATGTTTCATCGTAATCTTCACCGAAATTCTGGGAGTAACCCTTGGCAACTAGTCTGGCTTTGTATTTGTGGATATTCCCTTTTGTGTCTGACTTTACTTTAAAAGTCCACTTACTTCCTATAATTTTGCGGTTAGGAGGGAGCTCTGTGAGTGCCCAGGTTTTATTTTCTTGAAGTGGCTTTAATTCTTATGCTGCTGCTTTTCTTCATTTATTGGCTTCACATTTTGTCAGTTTTTCTCTTCCTTCCCAGGATGTTGGTTCAATATGCTGTGTGTTTTTAAAGTGTATGATTGCTTTCATGGTGGTATCCCATTGTAGTTTGAGTAGATCTTCTGGCTTCAGGCAGTTCAGATCTGGTGGGGAACTTGATTTAGGCATTGTGAGTTCCACCTCTTGTTCTGACTCCTGCACAGGTTCGTTTTGGTTGACGTTTTCTTCTGGTTTGCTGGATATATTCACTTCACAGCTTTCAGTGATTGGTGTTTCTGGCGATGGGCTCTCATTAAAATAAACACTATGGCTTATCATCACTTTGTAAGTCTTTGGGTGTAGGATACTGTGGGGTTTATTTACTAAAGTCAAATCCACTTTGCACTACAAGTGCACTTGGAAGTGCAGTAACTGTAGATCTGAGGGGGACATGCAAGGAAAATAAAAAACAGCATTTTTGCTTGTACGTGACTGGATGATAAAATTAGCAGAGCTTCTCCTCATTTCAGATCTTCCCCTCAGATCTAAAGCGACTGCACTTTCAAGTGCACTTGTAGTGCAAAGTGAATTTGCCTTTAGTAAATCAAGCCCTGTAACCCTTAGTTTGCTCACTGTAGCCAACTAGAATGCCCTCTATGTCTCAGTTCTCCAGCTTGGATTGCTTCTCACTTGGAATATAGGCATAAGCTTTACATCCAAACACTCTGATGTGCCTAGGCTTTGATCCATGCCACATTTCGAATGAAATGCTTTTAATAGCTCTTGAGGGTAGTCTTTTCTGTAGATAGGTTGCAGTCATAACTGCTTCTTCCCAGTACTTGTGAGGTAAGTTGGCATCTGACAATATGCATCTGGCCATTTCTATAAGAGTGCGATTTTTCCTTTCTGCTACACCGTTTTGTTCAGGAGTGTATTGTGCGCTTGTAGTATTTCTTGTCTCTTCAGATATGAGGCCACTTCTTTGCTTATGTATGCTCCATTGTCAGTACGTATTATTCCTGGTTTCTGTTGGAATTTGTTGCTAGACTTGTAACGAACTCTTGAAGTTTCTCTGATGTTTCATTCTTGTTTTTCATCAGATAAGTAGTTGTGTACCTGGAATAATCATTGATAAAAGTCAGTAGATATCTGTTACCGCCTGACATGGGAGTTTTCCTTGGACTGCATACGTCACTGTGTATGAGCTGTAGGGGGTAGTTTTTCTTTGAGACGCCTATGGAAGGGGAGCACGTGTGGCTTTTGCTTCTATGCAGCACTTGCATTTCATGAGCACTTTGCAAGGTGCTATTGTCAAATCTTCTGGTAAACCTCTCTTTATAATATCCTGTATAGCTTCTGGACTTCTGTGCCCAAGCCACCTGTGCCATAAGTAAATACATTTTTTGTGTAGGTCATTAGAGACTATATTGGCTTGCTGGTGTGTGGGGATGAGCTTGTATAAGTGATCATTCAGTTTTCACTTTTTATTGTGAATTGTGCATTGATCACCCTGGAATTTAACTGTAAGGGCGTTGTTTGCAAGACTTTTTACTGATAGAAGGCTGCCTAGTTCTGGAACATACAGCACTTTCTTTACAAGGATACTCTGCTTGCCTCCTTGTGGTGTAATGCAGTTCAGGAAGCCCTGGCTTTTACCTTCTGAAGTCATGCTTTTCCTGTTTGCTAGGAAAACTTTGTCTTTTGCACTGTAATCAATGTTTACAAAGAAGGTCTCATCGCTAGTCATGTGGCTTGTTGCTCCTGAGTCTATGCACCAGCCACGTGGCTTGCCGCTCTGTGTCACTTTAAAGGTGCCACTCCAAGGTGTGTCTGACATTTCCTTTGTGATTGCTTTGACTCTTTCTTTTGTGGACAGCTCTAGCTTTTGCTGCTCGGCTTTCCAGATAGGACAGTGCTTTTTTAAGTGGCTGGTCCTTTTACAATGAAAACAGGCTCTTCTTTTTTTGTTGTACTTTGTGCTTTTGTACATAAGAGCTTTGTCATCATGGTGCGTATTTTCTTTCTTTCTGTCATATTCATCGAATAATTTCCCTTTGACATATTCCAGTGTCAGCTCCTGCTTGGGTCTGGTTTCTAAAGCGCTGAGAGCAGTATATGTCTCTGGAAGGCTGCAGAGGAGCAGGACAACAATATGTTTATTTTTGTTGTCCTCTCCAATAGAACGCAGCTGCTCTATGATTTATAGCATAGCTTTCACATGGTTGCACACTTTCTGGCCTCTACTAGTCTAATCTTAAACAATTTTCTTAGAAAAAACTGTTTGCTGTTAAGACTTGAACGCTCATGCAGCTTTTCTAATGAAGTTCACATACCTTTGGCCATTTTCTCTGTTCTTATGTGGATAAGCTGGTCATCTTCCACTAGTAAGCTTATAATTGCTTTTGCTTGTCTATCCTTCCTATCCCATTCCTCTGCCTCTCTGTCTGTGGGTCTGTCTGTCTGTATTCAGCACTTGCCACAAGTCATCCTTGGTGAGAAACACTTCTAGTTTAAATTTCCACAGCTGGTAATTGGCATTGTTCAGCTTTGCAATTGCAAACATCAACTCTGAACCGCTTGCCATGCTTCAGTAGCTTGTATACAGTACTCACTGACTTGCTGTACTCACTAAGTATTCTTTCCAGTGCCTCTGGGTGCTGCTGAGTTTGCTGGGTGCCTGGAATATCCTCTCCAATGCCTGGGTGCCTGGGCCCATAACCTATTAGCTGAGTATATAAATCATGGTTTGGAAGCTTCTTGGATAAAGCAAACGGCTTTACTTTTATGGAGAAATATATTACATGCCTTTTATTATCATAGAGACAGACAGGACGAGAACTCAAACCAGTGCATTGAGCATAGATAGACAATAAATCCTTTTATATCATAGAATATAAGAATTATACACTATAATACCACAGCGCCACCTGTTGCATAGATAGGTATAATGCATACAGTATTGTCAGTTTATATAACTTGCTGTTGCTTTTCCAACATTCCCTGTATCCTTCTACATCATTTCTACTCCCTTTGATTTGTTGATGTTGGATTGGTGTTTTGTGCATTAATAAACTTTATTTTAATCTTACTCAGTCTGATTCCAGTTTCCTAAATGCAGCTTCACTAAACACTTGGTATTCCTTACACTTCCTCTGTCTGCTGGGCTGGAGCCCAGAACCATAGTCAGGTCTCCACTAAAAGCCTAGCACACATGTCCAATGAGTGTGCTGTTTGCCTGAAAAACCTGGTCCCAGGATTGAAGACTTCATCAAACCCAAGTCTCTACAAAGTCTCTGAACTTCAGGTCCCAAACCAGGTTTTACCAGTTGGTAGAGAAATTGAAAAAAAACATTTTCCTTTGTGTGAGACAAGCACCTGGGAGTCCATCAAACAAACTTGATGAAAATCCTGGGTGATACAAAACCCTTTTAATACCGTGGCAGGGCACAGAACTGTTACATCCCATTTGATTGTCATGATGTTTAGTATACATCATTGGACAACTAAGAGAAGAACAATCATGATTTTTAGAATACCTCCTTGGCTGCAATGGAATAAACCTAAAATCTGTACACACTAAAAGTCCTAAGGAGGCTTTGTAAAGTTACACCTAATTTTGCAAGGCCATTTTCTCTTAAAGAAAAATTACAGTTACTGTATTTTATATATATAGTAGTTACATTGCTCCATTGTATGTATTGTATATTGTATATACCATATAGTTTGATCCTTTAGAAACTGAAAATCACTGTAGTAGGACCGCTAGTAATCTAGCTTCCGAATCCCATGCCGAGGAGCTGCCCTGCTGCATTTTGAACACAAGATGTTGAACGCTTGGCACAGGCACCATTCAAGCATTGAAAATTTAAATGGTTAAAGTTGCAGAGGGTCTATTGGCAACAACATTGAACTAACAAAATTTTCTGAAAGCTGAAATTAAACAAATGAAATGTGTTATTACATGCATTGCTGTAAATACCTGAATTTGACTTGGAATTCTTTGTACAGCAGCACTTAAATACGAAGAGGGATGGCACAACACAAAGGGCCAATCAGATGTGCTTCATTCACATGTGCAGACAGGAGAGAGCAAAAAAGATGATCCTATTGTTTTTTTCCTACTTCTACACCCTTTAATTACAGGTGTGGGGGGGGGGGGAGGGGGGGCATGTGTGTGTGTGTGTGTAAGGGAGTTGACTCTGCTGTGAAAATCTCTGAATCGCATGGAAAGGAATACAAATCCTTTGGATGGTAAAGAAGTTCCCATATACGTATGTATTTTAATGGTGTATGTAGATGTTTGCCCGGAGGCAAACAAACTGTGTTGCTTAACTGCAGCAGAAAAACATGCAGGTCACCAGGCTGGCTGTGTTATGTAGCAGGGTTGTGTAAATCTTAGAACTGGATGAAAATAAATACATTTTTACCTACAGGTAAGCCTATAAAAAGTGAATGAATATATCCTAAGCCGTGCAATTCACTTTGCATGCAGCCTCTGACACATGCGCTGTGAAGGTCCAGCTGAAGGTCTGGCAGGAGCTGCCAGACCTTGCCGGGATGAAGACTCCAGCGCGCATGCGCAGGAGTGACTTTATCGCGGCTCCAGCCATTCACACCGCGAACCCGAAAGAAACGCTGAGGGAACATGTCAGCTCCCTCGGCGTTGACCGGGATCAGATGCCGACGCCTTGCTTGTTCTAAGGTGAGTATTTCATAATGAGCTAGTATGCATGCACACTGCATACTAGCTCATTATGCCTTTGCATTGCAAGTTTATTTGTCTTTAAAAAAATATAAAAAATTCTGTGCGTGTATACAACCGCTTTAATGGTGTATGTAGATGTGTGTCTGGAGTTTAGTTTTAAATAAGTTGTGTCAAATTGTCAAATTGATTAAGCTCTGTTTTAAAGTATCCTCTGTTGTCTTTTCAGGGTATCCTGACATCCACAACACGGAACAAGATTTACAGTTCCACCATGCAGGGCTGCAAAAGGTGGGCTAGTATAGTATATTTATAAATAGATTGACTCATTTACAACACCCATATCCTTTTTACATGTTTGGAGTGACATATTTTTGCTAGTGGATCAGATTTTTTTATTTTTTGGGTCGGGCTGTAATTGGTGATGTGGGGATCTGCCCATATATTTGACCCCTTGCTAGTAATAAATATTCTTTTATAATGCAGGAATTCTATTACAACATAATAAAAAAGGAGACAATGACCAAAGGAGTGAACCATGAAAATAATGTGCAGGCCAGGAACACTGTCAATGTCACCATAGACGGCACAACTTGTGTTCTTTTTGGATTTAAGAGAATAATAATCAGATTTAAGAAACAGACTCAACTGGATTTGACAAATACAAACTTAAGCTTGTACGATTCTGTGGACATGGAGGACTCGAGCTGTAATGAAGAAAATACCACGTAAGCAAGTATGAATTGTCCTGGAACTGATAACGCATTTAAATTGTACTTATTTTACTGAAATGCTACTACTATAAATTAAACATTCACTGCACATTCACTAGTTTGATTGTTCACAGCCATCACATTCACCAAGGTTTAAACATGGTAAATGTTACCAGTAGCGATGGTAAATTTCAGGGAGCCCATCATAGTAAATGCACTTGTATTCAATAGATGTCTATAACCATGCTTCTGAAACTTAGTTAAAACTTTGTGATTAGAATTAGAACAATCATGTTGGCACAAAGTGTTCCTAGCCAAAAAGCATATAGTTTTATTCATATGTTCATGATATTATTGGAATATGGTATGTAAATATAAAATGATGTATTCATGTACCATAGAGCAATAATAATGCAAATTCACTATGACAATTTTATAATATATATTATATTTTATTGAAAATTGCAACAATGGGGCAGATAATATAGTATACCGTGTGTGATATTCAATTAATAACATTTTATATGACCTTTTTGGTACTTTTGTAAATGCCACCTTCAGATTGCATTGTTGAAAGGTATTGAAAACCTTAGCACATAAATGGTTAACAAAGTACTTAACTCATACAAAATCATTTTTTTTTAAATATACAATGAGGGAAATCCGTGGAAGCTGTGTATGGCAAACAATTGGCTTCTATTTTTAGCTTGTTTAGTTCAGTTCTAAAAATGAAAGATAGACGCTGATTGGTTACTGCAGCAGCATGGCAGCAATTTCTCTTTGGGATTTATAAAGTATTCTGGTTTTGACAGCTACTCCATATTTGAAAAATTCCCCAATGTATTCTGCTTTTACATGAACATACCTCTTTGTGTGTTATAGCAAACTCTCTGCCTATAGAAGCTGGTTGACAGCATAGTACCAGCTGTGTCATGCCTAAGGAGTGTTTTGCAGAATATATTTCCTTCCAGTGTCACGTGATTACATCACATGTTCCTAATTTGGGCTTCTGCAGTGATCCTTCCGCCTAGGCTTCAGCATTTTAATCATTTAGAAGCAAACCAGCCAGATTGTGTGATATGACTTTAGAAAACAATTTTATGATTCTTTCAAAAATAATTTTTTTTTAATTAAGGTTTTCATTGCATGTACAGGAGGGTTTCTCCCAGAGTTATATCCAATAGCCACGGCTTTTATTCTAGTGCCCTAACTTTCACTTTCACCTGGCTCAAGGGACACAACCTGCCCGCTGAGCTCCTTTAATTTTCATATTGATAATTGCCATTTCTATTTATATGTCTCAGATTAAATATTAATTCAGTATGTTGGATAACTTTAACACAGTCAAAATATGTCACGGATAGCATTGGCAGTCACTGATTGATTTTATCTTTTGCCTTGAGCGGCCTTTTAAATAATTAACCTTCTAGGATCTAATGCTGGCTACACAAGTAACAATTTTCAGGTCGTTTAAACCATATTTTAATTGCTATGGCAAGTGATTGAAAGAATGTAAGCAGCTTACCATTCATTCTATGATATAGATTTGTTAAATGCTATAATGTTATAAAACTCTGCTATTTAGAGTGAGTCTCTAATTGGCTGCACTTCACTGTGCTCTAGCATACTTTTTTGTGTGTTTTTAGCATAGCAACATAAAAGTCAAACATGTATCAAATGCATAAAAACAGACCAAGTCTGTAGTCGGGGTCTTACTGGTTTTCTTCCATGTACCCCCATTTGGTACAATAGGTCCTACAGGAAGCTAAATAGTTATGACAACTTTTTGTGGGACAGGGTGTGAAATCCGTTGACCAAATATGTATAGAGTTCCTCTTGCTTCAGAATAGATACTACTTGTACATGCAACTGCGTCATGCCCTCAGGGTACAGAGTAGAACCTCTATGTTACAGGTTGAAGAATTTACATTCCTTCATGATATTTTCTCCACTTCTGGTAATAGAGGGATTATCTTTAGGATATATACCTTTTTATTTGTCTTGTATTCAAGCCCCCAATTTGTTACCTTGTAGAGAAAAGTGGGAGATAGACGTGGGTCCTTTTAGATGGGGGCACCTGGGAACAAATCTTGGTGAATGTCTTCATAGTATCAGTGTCCGCAGCACATGAACTATCTCACTTGCTTATCCTTCATCATGCATACCCAACGCCGGTCCAACTACATAAGTGGGGTAGACGGGATTCTCCCTTATGCTCGAAGTGCCAAATACATCAAGGTACGGAGATGCCCCAAAGTGGTGAGATATTGGAAAGACGTGATTCAAATGATTAACAACATACTGTATATCAGGTTCAACTTAACTTCAACCCAGTTACGTGTATTTTAGGTGGACTGGTGGAAGACCTATACCCCCATCCACTTATGTAGCATGTCTCAGACTGCTGAACTTAGATAGGAAACTGATAGCGAGATACTGGTTATCTCCGCACACACCTACCTGCAGGTAATAGATACAACAGGTAAGTCATAATTTAGTACGGGAAAAAAATATGTACCTTCACAGGAATGTGCCTCGGAAATTTCAAAACATATGGCAAGAGTGGCTGGACACACCTGCGGTTGATCCCTCTCAGCTTGTACTTACCATGCTACTTCATACTTTAGAAGGTCCTATACTGCTATGCAGAGTTAGGAGAAGGCAGAGGGCAGACTTAGGATTTATACCTTTGTAGGGATGGGATGTGTACAGTACAAGAGTTTTGACTTTGAGTAATCCTTTTTATTTTCTTAATTTTGTTTATCTTGTTTGTGTGAGGTTTTTTTTTTTTTTTAAATATACTATTCCTAGAGAGGAATTTACCACAGTTTGAAAAGTGTTTGCAAACAAGCTCATACTTCATGTAGAGTAAAACGTATCTCTAAATATCCAATAATTACACATGAAGTCTATACTTGAATGTTTGTAATCTATATTTTCTTGTACAATAAAATAGACCAAGTCAAGCTAAAATAAAAGTACAGCAAACTACGATAAAATGTGCATTAGGGAAACAAACTATAGTACAGTGATTTTATAACCCTGTAGTGTGTTCAGCCTCACTGTGGTATGTTATGTAAAAGGGACATCAGTTTCCATTGCACGGCTGTAAATGCTTTGTATTTACTTGGGATATGATGTCAGCCACAAAAAATGATAATGGTTTTTGTTACTTATCAGCATAACATAATTTTATTGTTAAACACAGTTGCTTGGGCCAACACATTGGGTATGTTTATGAAGGAGATTCCATTATAACGATTTGTACCATGGACTACATGAACGACAGATGTTCTCTGACTCGCTGAATATCTTAACACAGTTACAGTCTTGTCTTTCGGGGGTTTGCGAAAGTAAAAAAAAAAAAAAAAACTGATGGTTGCCATGAATAGGCTATGTATCAAAAATTCATGTTTTTTCTGTTTCTAGACTTTCATTGACATTTCATAAGGCTGCACGTATGAGAGGACTCACTTTAAGGTAGGTTTTCCAACACAATTTTAAATAGGACAGGTAAAGAACAAAAGTATTATTGCTAATAATAATAATAATAATATGTATGCTAGTGTTAATATTGGTATAATACTTTAGATATTCAATTGTTATGAATTATGAAAAATACATTGCTAATTATGCTAACAATAATAATTATTATGATTATTTACAATTTATGATACTTTTGTTGTAATTTATCTGATATTCAATGTAAGATTCTTGTGTAAGAAATACCTTATGGGGTGACATAAATTGGGGTTCTCCTTTTGCTCCCTTCCCCAATTGTTTATGCCTTTTTTTTTAATGGAACACTAGGGTTGTAGAATCAAAAATCACCAATTGTTTATCTATCGATTATAGTAGAGATGGGCTGAACACCTCCATGTTCGGTTCATACCAGAACTCCTGCACAGAGAAAAAGTTCTGACCTGAACTGTGAACCCTATTTTAGTCTATGGGGCCCGAACATGTAAGTAATTGCCCATTAAGAGGGTATGGGGGCCCGGGTACTGCCCTGGAGGACATGTATCAATGTTTGCTCTTTTAAATGTATTACCCAATGGGATGCATTGGCTAATGCCCTTATTTAATATGCTCTTAAAGCAAACCCCTCTCTCCTCCGTGTTCTTTGTTCCTAAAATTTTATGCCAATTTATGCCTTCTAGCAAGGTTCGTAGTTTAGGGAAGTTGGCTCTTTTGAAATTCATTGTCTTTGTATTTCCTGTATGTTTCCTATTTGTGTGATTTATACGGAAGCCAATTGACCTGTGATCACTGTTTTCCTCTGTATTTCCACATCCGTGATCAGGTCTGTATTGTTGGTAATCAGTAGATCTAGTAACGCTTTATTTCTAGTTGGTGCGTCTACCATCTGACCCATGTAATTGTCCTGCAAGACATTTAGGAACTGGCGAGCCTTAGACAAGCAGTGATTTTAATGATGCTTCAAGTGCTACAATAAAAATGAAAAATTCATTTTAATATAGTGCCACGGGGTCACCTTAGTCTGCCTGGAAGAGTCACATCTGTACTGTGGATAGAACTTGCTGCGGTAACACTGACATTTGGAAAGAAAAAAAATGAATGAAATTACATTTACGTTTGTCAGCAATACAATACCATTGCAGGCAATAGAAAAATGTTTAAAAACAAAACGCCATGGGGGTCCCCCCTTCTGGTCTGGATTTTAAGGGGATCCCCATGCCAAAATAAAAAAAACGTCCTTGGGCCCCAAAATCAATAACAGCCCCCTATCCGATCATGCTGCCTGACAGGTCAAGAAAGGGGGGGGGGCACTCGCTTGTCCTGAACCATACCAGGCCACATGCTCCCAACATGGGGGGGGGGGGGTGGGTTGATGGGGTCTATGGGGTCTGCTGGTAGGGGGCTTATCAGTATCAGTCACCGCTTCAGGACTGTTTCGGGTGCAACACTGCTCCCCTCCTATCCTGGTCTCACAGGAGACACTGTGGTCAAACTCCTATAATGAGGGAGCCGGGGGGGGGGGGGGCTTACTGCACTGTGTGTGTATGTACCTGGCTTGCTAAAAGGACAACCAGAGGAGGGAGGAGCAGTCAGTGCCATGGGGTTACACTGCCAGAAGAGTACGTAAGGGACCTTTCTGTGCAAAATCATCACACTGGCCAGGTAAATATAAGATCATTTTTATTTTAACCCCAAAAAAGTTATGCTTTAGTATCACTTCAAATCTGAAATCTAGACAAAGAGCTAACAAATGAAATACATGCAATACTGTGCAAAAGTATTGAACACCAATCTCTGCTCCTAGACAGTCCCACCCCCCTACAGTTAGAATCACTCCTTAGAGGACACAGTTAACCCCTTGATCGCCCCCTAGTGTTGACCCCTTCCCTGCCAGTGACATTTATACAGTAATTAGTCAATTTTTATAGCACTGATCGCAGTATAATTGTCAATGGGCCAAAAAATTTGTCAAAAGTGTCCGATTTGTCCGCTGCAATATCACAGTCCCGATAAAAATCACAAATTGTCGCTTTTACTAGTAAAAATAAAATGATGATAAAAATGCCATAAATCTATCCCCTATTTTGTAGATGCTATAACTCTTGCGCAAACCAATCAATATGTGCTTATTGCAATTTTGTTTTACCAAAAATATGTAGAAGAATACATATTGGCCTAAACTGAGGAAACAAAAAGTAAAAGATATTGTATTTTTTTTCAAAATTGTATCTTTTGTTACATAGTTACTAATGTTGAATAAAGACAGCAGTCCATCCAGTTCAACCTGGAGTGTCTACAATTGTCCCTATCCTTGTACATTGCACACTCACATTGGTCCCTGCCCTCAAGGAGCCCATGATCCAAGGTCCCCATTCATATAGCAGGGCCAATTTTGGACAGAGGCCAATTGGCCTACCTGCATGTCTTTGGGGTGTGGGAGGAAGCTGGAGTGCCTGGAGGAAGCCCATGCAGGCACAGGGAGAACATGCAAAAACGCAGAGGCGATCAAATACCACCAAAAGAAAGTTCTATTTGTGGTAAGAAAAACCGCACAATTATCAGTTAGAGCGACGCAGTGCCGTATAGCAAAAAATGGCCTGGTCATTGAGCAGCCAAATCCTCTGGCACTGAAATGGTTAAGAATGCTTTCAGAAATAGAAGTGTTAATAGTGTATTGTTATCAATTAACAACATGGAAAATAAATAAATAGAAGAGAGATCCAAATCAATATTTGGTGTGACCACCCTTTTACTTCAAAACAGCATTCAATTCTTCTAGGTACACTTGCACAGTTTTTGAAGGAACTTGGCAGATAGGGTGTTCCAAACATCTTGGAGAACTAACCACTGTGCATTTAGGCTGCCTCAAATCTTGATGTTTCTTCATGTAATCCCAGACAGACTCGATGTTGAGATCAGGGCTCTGTGTGGCCAAACCATCACTTCCAGGACTTCTTGTTCTTCTTTACACTGAAGATAGTTCTTAATGACATTGGCTGTATGTTTGGGGTCATTGTCCTGCTGCAGAATACATTTGGGACCTGTCACACTCCTCCCTGATGGTATGGCATGATGGAGAAGTATCTACCTGTAATTTTTTTTAGCATTGAGGACACCATTGATCCTGACCAAATGTCCAACTCCATTTGCAGAAATGCAGTCCCAAACTTGCAAGGTGGCTCCACCATGCTTCACTGTTGCCTGCAGACATTCATTATTATGCTGCTCTTCAGCTCTTCGCCAAACAAACTGCCTTTTGCTACAGCCAAATATTTCAACTTTTGATTCATCAGTCCAGAGCACCTGTTGTCATTTTCTGCACCCCATTTCCAATGTTTTCGTGCATAGTTGAGTTGCTTAGCCTTAGTCCCATATCCTGTGCACAAAAACATAAGAACTGGGGTGAATAAAAAATGTAGGCAACAGTGAAGCATGGTGGAGGTTCTTTGCATACAGGTCCTTCTGCTAGTCCCCTTGGTTTAGTGCAGGAACAGTATCAGACATCATCGGGCCAAATCTATGATACCATCACCATCCCTTAAGCGGATTAAGAGCTTTTGCACTTATTTCTATATATTGGGATGCATTTTCAATTCAGCATGCTACGAAAGTAGCAGCTCAGTCCCATGGGAATGGGAAAGGTTGAAACCCTTGCTCCAATGGTAGCAAGTAACTGAGTACAAATTCTGCCTCAGCAACAGAAGAAACAGAAATTTAACAGAAGCTTGAGGATTTGTTTTTGATCTATACGCTAGCAATATATATATATTTATTTTACTAGAGAAGAATTCTAGGCAATATTCATCATATACGTTCTTGACATTTTCCTTCAAGTGATTTCAGTTGTAGCACAGCAAGCTTTAATGAGCAGCTAACTGACAGTTTTGTTTTGCATGGTTCTGAGGCTGCAATATTATTATTGGACTCGACAATACCGTTTCTGGCAATCTTATAATAACTCAATATTTAATTACTTTGATATAAATTTAAATTAGTATTTCTTGAGCTTTATTGCTGGAAAAGCTTGCTATGACATTTTACTGCCAACTAATGTTAACTGGCCCAATTTTGTTTTATATTGTGACTCTTTTTCCCACGTGTAAAGCTGTCTTCTTACATTTTTATTCAACAATTTCTTATTTCATGATAAGCCCATCTTAGGATACAACATTTTGCTTCATTGCAGACCTTTCTGTTTTCATAAGTAGATCTCAAGGTATAAAGTGGTATTAAACCCAAAACCAATTATGGAATATAATATACCAATCATGTAATGTGGTGGCTGCATTCATTTTCTTTTTTATCGCTGTTTTCACCTGGTGAACTGGCCAGTAGCACACCCCCTGTATTACAGTGCCCCCACTCTGGATAAGAGGCACAGGGGGCACAGCAAACAGCAGCAGTGTCAGTCTAGGGGAGTTGGGAGTGTTAGATGGACAAGCAGACTAAAGCTTTGTACACAGGGGCCGAATGCCGGGCTACTTTGGCCGGTTCAATAAAAACAGTCTGATATTCGGCTCGTGTTTAAGGCAGCCGGTCCGTCAGAAGCCGTCTGTTTGGCCGGCTTCTCTTGGACGAGCTTGCTGGAAAACCAGCAGCCGACTCGCTCTTGATCAACGCTTTCAGCCAATGGCTGAGAGCACTAACCAGAGTGTTTTCGCGGGGGTAGAACACGACAGCTCAGCGGGGAAGATCGCTGCACTAACCCCGGATTGTTAGTACAGTGGCTCTGACCGGAGCTGACAGTTTTTCTTCATTCAACCCAAAAAAACTCATAGTGTGTACCAGGATTTAGATGCACTAACAAACTAAAGGCGAACTTCAGCTAACAGTTTATAAGCAGTTACAGCAAACTGTTTTTTTCCTTTTGAGATAAAGATTTTACATAAATAAATAAAAGCTGGTTATTGTAATCTCCCCTGTCAGTCGTAAAATGGTTTGTCTCATCTCTGTAACTCATACATCTGGAAGAGAGCTTGTTTATTTACAAAACAACAGACTTCATGACTGGATCACCAGGTGAAAACAGAAGAAAGCCTAAAATAGAAAATGGATGCAGCCATCGCATCTAGGAATTGGTAATCTGCAAAATAATAAATGTTTGCTTTTGGGCTTAATATCGCTTTATACCCAATCCTTTTTTTTAAATTGTTTTTTTTTAGAGTGAGAAATGGTTATAGCTCTTGAGGGGTCCATCTCTCACCGATGGGGGAGATTCCCTTTTATTCCCATCTTGTAGGCACAACAGGAAATGAGCTCTCTGGAGTGAGCTTGTCACTGAAATAAGTGTCCCCATTGAAAGATTTCCTCTCTGTCCCTGTTCTTGTGAGAGTTCAAAATATTGGATTTTCCATTATTTCCAGTTTTGATTAAAGTCATCATTGGGACAAATAGAAAGGTTATATTGTGATTAGGGATGAGCCAAACACCCCCCAGTTCAGTTTGCAGTGGAACATGCGAACAGGCAAAAAAAATTTTCAAACACGCAAACACCGTTAAAGTCTATGGGACACTGACATGAATAATCAATCACAACCTTTTCGGTCCGTCAGAGCGAGAGAAGAAGGTGAATGGACTTTGTGGGACGTATTTATTTTTTAATAAAGGACTTGTCTCAAGCCGTGTCTTGTCATTTTTACCCTTTTGACAATTTTTGTGAAATGGTAGGGGTACATTTGTACCCCATTACCATTTCACACAGGGGGAGGACAGGATCTGGGGTCCCCTTGTTAAAAGGGGCTTACAGATTCCGATAAGCCCCACGCCCGCAGACCCCCACAACCACTGGGCAAAGGCTGTAGGGATGAGGCCCATAAACATTGGGACAAGGTGCTTTGGAGGGCTACCCCAAAGCACCTTCCCCATGTTGTTGAGGGCATGTGGCCTGGTATGGTTCAGGATGGGGGACGGTCTCTTGTCCCCCGCTCTTTTCCTGTGGCCTTCCAGGTTGCGTGCTTGGATAAGGGTCTGGTATGGATTTTTGGGGGGCCCCCACTCCTTTTTTGTTTTTGTTTTTTTGTTTTTTTTTAGTGCAGGTTCCCCTTAAAATCCATACCAAACCTGAAGGGCCAGGTATGGAATTTGGGGAGACCCCCACACAATTTTTTTTATTTTGGTTTGGGGTATCCCTTAATATTCATACCAGACCCAAAGGGCCTGGTAATAGACTGTGGGGGAATCCCATGCCCGTTGTTTTTCAATGACTTTAAGTGTATTGCCGGGACCTACAATTCATTATAGTCATGAGTACTTTTAAACGACTTTTTTTCCTTTTAGAAATGTCATTTTGTGCAGGGACTGTTGTAAACATGGGAAACATGTGCCACTCTACAGGCATACTATAGACACCCCCCAGGTATGGAATTTGAAGGAATATTTCACTTTTATTGTTTCAATTTAAGTATTATTAAAATCACTGCTCCCGAAAAAACGTCTGTTTTTAACCACTTGCTTACTGGGCACTTAAACCCCCCTCAGTCCCAGACCAATTTTCAGCTTTCAGCGCTGATGCACTTTGAGTGACAATTGCGCGGGCATACAACACTGTACCCAAATGAAATTTTTATCATTTTTTTCCCACAAATAGAGCTTTCTTTTGGTGGTATTTAGTTACAGCTCGGAGTTTTATTTTTTGCTAAACAAACAAAAAAAGATGCAAAAAAAAAAAAAAATAAAAATCATGTTTTAATAGTTTGTTATAAAATTTTGCAAACGGGTCATTTTTCTCCTTCATTGAAGTGCGCTGATTAGGCGGCACTGATAGGCTGCATTGGTGGGCACTGATGGGCTGCATTGGTGGGCACTGATGGGCTGCATTGGTGGGCACTGATGGGCTGCACTGGTGGGCACTGATAGGCATAGTTAAGGCGGCACTAATAGGCACAGATAAGGCGGCACCGATGGGCACAGATAAGGCGGCACTGATGGGCAAAGATGGGCACAGATAAGATGGCACGGATGGGTGGCACGGATAAGTGGCACGGATGGGTGGCACGGATGGGCACTGATAGGTACCACAGATAGATGGGACTGATGGGCACTGATAGGTGGCACTGATAGGTGGCTCTGATAGGTGGCACTGC